>NC_135435.1:11437500-12162500 GCF_051991255.1 Vanacampus margaritifer
CTTTTCCTTTTTATTATTTTTTTGTCTCCTCAGACAAAACTTTTCAGTTGTTTTGCTTTAACATAAAGCTTTACAAATGTTCAATATGCACTGCCTGTGACATGACACAGCATGCAAAGTCATTTGTCAAGCCCTTTCTGAACACACGGTGGCATGTGTTGCACTTACATTAGCATTGGCCTCACAGAGCGGGGTGAGCAGCGTCTCACTTGTATGACACAGAACTGCCTCCACAAAACAGGCTAATTTCAGCAAGTGTTACAACTGAGGGTGTAAAGTGTTATGTAATTCTTGATCTTTGGAGCATTTTTAGGAAAGCAAGTCACAGACGTTCAGAAAAATGGGAACTATTTTAAACTATGGTGCAAAAAAAAAAAAGCTAAACATATCTCCTCTAAACCTAGTGAAATTCTTAAAAATTTGAGGTCATCTGAGCCAGAATTGGCTATTAGACAATATGGGGGGGGGGGGGGTTGGGACACCCTGTATAATTCATTATACATTGTGATTTATAATCCCTGAGAATGACAATGCCGCAGAGTTTTCTTTTTGTCAACAACACATTTAAATGAGCCAAATTAACATAATCATGATGCACATTTAGTGCATTAAGAGCAGTTAAAATTGCTTGGCTCAAGTTTGTTTTTGTTTTCAGCTGTTTCCCAAGTAGTACCAGACGGAAGCATAAGATTATTATACTTCCAAAACGTATTCTCTTTATTTTGATGGGAGTGGTGTAGTGCACGCTTCCATTCAAAATCAATCAAAATATGCAGAACCAACACATTCACTATTTATTAAATTAAACACAATGACATTTTATGACTTAGTTGAGTTTAAAATGTTGAGTACAAATAATGTATAAAAGCATCTACAAACCCAATTCCAAAAAAGTTGGGACACTATACAAATTGTGGAGAAAAAAACTGAATGCAATTATGTTTTAATATTAGTATAGTATTAGTATATATATAGTAATAGTATTTAAATATTTTATTCAGAATAGAACATAGAGAACAGGTCAAAAGTTTAAACTGAGAAAATGTATCATTTTAAGGGAAAACTATTCTCCTTTTAGTACGATTCAAAACCGATTTTAAGTGTCCCAAAATCGATTTGATTTAAATGATCTTGCCCTTGTTTGTGTGTGCCTCAACTGGGAGTGCTGTTGATGTTGTACCCGAATTGGCCACTTAGGGGCAGTGTGGTACCTGATTTTAAATTCCATGGTGTCAACAAATCTCAAAAAAAGTAGGACAAGGCCATTTTCACCTCTGTGAGGCAACCCGTCTTCTTCTTTCAACAGTCTGAAAATGTCTGCAGATCGAGGAGACAAGTTTCTCAAGTTTAGAAATAGGAATGCTGTCCCATTCTTATCTAACACGCATCTCTCTCTAACACGCGTCTCTCTAACTGTTCAACTGTTTTGGGCTTTCTTTGTTGCACCTTCCCCTTTATGATGCGCCAAATGTGCTCTAGAAGTGAAAGAAGCGGACTGCAGGCTAACCATTTCAATACCCGCATCCTTTTCCTACGCAGCCATGATGTTGTAATTGGTGCTGCACGTGGTCTGGCATTATCGTGTTGAGAAATGCAAGATCTTCTCTGAAAGTGATGATTGCTGGATGGGAGCATATGTTGTTCTCCAATCGGAATATACCTTTCTGCATTGACGATGCCTTTCCAGATGTGGAAGCTGCCCATGCCACACGCACTCATGCAACCCTATACCATCACAGATGCAGGCTTATAAACTGAGTGCTGATAACAACTTGGGTTGTCCTTGTCCTCTTTAGTCAGTATGATATAGCGCCCCAGTTTTCCACAAAGAACTTCCAATCGTGATTCGTCTGGCCACAAAACAGGTTTCCACTTTGCCACACTCCATTTTAAATGAGCCCTGGCCCGCTTTAGAAATGGCTTCTTCTTTGTACTGTCGAGTTTCATCTGGCAACGGCGGCTGGCACGGTGGATTGTGTTCACCCACAATGTTTTCTGGAAGTATTGATGAGCCCTTTCTGTGATTTCCCTTACAGTAAGCATTCCTGTTTGCAGTGCAGTGCCGCTTAAGGGTCCGAAGATCATGGGCATCCAGTATGATTTTTCACCCTTGACCCTTACACACAGAGATTGTTCCAGATTTTTTGAATCTTTGGATGATTGATGTTATGCACTGTAGATGATGATTACTTCAACCTTTTTGCCATTTTTCGCTGGTAAACACCTTTCTGATATTTCTCCACTATCTTTCTGCGCAACATTGGAGGAATTGGTGATTCTCTACCCATCTTCGCTTTTGAGAGACACTGCCACTCCGAGAAGCTCTTTTTATACTCCAATCAAGTTGCCAATGGACCTCATTAGTGGTAACTGGTCTTCCAGCTGTTTTTTTTTGTGCAATTGACTTTTCCAACCTCTTATTGCTACCTACCAATTTTTTTTATTTGTTGGCACCATGAAATTTACAATCAACATATTTTTACCTTAAAAATGATCCATTTTCTCAGATTTAACTTTTGACCTGTCATCTATGTTCTGTTCTGAACAAAATATTGAAATTTGGCACTTCCACATAATTGCATTCAGTTTTTAGTCACAATTTGTATAGTGTCCCAACTTTTTGGGAATTTAGTTCGTACTCTGCCACAGTACTCAGAAGCTATTTGAAATTAGAGAGAGTCCTTATGACATAAGAGGTATAAGTGCTCACAAAAAAAAAAAATCAAAACAAGAACAAATATTAAGCAAAGGTGTGTTTCTGTAAGAGGTGTCAACCTGTGGAATCATTTTGGTACTGACCTGAAAAGATGCAAGTCACTTGTTGAGTTAAAAAAAAATGTTTAAAAGCAAAGTTTAGGAAAATTATTTCAATCAGACTTGAGCTGGCAAAACAGCAGAAAGTGTGTCATTTCTTTCGGTGTATCATTTGGGGTGTGATGAAAATTGTATATGTGAACATGAGGATGAATTATTATGGTGTATGCCTCTGAATTACAGGTACTTGTGCTACTGGCAAATGTACGTACATGTCAAAGTGCAGTTGTATACAAGAACAGGTTCATACATTTTCTTTCATTGAAATATATTAACCTATTATTGTATCTATCGAAATAAGTCAAAACATAAGTGGTAGGACTAGATACGTTTTTAACTTCTTCCTAATCCCTTTTGAACATGTCAACTATTTTCTTTCTTCCTATTCTTGTTTTTTCTTTTTTTTCAGCTTATATTTTATACTTGTAATGTGCTTTGTTTTTCTATGTTTATATGTTCAATAAACCAACCAACCAAAACGTTCTCTGTTATGTTGAACTCTGGCCATGTATATGACCATGGCGTTGTTCCACGTCAACATTATTCACTTTTCCCATTAAAATACATTAATTAATAGCTATTAATTAGTGTCATTTTCATATGTTTCCACCTCCTCCCATTTTGCAACCTATCTGTGTTTATTTCTTTTGAAACCTGATCGGCAAGCGAATAAAACTCTAGCAAACATTGTATTCTTGATTGACCAGATGTGCCATCATTTTCTTACAAGGGACATTGACATGACAAGCACTATGTATTATTTTCATTTCACAAGATTATTTCCCATCTAAAAACAGAAGCTTTTTTTAAAATAAGCTTTTTAAAATTCTTTCTTGCCACACTTAACTTGACAACCCTGCTTTTGTCTATCATATGAATCACAGTGAAAATCTCTTGAATTGTTGAACAAAACACAGAGCGAGAGAAATTTAGTTGCTTCTTTATGCCTCGTTTTGGGTTGCTAGCCACTCGTCTGTCAAAATGTGCACTGTGAAGTTACTCTATTTTCCTTCTTTCTATCGCTTCCCAATGTTCCACTGGGATTGTTGGTTGCGCAGCTGTGCTCGCACAAATCCCAGACTGCTTTTTGGGACAAACTTCAAACTTCAAGCAACTAGACTGGAAAATAGAAGGAAGGGGAAAGATGGTGGCGACAGTGAGTGCAAAGAAGGAGAGGATCCGCCGGCACCACGGAGTCTCTTCAATTATTCAAATGGCCGCCGTCCCACTGTGCTTGTTCTCTCTTCTTGGTTTGAATACTGAAATGGCTAAACCCAAAGAGACAGATATCCACCAGACGAGTCCCGCACAGCAAGTATGTGATGAGCACTTGACTCCTCGTAGCCTCACCACAAAAGTCGATGAAAGGTAGACATGGAAAGAAATTGACTCTAAGGGAGAAAACATTGCTGTCTCATTTGACCCAAATACTGTAGCATACCCGTTTCTTTATATTTTACTTCTTAAATGATATTCACCGTACTCAGCATTGGCATTGAGATGGATTTTGAGTGACCAATATTGCCACAATGTGAGGGAACGCTCCGACATGTACAAGTCATGTAGTCGGAAATATGACCCCATTAAGTTGAGGAAGAAGTTTTAAACAGGTGTGTTTTGAGCTGTGATGAGAATGGGAGTTTAAATGTGTCTTGGGTGCATGTGTAAGGGACACGCCCCAGGAAAGGAACTTGATTAAGGGTACCGGTACACAACATTTATTGTGCATACCACAAAAATCAAAATCAAATCTCAGGACTAAGCAAGTCAACATTACTGATATTATAATATAAATATTTCATATGAATATTCTTTTAACCTTATAGGCCGCTCCTCCTGGCTGACGAATGGCATAGTACACAGTACTTCATTTTGCGTTTGTGGTTCAGTTAAGTGAGTACATTTTCTCTCCACAGTCCAGAAATGTATTATTTTGCTGTGAAAAGTTAGATAGGCTCTGCTTTAACGCGGTTCCTGCCATGTATCTGTGAAATCATTCAAGCATTTATGCTGCATTTGAAGAAGGTGGGAAGTCGGACAAATCCATCATGCAATCTCCCAGTTCTAACCTCAAAAGTGTTCAAAACGAATGCAAACAACAAGGATGACTGATTCCGATTAATTGTTCTTTTTTCTGGTTAACACAGTCAGTCGAAATCACGGGTTACTTAAAGTTTTCGGATAACAAAATTTATGTTATAATAAATAAATAGATTAGATTAGAATAGATGGGGCAGCACGGTGGCTGACTGGTTAGCACATCCGCCTCCCAGTGCAGAGGACGTGAGATCGAGTCCGGGCTTCGGCCTTCCTGGGTGGAGTTTGCATGTTCTCCCCGTGCTTGCGTGGGTTTTCACCGGGTACTCCGGTTTCCTCCCACATTCCAAAAACATGCATGGCAGGTTAATTGAACACTCCAAATTGTCCCTAGGTGTGAATGTGAGTGTGGTTGTTTGTCTCTGTGTGCCCTGCGATTGGCTGGCAACCAGTTCAGGGTGTACCCCGCCTACTGCCCGAAGCCAGCTGGGATAGGCTCCAGCACCCCCGCGACCCTAGTGAGGAAAAGCGGCCAAGAAAATGGATGGATGGAAATAAATAGATAAATATGTTTATAAGTGTGTAAATTGTTTTGCCCTTCGCGGTCTTTATCTCTATGGGGTTCGCCATTGTTGAGTGACGTCAGATTTAAACCGGTAGATGAAGTCAGGGTCCTTTTTTTTTCTATCAGAGGAGAAGCAGGAGCATCTTCTTTTCTCCAAATGAGACAGCTAAGTTAGTATCTCGCTGTCAAACTCACAAAAGACGCGAGGGGCGAAGCAACATTTTATCTTCGGTCTGAATGTAGCAAACAGTCGGACTGTAGAATTGTTATTTTCACTCAAAAAAAAAAATCTAAATGTACTGATATTTTGTTATTCTTTTGATGTTTTTCAGTAGAGCTTGGCTTCACATTGAAATGTGAAGTTGTCCTGTTGCCTCCAGGAGCAAGAATTGTTCCTGTCATCACAGCTAATTCTCTCACTGAGTTGTTTTTCTTTAATCCACAAAGGGGCTTTAGTGTAATATGCATATACAAAAATGCCACTTCAATTATCTGGAACTGTTTGTAATAAGAGGAAAGCACTGTCCATTAAGGTTCATCCTCCCACACTGTTTACTTTGAATGCTACTTTAGAAAAATAAATACATTAATAAATAAACGCATTGAATTCACATTCTCTTCTATCCTTCCTCTCACAGGGTTGCCTGAATCTTGCAAATTATACTGCTTATTATTCAATGACATGTCTCTAGGGGGCAATTTTGGGTGAGCTCCTTATTGGTCAAAAGGTTGATCATTCTATAAAGCTGTTATGATAGGTTTTGTTTGTTTGTTTGTTTGTTTGAAACGACCACTAATTAGCTAGCATCCATTTCCTAGCATGGTATTACCCAGGTGACAACTGTAAACTATTCAGTAACTGTTCAGAATTGATATTATGAATCAACACTAAGATGAGACATGTCTACTGCAAATGTCATGAATGTCCTTGTATTTTATTTTCATTATCAATAATGTCCATTCTCCATTGTCTGTGTGTGTGTGTGTGTGTATACATATTAGGGCTGCGCACGAATAGGTGGTGACTCGATTTGAGAAGCAGATTGGCCATTGAAAACGAATGCTGAATCTGAATTTTCCCTTTCAAGTCAGAATGCATCATAGCATATTGTCATCAGAAAAGATCGTTTGGATGGGTTGTCCCGTCTCTCTTCTACATGGGGATTGCACATGCCTGGATGCTACGTACATGCTACATTTGAGCAGACGTCCATAAATACTTTATTGTTGTGGGGCCCACCCGTCCATGTGGGGCCATTTAGATGGGCCCCACAAGTCGAGACTTCTTTTTGAGGGTCAAGACTTGGTTTTAGAGTTTAGGTTTGAATTGGGTTATGGTTGAGGTCAGGATAAGGAATAGGCAATCAGTTTTGATGGTTGGGGTTAGGGGAAGGGGCTAGGAAATGTGTGTGTGTGTGTGTGTGTGTGTGTGTGCGTGCGTGCGTGCGGTCTTGTTTTTGTGACATAGTGGGGCCAACATTTTGGGATTTCACAGAGTTGTGGGGCCCACCCGTCCAAGTGTTTAGGTTTGAATTGGGTTATGGTTAAGGTTAGGGTAAGGAATAGGAGTAGGCAATCATTTTTGATGTTAGGGGAAGGGGCTAGGGAATGCTTTATGTCAATGAGATGGCCCCACAAAGATAGTAAAACAAATTCATTCCTGACCTTTCCTGATCTTTGACTCAGACGATGTTGTCTCCTCTTCACTGTAGTATTTTCCAACAAGTTACGGAAGAATGACTGTCAACATTTTTTGATGATCTGTCCACTAACTTCTCACATACAGCATTGTTGATCACTATCCGTTGGATAAAGATATCTTTTTGTGTCCATACAACAAAGTCACAGTAGTCAACATTAGCAACATTGATATGAGCCTGTATTTGTGAATAGTATGCATGGTTTCCTTCAGTTTCAGCCCTGCAACTGTTTCCTCAAGACAAGATCCATGCCCAGCTCTGACATTCTCATCCCTTGCAGAACAAGCATTTCACTTCCAGACATCCTCTTCCACAACAATCGCATTCCACTAAGCCATCTGGTGAAGCACCGAGGTGAGGATATTTTTTGTTGAGGAACCATCCACATGGTTTAGTCTTAAAATTGACATGTTTTTTTCATGAATACATCAACATACTGTTTCCTGGCAACATCCTCATGGCCACATCGCCATTGCATTGGAATATTTGCAAACTTGTGCTCCTGTGGATAACAAATCTGTCTCAGGCTGTATGATGGTTCTTCACATGATGTTGCACAGGCTGCTTTTATCCTTGACGATGTTATATATCCTGAAAAGAAACCAGTTTGCTTTTTGGTTGTTGCCGGGTGGCGAACTCTACATTCATCGCTTCTTCTTCAGTAATCGCAGTACTGGGAAGTAATGTGGTGCAGTGTTTCGATAGTACGTTACGAGTTATTCCGTCACATTTTTTCATCCCTCAGTTCTCTTAACACTTTCGGGAACTTGGCCTGAAGACTGTCAGGTACAAAATCCAAAGAGTACCCTTTCTTCACAGTTAAAAAAAAATGGCGTGCCTTCCTTAAATGTCTTGAAGAAAACATCATACCGTGCTTGGCTTATGTTAACTGCCATTTTATTTTCCTGGGTTTAATTCCTATTTACATATGTGTTGGAAGAATCTGGTTATCGAGTTGTTTCTTGAGTGTCTTTGTAGATGTAAAGTCAATGCTATGTAGGGGAACAACGGGCACAATTTGAGGCAGGTAACATCCAATATGCGGGTTTGTGAGTTACTGTTGTGACCTCCCTCAACCTCACTGTTGTCTCTACATAAAACAAAACAGAAGCTACATGGGAACAGCATTCTCCCAGTCCTGTCTTGCAGTCACAATGAGCTGAGATCCCGTTTGCCTCGTTATCTGTAATAATCCAGGGTATCAAACTTGGATCAGACAGCTTTTGAGAATGCATTACTCTTCCCTTGATAACACAGTGTCCACTTGGTTTATGTAGGTACACACAAAGGTCACAAACTCATCCACAAACAAACCGGTTATAGCTTTCTAGACTCTTGTAATTCTGAAAGTCCTTCAAAATGTAAAATGGGCTGGGGTGAAAAAATTTGATAATTTACCAAGTTTGGGTATGAAACTGCTTGGAAGATGTCGTGCTAATTGCTCCACTCAGACTTGTCAATCTGATACGGATCTTGACCCCCGATCACAGCGATTTTCTCCTTGTATATCTTTAAAAAAAAAAAAGCCTTGTCGAGTGAGTCGGAATATTTCTCCATTGTACTAATTTCAATGACGTTATATTTTTCCTGACTACGCGTGCTGCTTACCTCTCGGAAAACAGAGCCTCTCAAATGGACGACCGCACAGGATTGTGGGATATGTTATTATTTTTAGCACAAAGGGAAAATCCCTCTATTTGGCTGCTTAACGCCTCACCGTTGGCCATCTGGGGCTAGCTCCTCGATGTTGGCCTCTCATGTTGTCCTAACAACAAATGAAAGGGAGTGTGCCAAAACATGGATGATGGTCGGACCTGATAAAAGAACTAGCTTAGTGCTAGATAGAACAAAGCTACAGGCTAGCACAGCACTAAGGGGATGGTTTTAAAGTGAGACCAAACCTTTGGCCAGGGTACAGCACGGGATTGTGGAGGTTAAAGTAAGTTATTTTAAACTGAAAAGGTAAACCTTTCCATGGGTGGATACTGTTGGGTTGTGGTGGGGTTGAGGGCCCAGGTGCAAGAAAGCAGAGCAAAGAAGCAGAGGTATGGAGTCCAAAAATGTTTTAAGTGGACAAAATGGGGAGGTGAGCAAAACACTGGCAGGTAAACACAAAAACAACAAAGTCCATAATCCAAGCGAAAGCCAAGCAAGGGACGTTATGAGGCGACAACAGGACGTGGGGAAACAACAACAATGAATCGACGCACACAGAGGGGAAACACAAGATTAATGCTGCATTCGAGGAAAGAGAGAAGTCAGATTTTTCCGACTTCAAATCAGGAAGTGTGTACCGGAATGCCCCCTTGAACTCGGAAATTCCACTTGTAAAGTCGGGGGGAAAAAAGCACCCCGATTTTAATGTGACGAGTGACGACCACTATGGAAACACATACTGGGAATGGTAAAACACAATATACTCGAGTATAAAGCTAAATAGCTTTCTTCTATATATATATATTCGACATGACTTCACATAACACAACATACGTGACAGCTATGCCAGCTACCATGCATGAAATGACAGTGGACCTTCTGAGTTCGAACGTCACGGAACTCGTACAAATCGGACTTCGACCAATAAATCGGAGTAAAAAATGCCTCGGAGTTTGACCTCATTCTCAGAGTTTGAACACCCAAGCAAACCAAACAAAGCCGAAGGTAACTTGATCGGGTAGCTGAGTGAAGCCGAGCGATGCCGAATGCTCACGTGCAGTAGTGGAGATGAAGCGCTGCTCATTTCCAGTCAGAGCAGGTCAATACTCCCGGAGTGCTCCGTACATTCGCGGGTGCATTTGGATTTTTTTCACGACAATTTTCTTCGACATGGGCCCAAAAAAAGACAGCAGTGCCAGTGGCAGAAAAGAAAAACGTTTAGGAAGGAGATTATCTCGCCGTTGTAACTACTTCCGTAAATACTAGCACAAGGACCCCCTCTTAGCTGTTCAACAATGTGCCTGATGCTAAACATCGCACAAGGACCCCTTGGTAGTCTAACAATATGCCCAATGTAAAATACACTAACTCAGCACTGAACTTAAGCATGCATTCATTAACATAGCATTTTTCATCCACTGAGGCCATCACACCACAACATAAAAGGTAAGGCATTTTTATTTATTTAAATACTGTACATGTTTTTTTCTTTTTACAATAATATAAATTAAAATAAGAATTTTCTGTTTTTAGAGCTTGGGAACAGATTAATTGCATTTACATTATTTCCTATGGGAAAAAATTTCAATTCGGACTTTGAACATTTCACAGGAACAAATTGTGTTCAAACGCCGAGGTACCACTGTATATCGTAAACTACTGAACTGTATAGAATGCTTATGAAATAAGATACACACATGAATGAAGAAAAATTGCGAGAAGGCAAGTTTGCTGGAGGTCAAAATGTGTTTTGAGGACCAAAATTAAAAAAACATTTGTTACTATCTGCCATTTTGGTTGTGTTCTTTAGCCTGGTGTTTTAAGTGGAAAAAAATAAGTCCCTTAGGACTTCTGCTTGGGACCATTGCTGGCCACTCATGCTCAGTAATTAGGCTGTTACTGACAAATTATGTTGTTTTTTTCGCCAACAACACTTTACGTGGAGACTATTTAGTCATTCCGATTGAAATAATTCCGGATAAAGATCTCTGGTCACTTGTTTACATATGACGTGATCCATTCCGATCTGCCCTTTATATGCTCCCCTCCTTTATTTGGATCAGCCGTGCGGCAGCTACGAGAGGCATGGACATTATTCATGTCATTTATCAAGATGGAGTTTATTCGTCATTTAGCACAGTAGTTGTGATAGTGTTAACACTTTTATTGAAGCAAAATCTTGATAAAAACAAGTTCTCCCCTCGCAGACAAGCTCTGGGGAGACGGCACCATTTTAGTGGGTGGAAAAGACGTCCTGGCGCATTTACATCCAGAACATGCGCGTTGCCGCACGCAGCCTCGCCATTCCAATCGAAGTGTTCACATGACGCTTGTTCGGATTGACGAAAGGAATATACCACCCCTGTCATCCCGAATGAAATTCCATTTGGATTCAGCCTTTTAATTCCGATTGAGGTGTTTATATAGAGCATTTAAATTCCGTTTGGCCGTTCGAATTCATTCTATTTGGGATACACGGCTCCATGTAAACAAGGCTAGTGGATGTTTTACACCAGGATCCCTGTATGGGATAAGAGCTTAGCAAAGAATGAACTTCATTGTTTGCATCAACCATTCAGTGTATTATCTCGGTATTGTGAATCGTGACTTGCAGAAGTTAGGTTAACATTTCACAGCAATTGTTTTTTTCTTGTGTGCTTTGTTTTAATTTCTGATAACATGATGCAGACCAATCTTTCAGTAGCACTCGGAAAAATATGAGAGAAAATTTATATTCATATTCTTACTGATGAAATCTGCATTTAGAGCTTCTCCCACACTTGATGGTACAAAAGTATGCCACACACTATGGTACTTTCGCTGTAGAGGAAGAAAATAACGTGAGGTATGCAGCGAAAAAGTCAAGTTTTCAACTCACTGTAGATGTGGCAACGCAAGATGGCCGCCGCCGGCTTTGCTTCAGCATGAGTAGCCCAGGTTATTTTTTTACGTCCGTGCTGTAACACCCTGCGAATCCAACCCAGAGTCTGTGGTCTTTTTTTAAGCTTTAAGCCAGGACAGCATGGTAGCGTTTTCAGTTTATTTAACTCAAGAACTATTGTGGTACTTGTGCGTTCGGGTCGGCTAGCATCGAGCTAGCATCATGTTTACAGCGACTTGAATAACGTAGGTGCGCTCCTGTTGCAAAGCACAGATCTATGTTACCACTGGAGTAAGCGATTTATGTGATGAGCGAAGGACTCCCATACTATATGTGAGTCCATGTATGAGCGGTGCTCGCTGAAACAGCTTTTTGGGATCAAAACATGCACTGTCAAGCATACCGGAACGCAGACAGTATGTTCTTTGCACGTTGAGAAGTACCTGAATGCTCAACAGAGACTTTTAGAAGTGCACGAGCTCTGTACCGGTGCGTTCCGGCCCACTTAAAACACTGCTTTAGCCTAAAAAACTTTCAGGTCAGAACTGGGAAAAGCCAACTGGGATAAATCCGATTTAGAAATATCTTAGGGCACTGATTGGTTGACACACGAGGAAGGGCAGGCAAACACAGGTGGGCAGGATTACACATTATGAGACCAATGGAGACACACAAGGAAAACGGAACACAACAGATCATGACAGAAACTAAAGTAAACAAGAATACACAAAAAAACATTGCCAAAACCCAAATCTTGACAACAAAACCAAACCCAGACCATGACATGATACGCTGTCAATGGCCAGTGAAGCCTACACTCCGATATATTTGAATGAGTTAAGTGGATATGGCTGTGTACGTATGATGAAGATAAAGCGCTATATACACCATTTACAATTTTCATCAAACCCACATTCTGGGAACTCACCAGTCTAACAAAAACTGTTTTCCATATGAAATTAAGGAGAACAGATACCCAATATACATGTTTGTCATGATGTTTGAGAATATTAGCATAAACACAAAAATGTAGACTTCCAAAACGACTGAGGTGTATTATCTTTAATCTGGTAATTTTCCCAACAATTTTACTTCCTCACATGAACCTGCAGCTCTGCAAACCTAAATGTATGAAGAGTGACAGATGCAAATGCTTTGGGCAATGTGGAGTGCAAGGACAGCAGTTAAGGGAAATTTAGTGAGTCCTGTTATTTTGTCATGAATGCTGCACATGTCAAATAAAGTAAACCCTGTGAATTATGATGCTTCTATGTGGTTTCAGTGCTTCCAGCACTGAGAAATGCCAAAATCAATGTATGTCTGTAGTGTTTGATGTAGTGAGTGTAATTTGAGTCAGATACATAAAACATTCACTGGACGCACAATTAAACAAACCTGGAATCTAGGATAAGATGTGAACATTATTTTCAGTAGGATGGACCTGCTCAGTTTTGGGGTGTTGTGTGTTGGTTACCTTATTTAGGAGGAGTAAAACATAACTCTTCTCACTAACTCGTTAAAACACAGTGCACTTCCACATATATGCGAACTACAATAATTAGTCCTCTGACATCATCAATCATTATCATTCAAAACTTAACATTTTTGTCTTCGAAAAGACAGAAACATCAGCAACAGATACAGTCTTCATAAGATTGTCTTTACATATAATTTTCGGAGGTTATACATCAACACAATGGGCTCTATTTTCTTGAGAATTTGGTTAATCTGCTCTAATCAGGTCTTCTTGCAGTTCATTATAAATGTACTTTGCGTGCCTCGATAGGCAGCAGGACTCAAGGAAATTAATGTCTTCTTCAGCCATTTCTCTCGTGCACGGTATTTAGAGAGAATGAAAGGAACTGCTTTAAATGATGGTAAAACAAGTATTTGTAAAATGTATCATGCTACATGGGCTTGCCCACGTCTATAAAAATACTAAAATTAAGTCTTGCCTGTCCCTACGCCAGATTTACGCCGCGTCTCATGCCAGACTTGCGCTGGGAACGAAAATATTGTCGTCCTGCAAACCGCAGTGGAACAGTGTCCCTTTTGGCCTGGGGATAACTAGGACTGCTCATGTGCACTGGTTTGCCAACGGTTTGAAGTTGCTTTGAAAATCCTTAAATGGTTTCATACATACAGTATGTTGCAAAGTGTCTGCTTTCAAAGATTCTGAGTCTTTCTCCTTTTATTAGAAGGCCAGGATGACCAACATGTAAGTCCATCCTGTTTATGCTTTGACGTGGTATTTCTCTTGCCAACCTGTAAGATAAAAGTTCTTTATTTTTCTGATTTCATTTCCTTCTGCCTTTTGTCAAGCAATCACAGGGAGGCAGGATACAACAGGTGTAGCAAACACTGGTACTCGAGAGCCACTGTCCTGCCTGTTTTCTATGTCTCCCTTCATCAACACACCTAATTCAATGGACAGGGCCATTATCAGCCTTCTACAGCGCTAGCTGATGAGCTGATTATTTGAGTCAGCTATGTTTGAGAAGGGAGACATCGAAAACAGGAAGGATAGTTGTTATCAAGGACCAGGGTTTCCTACCCATGGGGTACAACAATGTCCACAAAAACCTCTGCATAGGGTGGACTTGTAATGAAAAGAATAGCAGCCTAAGCCTGAATCTTGAAGTGTGTGTAGGAAGGTCATCCAAGCCTCTTGTGCTTAGGAGAGAGATGACACGTTTGTGGTCTGTGATCAGCGTGAACTGTTGTCCCACGAGAAAGTCTTTCACACGCACATGTGACAACAAGGGTCTCCTTTTCTATTTGCACATAGCGCCTCTCAGTCTCAGTTAGAACTCTTAAAATGTGGGTCAGTGGTCGCCACAGGCTGGCTGACTGCTGTGCAAGTATGCTCTGATACCATATGGCCATGCATCTGCAGCAACTCTCATGTCTGCTATGTTGAATCAATACACCAAGCACTTCAGGAGAGCTGAGGATCTTGGTACCTTTAGTTTGGGAAAGTTGTTTCCTGTTGCGCCACCCGTATCTACTTGTTTCTCTTTTTTAAACCTCCTTAAGCGCTGTACACTATTAGAAGTAAAAGTGCTTGTTAGAAACTTTTAGGTTCCCCAGCTATCCTCACAGGAGAATCCTTTTTTTTTTGTTCCTGTTAGAACCGTTTATGAAGGTTCCACCTGGAACCCTTCCAAAGGTTCCACCCAGAACCCTGTATGAGGGGTTCAACAAATAACCTTTTAAGGGTTTCATCTAGATCTCACACAGGAAGTTCCACTGAGAACCCTGTGATGGTTCAAGGGTTTCATCCAGAACATTCACAGTGAGTTCCACTGAGAACCCTTTTGTATTTCAAGGGTTTCATCTAGAACTTTCATTGAAAATTCCAGTGAGAATGCTTTTATATTGCAAGGGTTTCATCTAGATTCTAGAAGAACAGAAGTGAACACAGGTCCAGTGGAATCAGCAACATGACAGCTAGACTCACGCAAGCCATGCACACCTGTCCTCAGCAAGTGGATTCATATCATCTCCAACGACGTAAAAAAAAAGTTACAGTTAGTAGCACCAAAACATACATATACACACATACTGCATGATCGAATGAGAGCAGTCCAAGTATGCCTTTATTTAATTTATTTATCAGCACATCATAAGGGTGACAGTGGAACAGACTGAATATGCCTGTCCTCTACTGGCACAAAGTCAGGTGAAAGTGAAGGAAACCAACAAGGTTTTCATATTAATTACTTTCAATAAAGTTGGAAAACTTTTCAATAAAAATAAATTACTGGAAAAAGAGATTAAATGGTCACCCTAACCCACTGGTTGAAGCCAGTGGCACATGTTTTTGTTTTGTTTTTGGGCCAAACTCTGTAACTCATGTCTACAAAAAAAAAAGAAAAAACAAACAAATGTTAACATAAAAAAATTATATTTTTCTCCAGAAGGAGTGACACTTGCTGAAATAAGACAGTAGATTTAACTTACCTTGATTATTTGAGAATTCTGATTACTTGAGGTTTCACTTCAATCCAGCTTATCATACAAATTCATACACAGGTGATCTCGTGTGTGAATAATAATCACCACTGATATGTCACACCTGTTTTGAAGAGGGCGGAGCGTGCAGTCTGTAGCAAAACCAGCATTCAACTCCCACAGGGCAACCAACATGGCAGCCAGCTCGCAGGTCCCATACACTAAAATCCACCCTTTCCCCTGAGCAACACGACCACCACCAAACCATTTGTACACCAGTGGGAGTGGTACTGGAGGAAATGTGTCTAAAATGTCTTGGAAAATGTACTCAATACTCTTGTAAAAAATTCCTTAGAATTTCTGAGTGAATACTGAGGCTAAACGTTTGGAAATTTGATGGTAAGGATCTTCTAATACCCATGTTTTCAACAGCCCTTGAAAAAGCCCTTCTTCCCAAAAGAGTTCTCTGTATTGAAATGGTTCTTACAGGAACACTTAGCCTCATTTACCTAAAGTTAGCTGGCTCCTGATTGGTTACTGTTAAGTCAGCTGAGGAGTGTTGAGGAAGTGTTGAGCTGTAGCTGCGTGTGTGACGAGTTAATAGCTGTTCCTGAATAAATCCGTCTCGATCCTGCTTTCTCGTTTTATAAAGAGTGTTCCCTTCACCACCAGCGAACCCTCATGTTACAATAACCTCCGCAAGTGGGTAATGTCAATGAATCTGGAGGTTATACCCAGTGCAGAAGAGCCCATTCTACAAAATACAAAATGAATTAAAATATGTAAAAATAATAGCAAATATATATACAGATTACAATACAATGAACATAACAAATTACAGGAAGGATTTAAAATTCAAGTCAATATTTAGTCCATGATGAGTTGAGGTCTTTAACTGGAGAATCCAGTAGTGTCCCCTCCTTGATAGTAGGAGCATCATTTGGAACAGGTTTTTTATAGTCACTTTGTTGATGATGCTGTCAATAAAATAAAATGCAAATCAAGGTTGGGTCTTCTGAGGGCTGCACCAATATTGGACCAATATGTTCTTTGACCCTGCCTGTTTTACCCAATCCCTGGCTCTGCCTGTCTTCTTGTTTTTTGACCATGGAAGTTGAATGTAACCCAAAAGCAATTACTGGATTTTTAACCCGGATTGGAAACTGGAATTGGATTGTGGAATTCTACAACACCCACCCGGCCAATCACAAAGCACTGTCCATTGTACTTACCTGTCTGCCTCTAGTGTCTCTTCAGGCCTGCTTGGACTCCTCTGCCAGTCTACTAAGTGCATCTTCACCCTGTGCCACACTTCAGCGGTTTCAAAGGAAGTTTCTTCCAATAAACTCTTAAGATAAACCATCCACCACTTGTTCCCTACAACCACTGAAGTAGTCTTCTGTTCTTAACTCTGTCTACTGAATAAGTAAAGTTGTGCTCTTGGTTCCAAACTAATTTCCTGACTTCTTACACTACTAATGTGTTGAATTTTGCATTGCACACATATCATGTACAAAGTAATGTTCAGACAAAATGAAGAGGAAGTTTTATTTATTGGGTTGATAAAATCCTAAAAAGACTGCAGTGACTCCAAAACAGCCATGTCACTTAAAGGCCTAGATACACCAATCCGACGTCGGCCAAATGTGACCGATGCCTACCCCCAGACGGCCCAGACGTCGGCACGTCACGTAGAAAAATGACCTTCAGCGCATGCACGAGAAGTAATTCCCCTCCGTACCATCGGCGGCGGTAGTCATTATTACTAAAGGGAACCGGCAACCTCTTTACGGGGGTGGGATATAAAAACATAAACAACTCATACTGGTGTTGACAGCGGCACCGGTGTAAACGCGGCGGCCAGCTGGTGAAGCGAAAAGGGGCGCTGGAACACGCTTCGTCCCCTTCTCGATCCCGAGCGCATGGATGTACTCCGTTGTGGCGTATCCTGGACTTTGTCGACTCCTGGCTGCTATCGATCGTCGGTTCACTCGAAAATCTTAGGCCTTGCTGCCCTCTGCGTTTTGGACGCGGTGCCGACCTCCAGCTTGTGAAGGAGCTTCCTCGAGATGCGCGGTCATCGACAAACAAAATGTTTATTTTGAGGGAGTTTTTCCTTTCCAACAACAGGCCAAGGTGGAGGAACGGCAACTATTTTTAAAAAAAAAATTGAATGTAAACAATGTCTATTTAGTATTTACCACATCAATCAACAGCTTTGTAGCCACCTTCTTTGAAGTCGGCCAAACTGTCACTGTGCTGTACTGTGTCATTTACCGACCTCCAAAATACAATAAGGACTTTTTAAACTAAGGACTTTTTAAACGACTTTGCAAATCTTCTTGCCCAAATCATGCTGAAATATGCTCATATCCTCTTTATGGGGGGACTTTAATATTCACGTGTGATGTCCTGAAAAAACATATAGTTGAGTTGAGTACTGTTTATCCGAGTTGTTACTTACTCTTCTTGCCCTGTGCGCTGATTCGCTAGCTAACAGCCAATCACAGTGATCAAATGCCACTGACGCCGATTAAACATGTTGAATTTGCTGGAAAATTCAAAGTTTTAAGACTTTTGAGATTCAAGACCAACACTGAGACAAGCCGAGACCAACACAAGACAACAAGGCCATAAAAATCTTTTTTCAAACCATGAAAAGGTGTAATGGTGAAGTGCATTCTTTCTTCAAATTTCTTTTAAATACATTTGGCAGCCAAAAACAGCGTCTCTTTCAAAAAAGCACAACATAAAGAACTCTCAAATCTTTATTATTTTCAATGAAAAAAAACTATTTAAAAATGAAGATGTCAAGAAGAACTTGTTTGCATTTAAAACACTTGAGCAACTGCAGTTTTTTAATATCTAACAACTGTCTAAAGGCAGTTCCCAAACACACACCACACAACAGTGAGTTGAGGTAATCTGAATGGGCTGAGGGTTGCCAATCATTCCAGCTCCCTTTTGAACAATTGATATGCGGTGAGCGTGCATTTTGAACGCCTGACAGAACACACACTAACATTTTCGTGAAAGCTTTAAGTTGAAATGCTTGAGCGAGAATGATTGAAGTCTCCGGTGTAAAGATGCTAGAATCATAGATGACTCTGGCCAGGATGCTGAAATCGTAATCTCACGAATCATGCCACGCCCATCTAAGTGGGGTGAAATTCACATTTGACCCATCCACTGAGGGAGCGGTGAGCAGCAGCAGGGGCTTGCGCTCGGGGATCATTTGGTGATCTAACCCACCAATTCCAGCCCGTAATGCTGAGTGTCAAGCAGCACCCATTTTTATAGTCTTTGGTATGACCCATTTTTATAGTCTTTGGTATGACCCGGCCAGGGAATTGAACACACAACTTCCCAATCACAGAGTGGAAACTCTGCCACTAGGCCACTGAGTTGGTCAAAGTGAGTGTGACATCACTCAGTTGCTGAAAGCTGAGTTTGAAGACACAACCAGTTTTCTAACAGCCGATAGTTTGTCCGTTGGAGGGTAACATACACATACAGAAGGGGCAGTTATTCTGTCTCATTTAGTCCTTTCTCACTTTATTTAACTTTATCATCGGCTCTCATCTCTTGTCGTATGTCCTCCGGGATACGTGCACCAGGTGGACATCAGCTGGGGCGAAGCTCCTAGTTGTTGTTGCTTCTCAGAGAAATGATGAAAGTCCAATAGCGCCAATACTCTCTGATAAATAAAATGCCACAGACAAAATGCTGCAATAGCACAAACAGCCCAGAATGATGCAAGAAGTGTGAAGAGTGTAAAATAAGGGAGAAAGTATCAGTCCTGTTGGAAACTTGCTGCTGGTGAAGGCGCACACAGGAAAAAGTGTTGTTACACTCAAAGAATGTCATGGCCAAAACAGGTGAACATAATGTGAAACTAGTTTAGACGACATAAAAGGAAATTAAATGATAAAACAAAGAGTGAAAAAATACAAATTAGGAGAAAGTATGCAAAGTTGTTGCAAAAGGCTGCCAACTCACAGGCACCTCTATGAACTGCAACAGTCATCAGTAAGGTACTGCGGTTTCCGTGGTAGGATCGGCACATAAGTGCGGGAAAGAAATGTGGACCCACTAAAGACATTATTCAGTCTGAAACATGTGTTGGGGTGGGATGTGTGGTCTGGTTTCTCATCTGATGAATGAATATAATCTGGATGCCCATTCATTTCTGATGGCGGTAAATTTGGACCGGGAACATCACGTAACAAGGTTGACAATACCACTTACAAAATTCAATAATACTTGTGATCACTACTTTTATATGTTAAAGCGCACAGTGTGGAGAATATCACGAGGCCTTGAGGCAACCAGATGTAAAACATGATATTTATTGTTATTATAGAGTGGCTTTAGTTGTAAATCTGTGATATTCAACCTGAAAACGACAGGAAAGTTAATTAAGCGTGGTTATCTCCTATTTGTTTTCCATACAGCCAATGTTGCTACTAATGCCACCAAGGTCAGTTAGAGTATTTGTAAATCAGTATTTCGTTCCTACCGCTAGCAGGTGAGGTTTGTGGAAAGACCACCTGGAGGCTTCTTCACAAATCAATAGCAAGCTGGTGGTCGATGCGATCTCCTTAGGAGAGGAGTAAAGATTGATTGTCGTTAAGCACTTTACAGGATGGCGAGAGGATGAGGACGGGTCATAAAACGCCTACGCACCACCTACCCATCGCTTTCAGCAGCAACAGAGTGCGGCCAATCAATAGGAATAGCATCAGCAGAAAAATAATAAATAAATACTGAATGACGGAATAAATCCCAGTCAACAATACCCAAATAGAAACTATATATTTCATCAAAAATAAAGAATACTGTTTGACAGTCATAGTTATCTGAAATATTTCTTTAATAAAACAGAGGTACAGTTTGATCTATTTGATTTCGGTCTATAGGAAAGCTTAAACCAGCAATTATAAACATTGACAATTAAAATGGTAATTTACTTGAACCAAGGAATCGGAGAAGATCAATTGATCTAATGATCTATTTCAGCAAGCATCAGGCAAACATACTCAAAGTAAAACAGAAACTTTTATTTGTATAAACTGTGGAAAACATGTGATACAAGCCAGAAATTAGCACACGCTTTATTGCTCTTAACAGAGATTCAACCGTCGATTGCTACAGCACCGCATGTTTTTTCCATTTTTTTTTCAAAGTCCCGTCTTTTTTTTCCCCAGCCAAGGGGGATTCTTCTTCTGTGGTACACTTGTCCAATCGTCCTTAAAAAAAAAAGAAGAAGAAAAAAGCATAACACTGCCCAGGGCTGTGCTGGCACAAATCGGCCCTGATATTTTGTCTTAGGCCCGCCGGCCCAGCCCAATTCCTGACCACCTTTGGCTACCACGTAGCTCTACCACTGATGTTTATTGGTTCAGTTTGCTCTTTATATTGTAAATTGATTAATGGACTGCTCCCTCTAAATTGTGGGTCGGTCCCTTGGGGTAAAATGGAGGTAAATTATAATAGGTTAGCACCACATCGGCCCCAAAAGACACCGGCCCACCGGGAATCTGCCCTGGTTACAAATGGCCAGTCCAGCCCTGACACTGTCCACTAAATTACATCCTGTAATAAACTAAATGTGCATAAATGTTACTAATTAAACACAACATTTATACAAAAGAAAATATACAATTTCAGGTGCTACAATCGTAATAAGCTGTAAATGTCACAAAATTATCTCTAAAAGCTTCGAAGTTCATCAGTCAACGGTAAGACTGATTGTCTATTAATGGAGAAATTCTGCACTATTTTGACCCAAGTGTTATCCGTTGATGGTGCAGGAAAGCAGGTAAGTAAGGCGGGAGCGCAAGATGTATAAACAAAAGGTATTAATTTTCCAAAATCAAAGAAGGGAAAAAGGCAAACAAGACACATAGAATAAAGAATACTAAATTAAAAGAAAGAGACTTAATGACAAACCAAAATTGGGAACCTTAACTAATCTGGAAAATTAACAAAACCCCTCTAAAAAAAATCTGAACTAAACTGAATGTGGGGGGAAAGAAAGGCAAGGCAAAATGAAATAATAACTAAAACCAATTACACCAAGTACCTTCCTACCTCTTTCTGTAATCCAGTTGCCACCTGAGGAGAGGAGTTGGGGCTCAAACGCAGACAAAGCACGGAAGTTGTGAAACAGAGAGTCTTTATGTACGAAAATTCAAAGTAACAGCAGAGAGCACAGCTGATTTCAGAGGAGCTTGAAAGAAAAAAAACACGACGGAGAAACCTTGACGAAGAACGTTGAGCGGGCTGGATGTTGAAAGTACTAACAAAGCAACAGTGATTCTTTTCGCTAATGTGTGCAAGTGAATATCTCAGAGATTATTTACTGTACAGACTAATCATAATAATAATAATAATAATAATAATAAATAGTACACAATTAGACATTGTTACCTCCCTAAACTGGTTGAAATTGAGATGGGATGAGATTCAGACGTGTCTCATTTTTGCTTTAAAGCCAGAAGATGTCTGGTCGTGCTACATTTTTATCTTTACATGATTATGGTGACATTTTCTACATAGATGCACCTGGCCATTGTCTGCACATGTTAGAATTTGCATATCACAGCACACTTGGTTTTATCACAAATTGTAAAAATGGAATACATCACTGTTTATGACATATCAAGGCTGGCTAAACCTCCCTTGCCAGTTGGAGACTAAATCACTGGTGTCGTTTCATTTACAAGGCTATCCAAGGTAGCTGCTCTCTGACCGTACAAAGGTCTGATAGGAATCATAGTCACAGATCTCAACAGGTGATTTTGCTGTCTGTTCTGAGTTTTAGGGCTGAACTTGTTTTGTGGGCTCTTAGTCACTGTTTTCGAATAGCCTTCAGAATGACAGGCAACTTAAAGAACTAGTCTCCTTGCCGTTTTTTTTTTTAACCCTTAGTAGGTCATTTTTAAATGAGTCCCTTGAAATGCACATAGTCGTGCACATAGGGTTCTCTTATTTACAGTATTTACCTTACTTACAATGTATGTTTTTTTGTTGCTTGGTTGATATTTGCTGAAATTTCAAGCTGTTCTTTTGCCAGGTTTTCTTGTAAAACAGATCCTCGTTCTCAATGAGTCCACATGGTTAAATAAATATTATATATATATATAATATTGTTCAATGACTTTGCATCATTTGCACACTTATTGTTATTCAGTATCAGCACACTACTGGACACTTCTTTGCTGTACCATGATATTGTGAACCCCTACTATTACTGGGGACAGTAATGAGCTACTTTCAGGTAACAAGGCTTACAGGTTAAGCTTACCAGCTCAGGATCATTCTGGAATTACAAATATTGTTTTTACACGTTCTTCTCCCGCTCCGTAATCAAAGCCCCCCCCCCCCCCCCTTCACCCAGCTAGCTATTTTTATATTATTATTATGGAGTGGTTTATTATTAGTTACTTTTGTTGTCCCCAGCAATATATATATATATATATATATATATATATATATATATATATATATATATATATATATATATATATATATATATAAATATAAATGTATTTACCATTGATGTAAACTAAGAAAATATGGAGAAGGGAGGGGATTTAATAAGTCTTGTGACTTCTTCCCTTTCGCTTTTGAACATGGAAAATCGGTGCGCTTTGTTGAATTTTGCTTGTTTTGCAGCTATTTTATTTTGTTGTTGTATGTTTATTACTGTTATTGTTTTGTTTTTACTCTTTTTCATGTTCAAATAAACTCAACTCAAATAAACTCAATTCAAATAAACTCAACTCAATGACGATAAGCAGTACAGAAAATGAATGGATGGATGTAACTACTAATCAATAAAATAATAATGTTGACATTGCCATTGGTGTGGTGTGCACTTTTTCTTTGTCCAAACTGAAATTTCTCTTGTTCTCTCTCTCTCTCTCTCTGAATAACTAGATGTGTGAGTAAGGAGCAAGAAACAAATATAGCATTCCACTGTTTTTCGAGTGTGTTTGTGTGTGAGTTGTTCCTTTGTACAGCATTTCTATGTAGAGGAGCAATGTTTGTGTGGATTTGTTTGTTTGTTTGGCACTATACTGGTGGCAGAGAAAAGCAGGGATCAAAAAGCCATCTCGATGCCTACCTCTACAATGCAGTACTCTGTAAAGGAGGGTAGCTTAGCTTTGAAGGACGTAGTAGGACATGAAGCGGTGAAATCTGCGTATCGTTTGAATGGAGCCATAGTGATTTTCCTTATAGTATGGCAAAGATTAGCTAGGTGGTGAAGACGGGTGACTGACAACACATTCACAGTGGTCTTGCCCATCGTTAACATACCCCAAGGATGCAAACTTATATGCAAACTTGCTTCAACAATACAAACAAAAAAAACGTAATTTTTTAAATTATCTTCTAAGAAACAAATTCCAACACTTCAGGGTACGCTTCAAAAGCCTGTTTTAGCTAAGGATATTACAAAGCTTTCTCCGACAACCAAAAAACTCTCAAAAATATATAAGTTACTTAAATACACAGATAAAATGTCGAAATGGGAGACAGACCTGTCTATAGGTCTGGAATCTGACTTTTGGATTCAAGTTTGTGATAACATATTTAAAATGACAAAACACACAAATTTACAACTTATCCAATATAAAATTATTCATAGATCATATATTACTCAATACATGATGAAGAAAATAGGACTTTCAGACTCCAACATTTGTCTCTAGTGTTCACAAAACACTGCCGACACTTATTTTCATGCTTTATGGTTATGCACTCCGTTTATGTATTTCTTTCCGTTATCTTGGACTGTAGGATACCTTTATCTCCAAGTTTGTGTTTGCTAGGTGACCTAACAACAACTAACTTACCACGTAAACAATTTCAATTTACACTCATAGCCCAAAAAACAATTCTTGTTAACTGGAAAAATAAACAAACTCTGAATATTGACCAATGGTCTAACCTCCTCATAAATCACATTTTAATGGAAAAAAAAAAAAAAAACAAATACCCAAATTTATACAAACATGCTCTACGTACATATAATCTTTTCATTTAAATCTGGTAACTTGGTTCTGCCTGTTGGCGAGAGCCACCACACCACTATAACTTATATTGCTGCTTCTGTATTCGGCATTTTGTAACTAATGGTTGTGTTTTTATAGTCAGGAACCCAGTTGCTGCCAGCAGGATCGAGTAGACCAAATCAAATGACACCTTACAGTCACCAATTCCTCAAGATTCACTTCCAATTGGCACTAAGGGTTAATATTCGGAATCACTGCATGCTTGTTGGTTAACTTTCTAGGTACTGTCCCCCCTGTGTGGGCGGCTCTGCCTCTCTGGCTGCTGGGTGGCGGCTGCGTCTCGACCGTTCTTTTGGCCTCTTGGGGATGCTGCGTTGGGGTGTTCTCCCTGGTGTGGTGTAGGGTGGAGACATCGTCTTCGCTCTGCAACTCCCCTCCAATTTTAATGCACTGTTTCCTGTGAGTGGACCCCCAAAATAAGAAGAGAAACTTTTCTGATCCTGACCTGATTTGCTTAGTTTATCTTCGGTGTCCTAAGAGAAACTAGACGGCAAGGCGGCGGTACACTTATTAGTGATGTGGTGTACCTTGTCGTGCTGCCGTTGTACGGCTTCTTCACGCGGCATTCTTTGCAAATGACGGACGTTTTGTCAAGCTTTCCGTCTTTCTTTGTGAATCCGTAGTGTTTCCAAAACATATGATTTAAACGTTGTGGGTACATTAAATATAGAATCTTTCTTGCTGCTGCTCGCGCGGACGTCCATGTTTTACTACGGCTTCCATCCGTATATAATGATGGTGCATTCACTGCGCCTGGGGGTTTTGGGGAACAACAGACGGGGTGAAGTTTACAATAAATAAAACGGCGCTTGCATCGGATTTTACCGATACCTTCCAATGCATCAAGATGAATCTAGATTTTACCCGTCAATGGCATCGATACTCAGTGAATGAGCCGATGCACTTGCTTGCGCGCATCGATGCATCCATTAATATCGATTATTTCCCACACCCTTAGTGTGAGTGTGTAGTGTGTCTTTGGCAGGAGCGCGCAGTTGGTGGGTCGCAGGGGTGCTTTTGCGAGTGTTGGAATGCGGCCATCAGTGGCCGGAAGCAATGCTGATGTGTGAAATGCGGAAGTCCATGGCATCTACCACATTCCTGTAGCTCTGATCTAGAAACAATTATAGGCGCAAATTCCTGTAAAACACCTGAAGTAGCCATTAGTGAGCCATTTACTACAGCATCTTTTTTTCCCTTTGGAGGGGGGGTGGGGGGGGGGCATCTTTCACTTCCTGGAGCGGTTTATTTGAATGTTTTTTGTTTTCTTTTTCAAATGATCACAAGCCTCCGTAGCATTTTAAAAAATGTCTTGCACAACTTTAACTTGTTATGCTATTGGCGGTTGTACAACCAGAAGTTGAATCTGTGACTACAACAGAAATGTTTTGAAGATGCACGCCGGATAAGGAGAGAATGTTGTTGTGATTATCAGTACAGTTTCTAGCGCCTATCCAGGGAGGAGGAACACAAAAGGATTAGGCTGAAAATGTTTATTTGAAAAGATCACCTAAATTTTGTAGATGTGCTCCTTTCATTTTGGAGAGGTGCTCGTTCTGTCTATTCTGTCTTCGCTGGTGTTTAGGAATTAGCTCTACAGATAGCTAACAGCTTTTCCAATAAAGACCAGGAAGCCTCTTGCTGGCAATTTACTGGATGAAACTGTAAAACTTGTAACATACAAAACATAATGGTACATTCTAATCATGTTATGTAATGTTTGAAACAATATAAACTTGAATCATTTACTAAAATGAGCTGCAAACCCTAATGCTGCATTCGAGGATAGTCAGAAGTCGGATATATCCGAGTTGTTTTTTCCCAGTTCCGACCTGAAAGCGTTCGAGGCGAAAGTAAACCAAAATGGCGGATTGTGATAAATTGTTTTTTATTTTGGTCCTCAAAACTCATTTTGACCTCCAGCAAACTTGCCATCTCGCAATTTTGCTTAATGTATTGTTTTTATCTTATTTAATAAGCATTCCATACAGTTCAGTAGTTCACCGTATAATTGCATGCAGGGCGATAGCAGCATACTGTTACGTACGTTGTGTTATGTGACGTTACCGGTATGTCGATTATTTATGAACTAAGAAAGCTATCTAGTGTTATACTTGAGTAAATTGTGTTTTACCATTCACTGTCTGTGTTTCCAAAGGGGTCGCCATTATAGAGTGACGTCAATTGTAGTCCATCGGTATTTTCGAGTTAGAGGGGGCATTCCCGTACACACTTCCTGGTTTGAACTCGGAAAAGTCAGACTTCCGACCATCCACGAATGCGGCATAAAATCAGGATTGTTTATACCCGTTAGCATAATGCTAATTTACATGGGCGCTACCATTGAAATACTACACTAACTAGCGCGTAATAACTTTAGTCACATTCATAACTTAAAACACAATTTAAACAACCAATTCAGTAACCTAGTGTAAGCCAACACTCCTCAAAATAATATAGGCTACTTACAGTCAGATATTTCCAAAATTACACTCTAATCAGTGTAGGTACTGATATGCCTAAGAGCGATTGCCTCACAGTTTTAAGCAACTTCGTTTTCGAGTTCGGAAAGTAGCATAACATGTGACTGAATGTTGTCACTGGCCACTTTTTAATGTCATCCTCCTACACTAATACATTATACAGGGAGTCAGATTGTGATGTGTTTCTGTTAAACTGTCTGTAATTATGTAACTGTCATGGAAAATGGACTTGCATGAATAATTACCAGGTAAACACATTTCACCCATCAATCACGCAAGGGCTTATAGGGCCTAGGGAAAAAGGTAGATAGACTTTTTGCTGCTTGTACTATTGTGTTGGGCAAGGTTCTGTAAATGAGCGCACGGTCACTGCGCACTGAGCTATTGTGTCACCATGGCCACCCAGCTGAAAAGGGTTTTAAGATTAGAATCACATAAGAAGGGTGAAAAAGGGGCCATGTGTGCCCTGCATCTGTCTTCACTTGTTCATAAAAGTGGTCAGGATAAGGACAACACAGGGACCCATGAGCTAGACAAGTGTTCCCCGGTACATTGTAGGTGTAAATGGAGTCATGCTCTGTAAAAAGAGGAAAGTACACACCCTCATCCATCACATTTGAGGCTGTGTGTATCTATGTGGGCTCGGAGAGAGAGGAAGCTCTCCAGCTGGGCCCGAGAGATAGGCTGAACAGACGGTGACAGATGACGGATGAGGTGCTGTTGCAGTTTCTTAAGAGCACAGTAAGACCACTCTTCTGCTGGCAAGTCTAAATTATTACATAGGTTTTGCAGGAGTTTGCAGCAATCAGCTCAATCTCGTGTTACTGCAAACTTTTGGTTTTTGTGAGCTCATTTATCAGCTGGTTGGGAAAAGCGGAATCTTCAGATCATAAGACGGTGCAAGGCTTCTAAGTTCTTACTTTTAGTTGTTGTCACGATATAAACAATAAGTATCGTATTTAAGTAAAAGTTCATCCTGTCAATTTTCTGCAGCATGTCCCAGGTAACTTTGGGTGAAAGTCAGACTCGAACCTGGACTGGTTGTCAGTCAATCACAGGGAAGTTAATGAAAGGACCGTGCAAAGTTGTAGTGACCATATGACTCATCAGGCAGACTTCTACCGAGACCAAATTCTTACCCAAAAATGTGGGGTGTTGTATTTTCCATCTGTCCCTGAAAAGACGACGGCCCTAATTAACGAAAGGTCTGGGAAAAAAATCATAAAACTTGATTGCTCATGCAAACTGATGTGGAAGCTGAAATACTGCGCAACCAGGGATAAATCTGCCAAACATGCAATATTACTGTGCAGTTAATTTTGCACGTTGCGGGAGTAGGAGTATATGCAAAAAGCTTAATTTTGCCAATGCAATTTGATTTACCAAACAGGAGATGCATTCCGATTCTTGATTTTGCATCTTTAAATAGCATTTCTGAACAGCAGGTGCAAACCAGCACGCAAAGGGGTGCCAGTGTAGCGCAGGCAAAATGAGAGGAGGCGGGGAAAACTTTTCTGCTCTGGTGAAAATCACATGATGCCGTCTATTGAGCAATACAATTTTGGAGCTTATAAATGATCTAAGGGCTGACTTGGCGCCATTCACACGAGGGAGTCTTGCCAAACCACCTATGACGAAACTCCTTTCAACTCTCTATTTCCTTGCATCTGGGTCATTTCAGGGCACTGAGTGTATCTACTGTACGTCTACTGGCCGCTTACAGAGCAACTTTGTGGATATGCTGATGACTGTATCTGTCCAATTATTTACTATTTTACTTTTTGTAGAAAGACTGCTATGTAAAACATCAAAGCTATTACTGTAATCCAGTATCAACTGGTGGTAATAATGTTTACTTGTAACATCCAAGCAGAGGTCAGTCTCACTAAACAGGGAATCAGAAACTGTTCTCAATTTTCTTCTTTTCAGATTCCCACTCCCCAGTGCCAAGTCTGCTTACCGCCTCAAATAAGGAATTATACAACTATTTGTACTGGTAATGTAAAGGTCCATGCTGCTGCCTTTCATGCATTTTTTTTTTTAATCTGTGCCGAACAAATCTGCGAGAGACTAGCTGTGGTGACCCGTAATAGGAGAAGCCAAACGACACAACAATAACACTGCCACCGCCTACAGCAGTTTTTTTTTTTAACCATTTGAATGATATTTTGTTACATGTGGCCTCTGATTGGCCAGTTCCACAAGGAATTGTCCCTTAACTCTTTGACTGCCAAAAACGTTAAATGACGTTTAGTAAAAACCTACGGAGGGCCGCCAAGGACGTTAAAAGACGTTCTCCAATTTTTTTTAATTTTTTTGGGGGGGGAAACGGGTGGAGGAAAGCCTTGGCCAGCTGTGGTGAAAGTTTCAAGCAGATCTAGTTAGCCTAATGACTATTTTTGGCCCCTAGATGGCAGCAATGACTCTCTTTTGACAAGATTGGGTAGGCGTCAGTAGAAGACGTGAGGCGGAGCTAGAGGGGACAATGGCTGGGGAAGGGAAGAGACCATGGCGACCGGTTGCAAGCAGCTCACACTTGGGAATTTTTTTCAAAGACGAAAGGCATCGACCAACGCTAAAGAGCACATTGATGACGACGATGATCATCATCGATGATGATGATGGTGACTCCGAGGTTGACGCCAAAGTTGGAAGCGCTGACGCGGCGGCTATGACGACGTCATAAAGGTTCACGGGCTAGCGATGCTAACACCGGAAAACGCGGAGCACAACCGAGCACGCTCAGGCGGACGTTCAATCGGACGACGAAGAGTGCCCCGAGTCCAATGCATATTCATCGGAGGAGTGGGTACAGTCTGCTACTTGCTATTCCCCGGAAAAAAAGGCCATCAAGAAAGTGTGACGTCTGCACACGAAACGGACAATCGAAGTGAAACTACTCTGTTGTGCAAATCCTGCTCCCTCTCCTTGCACGCAGGGCAGTGTTACAAAAAGAAAAACTGTATTTGAAACATCCACATAATTGTAAATAGTACCACAGTTGCACACATTTGTAAATAGTTTGCGAAATAGTTTTGTCAAATTGTTACACTGTTGAATGGAAATAAACGTATTTTGCAATCTAAAAACACTTTTTCATTGTTGGTGGTGGTGTATTACAGAAGTAAAGCACTATTTAGGTGTTTGTGGCATCATTCATGGACAAAAAGAAGTGTAGAATTCACTAGAGTGCATGAAATAACATTGTTTCACAAAAAGCGGAGAAAAAGAGCTTTTTGTTTCAAAACAGAACATTTCGGTGAAACTAACCATTTTCTATTGTTGATTACTGAAGAACGGAATAAGGTAGAAACAAACTTTTTTTTCTGATGAAAGATGAGAGTTCAATCTTTCATTTGGTAGTATGTGTGTTTCCATAGTCCAAACACAACATTTTCTGTGGACCTTGAAAGATCAGTCAAAATGCTTAAATCGGCTGGCACTGGCGACATCCCGTTTCTGAAAACGTCTGCCAGTCAAAGAGTTAAAAAGAACCCTGACTGTAATGACAACTTTGTTCCATATGATTTATTTGGTTGTTAACTAACATAACTATGAGATTCATTTTTCAAAAATTATTTCCAGTTGAACACATTTTGTAGAAACTTTATTTATACGTACGCCACCATTGTTTTTTTACATCGCAACACATTCAGTGCTCAGTGACATAGAATGGCGGCTGGCTCTCTGCCAAGTAAAGAGAAACGGGTACAAAGAAAGAGAGGTAAGCCTCCGGAGCGTTCTTAAAGGGACGATCAAAACTCTTGAATGCGTCTGGTGAATGACGAGAGCACGGCGTGGGGGAGGGTGACTCTCTCTATTGCATGATGTTTCTTTAGGAACGTCACGAGCCTTAGCTCACTTTCTTTATATCCATTCGCTGGCATTGCTCATCAGAGGGCCAGTCGCCATTCTACATCACTACGCACTGAATGTATTGCGACGTAAATAACAATGTGACGACGTACGTACAAATAATGTTTCTATAAAATATATTAAACTGGAAATGATTTTTGAAAAATTTATCTCTGGTTATGTAACAACCAAATAAATCATATAGCGCAAACTTGTCATTACAGTCAGAGTTCATTTTATTATTGGTTTAACAGGACAAACTCTAGGACATTTATGCGCTAAATTAGAGTGAAATCGATCCTTTTTGTGGGAAAAAATATAATGATTTTAATCTGTCATCCTTTTCTGGCTACATTGCAACAGAATTAGTCATTTTTTTGTGCATTTTTGTCAATGACGCGTTCACTTCACTAAGGCGCAGAGACACAGATGCACACACAGTAGCCTCAACAGGCTAAGCAGCAAGTATCATAAAAACTCTCCTGACACTTAAAGTTAGCGTTTAAGATTTTAATGTAGCCTTACTTCAGTCTCAGCCAACGCCCCCTCATGTCTCTACCCGAAGAAATGCCCCCCAGTTTACTTTAGGCAGATACATGACTTATTCATGATTGAGTATTGCTAAACACAAAATGCTACCCGTTTTATGTTGCAATTTTTTGGGATGGACATCCATCCATCCATCCATTTTCTTAAACCGTTTTTCCTCACAAGGGACTCGGGGGCGCTGGAGCCTATCCCAGCTGGCTTTGGGCAATAGGCGGGGCACACCCTGAACTGGTTGCCAGCCAATCGCAGGGCACACAGAGACGAACAAACATGCATGTCTTTGGAATGAGGGAAGAAACCGGAATACCCGGAGAAAACCCACGCAAGCACGGGGAGAACATGCAAACTCCACCAAGGAAGGCCGAAGCCCGGACTTGATCTCACGTCTTCTGCACTGGAAGGCGGACGTGCTAACCAGCCAGGCACCGTGCTGCCTTGGGATGGACAATCAATTAAAAATATAAGAGGTGATGAACTTACCTGAAGACCGAATGAAAACGGGGGCATTGGCGGAGGTTTTCCAAGCTCAGCAATGAAGCCGTACACGTGCAGGACACCACCATTTATCTATGATTTGTCACTAACCAGAGTTAAACAATTCAGCCAAGAAACTATAATAGTCTTCTTTTGCAAGAGGACCCGAGAGGCTTGCGTGTCTCTAATTGGCTATTCTTGTCCCACCGTGACAAGTTGTAAAGTAATTAAATTAAATTAGAAACATAAAATGGGGCCAGAGAGGGCTGATTTTTCAAAAGGTTATTTTTGTAATATTCTGCAAAACAGTTATGACTTACAGTATATGACAAAAATGTTTATTTCTAAAAAAAAAAAAAAAAAATGTATTAACTTGACAGAAAACCTAGTATCCAAAGTGAGTTAGCAGACATAAACATACCGGTAGATAGCCGACTCAAATGATTTGGTCCACTGACTCCAGTTAGCAGACTCCGTGGCCACCACGGCCTTAGCAAAAACACTGACTCAAGTGACTCAAATGAGCCAGACCACTTAAGTGAGCCACGACTATGTGGATTGAAAGTAACCTGATTCCATAAAATGAATCAAGTTTACCACAATTATACAGAACCCTGATTAACGAAATTGCTAACAACTGCTCTACTACGTCTTGACTGCTTTGAAAAGGAAAAGTCCTTGTGTGTATGTGTTTGTGTGTGTGCATGTATGTATACGCGCGTGCTTATGGGTTGAGTACTCAGAGCATTCAACCGTGGAGGGCAGTACACAATGTTACTGGTGTAACTTGTTAACAATAGCCCAAAAGATGCAACGGGGACAAGCAGAATAAACATAAGAGCAATGAGAGTCACATGCTTTTTGAGATCTAAATGAGACAGCCTACTTTGGCTAACCAATTACTGTCATGTTCTGAACAAGAACACTTTTAAGAGACTGTCAGATCAAGATAACCTCAACAAGCTCTGCCACAAGTAGCTATACAACAGAGGCTCTCACAGTCAACTTTCTTTCATGGAGGATGGTAGATCCCGTTGTACCATTAGCTACCTTTCTATTTTTACCACTAAAGTTCAAATAAAGGGCTAATCTCACGCTCTTGTTCCATCTGAGGCAGCATCCCCCATTTTGCAAACAAACAGGGATCTTGCTTTGATGGTAAAATATGTACAAAACAATGTATCATCCAACCGCAACTTGGCTCACAGTTCCGTTGATACAGATGTACAAGTAACCCGATTAAAAACAAGCCTGCCATATCTCCACTGGATGTATCCAATCATGTTATGCATGAAATACATGGTTGGAATATGCAATATTTCTGCAGTGATAGCAGAGATATGGGTGGCTGCGTAGCCCCTCTCTCTTTTGGTGGTGTCTTCGAGCAGGGATGTTTGCCAAGAAGAAACTAAGTCCCTTGCAAATCCATTCATCGCGAATGGTTGTCATCCCTCCAATCCATTCAAATTTGATTTGGCAAAAAATATTTTGCATGACAGAACCCTGAGCTGCACTTGGGGGGAGGGGCGTGGGGGTAATTGGTGGGAGGAGAGTGACTTTGCATGCCCACGGAAGCTAAATGAGTGGAGAATAGGATTCCCAGAACACATACAATATACTTTAATGGAGCTAATAGTTCATCTGGAAGTGGCAGTTTATGGCGCTTGCAGCTGCCAAAAAGATTCAATGTAGGAGCAGGCATGGGCAGCTGGCGGGCCGCAAACGATGTGCCCCTCGATTACTTTTTGAATATATACAGTATATTTTTTTTTTTATTGAGCCATTGAAACATGTAACACTGGTGTTAGTTTGGCATAAATCGCTCACCAGCACCTCCAACCCAAGCCTGTAATTGCTCAGAGCATGTCATGGCTACCACAACACGGCCTCAAAAGCCCACTAAGGCTACGTTCACACTGCTGGTCGTAATGCTCAATTCCGATATTTTTCGGTGAATTTTTTTATTTTTATTTGAATAAGCGTTCACATTACCTATCAATTGCAACCTCAGTCTGTCTGCTGCGTGGACGTAATACGTCCCCAAAGTGACCCGCATGCGCAGATGAAGATACAACGTCACTCCCAACGCTGTGTTTGCAGAAGTAAATACGTATGGTCCAGCCTGTCAGGGCTACGGACTTTTATCTTTACCATATCATATCTACAGAAAGACATAAAAAAGTCAGATACAGGTTGCATTTGGGCAAAAAAAATCTGATCTGGGTAAATGGTACTTCATTTTTAGAGCGCTTTTCCACCTTACAAGGCCCCCAAAAAGCTTTACATTCAACTACTGGTGATGATGCAGCATCAGGAGCAACTAGAGGTTCAGTATCTTGCTCAAGGATACTACGACGTGGTCACAATGGCATGGGATCAAAACCACAACCTCTGGGTTGCGGATGACCACTCTACCACTGAGCCACGCCAGCCCCATAGTGTTTCATAGCACTGACAGTTCATTTGAAGTGCATGAGATGTACGTATTCAACACTTAATACAAACATGTTTTGTGTGTTATGCAAGGGACCAGTGACCTTCGGAGGGGCAGGTGCTCGAACCCATGCCATTGAGCCGCTGTGGGTGGGGCGGGGAGCTGGGGAGGATGAACAATTGATAGAGGGTGTGTGTATGTATGTATGTGCGTGCATGTGGAAAAAAAATCTATTGTAAAATTCTTAATTAAAATAATCGCTAATCAATAAATCACACATGACGAAATTGTTATTTTTCTGCAATGCCAATGCCGATCACTCACAAAGAACAGTTTTATCATTTGTGCATGAATAATGAATTATGAACAACAAATTTACATAAATACAAATTATTATGTAAAATGTACATAAAATGTACATTTTAAATAAGACAAGTACGATACGATACGATACGATATACTTTTATTTTCCCCGTGGGGAACTTTTTCCTGGACTCCGTCCAGCTGCAGTTTACAGTAAGGAAAAAACAACAGAATAGAAAGAGATAAAATCAAAATTAAATAAGAAGTGCAGCAGTAGTTTACAGTAAGAAAAACAACAGAATAGAGAGATAATTAAAATAAATAAATAATAAATAAAATAAATATATAAAAAATAAATAATACACACACATTCCTATATATATATATTGCACCACTTAGTTAATGTCGGTTATTAAGTAATTTGATGGATGTCGGCAGGAATGAGTTCTTGTAGCGGTTCAGCCTGGTTCTGGGGGCTCTGAATCTCCTGCCGGAAGGCAGTAGCTGGAACTCATGATGCAGAATGTGAGTCGGGTCAGTAACAATTTTCTGTGCCAGTCTGGTGACGGACCGCTCATAAAGCATCTGTAGGGAAGGATGATTCCTGACCCCCATGATCTTCATGGCAGTCCGCACCAGACCGGCAATCTGTGACCTTGACTGCACAGTCAGGTTGCCGTACCAGGCCGCAATGCCGTATCTGATGATACTTTCCAATGCAGCCCGGTAGAACAACAGCATGGTCCTCTGCTCCACTCCATAGACCCGACAAACATCTACAGTACTGAAAGTGTTCCTTCTATTTTTCATAGTGAGCAGACGTATTTTTTTTTTTACTTGTGCTGCTCGCAATAGTAACGCCAGAGCTGCGCGCTCCTAGTGCTTGTCAGCCGTGTGAAAGTACTGCTATTGTGATTTTCCTATAGTGCATGTAGCGTATTTTTTTTTCTTATTTTACATTTAGCTTGATTCAGGTAAGAGCAAATGCCGTTTACTATTTGTCTGTGTAGATTGTCAATCTTTAGTTATTGCAACTGTACTCAACAATTAACTGCCACATCTAGGCAAGCAAGATTGTTTTTGAGAAAACACTGTGATTATATTTTATTTGATTCTTCATTGTCCTACTAATTTCTGAAAACACTGCTACCTGTTTCTTAGGACCTCTCTCTGGCCGTAAACCCCAGCAATGTAATTTTTTTTTTTTTTTAAATAACAAGCTGTTGGTTATAATAAAAACAAAGATCATGTATCAATTTCCACAGATACTTTTAAGTATATTTCAATTCAGCTCTTATTGAGTACGTGCCACAAGACTTAATTAGCCTAAGAGGGAAAAAAAAGTTACAAACATCTACTGAAAGTGTTCCTTCTATTTTTCATAGTGAGCAGACGTATTTTTTTTTTTATTTGTGCTGCTCGCAATAGTAACGCCAGAGCTGCGCGCTCCTAGTGCTTGTCAGCCGTGTGAAAGTACAAGAAAACATGTAACTAATACTAAAGTGTTTACATGATTAGCAGACAGAGGTGGGTAGAGTAGCGAAAAATTGTACTCAAGTAAGAGTAGTGTTACTTCAAAATAACATTACTCAAGTAAAAGTAAAAAGTAGTCATAAAAAAATCACTCAAGTACAAGTAAAAATGTATTTGCTGAAAAGAATATTCAAGTACTGAGTAACTGCTTGAACATGAAGTCTGATTTATCTTTTAAAAAAACATGTCAACAGATAAAAACATAAAATTATGTGCAAATGCTGTCATCTTCAAATCCATCCATCCATTTTCTTGGCTGCTTTTTCCTCACAAGGGTCGCGGGGGTGCTGGAGCCTATCCCAGCTGGCTTCGGGCAGTAGGCGGGGTACACCCTGAACTGGTTGCCAGCCAATCGCAGGGCACACAGAGACGAACAACCACACTCACATTCACGCCTAGGGACAATTTGGAGTGTTCAATTAACCTGCCATGCATGTTTTTGGAATGTGGGAGGAAACCGGAGTACCCGGTGAAAACCCACGCAAGCACGGGGAGAACATGCTAACTCCACCCAGGAAGGCCGAAGCCCGGACTCGATCTCACGTCCTCTGCACTGGGAGGCGGACGTGCTAACCAGTCAGCCACCGTGCTGCCCCATCTTCAAATCATAAAATTAAAATAAATAACTCGTGTTCTAACTTCTGCCAAGGTGCTAAAGCTGGCTGAGCAGCATCCTCTTTTTTTTGTTTTGTGCTTGTTTCAGAGCTTAACGACCCACTTACAACTTAATTGTTTGATTGACGCTATGCAAAGATGATGCTCCCTCCAAAAGCAAACGGTGGCGCAGGGTAGGGGGTGGTGGGGAGGTTGGTTTAGGGGGTTGAACGGGTCTCTAAAGACTCGATACCCATCGTCACATTGAAGAGCCGCTCAAAAGACTCGATTCGTTTGTGAACGTCACATCACAAGTGCCCGCGAAAATGCTCCCACACAGTCAGTAAAGCGGAGCTCTTGCGTAAAAATACGGTAAATCTAATGTATGAATGGGGCGGCAGGTAGCGACTCTAGTGTAGCCCAATATAGCGTAGTAAGAGTAGCGTTACTTCTTCACACATCTACTAGAGGGAAGGATCGAGGTCTTTATTTAACTGAGGGGAACGTGTCCCCGCGTCCTCAGTGCACTCTATAACATTGCCTTTTTTTTAATTTTATTTTTACCGTGAGTGAGATGGAGCGACCAACTTACCGACGGCAGGCGCAGCGGCGGGCGACCTGGCTTTGAATGTCTTCAAATAAGAGCGCATCTCGTACTATGAAGTCATCTTCTAGGATCTAGTGACCAAAGATATCGTAATAATAATTTAATTTATGTCAATTATGTTGTTGAATTTTTGTTTTGACAAGCAACAAAATGACGTTCACACACACACCACAACAACAAAAAGGACAAAGGGGGCACTTTGCGTATCAATGCCAAAAGGGCTTATGCCCGGGCACCACCCATATAAATCAATCCGACATCGGCCAAATGTGACCGACACCTACCCCCTGTGGCGTCGGCCCAGACGTCGCGTATAAAAATGATGTAAATACGCACCGCACCGACTATTACTACCTTCAGCGCATGCGTGAGAAGTAATTCCCCTCCATGACATCAGCGGCGGTAGTCATTCCTTAAGGCAATCGGAAACCTTTTTATGGGGGCAGGATACAAAAACGTAAACAATGCATAACGGTAACTTTTCACGATGTCCTCCCACGGACCAAAGAGACAAAGTCATCTTCCCGATCTTCTTTCCAGACAGACATTTTACGTTCATATGCAGAGGGTGAAGCAGGGTGAAGATGCGCAAAATGAGCGGGAAAAAAATGGTCCAGGCTTTCCATGAGTGCTATTTATCCGCGTTCGTCACTTCCTCTTCTTGCCCCGTGCGCTGATTCGCTAGCTAACAGCCAAACACAGTGATCAAATGTCCCAACGCCCGACGCTGATTCAACATTTTGAATTTGCCCAACGCTGTCCTACTCTCAACGTTGGATTGGTGTATCTAGGCCTTAAGTCTCAGCCATTGGTTTTGCGGCGATTCCAAATATGAATCGCAGTTCCACAAAATGATCGCCCATCAAATGCATAGAAGCTTTCGCATAGATGAAAAATCCATTTCTGGGTTTAAACAAGTGAGACAGACGCCTGCCCGGACGCTCCCAAGGCATAACGCTATAAAAATTACACGTATATTGTGCTTTACAATAATACTCAACTATATTATATAACAGCTGTTTGAAACATATATTTGGAAAAAAAAGCCACGAGACAAAAGAAACGGTTTGTTTTAATTGTTGTTGCTTTTGTGTTTGTTTTTTGCAGACAACTGACTGCAAACTGTATGTTTCATACATTTAAAGAAAAATAATTGAATGCGGGTGTGCACTGTTATTCAAGGGATGCGTTGACAGAGTTTCTCTCTCTCCATCTTGTGCCGTCCCGCTCTATTCCTTTAACATTTCTATCAGCAAAGTCAGTGCAAGCAAGAAAACAAAGTATGGTCTGGGTGAAAGGATTAAAGGAAGAAGAAGGCCTAGAGCAAAGTGCTGCAGCTAGTGTGATAAGCATGCATAAGAGGCTGATTCACATTGGAAGTTGGCAGACATCAAACCATTCCCGCTTGCAAAGGACATGCGCAAATGCAAGCAAATGATACATCAAGAGTGTGGAGGTGAAACCTGTAGAAGCAGTGTGCAATGCATAGTAGTGCTGTAAATTCAACCTGACGTAGTCGGCTACTGCCATTGTGGGTTTGCAGCCTATGGCTCAGGTTATCATTTTGGTTTGGTTAGTAAACAAAAGATGGCCTAATACTTCCCTGAATCAATCTCTTCAGAGTAGGCAACAGCTAATGAAATCAATACCTAAAAATATACGGTAACCAGATTTTTAACTCTTTGACTGGCAGACGTTTTCAGAAACGGGATGTCGCCAGTGCCAGCCGATTTAAGCATTTTGACTGATCTTTCAAGGTCCACAGAAAATGTTGTGTTTGGACTATGGAAACACACATACTACCAAATGAAAGATTGAACTCTCATCTTTCATCAGAAAAAAAAGTTTGTTTCTACCTTATTCCGTTCTTCGGTAATCAACAATAGAAAATGGTTAGTTTCACCGAAATGCTCTGTTTTGAAACAAAAAGCGGAGAAAAAGAGCTTTTTGTGAAACAATGTTATTTCATGCACTCTAGTGAATTGTACACTTCTTTTTGTCCATGAATGATGCCACAAACACCTAAATAGTGCTTTACTTCTGCAAAACGCTATCACCAACAATGAGAAAGTGTTTTTTGGTTGCAAAATACGTTTATTTCCATTCAACAGTGTAACAATTTGACAAAACAATTTCGCAAACTATTTACAAATGTGTGCAACTGTGGTACTATTTACAATTATGTGGATGTTTCAAATACAGTTTTTCTTTTTGTAACGCTCCCACGCATGCAAGGAGACGCAGCAGGATTTGCACAACAGATTAGTTTCACTTACGATGGCTCCTTTCGCGTGCAGACGTTACACTTTCTTGACGGCCTTTTTTTTTCCGGGGAATAGCAAGTAGCAGACTGTACCCACTCCTCCGATGAATATGCATTGGACTCGGGGCACTCTTCGTCGTCCGATTGAACGTCCGACTGAGCGTCCGCCTGAGCGTGCTCGGTTGTGCTCCGCGTTTTCCGGTGTTAGCATCGCTAGCCGGTGAACCTTTATGACGTCGTCAAAGCCGCCGCGTCAGCGCTTCCAACTTCGGCGTCAACCTCGGAGTCACCATCATCATCATCGATGATGATCATCGTCGTCATCAATGTGCTCTTTAGCGTTGGTCGATGCCTTTCGTCTTTGAAAAAAATTCCCAAGTGTGAGCTGCTTGAAACCGGTCGCCATTGTTTGCTTCTTCAGCCATCTAGCTCCGCCTCACGTCTTCTACTGCCGCGTCAATGCTTCCAACCTCAGAGTCACCATCATCATCATCGATGATGATCATCGTCGTCATCAATGTGCTCTTTAGTGTTGGTCGATGCTTTTCGTCTTTGAAAAAAACTGCTCGACCGTGAGCTGCTTGCAACAAGGTCGCCATGTTCTCTTCCCTTCCCCAGCCACTGTCCCCTCTAGCTCCGCCTCACGTCTTCTACTGACGCCTACCCAATCTTGTCAAAAGAGAGACATTGCTGCCATCTAGGGGCGAAAATAGTCATTAGGCTAACTAGATCTGCTTGAAACTTTCACAGCAGCTGGCCAAGGCTTTCCTCCACCCGTTTCAAAAAAAAAAAAAAAATTGGATGACGTCTTTTAACGTCATTGGCGGCCCTCCGTAGGTTTTTACTTGACGTCTTTTAACGTCCATGGCAGTCAAAGAGTTAAAATTAAATATCCAGGATACTACAATTTTGCTAAAAATCTATTAATTTTCACCAGGAACTATTTATAACAAATGTAATTGCTGGTCAATCTGGTGACCAGTGGTTGTATTATTGTTTTGGCTATTGCTAAATGCTAACTTGGTTCGGTTGACAGTTTAACAGTGCCTGGGGGGCCCTGGGGGGGTTTGCTTGCTCTGTCCTGGCCGGGGGTCGACGGCTCCCCTCTTTGGTGGAGGTTTTCATGCATGCCAGATCCACCACACCAGCATCTATCGAAATTCAAACACAATCTGCTTCTTCCTCTGGTTGTTGAATCGGTGGAGGCTGATGTCTGTGGATCTCACATCTGCTTCATCTATCATTCCTTCCTTTCCTCAGTCTCTCCTTTGAGCTCTTGAAGTCTCCCTAATTAGTTGGAATTTAGATGTTTATGGGGTTGGTGAAAGACTCTGGTTGGTAACCCGGTGGGTAGTAGGTAATGTCTGATCGGTGCTGGATTTCACTTTCCTTTCTTTTCTTTGATCCTTCCTCGGTTCTCCTGACAACCTCACGACTCTAGCTGGATTCTGAAGTATTCGGTTTAGGTGAACGGTATGGGATTTTTAATGTTTTAGGTGAATTCATGAGTACACACTCACATGTACGCACACATGCACACACACACACACACACACACACACATACTGTACACACGCACATACAAACAATAAAAAAAAAAGAGCAATGATGATGACATGTTGAATCGGTAAAATTACAGAATGAACAATACTGAGCTCTCAAAGAAAATAATAATAATAATAAAAAATAAAATAAAAACTTCAACAGTGCTAAACAAGTGTATGCACTCACCATTATTTTTTGCTTGGTCCCGGAAGCTATTGGAAGCTGGCTGTGCTGTTTACCTTGCGCCAGTTCTGCATTGTAACATAGGAAATATTCCACCAGAAAAGCTCAGCTGCCTTGAGTGTGACTGGCGACCGCAACATTAGGCTAGTAGGACTGCATTTGCCATTATTATTAGAAAAGAAAACAGGAAGTAGTTGTAATGTTGAATTCAATGAAAGTGTGAGGTCAGACTTTTCCAAATTCACCCAGACTTTACTGACTGGTTTAAATCTGACGTCACTCGACAACAGCGAGCCCCATAGAGAGACAGACCTTGAATGGCAAAACATAATTTACAAGATTTTAAACAGATATTTATTTTTTATGTCAAGCCTTTTACTAAAATCATAAATACATTTACAGTTCAATCAGTCTTATCTTGAGTGTTCATTTCTCTTGGTATATCGGTGCCAAACACGTTCATGTGAGTTGAAGAGTAATTTTTGGCCTCAGTGGCACAACTACACACTTGCTATACAGCCCTTACCTTAATCGAAATAAGCCTTACAAGGAAAATAAGAATTTCTGCACTGCTCATGGAAGAATGTCCACCAACTGATAAGCCCCCGCAAAATAGGAGCTGAAAAAACTGTTTAAGAAATACAACACAAATAAGCTTTTTGAGGGAGTTCACATGGAGTGCAAACCTGAAGAGAGTCATTTCAGGTTGCGTCACTGAAGGCTGAAGGGCCTCTTTTAGCTTGCTTGAGAAAACAGAAATAAGTTGACTCATGAATTCACAAACTTTTTCCTAGATCTGCATAGTTAATAGTTATTTAATGTACATTTTTGCGATCATGGTGCAGTGCACTCATGTTTTATGACCATTCTACCATCCTTTACTCCTTGATGTTGGGATATGGCAATTTTATCACAGTTGTAGGTGGTTAAAAATGCATCTGCATCCATGATAATGGCGAGTTAAGACATTTGTTCATTGAACCATGAGTTTTTTTTTTTTTTAAATCACATAATCTATGTTAACACTTGATTATTCAGTTTTCATAAGAATTTCGAAAGACTCCATATTCTTAGCAGCGACTGATGATTAGCACATCCGCTTGTACAGTATGTGCCCGTCGACTGGTTGGCAACCAGTTCAAGGTGCCTCTTGCCCAAAGTCAACTGTAATATGATCTAGCTTTCTCATGGCCCTTGATAATAAGCAGCATAGAAAAGGATGGATGTTGTAAGTCATCAACTTTAATTAGTTGAGGAAAAAATGACATTTTTAACTATGGGACAATTATGAAAATGTAGTATTCAGTTTTTGTTAATACATGTGCATAAAATGTCAAAAATCACATTGTACTCCCACCTCAGTCGCACTAACACACATTTTGCACAAAATCTGTGCAGCTTGTATAACATATTGCGTGTACCTTGCCTAACTGGCAAATCCAGGCACAGACAGTTAAAAATACTGCCACAGTTTGGCTTAGGCCATATGTGCTTCTACTCAACAGTCATGTAAAGGAGCAGTTAAGTAGAAGCACCTGTGGCTAAAGCCAACTGTGGCAGTGTTCCCACAATCTTCTGAGCAGTTTTTACCGTCCTTTGAAGAACCGTTGTGATGCAGGTTCTCAGTACCAGGGTTGGAGAATCCAGGTCCAGAAAGTAAACACATTGAAATGGTTTAGCTTTAGCCACAGGTGTTTCTGCTAAACAGGCGGAGACAAGCTTCTTTACCTACCAGTTGAGTAAAAGCACCTGTGGCTAAAGACAATCTGTGGCAGGGTTTTTACTTCCTGGATAGGAGTTTCGCAGAGCAGTGATAGGTCAGTAGTGTGAACAGGAGGGGGCTCAGTACACAGCCCTGGGGGCAACCAGTAATGAGGGTGATAGAGGACTGGAGGAGTGTTGTAGATCCTGATAGTCTGTGGTCTGTTGATCAGGAAATCCAGAACTCAGTTCTCCAGTGGTGGTTTCATCCCAAGAATGTTCAGTTTTTGTACTAGGTTCTGAGAGATGATGGTTTTGAAGGTAGAGGAGAACTCCAGGAAGAGCAGTCAGACATACTGTACTGGACTTCCTGCATTCCAGGTAGGTGAGGGCTGTGTGGACCACTGACTAGATGGTACTCGCGGTTCTTCCTATAGGAATGCTGGTGAGGGTTCACAGTGATGTTGATGGAGTTTTTGATCTGAGCCATGATCAGATTTCCAAAGAACTTCTTGTCACTGAGGAGGTCTTGGGTACGGGTGTGATGGAGCCAATTTTTAGGCAAGGGGAGCCAACCCATGTTTTTCATGGAAAATGCTAAGCGGTGGTAGTGGTTTACCCGTTTTCAGCCGAAGAATTTCTTGGAGTTAAGGGGAAGTCAACCCCCCCAATATGAATTAAGCAGCAAAATCCAGCAGTTTTTATCAATATCAGAAGACTGCCAAGCTGTCGACTGAAGATGACATCAATGTTGCTCAGGTCTCAGGTAACAACCAATCACAGTGCAGCCTCAGAAAACAGGTGAGCTGTGATCGGTTGTTGCCTGTGGCAAAATGCCCTACCCCTGAGATGGATAAAAACATTTCTGTCAAAGTATGGAACAATTCCTCATTTTGCTGAAACCACCCAAACTCAGGTGAAGTAAGTTTATTTTATTGTCCAATGAGCGAATGTTGGCTAGGAGTCATCGGTGGATTGCTAGCTTTTAAGCTTAGCTAGCCATCCAGGACGTTTACCTTGCTTTTGTTACCTTGATTTTGTTGTTCGGCGAGTGGCACCTTGCGCTGTATACTACTGTTCTGTTAGTAGGAACTTTTCAACATAAAATAGTTGCCACTTAAGTATTGTATTTTCTAAATTGGTATAGTTCTTCCGAGCTGTATTTCACACATTATTAGCATTGCGATGGCACTAACATCGACTTCGAAGTCATTGTAAATTGGCTTAATCCTGGGTGCTGGAGAAGACACTGCAACTCGGGGTGCCACCATCTTGTTGCTTACTGTTGAATAATAAAGCAATACATATGAATGTCAATTGGTAAGTCTTACTATTAAAATGCACATAATCAGTGCAAAAGAAGTCTGACTTTGTAATATCTGCTGGCTTCAGGGATATATTCCCTCCACCCCCGACACCCCAAACATTGTCATGTGCTTTTTAAAGATAATTCCTCAGCAATTCAGCCACGAGGAGCAAAATATCAAAGTAAACAAAACTGTGACAACTCATCATTTTTGTCTTTTCATGACATCGGATTGGTTGACATTGTGGGTTTCACAATGTCATTTCAATTTATGGGGGAGTGTTATTTAAAAAAAATAATAATTGTGAATTAGTTTACAAGAATTCCTCGTCAGTAAGAAGTGAGGGGAACATTTCAGGGTCCTCACAATTTAAATTTAAATAAGCTTGTGACATATTTGGCTGCAGTCTGTTTGGAGGAGATACAGTGGTGGAGGAAATGGGATCGGGGCAGCAGAGGGAGCTTATTGAAGGGACAACTCTCGTTTTCAAAACATTTATGCAGTGTGCAGAGGATTAGAAGCATGCTGTGCAAGTGTATACTAGCCCTGTGTGATGCTACCACAACAGCCACTCACCTGCAAGTGTGCAACTGAGAGAAAAGCCAGTATTAGTGTTGCATCTTTATTATGCATATAGTGTTAATCAGTCTTTAAATAAATTGGTGTCAAATGATATTTGTTCAATTTTACATACAACATTTAGTATTAAATTGATTTAGAACACGTTCTGCAGGCGTTTAATTTTTGTTTTTACTTGTACTGTATATGTGTAGAAGAAATTACTTTTAAACCAAATCTAGCGGAAGCAAGCGTACCCATTTTTTGTTGGTTTAAGTAAAGGTACAAAATCACAATTGCAGATTAACGGAAAGGTATTTTAATGTGAAGGTATTATTTGATTACTATATTAAATGTAATCTTTGCGTGTTCGAAATAATTGAAAAATGAGATCTGATGAAGAAGCTTCTTTTGCAAAAGATTTATTTTAGGAGCTCCTAAAAGACACAAGACATGCTTACATTCAAAGGTGATGTTAAGCCTCGAGTGTGTCAATATGAAAACACACAGTCGCTTTATAGATGAAAAAAGCATACTCCTCCTCTGAGGCTGGACAAAGGGTTAGTAATTATAATAGACAGACAAGTGATTTACTGACATGTTTACTCCAGTTCCGTCCAAAGCCGGAAATATATGATTAGACAGGTACTACCATGCGACCTAGACTCCCTCAGACCCACAGTGTTATCACCATGAGAACTTGCCTCCCATGTGCATTCCTATCTCACCAGCTGGAAGGGAGTGAAAAGTGTTATTCATTAACACAGTTATGTGGCATCTATATACTATAAGTAGATTCATAAACAGTAAAAATATGCATAGAAAATGTTAAATGTCTTCAAATGATAAAGATTTCTCCCACAAAGGTTGGAACCGTAGTCTCAAGGCCTTTCAGGATATGAGAGAGGCCTTCAACTCTGAATCTGCAATCACTGTCAGAATTGTGGAGGGCTGGCATGAAAGCAAAATGATTAAAATCTGCGCTCTGATTGAACTTTCCTGACCTTGCTTGAACAAGCGTCTCTTCACAAGGTGCGATAAATTTCAAACTATTCCCTTCTCTTCGACTGGAACAGCTGAAGGATCCAGTCCACAATGTTTCATCTGAACAGCGATGTCAAACAAGTAGTCATAGCATTCACACCTACAAATGTGAAGCAACAAACGTTATTTTAACATTTGTTGAAATATTCCTTGAGAAATTCAGTTCTACTTTTGGAAAGAAAAGTACTCACATTGTCTTGGCTTTTTCCCATGACTCGCCCCACACGTACACCCCGTGCCTGCGGACGAGGACAGCACACGAGTCGGGGTACTCGTCCATGGCCCGAGCCATACGATCTTTTAAGTCTTTCTCTTCTGGTGTATTCTCGATAATAGGCACGACCAGAGTATCATCATAGCTGCAGTAAAAAACAAGACATTTCACCTCTCAATCAGTCCTCTTGACAATCTCAACCACACTCAACTATGCCTCAAGGCTTTACATGGTGCTGTCACACAGGCAATTGAATAGATAACCACCACAATGGTTGTGTATTGTGCATTGGATACTTGAGACCTGCTGAGAACTTTATTGAACAAAAGTATCTTTAAATTAGTTTTTTTGCATTTTTTAAGAAAGGTGGATCAGGTATTTCAAAGGCTGTTAAGTAACGGCAATGTTTTAACCCCCAGAGTCCACATCACAGAGAAAAATTCAATGTTTCAATAGCGACACCCTCCATCATCATCATTTACATTGTAAAATCCTACTGTCTAAAATAAACTCAGTACTATAAAAATTAAATCAACCATGACGGAAAAATGTAACTGTTTTTAACCTGATACCCATTATTATTATTATAATTATTATTATCCATCCATCTTCTCCTGCTTATCTGAGGTCGGATTGCGGGGCAGCAGCTTTAGGAGGGATGCCCAGACTTTCTCTCCCCAGCCACTTCAACCAGCTTTTCCGGCGGGATCCCAAGGTGTTCCTGGGCCAGCCGAGAGACATAGTCTCTCCAGCATGTCCTGGGTCATCCCCGGGGCCTCCCGCTGATGGGACATTCCCGGAACACCTCTCCAGGGAGGCATCCGAACCAGATGCCCGAGCCACCTCAGCTGGCTCCTCAACGCGGAGGAGTGGCGGCTCGACCCTGAGTCCCTCCCGGATGACCGAGCTTCTCACCCTATCTATAAGGGAGAGCCCGGACAACCTGCGGAGGAAACTAATTTTGGCCGCTTGTATCCGGGATCTTGTTCTTTCATCATGACCCACAGCTCGTGACCATAAGTAAGGGGAGGAACCTTCTTCACCACAACGGACCGATACAGAGTCTGCATCACTGCAGACGCAGCACCGATCCGCCTGTCGATCTCCCGCTCCATGCTGCCTTCACTCGTGAACAAGACCCCAAGATACTTGAACTCCTCCACTTGGGGAAGGATCTCATCCCTAACCCGGAGAGAGCACGCCACCCATTTCCGACTGAGGACAATGGTCTCGGATTTAGAGGTGCTGATCTTCATTCCAACCGCTTCACACTTGGCTGCGAACCACTCCAGTGAGAGTTGGAGGTCACGGCTTGATGAAGCCAACAGCACCACGTCATCTGCAGAAAGCAGAGATGTAATGCTGAGGCCATCAAACCCTCTCAACGCCTAGGCTGTGCCTAGAAATTCTGTCCATAAAAGTTATGAAGAGAATCAGTGACAAAGGGCAGCCTTGGCGGAGTCCAACCCTCACTGGAAAAATAATCCGAATTACTGCCGGCAATGCGAACCAAGCTCTGACATCGGTCGTACAGGGACCGCACAGCCCGTATCAAGGGGCTCAGAAGCACCCCCCACAGGACTCCTCGAGGAACCCGGTCGAACGCCTTCTCCAAATCCATAAAACACATGTAGACTGGTTGGGCGAACTCCCACGCACCCTTGAGGACCCTGCAGAGGGTGAAGAGAGCTGGTCCACTGTAACACGGCCGGGACGAAAACCACACTGCTCCTCCTGAATCCGAGATTCGACTTCCCGACGGACCCTCCTCTCCAGCACCCCTGAATAGACCTTACCAGAGAGGCTGAGGAGTGTGATAGTTGGAACACACCCTCTGGTCCCCCTTCTTAAAAAGGGAGCCCACCACCCCGGTGTGCCAATCCAGAGGCACTGTCCCCGATGTCCATGCGACGTTGTAGAGGTGTGTCAACCACAACAGCCCCACAACATCCAGAACCTTTAGGAACTCCGGGCTTATCTCATCCACCCCCGGGGCCCTGCCACCGAGGAGCTTTCCAACCACCTCAGTGACTTTGAATCCCGAGACAGGAGTGCCCACCTCAGAGTCCCCAGACTCTGCTTCCTCAAAAGAAGACGTGTCGGTGGAATTGAGGAGAACTTTGAAGACTCACGACGTCCCAAGTCGAAGTCAACAGCACCCCATCTCCACTATACACAGTGTTGATGGTGCACTGCTTTCCCCGCCTAAAACGCCGGATGGTGGACCAGAATTTCCTCAAAGCCGTCCGGAAGTCGTTTTCCATGGCCTCATCGAACTCCTCCCATGTCTGAGTTTTTGCCTGAACAACCACCGAAGCTGCGTTTTGCTTGCCTCCGGAGTCCCACAGGCCAAAAAGGCCCGATTGGACTCCTTCTTCAGCTTGACGGCATCCCTTACCGCTGGTGTCCACCAGCGGAGTCGATGATTGTCGCTGCGACAGGTACCGACCACCTTATGACCACAGCTCCAATCGGCCGCCTTGACAATGGAGGCGCGGAACATGGCCCATTCGGACTCAATGTTCCCCGCCTCCCCCGGTACAAGGGAGAAGTTCTGCCGGAGATGGGCGTTGACACTCTTTCTGACAGGGGATTCCGCCAGACGTTCCCAGAAAACCCTCAAAATACGTTTGGATCTGCCAGGTCTGAGCGGCATCTTCCCCCACCATCGGAGCCAACGCACCACCAGGTGGTGATCAGTTGACAGCTCCGCCTCTCTCTTTACCAGAGTGTCCAAAACATGCGGCCGCAAATCCGATGACACGACTACAAAGTCGATCATCGAACTGCGGCTTAGGGTGTCCTGGTGCCAATGTACATATGGACACCCCTATGAACATGGTGTTTGTTATGGACAATCCGTGATGAGCATATAAATCCAATAACAAAACACCATTCGGGTTCTGATCGGGAGGGGGGCCGTTAATCCCAATCACGCCCCTCCAGGTCTCACTGTCATTGCCCACGTGAGCGTTGAAGTCCCCCAGCAGAACGGGGTGAACCCCAACGTACAGACGCCAAGCCGGGGGGCAATAAGTATGCCCACACCTGCTCTGCGCCTTTCATCATGGGCAACTCCAGAGTGGAAGAGAGTCCAACCCCTCTCGAGAGGACTGGTACCAGAGCCCAAGCTGTGTGTAGAGGCTAGTCCGACTATGTCTAGTCAGAACTTTTCAGCCTCACACACCAGCTCAGGCTCCTTCCCCACCAGAGAGGTGACATTCCATGTTCCAAGAGCCAGCGTCTGTAGCCGGGGATCGGTTCGCCAAGGTCCCCGCCCTTGGCTGCCGCCCATCCCACTACGCACCCGACCCCTTTGACTCCTCCCGCCGGTCGTGAGCCCATGGGAAGGGGGACCCACGTTTCCTCTCCGGGCTGAGCCAGGCCGGGCCCCATGGGTGTAGGCCCGGGCACCAGGCACTCGCCAATAAGCCCCGCCTCCAGGATTTTTATTATAATTATTATTCTTTTATGTATTTCATGCTTGCATTATATTTACTGCTCTACTGTGTGGAGTAAGTCAGTTGTAGTATTGTATAGTTGTTTGCGTGTGGCTCTGTTTTGTCACATGTCTGTTGTGCAATTACCTTCCGCTTGTCTTGGCCAGGACTCCCTGTGAGAAGTTATTGTAACTTAATGGTACCTTTCTTGGTTATATGAAATAAAAATGAAAGGAAAAGTGCTTTGCAATGGCGTAGAACTACACCAAATCCTTCTCAATGATGATGCTGAAGTAATAAATAAGGTAACTAAATCACTGGAAATAACTCTTGGTCCAATTCTTCCTGGAAAATGTCCCTTTATGAGTGATGACTTAACTAGTCACATGGACCCACCTTTATACATTATTCATGGTTTGTCAACAGCAACAATTGTAGGTGAGGCATGCTGACCTGAATACAAAAAGTTCAAGAATTTCTAAAAGGTTGCAAAAGACTTTATATAAGATATCGTGTCAAGACATGTTGTAATGCCATCATCAGTCTTACTGTACTTTAATTTGTACTTATCCTGTAACATGGCAGTACAAGCTCACACATCACTAAGAAATGATTCAGAACTGCTGCAGCCCAACTGTTTGATTACTGCTTGAATCCATACCGATAGTTGGTGCCGGTGGTGCCTTTACGGATCCCCTTAATCATCTCCTGGTGTGTTATTCTGAACTCTTTTCCAGGATACAGCAGGGTGGTTATGACAGCAGATTTGGAGTGCGTATGGATAACTGCTTGTGCCCCTGCATAAAAAAAATAAAAGTTTGAGTTTTTTCTATGATAAAGGATGCTAGAACTTAATGCAGGTAACGCTAATAACTATAAATAAAGTTGCCTACCCGTCGCACAGAAATCCCAATACATGCGGTTGCTTACTCCTTAAATCACATCACTCTAGACATCTACTTAATATTTGGCTCAGTTGTTTGTCAATTGTTATCACTGTATGGATGAAACAATTTCACCTCTCATTGTATACGCGTTCATAAAGAGTGGGGTGCATTGACTCTTCTTTAACTTCTTCCAGGCAGGCGGACAGCTGATGTCTTTCTCCTCCACATCACACACAAACATGTCTTCTGGCTGTGTAAACACACACACATGCACTATAATCGACAATGATTCAGAGGGTTCGATGCACGCTGTTGACTTCTTTATTAATGAAATCCGATGATATTCACTGCGCATTTCTGTGGAGTTCATATGTCTGTCTGCACACCAAGGCGTACCTATAGTAGGCTACTGTATTTTAATGTTGTCACCAAGGTGGTATTTTTTATTATTTTTGGTAGCACTTGGTGTAAAAAGTTTGAGGACTCCTGACAGACTATTTTGTGCAGCGCCATCAAATAACATTAAGAATTAAATTTTTAAAAAACAGCCAAGGGGGTGAATAGTTTCGCAAATCACTGTATTACACTATTATCATTACTGACCTGTATTCTCTCTTTCTGGACCCCTGAAGGCGCAATGTAGATGTGCTTCCTAAAAGTTACAGAACAAACATGCTACATGTTAATATTGAAGAAAATACAATGCACATTCAACATTTTAGGGTGTTTGCGCCGCAGTGGGTGTCAAACCTGAAACCCTCACACACATTAGCTCCTGTTCTCCTTGCTTTAAAATGTGTTTCATGTCGTGTGAAAAACTAGGCACTCACACGGGCTTTCTGTTAAATTGGTCCATCAGCGGCATTAATAGTTGAGCAGGGATTTATTCGACTGTCCCTTTCAGACAAAACTCACCGAAGTGTGACACCGCCGTGTCCAATGTGCACGTTCACACAGCCAATGTGGCTCAGCGCGATAATAGAGGTACCTTGAGATATGAGTTTAATTCATTGTGTGACCCTGCTTGTAACTCAAATCATCTTTCTCCAATGAAATGAGTAGATATGTCATTAATCTGCTCCAACAACCCCCACCACACCCACCGCCACAAGTTTTTGTTTTTTACTAAGAAAAATAGCACCTTTTATTGCATTTTTTGACTATAAGAGAAAAATAATTCCTTATGAAGAAGGAAAAAAATGTTGTAAGCCACATTTTGGGGAGAAATGTATTTGACAAAAAAATGAAACTATAAACAATAGAGCTCAGACTCGCACCCAAAATCCCTGTTCCCTAATTGTGTTGACAGCAAACAAGTTTCGGTTGGATTGAACATTTTGCTTCTAACTATGGGAAAATGTTTCTTTTTAGCGATACAGCACACATTAGGTGACATGACTACTTCTTTTGGCGGTTGACAAATACTTTTAGTACGTTGCCGCCAGCTCACTTCTTAAGTGCTATAGAAGGTGGTGGTAATGTAGAAATCTCCCCCCAAAAATGCTACTTCTACTCCAGAGCGACTTATATATGTTTTTTTCTTATTATTTTTCATGATGCATTTTCTGACTTGTTGGACTTATACTACGGAGTGAAATGTGGTTAAAAATATACAGTAGTAATAATATAATTATATCGAATGTAAAAAAATTAACCGTTTGTGCATCAGTATTAATTCATGTTGATTGTGCAGCTCCTTCTTGTGTGTCAGTATAATACAGACATAAGGATGACATGGTTCACAACTGTTCAGTAAGCTGCAGTAACAGTAATCGTACTTCCCAGAAAATCAAGAATATATGCCTTTGAGTATATTATCTGTCTATGTGTCCACTATTTGTGTTTAAATATTCATTTGTTAAAGGGTTACAACACTGCTACACTGATGTCAGCCAGCCTACACTGTTTTGCATTGTTTGTTAGCATCAAGCTAAGCAGACTTTACTAAAGCAAGGCTATGTGACTGTTTTAAATAAACACTGTGTAATTCACTTGGTTTTATGTTTAGTTTAACAATTTACTTAAACCAGGTGAGTCATTAAACAGCTTGAAGCCTCTTTTCGTTTTTTTGCAATTAGTATTTACTATCTGCCAAACTGCTGCTTGTTGTGATGTGAGTTGAGAAAATAGAGCTTGGGTGGCCAGTATGAACGGTACACCTGATACAATGGTTGATACTAATGCAATCCTTATCCAAGTCATTGCATCACTTTTTTATTTTTTTACTTTTGTATTGTTCTAAGCGAATACAGTGGAATTGTGCAATGCAGTTCAATGACTGTTTAATGTGGCATTTTGGTATTACAGTTTTTGCTATACATTGTTAGCTACAACCACCATTAAAATGTGTTAGTAAAATTGTATTTCCTTTACTCATTTTCCTTTTTAAACAACAAAACAAAAAACATTAGTTAATGTGTTTTTGCCATTACAACAAAACTATGCAGAGTATAATAAGGAAGAGGGACAATATGAATTTAGAGCTTTGATTAAATAAAACACTCTGCAAAAACACAACAACACAGGAGTTGTAAAGACATCAAAAAAAAAAAGAGGGGAAAAAATATTTTTTATCAAGGTAGTACAATACTGAACAATAATAATGGGTTTTATGGTAAAAGTGGTTCATTTCCTGAGAGCTGTAATTACCTCTGCTTTGTACAGAAAGAAAGGCTCTAGTATGTAGATGGTGGAGGCATGAACCACAAAGTACCCTGGCACATGTACATTTGCTATCACTGTTCTGACCCATGACAGACACAATTGTCATAAATTTGTGATTTGTTTTATTTTTTATGAATCAGACTACTGGGGAACAAACACTTGTGGAAAAATGCACATTAGAGAAGTAACTTGAATTGAGTTGCTTTTTGTTGAAAGCATTTCCCTTCCTTTGTCTGAAATGACGGGAAATAATTATTATGTTCAGTGTTTTATATGATAACTATTACTTTACTTTACCTTAAGATTAGGAGAGCGCGATATACTGTATAGGGTGTGCCGTGAGGACAGTATAAGTTTGGCCTACACATCAATCATCCGCAGATTTTCGCTATTCAAAGGCCAGCCCAGTCCCTATCCGCTGCGAAGAGTGGGGTTCCACTGTATAGTTTTAAGTTGTAATATCACCATTCACCACTAGATGGCAGACATAGCACTTGCACAGTTTCTTACACTGCCATAAAATGACATGCAGGACAAAAATAGTACATGAATAATATATATTTTTTTATAAATCAGCGAATTTATGTTTGTGGGGGGGGGGGATGCACAAATAAATCTTTGCGTTTAATGATTTTTTTTGTGTCATCCTTGAGTGGTAAATTTTAGTTATGAGAGCCCTTTGCAATGGAAAAGAAAAAGCACATTATATGTATTTGTTGATTTTTGTTGCAGTTTCTAATGGCATTAAAAAAAATACATCTGGTTAGTATGTGGTTGTATGCGGCCCTCCCAATGGCACTTTATCAACACAAGCTGGTTACATACAAACCCTCTTCTCAAACTCATTCCGCCGCCCGTCCCAGTAACCCATCCCAGCTGGTAGAAGAGCCGGCAGAGCTCGGGAATAAGAACACGAGGATGGTCCTTGTCCTACAAGACAAACAAACCCAATCTTTAAATGGTAACTCAACATTTGTGAGCCAATGCTCAACTTAATGATCATATTTGTTTGTTGTTTAAATCAGCAACCTGTTAAACTTACAACTTTAAGTGGGCAATTAACAGGAATGAACCATAACGCACAATAGTAAATACATTTTTCATTTGGTTTTGTCGAACCAAGAAAGACGGATTAGATGTGGGGGGGCTTAGTTTGTTTACATCTCCCAGTAACAGTCCAGCTGCTCTCAAATAACTGTAACTTATCATACAAACTATTTGGCATTAACAATAGGCAAGCTGGCAGCACAAAGGAATTAGCATATCTGCCTCACAATTTTGAGGTGCATGCTTCAAATCACGGTTCGGCCCTTCCTGTTTGAAGTTTACATGTCCTCCTTGGTACTCCAGCTTCCTCTCACTTTTCAAAAATGTGCATGTTCATCTAACTTAAGAAACTAAATTGTGTTAATCATCTGTGATGGGCTGCCAACCAATATACAGTAGTAGCACAACTTTCATCAATCAAATGTATTTTTCATTTTAAAAAGAGAGAATAAAATATAACTGATTAGTTTGTTGATTTATGAAAAATAATTATTTTTGTAGTCTTGACTAATACTTGTACACAATCTTTTTTTATGAGTACATTGTTTTTAATGTTTTTGCATTTTCAATACTTGCATCTGACATAAAGTAATCATAAATTTACCATGATTACCATAATCTTAGTAGAGTAATAGTAGAAGCTGAGAAAATGGTTACTCCATCCTGTAACCCAAGTCACTTTTATAATCACAGTGTGACACACTAAAAGAATATTTAAGGACAGTTTATAACAAATTACGAAGAGACCATGTTTTAGAAAATGTTCCTACATAGCAGCATTGATTTTTGTCTCCTACAAAACATTTAGAGGGTTAGGTCACAATAAAAGTGTCTTTTGTCAAACTTTTGTCCTTTTTACAATGAAAGGGAAGAAAGAAATGATTCATACTTTTCATTATGTGCCCCCTATTTACTGCTTGTCTCATTCCTTGTTTTTTTTTCTGTCAAATGGTATTTACCTCTTTTTCTGCTGAGTCTTGAACTGCATCTTGGTCGCAATTGTTGGTTCCACACAAAGATGACATTTCCTGTGGGAAAACATTCACATTTAGATTCAGTGAAGGTTCCACACGATTCAACAATAAAAACATTTGACATTTTAAAATGGGAACCACTGTCATTTCAACATTCAAATTTGGGGAGTTCCAGTCAGAGTTTTATGCGGCCAATTCTGATACGATCATCAATGACCGAGATCTGCTGAAAGATTTGATCACATTGATAAGTTGAATATTTTTTTAATTATAGAGCAGTGGCATAACCTTGCCTCGTTTTTTTGTGATCACATTTGTTTGTTTAGTACAGTGGTGGGCGAACTCTGTCCTCAAAGGCCGGCGTCTTGCAGGGTTTGGAGGTTTCCCTATTGCAACGCAGCTGATTCCAATCAACATGATCGTTGCCAAGCTTATACAGAGCTTGCTGATGAGCTGATCATATATCAGAAGGGAAACATCCCAAATCTGCAGGACTCTGGCCCTCGAGGACCAAGTGTGCCCACCCCTGGTTTAGTACAATAGTGTACATCTTCAAATGAAAAAGTATGCATCTGCTCGCTTATATTAATACAAAACAAAAAAGCGCAGATCTGAGGCTCAGGGTTGAAATCTCTGCTCAGATATTTTGTTAAGTGGCGTTTGCATGTCCCCACACTGCCTTGCTTGGGTGTTTTCTCCAGATAATTAGGTTCTCCCACGTCTGTGAAGCCTTTTGAAATACTTTTAAAAGAAGGAAGTCCACTACAGTGTGCCGAAAAGATGTTATCACTTTAGTATAGAGCTCTGGGGTTTCATTAAATGACAAGTCAGTGAGAACATCTGTGAAAATACGTGCAACATTCCAGCCGACAGGCGCGCAGCCAGGCCAACATTTTTTAACACGAAGCCTGCCTTTGTGTTAAGTGTGTAGGTTTTGGTAACTTGATGACGTAAGGTAACTGCTCGTGGTCATAATTACGGAGTAAAAATAGCCGCACCTTAGCGTCACCGACTCGTTTCATTTCCTTCACAACACTTACCAGTTTAGAGTCACTCAAATTGGAAAGGAAAAAAATAAAAACAAGAATACGTCAAGACGCGCATGCGTTGATCCGCTTCTTCTTGTGTGTTTCCGGCAGTCTTGGATTCCTAATGGCGCAGTGCTGCTCTCTGCAGGTCAGTGTTAAATTGTGCTCATGTGCTTTTATTTTGAAATGGGATACATTTTATTAATCAAAATTAGGTGTTATGTGGAACTCGTTGTACCAAATGATGATTTTTATGTTTTAGTTTAAACTTGTTTACATAGTGAGTACATTGGCAGAAGGATGCAGTTTCCAAATGCCAGACAGAAGGTCTAGACTCTAGATGAATACCAAAGAGGAGGTTTATGGATGGAGTTAAAGAGGACATGAAGGAAGTTGGTGTGAGAGCAGATGATGCAGAGGACAGGGTTAGATGGAGGCAACTGATTCGCCGTGGCGACCCCTGAAGGGAAAAGCCGAAAGGAAAAGAAGAAGAAGTTTAAACTTATTTACATTATTTGTTATTATTAGCTTTAAATATTTTAAATATGATTTTTAAAATTAATGAAGGTGGCTTTGGGTCTGTTAGTTTGGAAGATATAACAAACTTCATTTATTTTACCTCTATCCACTCACAGTGAAAGGGCTGTATACAAAAGTATTTTACTTTATAAATATAATTTTGACAGCTGCCAGAGTGCTAAAAACAAATTGTATGCGTATTGTACGTATTCCATTCCAGCTGAGCCTGCTGTTCGTTTCACAGAAGGCAAAGTGTTCTTTTCTTTGTGTACATGGCACAGGCAAAATAGCTGATACCCTTTTGTTCAAGAAAGAAAAACATGATCATTGTGTGTTTTTCAAGAACATTGTCCCAGAAGAATTGTGACTTGTCATTTAGCAAATTCTAGTCTCATCAATTTCAAGTTACTTCCATGTTGATTGTGTTTCTTTATAATTTTTTAATAAAAGAATATCCTTGATTGTGCCTGTGTTGTGTGTGCAACAAAAACACTGGTACTGTTAAAACAAACAGCAGGTGTTCTGTGGCTGCCCTGCATCTTAGTCATGGATGGATGGATGGATGGATGGATGGATGGCTGGATGGACGGACGGACGGACGGACGGACGAACGGATAGATAGATAGATAGATAGATAGATAGATAGATAGATAGATAGATAGATAGATAGATAGATAGATAGATAGATAGATAGATGGATAGAATTTGCTCAATTAATACTTTTGACTTTTTCATGTTATTGTGACGGTGTTCTCCTTGATATATTTCACCTTTCTGTGTAACAGTGAAGCTTTGTTGGATTGCAAGACTGGACAAGTGCTCACCCACACATGTTGCGTAATTCAAATAAACTTGGCCAGTTGTTGATTACAGCTAATGGCCCAAGGCTGCACGCCTATGATGCGCATCAGTCACCGTTAACTCACACCACTTACTCACCTTATACACAATGCCTGAGGAACAAAATCACACCATGTCTTTAAAATCACTTCTTCTCCGGTAAAAGTTTCCCTTAATGAGGGTGGCAAAAAGGAAATAAGTGATGAGAAATATGTGTTGTTTCTTGTATTGCGTATCAGAACATAATTTTATTTGAGCCCTCTCCATTTGGCCACATTGTTGTATTGTATTAGCAATGTGTTTGGATGCATGTAATATTGGCCCCGCCTCCCAAGTGCTTGTCTGATAAAACAGCCTAACATGCTTTTCTGTCCGGTTTCACCATTTAAAATTGCAATTATAATCCTGATGTATGCAAACTAAAATGTTATTGCTTGATTTAGTAACCTACACTCGCGGTTTAAGACCAATTAGACTAGGTACATTCAACCCGCATCTAACCCACATTAGTAAAAAACAAATTGAGTTTCTGAAATCTCGGGTATTCCTCGCCATTGTGTTTTGTCTATAGTTCAAAATGAAGCAGCAATGAGACATTACGTCCTCTTTCCTCATCATAAAGATGAAAAACAATGATTAAGACATTGAGAAAGAGACGGATATTAGTGTAGAGAGAGCAAGAGAAGAGAAGAAGAGCAAGTTGAGAGCACTGCAGTGATAGAGCCAGAGGACTTGACATTGGTTTTCATTTCAGAGAGAGAACTCGGAGCAGGAATGTGAGGCAGTTGAACATACAAGCAGAGTGTGAGATACAGACTAAAAATACAGTATACAGTATGCTCCTGGCAATCAATTCTTACCAGTTCTGACTGCCTCTCATTGGATGGATGTAGTATGACAGATTCAACTACTACAATGTTGAGACACACACATTAGTCCTGCCCTTTGCGTCAGATATTTCACAATTTTAATAATTACACAATTGGAAAAACTTTGTATAGGAGGGGGCCACAGGGGGGTTCCAGACTCAATGTCCGGAATCGCCACTGTTTGTACATGGAATCGTTGGAAAGGATTTTAGTGTATAAAAAGTCTATCTTTCCTGATATAAAAATACTCACTTTTGAATGTCATTTCTTTTTTTTTATATTTTATATTTGGCCCTCACGAGAAAACCAAAAATATTTACAGTAACTACACTACCTGAATGTTGATGGGAAATTCTACACTACAGCAAATCATAACCACACAGTTTCAGTGTTCTCTGCTTTACAAGGAGGAAATGAGCATGGGAGATTTGTGACGAGGAGGGTGTGTTCACAGGTGTTCAAGCACTTGTGTTTGTGTGTTGGCAGTCATTGTTGTAATTGTTCGACACAAACCGGCAGTCCATAAAAGGCCAAGTTGTGAATCATCAGATTGAAAGACTCGGATCACTCGGTGTGCAAAATTTCAGCAGCACTGAAAATAAGATTGATTTTCATTGTTTGGTTCAAGGATGACGACTCCTTATCTTTTGGGGATTTTTCTTGGACTTTGGGCCATCGTTTATTCCACTCAGGTCAATTGTAAGTGTCAGTCCTTTTCTTTAATGTGCTTCTTTCTCACCCATTGTTTTTTTTTTTTTTTTTTTTACTTTCAGCAGGTGGCTGATCTAGTGATTTACTATTATTTAAATGGTTTTAAGTTGTTTTAAGTATACAATTATTCTAACTGGAAGTATTAGGAGAATGAATCACTCAAAAGTAAAACATATTTTAATACTGTAACACACTGTTGTTATTATACAGATCAAGCACACACTATCACTTTTAGAGATGTCACATCAGTCTTTAAATGTAATTTTAACTACATAGAGCGTTGATACATTGGGTTGATCCTTGTCCTTCCCAGGATGTCTTTTTCCTTACCCAATGAGTCAGCACTCTCATCTCTACCACCTGAAGTGCTCATAATTGTTCGTTCATTCTTTTTAAACGGTCTAAGCGTTCTGTTTCACTATCGCAATGCAGGTTTTACTCGTAGCTTTGCATGTCACACCAAAGCCTTTGTAAAATAAGATGAATTCATTCATGGTCTATAAAAGGAGGAATTGAAGAGAAAAAACAGGGAATACATACTTCTCAGCTCTTTATACTCTTACAGGAAACAATTGAAATGAATAAGAAAAGAGGGATATGAAAGTTCATTAATTCTAGTTTGTGATTTTGCATCCCCTTCTATATTTGAGTTACGTTCACAGGGTGTGCCAAACGGGTGATTGACTGAAGCTCCAATGAAACTTCCTCTCAACCCACTCTTATATGAGTAATCACCCAGGTTAATCATTACTGTCACACTTTAACAAAGACAACACAAGTTAATACAAGAATTTCAGGCTAAGCTTGCAACCCCCTTTAAGGTCATAGATTACTTCTAAGAGAAAAACTTTCCATGTCAAGTCTGGTAGGTAAGCATTTGTGGTGATCCTTGTATTTATTTTTCCATCCCTTTCTCCCAGCTGTGACCCAAATTCCCATTAAAAGTGAGGAAGACGTGCTCAGAGAGGCTGTGACGGATGGCTTTCTTGTTGAACAATTTCTCCCCCCGTCACTCAGATCCGAATCACTTCAAGAAAACTCGACCACTCAACAGTCCAACCAAACATCCTCTGGCAGAGAAGATAGTCGTAATCAAACCCTGTTGGAGATCATTGACGGAAGCACATTAGGTGACAAGCTCTTCCAGCCCAGGGATGAAGGTTATTCAACCACAAGTGAAAGAACATTGTCAAGTTCAAACTCATCTACCACCTTAAATCCTCACTCTGACAGGACCTCAAACGCAACACCGCCAAGTGACATCACAGAGCCCAGTGTGCCCTCTAAAACGGATGAATCTGAGAGTTTTTACTCAGGGTCTGGAAGTAGTGAGATCCTAGACCAGTATACTACTCCACAAACCACTATGACCTCCACTGGAGGTGACGGGGCAACATCATCTTTCATCAAAACTGGACATGAAGACGGAGATGAAGATTCGGGGTCAGGATCAGGATTTGGAATGCCAAAGGACAAAGGAAAAGCCAAAATCTTTGAATTTCCACCTGTCCAAGGTAAACATCCTTTATACAGTAGATCCATAATACCGCAAACTTAACAGATACTCTAAATGTGTTTTTTTTTGTTTTGTTTTTTTTGTTTTACGTCTTAGGTGGTGAATTTTACCAAGTACCACAGTCTAATGATTCTGCTGAAACAGAGCAACACAAAGGGCATGAAACACCAGGTGACTTTCAAACAAATCCAAATTCCTGTTTTTTCTAAGACACTTTAAAGTGGAAGTCAACACCCCAGTTTTTTTGTCTGACAATAATATGTTCTATGCAGCCCCACTAGTCTAAATATGGTATTCTGGTTAATATCTGTTTTTATCCATCTCAGGGGCGGCCATTTTGCCACTTTGTCAACTGAAGATGACATCAATGTTCCTCAGGTCTCAGGTAACAACCAGTTTCAGAAAACAGGTGCGCTCTGATTGGTTGTTGCCTGAGTTCTGAGCAACATTGATGTCATCTTCAGTCCATAGCCAGTGGCAAAATGGCCGCCCCCTGAAATAGATTAAAAAAAACGCTGGATTTTGCTTCATAACTCATATTCCAAAAATGTAATATTAATCAGACTAGTGAGGTCACATATGATATATTATTGTCAGGAAATGTTTAAGGTTGACTTCCACTTTAAAAATGATGCATTTCATTAAGTCAGTCTCTCCTCTATCATCAGATTGGATCATCATCTTGGGTTTTGTTGTTGGGGTTGCGGCCCTGTTGATGCTTTGTCTTGCTATCGCTACCAGAGACAAGTGAGACTTACATCGCTAAGAGTAAATATTGAAATGTTCATCTCCTAGCTGGTATAATCTGAATCCTTCTTTTTTATTTTTTTAGATGGAATGTGGGTCCGAGGCAATCATCAAGTCCACAAACAAAAGTTGACTCCTCACAGCAGCAGAAGGCAGAGAACGAAGCATTCCTGCGGAAAAATACACCCAAAGAAAACGGAAAGGCGGTGGAGTATACGGTTATCCCGTTGGATGATCTTCCAGAGAACTAGTCACGCTGAGACAAACTTTTTTTTCCCTTTTCCCCCCAAAAATGTGCAGCGGTGCCGCCTCGGATGCAAGACAAACAATATACTCCAATACATATTTGGATCCCTGGTGACAATCATAAATACTTTATAACTACATAAATACTCATTTATAATTCGTTAGTGCCATCAACTTTTTTTAACTGATAAAATCTGGTAAATGAAGCTGGTAACAATGTTTCTTGAATACCATCACATACTTCTGAGTAATATTCAAACAAGTGTTAATTATTGGCCTTTCTATAGGATTAAAAAAAAAACAGCCAATATTTGATTACAGTGTCATTTATAATTATAAAGTGCCTTTTTTAAGATTATTTTTGTAATTATTGTATGTATATGTAATGTAATTTGCAAGATGCTATTATGCTGACCTCCCCAAAATAATTATGAAAGCACTGAATCTACTTAAACAGCTTTTTAGGTGTTGCTATTCTGTATCATATGAAAAATGCTTTGAGAAATAAGCCCACCAGCATTTCATCAATAATTTATTTGTACATTTTATATTTTCATACACATATTAAAATATTATACAGTTTTTTTGGTATATTTTTGCTTGACAAAGACTTCTGCTCTGCAGTTGTTTATCATGCTTGTGAATTCGGAGAGTCTAGGTCAAGATAGATTACAATGGATGTTAGACACAAAATAAGAAATAGAAAATATATGTTGAATTCACTAAATATTTCACATTTTCATTAAAAAGAAGAAAAGAAAGAAATTACTACAGATCAGTCGACCAAGAACATTTACTGATCAGATCAATAAAAGATTAAAGGAAATATCAAAGTGAGGTTTTACATTCAGATAATTTAAGTGTCTGATATTCAGTTGTGGACATAAACCAGAACCAGGACAAGTTTTTCACATCTTCCTCAAAGGTGCTATAATAATATTCCCGAAGCAATACAGCTCAGTTCAGCATGTCACACTTTGGTTTTGAACCCTGATCTGTCCAATGTTTTTACTGAGAGTTGTGTTAGTCATGTATTTAATGAAATGCATACATACACAAAGGATGTTGTGTTCTTCCCTATTGCCTGACAGCCAACAACATACAGTATCTCACTTGACCCTTTATGTACAAATGTACAGACTAGAGCAGTTAGTACCTCAACAAGAAGGTGGCAAAAAGTTGTGGTACGTGCAGTTGAGTTATTCTGGTACCCGCCACATTTACGGAAATGACAACAAATTGCACAGTCAAAGTACTAATGTAGCCATTTTCATCAAGGGGTACAATGCTTGATGAAAATGGCCCAAACGTAACAATCTGCTCAGGTCTCACTACATGCAGACACTTAGCTGCCACGGACTTACAAATGTGTTTCACCTTTCTCATGACTTGGAAACAACCAAATATATAATCAAATAATTACACAATTCATTTAATAATTAGGGTCTGACTGTCTCCTAGATCATGAATGGGAGCGCTTACTTATTATTTTCATAATAAATAAAGTTCACAAACTGTGAAAATAATAATCAAATAAATACGTAAATAAATAAATAAATACACCCTTAAACATACTTCTAACATTTTTAACTAAAAAAAGAAAGCATAGTAAAAACAATTCAAAGCTCTATACAAGTTTTTCACATTTATCTAAAGAGAATATATATACACAAAGTGCAAGGAGGCACTTTAAGCAATAATATTTTTACATTAGCTGTTGCTTTCTTTAGACCAAAATAAATAAGTGAAATCGGAGATATTATACAATCAAATGCCGGAGACCGAATCATTTCTGTGATTAACAAATATAATATTTTGTCACGGGACAAAAAAAAAGATGTGTGTGGATCAAATTCACGCAGATGAGGAGGGCCCAGCCGTCCTCATTCCACCATTAAGATGGATACAAATAATTTCCTGAATTAATGGGAGTCCCAAATTAACTTGTATCTTGTAATTTCAACAACATGCTTACTGCACTATGCAGCTGATTTCTTCAAGGCAAGTTAAATATTTAACAACAAAAAAAGAAAAAAACAGTGAAAAATAAAGAAACACAAAACAATGCACTGGTTTGAATAGTGTGAGAGACATTTCTACTTTTTCTTCTTCACTGACTCCCATCTAATCTGCCATGCTTATCTTTCTCTTCTGCGTTCAGAAAACAGCACACACTGTGTGAACACATTCCAGGTTTTTCCTGTAACTACTCGCAAAAATTCAATGTTTCAAACATTACAAAAATATTTATAAAACATGAACAAAATAACTTGGAGTGCACCCTCATGTCCTTGTTTGACAGCAACACATCATGCACTGGCTGTTGCCACAATTAGAGGCCACACCTTTCCCGCTTTAAGGTCTAAGACGTAAGCTTTCGGCTTAGGTTTGCGTGTATGTGCGACATCACGGTGTAATCCAATTAGTCAAAAAGTAAAAGGTATTGCACCAGCTTGTCTTTGTATTGTAATATTGCAAAGAGAGATACTTTATTTTACATTCTGTACTCATTGACCATGTTTGCATTATAAGCGACAGTCACAAAGAAAATCTAAATTCTTTATTGTAACAACCACCTGTTACTGATAATAAGCAAAATTCATCGGTTAAAAAAAATTCTCAAGCATTGACCTTAATATTTGTATCAACCCAATCATCTGCTTTACCATTATTTGCAGCTCTCTCTATGCAACACAAAGATGTTGAATATAAAAGTGAAATGAGATGTTACAAAAAGTCGAAGTCTGTATTTGACTAAGAATGAAGTTCGCAGCAGCACCAAGAAAGACCCAGAGACTTTTCACCCGAATAGTTGTTGGAACTTGTTAAATACACAATCTATCTGAGGTGATGTGAAGCTACTCAGATGGATAGCTGATAAAAAATGTAAAACGGGCAACTTTAGGATGTACAGTCTCTCTGGTTAATGCTGTTTGAGTGTCATTTTTATAGTTTTGTCATCAGAAGGTAAAAGCTTGTAGAACTCAGGGTAAGGCGCAGCAGCTTCTGGGTCTGCTTTACTCGCATTTCCATGGTTCCTCTTCAACAAGACAGAAACCTGCAGTCTTGCCATTTTTGCCCATGGTGTCCTGAAAGCAATTATCAACAGTTTCTAACTAAGGGCCCAAGGCACCATTATAACAAACCATTAGTGGTTGGAGCAGAGAAGCCAAAAGTTCTTGACATTCAGGCCATTGTCCTCAGGGTGAATATTAATATGGGATTTTCCAATACATGTTTTTGAACACATCATGTAATGAAATACCAGACGTTTTATGGTAACAGGAATACATCAAAACAGGGTTTATGCATTTTGAGTGTTGGCCATGTATTTAATGGATTCTCTGCCCAACCGAATTTTAATAGGCCAAATAATAAGAATTCAACTTCAGCATCATATGAAATGCAATATCACCACAAGGTTAACTACAGTTAGTGACGGGTTAATTATTCTATTCATTATTGTGTAGTAATCATAGTGAAACAGCAGTCTTTATGTCATACCACCAAAATGTATATTTTCAAATATGAAAATTTAAATGTAGTTTGGTTGGGGCTGCCTTGAATACATAAATACATGTCCAATTAATAGAATAAAACAGTTTTCTTTCTGCGTGATATCTGACAACCACAAATAAATCAATGATACGTGTGTACAACATGATGCATAAGGAATGCAACAAACGTCCATTCAACTGGATGTGATACACAGAGAACTTTTTTCATTGTCAAAAAAAAAAGGGACTTAATTTCATGAAGAACAAACTTAGCCTTTGGTTAACCTGGTACCACAAAAACTGCTTTTTCCTATGTTAAATGGTGAATGTGTCAATACAGATTTTTTTTTTAATCTTCACCCGCATTTACACATACACCAATAAAGGAAGTCACATAGACCAGACAAAAACAAACAGTCGGGGAGAATCGTCTACATACAAGTCTCTATATCCGTTAACGTGAAATGTACCTTGCAGTCGTCTATCAGGATTGAATTGTGGTGAGCGTACACATTCTGGTTGGTGTTATTTTCAAAGAAGGACTTTGTTTTAGTCATCTCATAATCCTCCATCCGGGATTGTTGGGCATCAAAGGAGTCAAGCTCATCTTTGGAGAGGTAGTATACAATACCGGCTCCGTACGAGTCCCCAATCACATTGACTGAGGTACGGAAGCGATCCCTGTATGTCAATAAGAGTGAAGATAACCCAGTTAGAAAGTCAGGAAAGGAAAGACAATTGACACAGGCCACTTGAAAATGACAGTAAAATATAGCATTTGAGTTGTAAAAGATGATGTTTTGGGCATGTGTGTCCATCTTAGAAGGTGTGTCAGAAATAGGGTGACTCAAATTGAGTAGCGAATTGGCCGTTAAAAATGAACGCAGAATGAGTATTTCCAGATTCGAGTCACATTGTGTCACAGCAATGTCACGTGGGAGGAGTGTGTGCGTCTTGTGAAGCCCCACTGAATTGGACACAACACACGGAAGTATTTATGTGTATGAGAATATATAGCCAGATAGCGAGCATTAGATGAGATTGTTAAGCAGTCAAAGAAGCCCAGCTTCAAGACAGTTTATCAATGCCTTTGTATTTGTTACTTTATTGATGGCCTCTCGGGCCATCACAGCAGCATACGAAGGGAGTTATTTGGCCACTTGCATGCTGGAGCAGAGACAAATACCCAGGTTAGCATAGCACAAGCTATTAGCTAGTCCACACAGGTGGATGAGAAGTTCAGTAAATGGAAGGATGGATGAATGTTTGGAAGAACACCCGGGTTACTGCCGCTCACCAGTCTATGGTGAGGGATCCTGGAGGTGTGTGTGTGTGTGTGGGGGGGCTGTGATCAAGGATTTGGGCTACGAGTCCAAGCTTTAGTCAGAAAAGAAGAGGAGCACCATTTTAAATTCAAATTTTAAAAGTATGAGATTTCCCCTTTAATGCTGCGCGTGTACAAAAAAGATCCTGTTGCTTCACCATGACAACTCGACAACTGTTCACGATGCCCTGGGCATCAGCCAGTTCCTCACCAAGAAAAACATGGCAGTGCAGGAAAAAAAAAAAACTACTCAAACTCAAGGGTACCATCAAGGAGACCAGTTTTCAGTGTTGGGAATTTTACTTTTTAAAAGTAATTAGTTATAGTAACTAATTCATTGCTAAAAAATAAATAAAAAAATAACAACAATGGAGTTAGTAATTGAATCATAATTAAAGTAACCAGACAAAGTAACTATTTTCTCTACTAAAAAATATATATACCGGTATATCAAATAATTTTAATTTTTTTTATTATTATTCATATTATTATTTTACATTATATTTACATTATTATTATTATCATTATTATATTATTAATTTTATTTATTTGTATTTATTTATGTATGTATTATTAATATTATTTAATTATGTCTGGGTTAGGTTTTCAGTGATGTTTGTGAATATCTACGTCACACAAATATCTCACTCCATAATTACAGATCTCATATGTGTACCACTGCCAAGTACTACAGCAATCAGAATATATACAGTATATAGAAAAAATAATGGGTATATGGTGATTTGTAGCACATATGTGAGCTATATGTAATTTGTGGACAGTCTAGCACAGACAGTTAAGAGAAATACAATTGTTGCCTCTATAAATTACATTAGTCATGAAGTCTTGTAATGATTCTTGTCTTGATGGAACAGAATTTTCAGCGAATTGTTCTTCATTGCGGCCGTTTTTCAGCAGATTTCTAACAATGTTATTTTCACCCAACGTCAGTCTTGTCACAGAAATCAGTTGCAGGCTACGGACGTCGACTCTTGTTAAAAGGCTAACATGTTTATTGTGAAAGCACGCTTCCCACGGCACCTCCAAAATAAAAGTCCCATAGGAAATGAATGGAGAAAGGGGGAACAAATTACAGATAAAGCACCTTTTTCCAAGACACGCTGGGCGCGCATACGTTAACCGACCGATATGAATTTTAGCTCATTTTGTAGCAATTTTTCCCATCTTTAGCTCAGTGTCGCAATTTATTTTAAGGAATGAAAGCTCTCCCCCCTGTGCGGGTTCAAAGACAGTGAGTGAAATAGCCTTCTATTACACTCTGTGGAGCAATTAGGCTTTGAGTGGCTGGAATCAAAAAAATCTATTTCCAAAAGTCAAAAGTTTCACTTCAACTTGTCACCATGGCCACTATCTTTGCTCACTAGACATCAAATTCTCACATTTTGTAGTGACAAGTCTCTTCTTTCAGACAAACTAACTTTTATTTGGCTAAGGTGTCATTTAGTACCTTTATTTTCCCTTTAAGCGAGTAGAAGTCGGACTAACTCACCTATCTTTTCCATGTTAAATTCGCCTCCTTTTTCCTCTTCATTTTGGATAAATCATAAGTTTTCAACCTGCTCTCATTTGGTCATTTTTCATCCGATTAAAAAAGTGAGAACATGCTCGCGTTCCCCAAACCCTTGCCGTTCTAACGAGCCATTTCTTGAATCTGCATCTTGAACCGTTAAGTTGTGAGAGGCTTTTGTTCGAGGTGTGCGTCTCTCATACAATATCACTGGAATGTGGGTGCGTGACGTCTCCAAGTCAAATGTGTGTGCGTGAAAGTGCATTTTTCTTAAAGGGACAGTAAGATACTTTTAGTTGATGTTGATTATGGTTAACTTCCACATTTCTTGACCGATTCCAGTCGTTTAAATTTTAAACTGTTCAGCTCATTTACATTTTTTTTAAAATACATTTTCAGGGACAGTGAGATACTTTTAGTTTATGTTGATTATGGTTAACTTCCACATTTCTTGACCGATTCCAGTCGTTTAAATTTTAAACTGTTCAGCTCATTTACAAGAGTCAGCAGTCCCATTCAAAATTTGCGCGGGAATTTTTCTAGTTCTAAACGCTGTTCTGAAAATGTGGATAACATTACTATTGTAGAGGATCATAGTGCATAAACGTATTTCAGAGAAGGCGGGGAAAGAAACTACAGAGGGATTTCTTTGAAGGGAAAAACTTTCAGTTTGGATTTGAAAAATACTGTATCTTTTGTGACTCGAATACTGGAACTTTTCTGACACAGCTCGTATTTTAACTGCGATACTCAATGGTGCATGGAGGTTTGCACAACTTCTTTTCACACGGGATTTGGAAAAGGCATTTGATTGTATCTCTCATGTGACCTGAAAGGAGTGCACCACTGGTACATGTTTGCTACTGTAGGCCATTCTCTCTGTGGAAATTGTTTACATTGGATGCAGGAATCCACCACAGCTGCTTTTTGTCATCACTTCTGCTCACTGTGTTTTTTATGGACAACATTTCTTGGTGGCAGTGAGGACAATTTGATGGCCTGAGGATTTATCCACTGCTATTTACAGATTATATGGTTCTGATGGCTTTATTGAGCTGTGACCTTTAAAGTTTACAGGGGCAGATGACAGCTGAGTGTGAGGCTGCTGGGTTGAGAATAAGAACTTTAAATCAGAGACAATGGTCGTGTGTCTATGTCTGGTTCACGAGTGAGAGCGGTATGGACAATGAGATCGATAGTCACACCATGTTACAAGCTTATATGGACCAAAAGGACAAACTGGCAAATACAAGCAGAAGAAACAGAAACAGTACATAACTTAATAATCCGAATGATTTATTAGTTGTATTATTATTATTTGACTTCACCATTACCTGGCATTGACTCTTGTGTAGGTGTATACATGCTAATTGTCTACACATGCGGCTCATGTGTACCGTGAATGTAAACACATAGGTATTGGATGTGCATCCCTTCAAATGTACATTTCATGTAAAATTGCTAAGGCATAAGGGGATTCATCTGGTAGAGAGTCGCTTAGGGGAAAATGCACTTGGAGTAAGATCTTGGGGCAGACCTAGGTCAAAGTGGAGGGGCTACACAGCTGGCCAGGGATCATCTCAGGGTCACCTATTATTGAGTGATGTTGGAAATTTGGCCAACAAAAACGCAAAAACTGTCATTTCAGTGATTTTGTCATATTGCTCAATAATTCAAGAATGATGTGGTAAAAGGAGTATCCCGCCATAAATATGAATGAGGCATCTAAGATTAATATGACATTTAAATTGCTTCTGTTGACTCTTGCCCTTTTAAAGATAATTGTCTGGAAACAGAGAAAGTGACATACTGCCTAACATTTAAAACGCGTTATATTAACATGACAAAAGGAAACGATTAATTCTAAACATTTTCATTCCATTAAAACAGGAAGGAACCTCTCCCAAAATTATATCATGAGCCAATTTGAAAAATTAAATGAGGATTCTTGAAGTTGTAATTGTGAAGTGTATGAAACTTTTGCTGCTACACATTTTTTGAGGATGGTGACATAGATTTTAATGATGTCTTTTGGGAATTGAAAACTTGTGTTAACTGCAGTTTGAAACTTTTGCATTCAGTGCAGCATAAGTAAACAGGAAAAGTAAACAGGCTGATTATTAAATAAACACAAGGTTGGGTTAGAAAGAAGTATGCTTGATAGGAGTTGATAAGCAACAACAAAAAAAAGACATCTGTATAATATGATTTCAAGCGTTTTACTCACAGCAGCCAGTCGACAGCCACAAGGAGGCTGATGTCCTGAGTGGGCAGCCCCACTGCTGTTAGGATCAGCAGCATGGTTACGAGTCCAGCACTGGGGATACTGGCTGCTCCAACACTAGCCAGTGTTGCTGTCATACTGTAGGGGAACATACATTTGAGACTCGGAGGACAAATGATGGACGAAGGCACCCACTTGGTAATTGATGGTACTGACTTCCTAGTAGTTCACATGTAGTGTAGTATCCTTACCTGACAGTGACAATTTGGCCCCAGTCGAGAGCAATTCCATTCATCTGAGCGATGAAGATGGCAGCCACGGCCTCGTAGAGTGCTGTGCCGTCCATGTTGATGGTGGCCCCAACAGGGAGGACGAAACGCGTTACTCTCTTGTCAATTTTCAGGTTCTCTTCTAAGCATCGGAACGTCACAGGCAAGGTTCCAGCGCTGTAGAAAGTTTAAAAAAAGAAAAGAAAAATATATATTAAGTTTTGCATCAGAGTTGCAAACTCAATATGGTTCACCATCTAAAGAATTCTACTTCATATTTTGTATTGTGCAACTAATGTAAGTGGGTCATAATTGTTGTGATGTTCCTTTGTTCTCTCAAACAATTATTATTTTAAAGTATTCAGATTTATTAATAATTATTTTGCTATACAAAAGCTAATATAGGCAATGACTTTATTGAGACTTCACTAAAATCATTCAAGAAGGGGTCATGGAGAGAAAAAACATCAGCTGTGACTCAACTGCTGCAATGTTTGTTTTGTCTGACAATTAGCACTTCTTGTAGATGGTGGAGCAGCAAGCTGGCAGAAACTTAAAAGGAGTGAGCTCACCTCAGTAGGGGAATGAGGGCATCTCATGTCATTAATAAAACACAGAGTAAATGAAAAATATCCCGCATGGAAACAAAGTTGGAAGTTGCTGCTGGCATGAATATTTCAGTTACGGCTTGAAACGAAAGTTCCTGTTGTTATTTGCTGTGTAGCCTTGGAAACAAGGTAATTGTGAAAGCACTATTTGTATTTGTATTATATTAAAAAAAAGTAACACTGACAGGCAGCTTGTGCCACCCTACGGAGCCCCTCTGGTGCCAGGGTATGAAACTTTTTTGTGCTAATCTGTACCCACAGTTTAATAACCTGTACCCACAGTTTACTAATCTGTTCCCACAATTTACTCATCTGTACCCACAGTTTAATAACCTGTACCCACAGTTTACTAATCTGTTCCCACAATTTACTCATCTGTACCCACAGTTTAGGTATCTGTACCCACAGTTTACTAATCTGTTCCGACAGTTTACTAATCTGTTCTCACAGTTTACTAATATGTACCCATAGTTTAGCAATCTGCACCCATGGTTTAGCAACCTGATCCCACAGTTTAGTAATCTGTACCCACAGTTTAGTAATCTGTTCCCACATTTAACTAAACTGTACGCACGGTTTAGTACGTCAATAACAAACAAAGAAGAACACTCGAATATATAGATACAAGTTTGATTTATTTGAAAACTGGAGTAGTGTTGAGGTTGAAACTGGCGAGAAACTCCATGCCATTTTGAATTTGTCGAAATGAGAGCAGGTTAAAATCAGTGTTATTTTTTTTAAATTGTAGGCAACAAGGAAACCAGCGGCTTCACCAATGCAAAACTGTGAAAACACTGTCATCTTTAGGCCAGAAAATGCAATTGCGGTTTAGGTTTTGATAATATAGGCTGATAGACTGAGCGCAACGGTAGAGCCAACTTCAGCATCGCTGCTCATTTAAGTAATCCATGGGTACAGATTGCTAAACTGTGGGTACAGATTGTTAAACTGTGGGAACAGATGGCTAAACTGTGGGAACAGATTACTAAACTGTGGGCACAGATTACTAAACTGTGGGTACAGATTACTAAACTGTGGGTACAGATTACTAAACTGTGGGTACAGATAAGCAAAAAATAAAATAAAAATAAAAATGTCATACACTGGCACCAGAGGGACTCTGTACCACCCAGTGTCAGGTCACTTGAATCATTTTTGGAAAACAATTATTATAATACCTGGATGCTGTTCCAAGTGCTGTGACCCAAGCCTGGAACATTCCCATGAAGAACTTGAAAGGATTTTGTCTGACTATCACAAAGTATATAAGGGGAAGGAAGATGCCTCCATGGATGATGAGGCCCACTATCACAGTGATCATGTACATCCCCAGCTGTCGAGCAACCACCTCTAAATCAGCAATGGAGATGATTTTCCCACAGATTAGGCAAGCAATTCCAACAGGTGAGTACCTGAAACCCAAGAAGAAACACTGCACTTTTTAACCCTGTAAAGCCCAACGTATTATATCAAATACAAGACATTTTGAGCCCATTATTCATGAGTATAATATTTTTTTACCATTAAAACCCTGACGTATATGATCTGACACATGCATTGCACGGATAATCCATTAGAGGGCAGCATCACCTAGTTGATGGCTTTTCCGAAGATCGAACCAATTGAGAAAAGAGAGACATCTATACTTTCGTGGGATATGTTATTTTTGATTTTTGGAAATACTAATATGTTTGATATGTTATCATATTTTTGACAGTTATAAATGTACGAATTTAAAGTATTGTGACCGGATGTATCAAATATGACAAAGATCAAAAGTCCAATGTGGCAGTAGATAAAAAAGAAAGAAAAAAAAAGGGTTTTCAAAAGGACCAATAAATACTGAATTTTCTCTCATACATTCCATGGTTCAGGTTTTGTAGGGTTTTAATGGTAATAATAATAATAATAATAATAATAATAATGCATTAGATTTATATAGCGCTTTTCTAGACACTCAAAGACGCTTTACAATGGAATGGGTACATTATTCATGCACTCACACATTCACACTGTGGTGTAGCTACAGCTGCCCTGGGGCAGGCTGACGGAAGCGTGGGTGCCAGTGTGCGCCTACGGCCCCCTCCGACCACCACCAAACATTCGCACCTTCTATACACCAGTGTGAGTAGCACTGGAGGCAATGTGTGTAAAGTGCCTTGCCCAAGGACACAACGACAAGGTGACTTGGGGAGAGCGAGGATCGAACAGCCGACCTTCTGGTTACTGAACGACCGTCTCTACACACTATGCCACGGCCGAGCATCAATAGTATGATGTAGTGTCAACTGTTCTTTTTCTGGCTTTATTTTGTTTTTTGAGTGATACACTTACCACATAATTGCACCAACAATCTTCATGATGATTTCATTCAAGACATTAAAGAACTCGAGCATAAGTTTGGCCTTCTCCCCCATTTTCCCCATGATGACACCAAAAGCAACAAAGAATCCAATCAAACCTTTGAAGAAAAAAACATGAATGCAAATGAAAAGTCAAATCGGGCACTCAGACTGTAATCCGAATTTCCTTAGTACTTTTTTGTCTGGAGTAAGATCAATAACCTACCAAGGACATTCATCCCACCCTTGAACTGAAGTGACCTCTTGATGGTGAACTGTGGGGGTGCTTTGGTTCTGTTAGTGGGTACTTGTACTTTTGTGGTCACTGTTTGTATCTGCACGAGAAACACAGTATGACAATTAGAATTAGGAAGAGATCCAAAGTTCAAGGCACTTGAAAGCAAATCAAACATTGAGGGTAGGAAATGTACCTGTTGGAAGCAGGCTTGAACCAAGTTTTCCGGGAACAGATTTCGGATGAGGTCAAAGAGAGCATCCATACTAGAAACGTCGTCATTCTTCTTCCCCTGTCCAAGATTAGCTTTTAGCTTGGGGTTCCCAGGATGGATGAGCAGCACTAAGATCACCCCCAAGACTGCTGCAATCACTGTTGTTGACATGTAGTATACCATGGCTCGGGTGCCTAAACGGCCACTAGATTTCGCATCCAAGCCAGCCAGTCCTATTAGAGCAGAAATTTCACAAGAATGACACATAGTCACTTTGTTGTCATTGTCACCCTCTCTTTTTCTTGCTGTTGCAATTAATCGTGAGTTAATTATTGAAGTTATGCGATTAATTATGATTAAAAAATTTAACTGCCTGACACAGCCTAATTTTATAATAGACATTTTTCAGTGATTATCCATGCATTAATTTTCTTCCACTTAAGGATCTGGTCGCATGGATCGGTATGGCAGAGTCTGCTTTCAGAAGAGTTTTCAACACTCACCTCCGGCATAACTTGCAGGGTGTCCTTCCGGCCACAGCTCCAGTGGCTGTCTCCCAGGACACCATGCAAATTCAGAGGTAGGGTTTGAAACTTCTTCTGACAATGGACTCTATATTCCTATCAGCACAAGTGAAACTTTTCTTAAAGCCTTTTTTTAGCCCCCTTTAGATGCATGTACTGTAGTGAAAATATGAATTCTTCAAATGTTTATTTACCCATTATGCTACTAATGCAACAGATTTGCATTTTTTTTTAACAAAGTGAAATTAGAGGAATGTGATTTTAAATTGCATTTTGAGCTGGCAATATTCACAAGGCCTACTTCATTATTTCAGGTTTGCTATATTCAATCTTTTAAAATACTTTTTGTAACCTCAAGCTCTTTATCCTGGTGTTTGCTGTTTCAGCTCAAGGCTCCAGACTCTAGGCTGCATACCGCAGTCAAGAACACAGAACACACAAATTAGGCGGCATATATGCAGCCGCCACTTTCTTTTACCCACCTGTGACCAGACTTGAAACAACAAGAGGCAAAATAAGCATCTTCAACATCCTCATTAGGATCTCCCCCGGGAAGCTTATGATCATAATAACATCAGGAGGGAGAGGCGATATGTGCCGCAGCAGCATTCCAGCAATGGAACCCAGAAACACACCTGAATCAATCATAAAGGACAAACAAACAAATTTACAATGACAATAACAATATCAGAATAGAGTCACCGTTGCCTCACTACCATTATTGAAGACATTGAATTGAAGAATCATAGTGACCACTGTACACTGCTATAGTTCTATCAATACAATCTTTGCTTTAGTTGCCAGATAGTGGACAATCAATATTAATATAACCATAAACTCACCAAGAATTGTCAGCGTTAGAACCATGTTCTTCATGATTTTATCACATATAACGTTGCATGTACTCTCAGTCGTGTCCACTGTGGGCTCCAGGTGGCCCTCATCTATCCTGACCTCCACTTGCTTCTGCATCTTGTTGGCACTGTGATAGAAGAAAACAAGGAAAAGCTTTTCTCACAGTACGGTGAGAGGAGATGTGAACACTTTTGACATTTAAATTTGGTGAACGAAATCAACATATTTTTAATGAATGAAAATGAAATCAAAATTAAGCTGTGGCCTTGTGCAACAGTGGGAAAACGGTCAAAGCTAGCTATTATTTACATTTTGGCATTCAGAAAGTTCTACACAGGCACAATTTTTTTTTCAGTCAATGAGGTTAGCAGTAGGATAAGAGCAATGTCACACATATTCAACCTTCTACTGGGAAAGTCATTGCGTGGCTATTGTCAAGCTCAGAGGCAGTGCTAGTCGTGCCAAGGACTGCAGTTAGATTCTTGCAATAAATAAAGAAGTACTGGTACATGCACAGGCGACTGAATGGATTTTAAGACTGATCATGTACTGATGTTAAAGGTTTAGAATAAAAGTGCCAGTTATTTCGTATATATAATAGACGTGCAAAAATGCCATTATAATAGCTTGATTTTCCACACACAGTACACAAATACAATAACATTGCTGGGATTTTTCAAACATTACAGCATAAAGTTGATCAATGTGTGAAGCCTGTAAACGGTTATTGCCGCACAGAACAGTTCCTCTGCATTTCTAGTTTAGCTTCAGAAACAGCATTTTTACTTGACCCCTTAAATTCTCTATTGGATCAGGGTCTGGGGATGAGGCTTGTTTGTCAAGTGATTTGTTTGAGTTATTCGTTGTATTGAAATACAGATGGCATTTTGCCGTTGGTACAAGGCAACATGACTTATTCATGTTTTGTGGTGAAATGAAACTGATCCACGATCCATAGTATACGATAAATCAGCCCAGTACCATAGTATGAGAAATATTCTCATATCATGGTGCTTGTGTGCCACACTCAACAGTATTTACACGGCACTGTGTATTCTGGCTTGAAGTCAGTGTTTGAATTTGTCTGACTAACTGTCCCTAGAAGAACAATCTAGCTTTCATCAGTTCACAAAATGTTGTTCCATTTCTCTTAAGGCAAGCCAGTGTATTGCTTGGCAAAATCTAACCACTTGAGCACATCTCGTTCTTAACAATTGTGCTTTGTGACGGCTTCTTGCTGATAGCTTGGCTTCACATAGGAGTCACATAGGAGGAGAAATGTTGAAGAATTGTGTAATGCAATCCAATCATCCTGGGCCAGAATAAAAGTTGGTTAGAAGTTGGTAGACTCCAAGCTTCACAGCAATTTTCAGAAACGGTGAGTCTACTACATTAATTTTGAATACAATGTGTAGAGTTTCCAATGCTGATGCATATTTGAAATTTCAAGTTATTATCTCTAACAATACACTGTTATTACTGTTTTCCAAACACAACTCTTTATTCAATGAGTTCCCTCCTTGTTACTGAACCATTCTTTCCATAAAGCTTTGCCGAAATAGATTTAGAAGTGTTTCCACAATCCAGCTAACAAACAAAAACTGATGAAAAGAACCTAGTGGCAGTCAGTATTTTATTTCTACCTACTTGAAAGTTCTAAGGTGCCTGTTTATGTTCATTTTGTTGTTTACAAATCTCACAGATTACTGCTGACACAAGCTTTTCATCACGCTGCTTCATCTCACCACTGATGCAACATGTTGGTTTGTTATGGTTTGCTGGCTGTAAAGCCTCTTGGACTTAAAGATCAGCTCTCCCCTGTGCGGCCTTTAAATCTACTGGAGAGTACAGACGTTCACAGTTATGCAACACATCTCATGTCATTGAGACGGTTGACCTTCTTGACTTTAACACCTGGATCATTAGTTTTGGTAGCAAGTACAATATGGACACTATTTTGGTTTGAAAAGGTGAAATAATAAAATATTGACTTCAACTTGCAAAATGTGTGTTTTCTTTAAGTATGAAAAGAGAAGTAGAAAGGGAAGAAATAGTAAGAACTGTGTAAACACCATGCTGGTTAGTTGAGGTTTGATTAAATATCAAATCAACAACTACTGAAGAAATGTCTGTATGATATGACTGAAGAAACATCTAAGGTAAAGAGAGAACCTGCCAAGCCAATCACGTCTGTCTGATACAGAGTGCTCCAGCATTAATGAGGCTTAAGTCTTTACAAGAGGATAAAATTAGCACCTCCAGCACACAAGTAATTGTGTTACGTAACGGAAAAGGGGCTTCCCGGGAAAAGTCAAGGTGCCACCAAGGTGTGACTGGTGAATGTAATGGAGAAGATTACCACTTTGAAGTTTTGCTGTAAAAAGAGATGAGAGAAATGCTTTCCATTGCAACTTAGATTGCTTTTGCTAAAAGTGCCAAAACACTTAAGAAGTTATAAAAACAATGACAGAAACAGTGAAGTTCATTTCATCTTCTAATGCATAAATAGCTTGATGACTGTAAATGTGCTACAAATTGGAAATATGTTACCTTAGCAAACAAAGGTACTCAGCCTGACTAATAAATCATGAATGAACTCAAACTGTCCAACAATAGTTTTAAAGAATATAAACACTTGCAATTTGTGTATGGCTCATCACATTACAACATCATTATATGCAACACATTGATTCCAAATGCACTCACCTGTTGCTTTGCGAGCTGTTAAGAATGTAAATTGTATTTGAGAGTGACTGCACTGCTATCCGTCAGGTGAACATGAACAAAGCCATGGCTTGTTTGTTAGTAAATCCAATTAGAAGCCCCAAAACAAAATGTATTTTCGCTCTCTCTTCAGAATGGGGTTTTTCAGCCTTGTTGCAGAACACTTCCTATTCCGCATGCAAAATATATCCAGATTCTCAGATGCTTGCATATGCGGTTGCAGAGACTTGCAGAAAGGTAAACTGGCTTTCCTGAAGCTCTGACAGAACACAACCAGACAAAATGGGTGGAGTCAACCTTCCAAGATTAGTGATAGAACACAATCCTTGCTGCTGTTATTATTTTTGCCTAGTTCTGTCCCCTTTAACAAAAAGTATGAACACAAGTTGTTTAAAATTCCTCCAAACACATTTATAGACGAATAAAACCAAAACATCTTGCCTTAGTGACAAAAATATTTTTAAACTTATGATGTTTATGCATTGCAGTGTTGTAAAAGTAGGTAGAAAAAGGCTAGCATAAATATTCCACACTGCAACTCGATAAGCAATTTGTAATGTTGATGTTGATAGTTATGTTTTTGAGAGAGGAACATGTAAATCCTATGTGAAACCATGAATCTCTATGAATATTACTTCCACAAACAGCTCTTGAATAAAACATGACAAAGCTTTTTCCATGCTAAAAATGTTGGCTTGTGCAGGATTCAGGCTCGTATTATACAGATCTCCAATAGGAAGTTCATCATCATTTTGAAACACGTTTACCAATTATTTACACAGGAACATTATCTAAAGCTTTGTAAATAGCAGTATTAGAGCATATAAATGATAACTGTATTTTATAAACCCACAATGCTGAGGAATAAAGTATAAAAAAATATTAAATTCCATCCATCCATTTTATAATCTATAGTCTTGTCTTCATTGAATGAGCTGTAGTCCATCCCACTTTGGGTAAGACACAGGACACACCTTGGATTGGTCACCAGTCAATCCGGGGCTCATATAGACAAACGTCCTTCCACACACTCACATTCTCTTCAATGAATGAATGTAATAAAGCCGTGTTTTCTCCTACAATGAAACCATCCTTAAATATTAGCCACAGTATAATTTTGTACAAAATGCTGAAGCTTGATAGTTGCATGAGGGAAGCAAAACCTGACCAGGTTTATGTACAGTAGTAGACATGTTAAGCACTGTTAAATGAAAATACAATTGGATATCTAAATGACTCCTGCACTTTGAGTACAGAGATTAACAATCAGATCACTTGTAAGTTTTCAATAAAGCAAGAATAATATGGAATGGTCACTGAAGTAACTTCAATCTCACAAAGACAGGGAAAATCATATATTACTTTTTTGGTGGTCCTTCCAAATTATTTTACAAACAAATTCATGAAATTGGCCTGTACAAAATTATCACCTGATTCTTTAACTTCATATTTTTTTTGCACAACTCCATGCAAACATAGCAATCAAACAATTTCTGTAGCTCTATTTCGCCCACTACTGTGAGCAACTTGCTCCAACAGGTTGGGTTTTATGGCTGCTTTCATTCTTCAGCTCCTTCCACAGATTTTCAACAGGGTTTAGATCAGGGATAACCGAAGGCCACAACAAAATAGTCCAATGATTTGTTCTTATTCATTCTTGTACCCTGTCCAGATTCAAAACACTGTGTGACTGATGCAGCAAAACAACCCTGGAATACAACAAACATCCTCCATGTTTCACAGTAGGGACACTGTTCCTTTTTTTGTTTTTGCTTCATTGTTGCATCTCTAAACTGAGCGGATGTCACTTGCCAAAAAGCTTCAGTTTTGTCTCATATCCAGAGAACATTCCCAGAGTAGGTTTAATGTTTTGTTTATTTACTTGTTTATTTTGGGGTAATTGGTAATAACAGTGGCGGCTGGTCAATAGAGGGTGCAAGGGTGATGCCCTACCTCACATTGTTGTCAGTGTCACCATATTACTTTTTCTTGAAGATACACATGTATATATCTCTTTAAAATGACACATTTCAAGTCTGAGGCGCAGACATTTCATACTCTTGTTAACATTCCACCGCCCTAACTCGATGACATCACATCCAACTGGCAGCTTGGTCTCCAAAGATGTCGGTGCCTAGATAACTATAGATATTGCAAAGAATATGTAAACATAATAAAAAATTGAAAGAAAAGAAATATTATTCTAGATAGCACAATTTATGTGTTGAAAGAAAGTAGGAAGAAATACAAAACGTATCGAGTCCTACTGCTACAAATTATTACAATAGTAGGTTAAAATCATGTACAGTAATGTAAAAAAAAACATGCCCCTCTTTGAGCTAAACTTGCTAAACCCTCGCTAATGTATTGATTCACAGAATGTACGGTTAGACATATACATATATGTACAAACAAACCTATGTACATATACAAACATATTCATACACACATGCACGTATATAATGCATTATGTACAGTATACGCTCATATGCCAATACATGTCATTTAACCCTCGCACCCCTTCATCACTCAAGCAAACATCCAGAACTTATGGCATTTCTGCAGTTTCTCATGTTTATACTGAACGTATATATTTTTCAGGGCTATATTTTTAAACCCTTTTTGGAGTATAGTGATTCACACTTTTTTTTTATTCTGTTTAATAATAATAATACAGTATATACATTTGCTTTATCTTTTTTTTTAAGACATGTGTGCCTCTTAAAGCACAACAACCCTCTCTGATTTTGAACAGCTTCTGAGTACTGTGGCAAAGTTGGTTATTGTATGTTTGACATTATTTGTGCTGTTTTGAATTGAACTAAGTCATATGATTTGAGAGTGTTTAATTTAAATTTTTAAGACAATTAATTGTTTGGTCTTATATAATGTGAACATTTAATAATTCATATAGCTCTTTTTCGTTGTTTCAAGATGGGCTGAGTGTGATTTGCAATGTACTGTAGTTTTGCATCAACAAAAATGCATTAGTTTTATTTGCTCAGTCTGTTTCAATTGCGTTGACTATGATTTGGTGTTTAATGTGCCTGATACCAAAGACTATAAATTCACTTTGTTTAAATTCAAACATAATGTGTTCGTGTTGAACCACTTTTTAAATATATTCAGTTATATTTTCCACAATAACCAGAAGCTGCTTGAGATCTTCTCCAGAGCAGTATAACGTTGTGTCAGCAGCAAATAGAACCATTTTCCTTCACTACTTTCATCAAAATCTCAATGAGGCTGTGGAATGCAACTCAGGAGGCCAATTTAAAGCCAGTTGCACAGGTGAATATGAAATCGGGCATATTCCAAGTAGATGTTCTGTCCCTGTTGCTGTTCTGCATAGGCCTGAACACACTCAGTCAGGTCATAACCGAGAATGGCTTTGAGTATTGGTTCAGAAGTGGAACAATCAGCCACCTACCTCCTCTACATGGATGACATCAAGCTGTATGACAATGTGATATTGACTCCCTGATTCACATTACAAGGATATACTGCAGTGACATCAGAATGTCATTTGGACTAGCAAAGTGTGGACAAATGATATCTAGACGAGGGAAGATAATCACAAGTGAAGGGATTGAACTCAGCCTCCCTGAAGGCAGCATAAAAGATGTGCAGGACAACTACAATCAAATACGTTGGAGGGTCTAACTAGTGAGCGTCACAGGAGAAAACCAAACAGACAACATGAGCATAATCATTTCACGTTTACATACGACATGGAGCCCAGTAAAAAAGAAGTTGATAGCTCTAAATATTGTCAAGTGATACATTGCAAGGCATTTATATACTTTGGCTGTTGTGATATATGAACATATGAATGGCACATTCAAATGCGTTCTGTTGTCACTGCCATATGTACTTGGAGGTAGAATATGTATATTTTACTCATCAAGTGACAGTGTACAGTATCTATCACATGACAACCTTTCAGTGATGAAACTTCACAATAAGAAAGCATTACAGCAAAATTAAGCTCTCAATTTCCAAGTTCCCCATGAAAAAGGCTTTTCAGCAGAAGGGTGACATTATGACAGGGCCTGCAATCGAAACCCTCATTTTGTTGACAGCCTTAATTTACTTGTCAACCAATGTCACAACTAAAATTAGGCAACATATTCATACCTGACATGTCCTAGGAGTGCTATTTTTAGTGGATTTTCTTGACATTTTCAGCAATAATTATTAACTTTTCTTTCATTCATGTTATGTTCTGTCACAGTGATAGTTTAGTTGTTACATATTTATCCCATAGGTAAAGTTTTGTTATCACCTACTCTGATTGGCTAATGTGTAAAAAGAGCTTGTTCTTGGGGTAATCTTTAGGTTTCACATCTTGTAAACGATGAACAATGGCAAAGAGGAGTTCCAGTGCTTACTTTCTTCCCATTAAACCTCATGTGCCAGAGGAGATAAATTCTGATAATGAGTCCAAATCGTTTTATGAGACAACGGTCATGGTAAAAAAAAAAAAAAAAAGCAGGAAATTCTGTTTAGGGGGGACTCGCTGCATATCATCAGTGAATAAATAAGAGGACATGTGAATATTACTTTGGAAGTTGATTTACGGAGTGACATTTGGAGAGAAACTTGTTTGGGGAAAAAATGGAAAATGGATTTAAAGTCATGTAAATTATTTGCAAACAAAAACACATTTGCAAACAAAAATGATGGGTTTGATTTTTTTTTATGCTAAAAAGACCATTATAAATTGTGTGTGATGTAAGTGTATATAGTTTTGAAGCAGACTATCATTAGTGTGAATGTTTGTCTCTTAGCGTTGACACAATCATATGTGAACGAGCCATGACTGATCACTGGTCAGAGACATCAGCAGTCAGAGATTAGACAGTGAGAAAAAAGTCACGCTCTGAGCACATGGCAAAGCATTTGTCCATGCAATTTCACACCTCACTCCGCCTTTCCTCTGTGCACTCAACACCAAGCCGACCTCATGCTGCAACACCTGACAACACACACCACGCTTAGACAGCAGGTGTCTATAATTAACTAATCCGTCCTGAGCCATCCTAATCCAGCACACACAGAGATGGATCAGACACAGTCAGAAAAACGGGGCTGCGGGTACAATATTTTACAGCATAGTTCCTTCAATCAAAGAAAACACCTATTTCACCTCACAGTCGAAATTCAAATTGCATCATTAGGGCTATATATTAAAACTGGTACAAATTGAGTGCCACAAGCTATGCTAAATTCCCATTATTATGTGGATAAACTGCATGAACTTTTCTGGACATGATGTTTATTGTATTGCATTGCACTAATTGTGGGAATGATGACAGCATATGATATTTGGATTATTTATTATTGTTTTTATTTTTCTCTTCACTTTTTCAATGTACTTCTACTTCCACATATAGCTTTCAATTTTCACCTTTAAAAAAAATCCAATTATATTTAGTTTTCGCACATTTTAATGTTATCAAACTATCCCCATTCATTTTCAATGGGAAACTTCCTACGCCCTCTCCCTTACGTACATCAGCATCATCATTGCCAGGTGTTTGATACTGCTGAGTGGCGCAGTTGGTAAAGTCCATTGTCCAGTAACCAGGAGGTTGTGGCTTCAAATCCCACCTCCGAATGTACGTCACAAATGTATCCATGGCCATTATGCACAATGATATGCATGCTTATCAACTGACTTTCACATCAGGCAATGCATTATAATTTCATTGAAATGATTTAATGCGTGTGTCCCCATTCAGCTTTGTTTTTTTCCTAGCATTATGATACATTATTCAATATAAATACGAAGTAAGCCCTGAATTTTAGTTAGCTAAATGGTCAGTGCACTTCCCTTCTACTGTGGAGAACCTGTTTCAAATCCCAGCTGGACCAGATAAATTTGAAAATTTGAATAATAATTGTTCTGTAATTATTTAGCATCCATTATCCATCCATCCATTTTCTTAACCGCTTTTCCTCACAAGGGTCATGGGGGGCGCTGGAGCCTATCCCAGCTGGCTTCGGGCAGTAGGCGGGGTACACCCTGAACTGGTTGCCAGCTAATCCAGGGCACACAGAGACGAAAAACCATCCACACTCACACCTATGGACAATTTGGAGTGTTCAATTAACCTGCCATGCATGTCTTTGGAATGTGGGAGGAAACCCGAGTACCCGGAGGAAAAAACATCTTTACAATAGCCTTTTTATTATGACTGAATTTTTTTGGGGTGTTTTTAGGTGGCAGTATCAATTCAAAAGTCAATTTTATGTATTCAGCAGCTCTAACATTCATTCTATTTAATATCATTTAATATAATTGTTATAATATAGCATTCCACATGCATTCAAATGTTAGCATTCAGCTTTTGGACAAATCAGCAATTGCACATGTAATTAGATTTTGTGTTTTTAACTTGCTAATTTGCCCCAATAATGATTAAAATCATCAATTAACTTGAGTTATGTTTATTTGTGCTGCTTTATTCGCTTGGCATATGCTAGTCCTTTTAGCAAATGTTGTTGTTTTCATTCTTGAATTCTGAAACATAAAACCATTTTTCAGGTGGAGATACCTGATGTGTTTTGTTGTAGACGGGTCTGATCCATGGTGACTTACTGTGTCAGTGACACAAGTTTTGCTTACTGTAAATTGAGCTGATGAGTGTGATTCTGGCACGTAATAACCAAGACAAATTACAATCCAACAAAGAAAAAAAGGGCCAAATCAAAGTAACAGAATTTCAAATTCATGGACAATAAAACCTAGTACTAAAGTACAAAATGAATAAAAAATAAAATCAATGGATGTAAAACTTTTAGTACAATTTTTTTTTTACACTAACTCTAGTCTATGCTAATGATTTTATGCAGTGTTAATGGTGTACAGAAATGCTATACATGTAGACCAAAAATCAAATTAACGTTGATAAAATTAAAAGTAATGCTACTAGTACAGTATTACACTGTGTGTTGCAATGTAAACTAATCAATTCGGAATAAAATTATGTTCCACCATGTTTTGCCATGTTGAAGTTTTAATGAAATATACATCAAAAAGCACTTTATGATAATAACCGTTCCGTTGCAATGATATTTCAATATGGATTAACTTCTATCTTCTGGCAAACATGGAGTGTAATAAAGATTAACATATCTTTGCTCTGCCTAAAGAAATTATATTAGGTGCAAAAATAACACCACCTTCAATTTACCATCGACATTTGTAGACTATTAGCCAAGTATATATCTTTTTTTTTTTAACTTGATGATCTCATAGGTAAGCATTTACCAGTTTCCTGATCTAACCTGCTCTTAAACCTTTGCTCAGTGGGGGAATGCAGACATGTGTACCTTCAAAGTTCAGGTATATTTAATACTGTGCTTCAATATGCTACACTTGATATACCTAGTACCTAGTTTCCTACATTAATGTAGGAAAATTTTAACTATAATGCATTTGATATATCCAGATGGCATCACTTCACTAATGCAAGCTCACATATTGCCAGATTAAAAATTTGTGGGAGAAACCTGCTTGCTGCTTATACGTATGCAGAAACTCCCAAGGAAACTTGCTCACCTGTTGGGTGTCTTGTCTTCTTCCAATTTGTAGATTTTTCCACTTAAGATATGTGCAACTGCTTTCTAAGCTGTTTGGCTAATATTTGGCAGTTATTATTATTAATAATACAAGTAATGATGTAGCTGATGTAGCAGGTCCCTCTGAAAAAGTCTGCTACAGAGATCCTTGCACCTCCCCACTAGCAAGCTCCAATGAGTGTGTATACACTTCTCCAGCACATGCGCTTTGCGTACCCTGATGCTTAGACAGAGGGTGGAGAGTTCAAACGTGGGAACAGTAGGTACATCTTCTTAGGTCTCCAAGGGGTGCTCTTCACAATAAATCACGAGACTTTCACACCGATTTGTGCCAGAAAGATTAAATATTTAAAATTTATTTTTAATTTAAAATAGTTTAAATAGCACAGGACCCTGACAAAATAAATTGGTATGCTAAATTTAAATAAATTATTAAATATATCCCTATTGCACAATCATAATTGTAATTTTTATTTGTGGTTGTATGCTGTGTATTTAGTACTAACGCATCTACTGCAAAAACTATATGTGTTAAATCAATAAACTTCCAGCTATGCTATGCATACCTATTTTCTCTGCAAGTTGCAGATTTTGGCAAAATTCCATTTCATTGTTTGATTGCTCTGTCTTAGCATCCTCCTCAACGCCGCAAAGGAACGCAGCAGGTGTCGGCATCTTAGGAGTAAGAGCTATGTTTAGCAAATCCTCTCAGTGTGTTCCTCAATGACAGCACGTTGGACAGTCTGCATAGGAACTCACGAACGCCTGACCTCACATGTAAACATGCCTTGACGCACACATACTGTACATATTTACATTTAGGCATAAAAACTAACCACTTGCTACTACTTTCATGCTCAAATTATTCTTTGATAAACCGCCCAGCCTCTGCAAGATAAAAATTCTCATAAACGCAGAAACATGAGAACAAAACGCATACATGACCAGAGAACCACAAAGCCCACATGCACAATGAAACAACTCAAACAAGGCCAGCCAGACAACAAATGGAGATAATTAATCACAATAACGCAACATGTACTGTTTTGGAGATTGCATGGCACTCTTTTCATGGAAGCTGAGCAGAAATCTGCTATGCCAAAAAATGGCCAGTGCTCTCCATTTCTACACTCCATTTAGTGACCCTGAGACTGCTGAATGAAGCCTCCGCAGGCTTACTCACATTTCTATCAAATGCGTGTCTCGTAGTTGCGCTGAACATCCTGTTGGAGTTATTAATAAGACATTTGAGCAGATTCAATTTGAATGCAAAAGAGACAGGCAGACAGCCTCTTTAATAACCACGGACATGGACTTTGGCTAGCGGTCATGCAGAGATGTGATCCCAACCCGCAAAACAACATTAATGGCAATCCGCCATTTGGATTTCTATCAATTCTATGAGGATTTCTAGATATTCATTAGCTGTGTTTAAAAGGTTTAAGGTTCCAAGAATAGTAGAAAACTGTGATTCTTGCACCCAATGGTCAAAACACCTACAGACACATCCACAAGTATAATTTTCCATACAAATGCACAAACTTCATAAGGGCTCCATTTGTTTCCCTGTTTGTCAACTTGACAGATGACAGATGGGACTCTAAGTGGAAATTTCTGCTTGAGCCATAGAAAAATAGTTGTTGGAAAAATACTGAGAGCAAATCAAAGGTAAACACAAAAGGCTTTTCTTTGTCTTTTAAAAGAAATGGTTTGGGAAAAACAAAACTACCATCTTTGTTTGATTTTTATTTGACTTAGAATCATGCATATAGAGGTTTATTTCGTATGGAACATAATTTGTGTGTGTGTGTGTGTGTGTGTGGGGGGGGGGGGGTGTCTTTTAGCAAAAATTTGTCATAGTATTATTCAATGAGTCAGCTCTGGTTGTACCAGCGACGTAAGTGAAGTGTTGTTGCCATCAAGTGGCAGTGTGCCGAATTACAACAGTGAAGCAGTTTATTAATTAATCCTGGTAGAAGACGACAGTGTTACTTGTTCATAGTGTTCCTATCTTCATCTACAAAAGTATTATAAAACCATCATTTCATAATTTCTTATCCCACTGCTAAAAACGCAATGAATATTTTGGGGGGAAATAAAAAGTAAGTACTAGCAATCTGGGCATACCTGGTGGTGTGCACATTTGCCTGATATTTGTGAATGAATCTCGGTGGGCTCTTACCTTCATACGCGAAGTTTGCATGTTCACACTGTTTTGCGTGAATTGAAATTCCTACATGCATACAGTATGTCACTGATGCTGGATCCAGTTTTGTACTGTGCTCATGCTCATCCCGACTGGCAATTTTTAAAGTGTGCTATGCTTCGAATTGATTTCAGTTACATTCACAAGTCTCAGGAAAACTTGATGTTCCATGATTTACATGTTAGCCTCAGAATTCAATGAATTGTGCCTCTTTTGTTATTGCACACAAATTCACAGGTTATGCAACCTTGATGAAGTAGCCTATTGACCTTTTGCACGTGACGTCACAGACGTCATGGGAACGCTGGACGGCAAAAGAACCACTTGCCTGTATTGTAACCATTGAATCTCATACAGCGTAAAGTCCTTTATCTAATTGATTATCTTATAAAATGGTCATATCTTGCTGTGCGGTCGGTTGCACAAACAGAGAAAGGAGTAAACCAAATGTTGCTTTTTATCGCATACCTACTAATGAAGACGACTGACGTCGATTGATAGCAGCAATCAACAGAAAGGACTGGCAGCCCACAAAGTATTCACGGATTTGCAGCGATCATTTTTTGCGAGGTTAGTAGATAAATGTTCATACATTTTACTGGTAAACTTAAACTCTAACAAAGATTGTAACATAGGTTTTGAATTGCGTGTTTCAAATCACATTAACGAGCCAGATAGTTAGCGTCCACGCCAACTGCATAAACACACAGCTTAGTTTTAAAATGCACCTTAAAACTATTAAGTGCATTTGACTGTTTAATAATGGGGGATTTCGTCTTTGTGCATGGAGTTGTGTGAGCGTAGCATCTCGTCCCAGAGACCCAGCCAGCGACAAGCTTTTGAATCATCCCCGGTGTAAAAAGAAGAGACGGCATTGACTACATAATGATAAAGGTCGTGCGCTGTGAATTCTGGCTGAGTCGGCGATTTGATTAACTTGGTAAAAACAGTAGGCAACAGAAGGTAAGGGGCTGTTTTCAAACTAGCAATCTCCAACTGAAGTAAATATCGTGCTCTATGAGTCCCGACTAAATGTGTAACTCCGACTGACAAGCAAACTTTGGTTGAAGTAATAGATTCCATGGCTCTATGGGCAATAATAACTTTTAATTTGTAAAATAACAGTCGCTAAGTCACTAAGTCGCTCCGGGTCACGTCCCCTTCCATTCAACAATCATTTCTTTCCGCCGTCCATCATAGGGCAGTCACGTGATCACGCGACATCGGTGCAAATGGTCAATATGGACGGGAGAATCCGCTTTGATGAAAAGTGCAAAAAAGTGCTCGAGCCCATATACAGTACTGCATAATGTGCATACATTTCTGTTTTTTAGTCTTGTGATGTTTAAATTAAACATGACAAATATTTCCATCAATCAAATGAAATCATGATTATATTATTTCTTTACACAAAAATATATAAATATCAATCAGTACTATGATCAAATCGAATAAAAATGTGTTTTTTTCTTCTTTTTTATGTTTGTGTTAGAGATCTGTGCCTCGACCTCGAGTGATGCACAAGCGTTTTGGGGCAGACTGGGCTCCCCATAGTGACAGGTGTGTAAAAACTACTACAGTATAATTTGGCAAAAGCAGCAAAACCAAGAGATGCTGCCATGACAACACCAGTGGAGATTGCTTTGATTGTTCACATTACCATGACAACAATAGTTAGCTCACCTGCCTCACAGTTGAGTTTCGGCAGTTCAATTTCAGTTTTTGTGTTCTTCCCGTGCTTCTGTCAGTTTTCTGCAGCTACTCTAGCTTTCTCCCACATTCAAAAAAACATGCGTTAGGTTAAGTAAAGATTTAAAATCAGGGTTGCGAGATCCAAGTCCAGAGAGTAAAAACCCTGATGCAGTTTTGCTCCTCCAAGTACTTCACAAGTGGAGAAAAGCTCGTTTACCTGCTAGTTGATTAGAAACACCTGTTGAGCCAATCTGTGACAGGGCGTTTACTTTCTGGACCTGGATTCTCCAAGCCGGTGAGGGTGCGTGTGTCATCCGTAAACTGTCAAAGATTCCATCCATCCATCCATTTTCTTGACCGCTTTTCCTCACTAGGGTCGCGGGGGTGCTGGAGCCTATCACTGTCAAAGATTTTACCCCACAAATATTAACCTCGCAGAGAACATGGGTGATTGAAAAATACATTTATATGCTGACTGTTGATTTCAGTGTCAAAGTGCAACAAATAAACACATACACTGTTATTCAAAATGATATTTCCATGTTTACGAAATACACTTTTACCCTCTGGCGGTGACAAACACATTGCTAGTTTAGTCGGTCGGAAATGTAATTGTAGAAATGAACAAATAAAGTGGTAACTTGACTTACAAGTGCACCAACTTGCGTGTCATTTTAGCTCAGTATGAAATGAATTAAACTTGCATGTCAAAGGACCACTGTAATATTGTTAATTACAAAAACATTAAATAATTCGCACCATTACAGGAAAGCGTCATGAAATCATAAATCCACAGTATGACTAAAACCCAAACGCCTACAAAAGTGCATTTCACATCATAAATGCAAACAATAAAATCTGAAGCAGACACAATTAAATTCTAAGATTAGTGATTTAAAAAATATTTTTTTATGAAATGTACTACAGGTTTTGTGCTCATTACTTTAAAAAATACTAACTAGTTAGTTACTATTTATTTCATTTTAAAAGTAACTCAATTCCTCTGATGATGCAATACTATTACTACTGTAACTCTAGTTACTTTAAATAGTAATGCATTACTTTTTTAAGTAATCAGTACAGCTGGAAACTGTCCGTCCGTCTTCTTCCGCTTATTCGGGGTCGGATCGCGGGGGCAGCAGCTTTAGCAGGGAAGCCTAGACTTCCCTCTCCCCAGCCACTTCAGCCAGCTCCTCCGACGGGATCCCAAGGCGTTCCCAGGCCAGCCAAGAGACGTAGTCTCTCCAGCGTGTCCTGGGTCGTCCCCGGGGCCTCCCGCCAGGAGGACATGCCCGGAACACCTCCACAGGGAGGCGTCCAGGGGGCATCCGAACCAGATGCCCGAGCCACCTCAACTGGTTCCTCTCAACGTGGAGGAGTAGCGGCTCGACGCTGAGTCCCTCCCGGATGACCGAGCTTCTCACCCTATCTCTAAGGGAGAGCCCGGCTACCCTGCGGAGGAAACTCATTTCGGCTGCTTGTATCTGGGATCTTGTTCTTTCGGTCATGACCCACAGCTCGTGACCATAGGTGAGGGCAGGAACGTAGATCGACCGGTAAATCGAGAGCTTTGCCTTTCGGCTCAGCTCCTTCTTCACTACAACGGACCGATACAGCGTCCGCATCACTGCAGACGCTGCACCGATCCGCCTGTCGATCTCCCGCTGTAACTCGTGAACAAGACCCCAAGATACTTGAACTCCTCCACTTGGGGCCGGATATCATCCCCGACCCGGAGAGGGCACTCCACCCTTTTCCGACTGAGGACCATGGTCTCGGATTTGGAGGTGCTGATCCTAATCCCAACCGCTTCACACTCGGCTGCGAACCGCTCCAGTGAGAGCTGGAGATCACGGCTTGAAGAAGCCAACAGCACCACATCATCTGCAAAAAGCAGAGATGCAATGCTGAGGCCACCAAACCGGACCCCCTCAACGCCTCGGTTGCGCCTAGAAATTCTGTCCATAAAAGTTATGAACAGAATCTGTGACAAAGGGCAACCTTGGCGGAGTCCAACCCTCACAGGAAACAAATTCGACTTACTGCCGGCAATGCTGACCAAACTCTGACATCGGTCGTACAGGGACTGAATAGCCCGTATCAGGGGGCTCGGTACCCCATGCTCCCGAAGCACCCCCCACAGGACTCCCCGAGGGACACGGTCAAACGCCTTCTCCAAGTCCACAAAGCACATGTGGACTGGTTGGGCGAACTCCCACGAACCCTCGAGGACCCTGCTGAGGGTGTAGAGCTGGTCCACTGTTCAACGGCCGGGACGAAAACCACACTGCTCCTCCTGAATCCGAGTTTCGACCTCCCGACGGACCCTCCTCTCCAGCACCCCTGAATAGATTTTACCTGGGAGGCTGAGGAGTGTGATCCCTCTAAAGTTGGAACACACGCTCCAGTCCCCCTTCTTAAAAAGGGGAACCACCACCCCGGTCTGCCAATCCAGAGGCACTGTCCCCGATGTCTACGCGATGCTGCAGACGTGTCAACCACGACAGCCCCACAACATCCAGAGCCTTTAGGAACTCCGGGTGGATGTCATCCACCCCCGAGGCCCTGCCACTGAGAAGCTTTCCAACCACCTCTGCGACTTCGACCCCAGAGATAGGGGAGCCCACCTCAGAGTCCCCAGACCCTGCTTCCTCAAAGGAAGGCGTGTCGGTGGAATTGAGGAGGTCTTCGAAGTACTCTCCCCACCGATTCACGACGTCCCGAGTCGAGGTCAACAGCACCCCATCTCCACTATACACAGTGTTAACGGCGCACTGCTTTCCTCTCCTGAGACGCCGGATGGTGGACCAGAATTTCCTCGAAATCGTCCGGAAGTTGTTTTCCATGGCCTCACCGAACTCCTCCCATGTCCGAGTTTTTGCCTCAGCGACCGCCGAAGCCGCATTCCGCTTGGCCAGCTGGTACCTGTCAGCAGCCTCCGGAGTCCCACAGGCCAAAAAGGCCCAATAGGATTCCTTCTTCAGCTTGACGGCAACCCTTACCGCTGGTAACTGGTTAAAAAGTTATCTCACAGGAAGGGTACAATACGTTAGTTACTGTTGTAAATGGCAGGATTCTTACCATTTGCGTGTTCATGCCGTTGATTAATAAACATACATGAGTTCAGTGAATTCAGGCATTTTCTTCACGACATAGCCGGACAGGAGAAATAGTCGCCAACCCGCGCCATCTCGTATCTCTCAACTGTAAAGTTTCCCTGCCCTGTCCGTAGCTAATATCCTTTGTCCTTCAAAACGTCACCTCCCAAAGTTAAATGACTACACCCCCATTCGTCACACTGTCTCAATACATTTGGTCAACCATGCTCACCCCTCTCTGACCCACGATGGAAAAACACAGTTTTCAGCCTTTCAGAACAAAGGGTCTAATTAACACACATTCACACTCCCCCATCTCATCTGTCCTGTAAGAGACTCACCCTCTAAACATTTGAATTGTCACATCAAAACTATACTGAGAAAATCAAAGCAATTTTGTCCAATTCTTAATCGTCATAACTAAATCAAAACAGTTATAATTAAATAGAAAGAAATATTCTGTTTCATTACTGAGTTACTGTATTTAAAAAAGTAATGTGTTGGAGTGATAGTTATTGTAAAACGTAACTAAGTTACAGTAATGCGTTACTAGTAACTAGTTCCTGCCCGACACGGACTATACCCCTGTGTTTCCTTTCTCCCCAAATAGCAATTTTTCTTTGGCAAAATCCTGAGGCCCGGAGGGAGTCTTCTTCATTTCTCGGCTCTTGACCCACGTGTAGGCTGAAGAACCACCTAGGACCAACATGTTACTGGTCCACCACAGAAGGCTTTTACTGTAAGAGTTGTACACCACTGCAATAACAGTCTGAGCACAGGCTTTTGCAGTCCCTGAGACATTGTGTGTCAGCGGGCTGGTATACTTGATCTGCAGGCCTGTGACGTAGCCGATGGCAAACCCAAACACTCCTCCAAGTGTCATCACACACCAAAACCATAGATCAGTGAGACGGCTGAAGCTGGTGACACGCCCCACCTCTCCAAACACAAGAATGAGTGGGAGGAAGAGTACACATGCATTGATATTGTTATAGTAGGATAGTTTCCAGATATTTCCATCCACTGCAGGCATCACTTTCTTGGTGAATATGGCATTGAGAGACACACAGGCACTGGCGACCACACCAAAGAAGACCCCTGACCAGGAGAGGGAGCCCGCCATGCCTTCCTGGTCCACACCGAGCCAGAATCCACCTGAGAAACAACACAAGGAGGATGATGTTTTCATACCCCTGTCCAAATGCCAGTTTTGTTTTTTATAGATATAAAAAAGAATGAGCTAAGAATTCATTTCAAAACCTTTTCCCACCATTAAATAATATTTCATCTTGTTATTTAGTCTTATTTACAATTTCAGTTTAGGAATTTAGCTTAAAAGCACAAAAAGTGAAAAGGCTCCAGAATCTATGGCTTTTACAAGTGATAAGCTGTTAACTCTTATGTCTTATCAAACAATATTTGAACAAACATGAGTGTTTTGGGTTAAATTTCCTCCACAGTACATAATCTAATTGAGATCTTAATACTGTACTGCATAGGTGTCAAACTCCGGTCCTTGTGTTTTGGAGGTTTCCCTCTTCCAACACAAGCTGATTCCAATCAGCAGGATCGTTATCAGGCTATTGCAGAGCTTGCTGATGAGCTGATCATGTATCATCTGTGTTGGAGAACGGAAACATCTAAAACCTGCAGGACTAAAGCCCTCCAGGACCGGAGTTTGACACCTATGCTGTACTGCAGAGGTGGGCATCGAGGGCCAGAGTCCTGCAGGTTTTGCAGGTTGCCTTTCTCCAACACAGCTGATATATGATCAACTCATCAGCAAGCTCTGCATAAGCCTGATAATGAGCCTGTTGATTGGAATCAGCTTGCGTTGGAAGTGAGAAACCTCCAAAACCTGCAGGATTATGGCCATCGAGGACCAAGATTGCCCACCTCTGCTGTACTGTAACCCACAATCTAGAAAAAAAAGTGCTTTTTGCTAATGAAACTTTCAGATAAACATAATATGTGTACGGTAATCATAACATGATTTGACTGGTATTATAGAATGGCTGTTCTGTTGTGTCTAAAGACAACTTGCAAATCATTTTGGGACTTGTTGATGTAGCTTAATACAGTTGGCCACAAGGCAATTCATGTTTCTCAGAATGATCACATAAGTACGTTGGACAATAGACTTCCAAGATGTGCAACTGTGTCCAAAAACCCAGTCCCAAGTCAACAGACTTCATGCCTGTCAAGTATCATCACTTCTTTGACAATTTGCCACACCAAATAAACAGAAATGCACGTGCCTCCTCAATTCTGTTTCATTAGTTTATTAGTTATGCTTTATTCCTGATAGCGAATATGGAAAGGCATGTTCAGAAATGTGCCCAAATCGTTTAGTTATTTCATGTTTCATTGTTTGTATGTCCATAGACATATGTTATCACTGTTTTGATTAAAATTGTTAGTAAATATCATACACCAAATAGTTACGTTTTTGTGTTTCCTGAAAAAATGACTCAAGCGATTATTATTGCTTTTTGTAGTGTCATTGTTATTGATGATCACAAGACCAGTTCAGATTTCCGAACACGTTCAGTGTGAAACATGAGCCGACGTACCTAAAATGATCCCGCAGCACAATATGGCTCTGAAGGAAGTGGTCTGTTTCAGAATCACATATGACAGCAGCACATTAAATACAGTGCTGAGGGAACGTCCCACCGTGTAGAAGGCAACTCCGACATGTTTCAGGCACAGGTTGTTGAAGGTTATCATGCTGATAAAGACCACCGACAAGGGCAAAACTTCGCGGGACGTCTTCAAGTCAAATTTGACCGACGGGAAGTCGATCAATTGCGGGCACGCAGCAGACAACAGCTGCATCAGCCAGCAGAGTGTCACAGTCACAACACACTGGTAGAAGGTCACAAACAGCGGCGCGTCCAGGTCGCGATTGTCCAGTAGATAATTATTGAGGAACACCATTGTTATGGAGACGAACCAGTACAAGGCTACCACTGCTGCTATCCTTGCAGCTCGGAAAAAAAAGGTCTCTCCGATTCCGTCTTGGTCCACCATTTCCACACCAGCCATCCTCAAAATACTGGACCGCTTCAGCTGCGTCCTGTTCATGGTTGAAGAGAAAGGCGGTCATTTAGCTAACCAACAGTCACGATGAATACGTTTCCCCCCCGCGCCCACACACTCAAACACACGAATGTGGTCTCCCGGTCGGGAAGTGAAGCCTCGCGACACCAACGTCTCTACCAGCCCCTTTAAAAGCTAAATGAAACGTTTTTTTCCATATACGATTATAGTGTCGGTAAAAATCAAGTGCACATAATTCTATGTATAATAAAATATAAAACAAATACAGTAGTGATCAATGTCTTGCTGTTATCCGAGTGGCTACTTTAACGTAAATGCAAACTATTTTCATTGCTTTTATTTTGAAAGTAAATATTACTACCGGAAGTTAAAGTTCCATGACATCTTACTTATGACCACACTTCCTCATTTCAATTTCCATTACAGTGCCAATCTTTAGAACAAATAGGAGCCACGTATGGCATGCATATGATACATAATATTATGAGAGTCCTGTGTGTATGTGTTTTGTTTTTGTCACTGTGCAGTTTTGTCGTTGTATGGACTATATGCTCAAATCACCTCCGCATTCGACGTATGAGTGCACCCAACCTTCCGGTGCAGGGAGACTTCAGCGGAGCGCCCTGTTGATGCGATGTAAAATCTAAGCCTAAATCTTTAACCCACTGAAAAAGAACAGGAGTCGCTCCTTGCTTTAACACTATGTCTATCAGAATTTTAAAACTATTAATTAAATCACCCAGAGCCGTAATTGTAACGGCTTGAGCTCTGGTAATGATGCTATTGCTTAAAATTATTATTACACGTAAATACAAGCCGTTTGAGTAGCTACTAAAGCTATTTTGTTCATTACATTTTTTTTAATGTAAATGTAATTATGTATTGTAGCTCCTCTCCCGGGACTACTGGAGTCCACACAGTATCCCCCCCCCCCCCCCCTGGTTCATAAGTTGTTCATTTTTATTTTTTATTTTTTTATTTTAACAATACGTTATTGGATAAGAATATATATATGTTATTGTACTTCCTACTCCTTTTGAACATGTAAATTATGACATTGATTAATTATTTTTCTTTCTTCAAATTTGTATTTTAACTTCATTTTATATTTTGTAATGTTCCAATATGTTCAATAAACCAACCAGCCACAACAACTCTCTGGTCTGTAACCTCCTCTTCGTCCAAGTCTTCTTCTCTTCGTCGACGGGATCCGACGATCTCTGCCTCGTCAATATTTTGAAGCAGATGTAATGCCTCTACTGTTTTTAGTTTTTTTTTATGTCAGCCCATGGTGACATTTCTCTTAATCCCTTGCTGAAAAGTGGTTGCTTTGGAAATCCGACAGCGTTGTCAGCGGTGCAAAAATGACTCATATAAATATTTTAATGTTTTTTAATGCAATAAAATGGCAGCATATGAATAATATAGACACAGGCACATGAAAAGTCAAAACGCCATGTTGGGTGAATTTGAAGCCCCTATGAGCATCCTGACCAGAGGAACATGGGGATGCAATTTCAGGCAGTCCGTTAAGCAGAACACACTTTTTAAGTAACAAACACGTGTTGTTTTCGTGAGTTTATATTCCGAATGTAAACGCAATTGTTTCCGACCTATTTATACAGGATCATCTTTTATTGATGAAAGATGAGTGTGAGAGATTGTTTCACACGTCAATGACATGGGTTGCATTTACTCTTTTTCGTCCACTAGATGTCCCATATGTTGCTTTCACTGAAGCGCCAAAGCTCTGAATCTTTCTCGGAACAATTTGAAAGAAAGCCTCAAAGGTTCACAAAGCTTCACCAGCACATCTCTAAAACAGTACCTGCAAGTGTGAAAAAACAAAACAAACTGGGCAGCAAGCTGCGTGATCCCATGTCTATCACATGCTTAGCACAAAAATTAAGCAGTTTAGCATGTTACAATACTGACGGCAAATTAACACTTACACACACATATAGGAAGAACCAGTTAAACAAAAAGCTCCCACAGCCCCAAACCCCTCAATCACTCTATACAGTACAGCAATTGCCGAATATTCTTTCAAATAACATCACACCGAAAAATCTTTGCTTTATCTTTACATTTAAACTTTAGAAAAATGAACTTTTTATTGAGGCGGTTCTCCCCAAGCACGTACCTCTTGTAGGCCAGACGCCAACTGAAAACGCGAGGGGAGCAACACGGCATATCCCCTATTCTTTCAAAAATAATAAAAGCTTTAACTGACAAAAACACAGGAAGTGACCAATATAAAGCCACTACTGTTCAATAATAACCCACTTTAAAAATAAAATGAAACAATGTAATTATTTTGGGGAAATTAATACATACATAAACACAATTACAATAATTTACAATAGTCGTTTTTCTATTTGTTACACCTAAACAACCACCAGCTACTTCGAGTCAATGGGTTACCCTGAAGACATGCATTTAAGTCCCAGGAAAACGGGAAATGTTCTACTTCTTTATTTGCTTGTCGAGCAATGTCGAGCATTCATTGTTATTATTGTGGGAATACTGAAAGCATCCCATATTTTATCATATCAGTTCAACCCTTAACTGTAATATAGCATTACGACACAAGATGGCAGCAAACAATTGATGTACAGTACTTTCACGCTGTCTCCAAGTACAGTACCTCTATAGATTCGAAAATATTATGGAACACTTGAAATTATCGGTCACCGGTAAATGAAATAATATGTGGGACACAAACAAATGAAATATTTAAGTAAAATGCAAATACTTTGTGTTTGTATAAGTGCAGACACCAAATTATGTTGAATTTTCAGCAGCAGGATTCAAGCAATACAAAGGTGGTGCACTTCTTCTACTGAGACTTGGAATGGAGTGAGTAGTTCGACTTTGGAAGAATTTGATATTCATTTTATGGTCTGCTTCCTTGACCTCTCCCAGTCGGAGCAATTTCCACTCATTATTAGCAAGTACAACAACTGAGAAAATCTACTGCAGGTGGCACTTTGGGTCACTGAAGCACTGATTTTTTAAAATTATTTTTTTATATTCACTCTTGAGTTAATAGCCACCATCCATCCATCCATCCATTTTTTTAACCGCTTTTCCTCACAAGGGTCGCGGGGGTGCTGAAGCCTATCCCAGCTGTCTTCGGGCAGTAGGCGGGGTTCACCCTGAACTGGTTGCCAGCCAATCGGAGGGCACACAGAGACGAACAACCATCCACACTTACAACCACACCTATGGACAAGTTAGAGTGTCCAATCAACCTAGCAAGCATGTCTTTGGAATGTGGGAGGAAACTGGAATCCCCAGAGAAAACCGGAATCCCCAGAGAAAACCCATGCAGGCGCGGGCAGAAGATACAAACTCCACCCTGGAAGGTCGAAGCCCGGACTCGATTTCACGCCCTGTGAAATGGGAGGCGGACGTGCTATCATTCATCCACCGCGCCACCAATTATTTCAGTAACAAAAGAAAAATGAAATGATAATGATATACATGATTCAGTTTGAGGTAGGCCTACTGTATTTTTTTTTAATTACTATACCAAATGCAATTTGTACAACTTGTGTCATTTTTCATTTTTCCTATTAAATAAATAAATTTTCCTATTAAATAACATGTTTTCTTCATTTGTTTTTTGCAAATTAAACTTTCTTGTTGGCTTCTTAAACAATGTAATATCGTCAACGGAAACATACTTATACTAGACTGTTGTTTAAAGTTACAATGTCGTAATAATCTTCATATTCCAAGTCCCTGTCGCTCTTCTTTACTCAAAGAAACGTCAGCCACCGAAGTTCCACTAGTCTAGACACATAATACGATGTGTTACACTAATACTTCAATGAGTAGTTGGAAAAGCTCAAACGAAGCAAAATTGCACGAGGGACCCACGAGAAAACTAAATAAATAAATAAAGGGATCGATACTAGCTCTTTGGTTTCGATATGATACCGGTACTCATTTTAGCATTTTTTTTTCAAATTTTATTACAAAACATGATTACATAAGACAATAGGTACAAAAAAAGGAAGGAACAAGTACATAGCATCATATGTGGGTGTAGAAATATTTATTATATTCGATTATATCGATACTTGGATCGATCTGCACAGCCCTAGAAGAAACAGAAACAGACAGAACAGGCAGTGTATCTAACAGTATGATGTCTAAAAGGTTTAATTATATCAGAACGATTGACACACTGCCGTCTAACGCATTCAAAATGGTACCTTGTTCATATAATGTCTTAGTCAACACCCACACAGAGTTTGACAGCCTAAACCAGGGGTAGGTAACCCTGGTCCTAAGGAATCGCAGTCCTTACGTATTTTAGATGTCTCCTTCCTTCAACACAGGTGGGGATCGTTATCAGGCTTCTCCAGAGCTTGCTGATCAGCTGGCCATTTGAGTCACTCGTGTTGGAGGAGGGAGACATCTAAAACACATATGAATGTGGCTCTCCAGGACCAGGGTTGCCTACCCCTGGCCTAAAAGCTTTTTTTCCCCATCCCTTTTCTTAAGTGTTGCCATTCATGTACAGTAGGTCAGAGTTATGTCCACCACAGCTAGACACATAGGTCACAAGTCCACATAACACGGTCCTAGGTGCCACAAACACCTGCCAGGCAATTACATTTCCCCTTTCAATCCTGCATGTCCTTGAAGTGAGGAAAATAAGCGATAACAGCGAAGTAACTCTAAAATGAAATGATTCATGAATAAATATTATATTGTAGCAATTAAAATTAGTGGTTTTATATCACAGTTTGCGAGTCAAAATTCAGACTTTGCGCCTCATTAGAACACACTGAGTAGGAATACTAAAGATTTCAAAGTCGCCGTATGGGAAGCAGAAGGCGGAAGAAAAGGGTCAGTATGGAAGACATTACAGAATGCTGGCCTGACTGGGTCAGTACATATTTCCCATTCACATAGAACTGTGAAAAATATGGCCATGTAGCATGTTGCAAAGAAAGGCAGAGTTAGGAAATGTCGACTTAGAGCCCATTTAAAATGCTTGATTGTGGATGGGCACACATTGTTGCGTATGGATAATGTGAGGTGAGGGAAAATGCAGCATTTATACAAGATCAAGTTTTCAATATGCAGAGGCAGCCGAATAAGTTCAAGGATATCAGTAATGCAGCAAGAAATCTCAGCAATGTATGAAGGGCTGTTGCAAAGTAAAAGAAGATGAAAAACAACAACTACTGTGGTAAGGATTGCTGCACAATTTATTAAAGACATGCAGACAAGCACAGTAAAAACTGTAAAAACACAGAATAACACTCCCAAAATTATTCATTCTTGTCTTTCACTAGAACATGATGAGCATCACATATGATGTGTTTCAAGATTAAGTAAAAGCAAGTAATACCTGTAAGTGAGCATCGTGTGTTTGAGTTCACTACAAAGGTCACCAGAAGAATTTCTCACTGAGTGATTCACTTAATGCACCACTGCAAATGAAGGCTAAGTGGGGTGTTCTACGTGCATGCCTTTTCACTCCCCAGCACCGTTGTGAGAACTTGGGTAATTATCTCCCTCTTTATTTTCATTGTTCTCAAAACCAACCTTTAATGTGCTTTTGGAAAGTGTAAATAGGGAGTTTATGCTTGATCAATAACGGGATTTTGGAGAAGTTCTCCAGTGTTTTCCTTTTTCTGTCCAATAATCACGCTTCAGTTCACTAATTTCATATCTTCTATCTTTTACTTTTGATCTATTTTCTACAGAAAAAGGTTCACTGACCTTCAGGTTAAGATTTCCTTCAGGAATTACAGGAAGTACAGTATACCCAAATGTATTCACATTCAGCATTCAGAAATTCACCTGTTAATGTTTTATTTTGCTTTGTTAGGAAAAAATCCAATCAAATATGCATCACAATCTTTGATACGAATGTACATTACGATTTAACATGCTTAATAACAGCATTTGCTAAAATGGTTGTACAACATAGATGTGCGTTCAGAGTTAGGGTTAGACAACAACAAAAAAACTTAACAAGTTGGGTCTTTTGAATGGATCGGAACCTGGCGGAAGATTCCTTTGGGTAAAAGAAGTAATCACAGACTACACTTTAAAGCTTTTGACTGTCAATTTACAATGACTCGTTTTTTAAAGGCCCCATTTTATTTCGTTTAATTGTTCAATTTGTGTGGTGCTATTGTTATTGATGACTTATTGTCACTAACAATTTGTTAAAAGTTACCTTCTCTGATGAGTTCATTTATGGTCACAGCCCACTCTTCTTAGCTCCCTAGTCTTATCTAGAGTCATCTGTGTTATTTTTGTGTAAACTGGTTACAAATAACCCAAACACATCTTTCTTTTACAGAAACATGCTATTTGTGTAGTTTTCGAATGTGGTTACAGAGATCACGCTAATCCAATATTTATACAAATAAAAACTTTAAAAAATTATTGAATTGATGGAGTTTAACCGCCTTAAAATAATGTATAAAGCCTATCTTGAAATTTCACCAATTAACATGCAAATCAAATCAAAAAAAAAAAAGGAAAGTGAGTACAAACAAAGAGGAACAGATATTTTTCCAAACCTAAATACAGAACAAAACAAAAAGAATAATGTATTTCAACTCACGGTGTCAGTTTGTTGAAAAATCTGGATTATAAAACTAAATTATCTCAGTTTATTTGTATTTGTTTTAATGCATAAAATAACAATTACTGGAAAATATACATATAGCACAAGGTCATGCTGTTGAATTCTTTTGTTTAATTGTTACATAACATTGAACGTGTCTTGACTATTAGCTGTCATTTATTTTGTGTTGATAATATTTTTGTTTTGTTGATCAGGGGCAGGTATTTTCATTTCTTTTTTTAAAGAATGAAATACATTTTTTTGAATTGAATTAAAAAATGCAACTCCATAAATATATATATATATTTATTTATTTTTGTATTTGTATTTTTTTATTTTTTATTTAATTAATTTTAATTTTAATTTTAATTTTTTATTTGAATTTAAATTTAAATTTGTATTTAATTTATTTATTTTAATTTTATTTTAATATAATTAATTTTTTATATATATATTTTTAAACCAGGCCAACACATCTAAATAATGAATAGAGAAATTTACTTTTCAGCAGCCAATGACTTTTTTTGTGCTGTTCTATAAGCAGACGCTATGCATTGCATACAGTACAATCGTTTGCTTTTCGGACATCCATCCTACACAGTGAACTTAGATGAAAATATCACGTTGTATATGACTCACCAGCACCAATTATTTTATGTAATATCCAGACTTCAAAGTTTAACAATGGAAAATAAACTGGACAAAACCCTCCTACAAGGGTTTCCTCACAGGGGGATCAAAACCTCAGCAGTAATTAAAAACGACTCCTCATAAAACACAAATCAAGACTAACCATTTGCCTAATTAATTTCAATCAACTCTTTTTTTTCTCTCGATCTTGTCATTTTTTGCTTCCAACAAGCAAAATACAAGGGGTGATACAATAAAATTGGGATGGACTGATGAATAAAACCAACCAAAGCATTTTTTTTGCACTGTTGAGTGAACCTGGCAAAGAGGGTTTGAGCTGTTACTCTTCCCAGACCAGACCAGTCCAGTATTTGGTCCCATTTTATCTCAGCAATTTAAAAGTTGCCGTGCTCCATCTAATTTTTGTATGCTGTCACACATCACTTTAGTGCTCCTTGGGGGTAGTCATGCCTTCATCTTGCAGCAGGAGAATTGTTTAAGTGCTAAATGGTTTGTGGTTAAGTGCTGTGGCAGTGCTCTGAGGACTTTTTACTGAAGACAGACTATAAGGCTTATTTAAAGTCATACCACCAAGTCAATTCCAATCAAATATTAATGCAAATTGATACAGGCTTTCATCATCAATCCTTAGAATAATAATTACAGATTTAAAGGCCTCTTCCAATCACATGATGCTGCTTTATTTCAAATAAATTCATCCTCTTGCCCTCAGTGTAGATAGCTGACAAATACTAACTCAACAATGTGTTTTGCTTTTCATTAGCACATTGTCACTTTTATAGCAACACATGCTTACATTACAACAGTTATTCCTAGCACAATACATTTAACTTAAAGTGACAGTGTGTAATAATTGACCACTAGATGTCGCTATATCATAGAATGCAGCCAAAGTGCATTCATTTTGAAGTATGCACTCTATGGTGGCTCAGAGAGACCAAATTTCTTATTTTGCTTGGGTGAATGAGCATCTCGGCGAGCGACACCAAAAGACAGAGCGAGTCGGATTTAGCCGGAGAAGCTAACAAGAGCGGCTAGTCAGTACCTCGATGGCATGGATTTGAAGTTCGAACCCTAAGTGAGTGGACAGTGCCGGCCAATCAAAATTAATTCTGGACAATATATTAACTTCTGGACAATATATTAACTGTTTACTGCTGAAAATAGCTCAATGAGACAAGTATCCCTTTAAGTGATATGTGTTTGTTGCCTCCGTCGTATGCAACAAAAATCACCAATTATTTCTCTAACATGAATGAAGACAGAGGATTATGGTGTTTTTAAGTACACTAGTTCATATTGATATTTATTATGCCAGTCAAGTTGTGAGGGCACAGATCAAAATCTGCAGTGTTAAACACTCGGTCAGCTTTTGCCAAGCTAAATAGGATGTGCATACAGTATACGAGTGTGTTAAGAGTTGTAGGAGATGTTAAAAGTGAGAGCTATTCACCATTCTCTAAAGGCTCTGGCCAGGTTTCTGCTGACATAGTGAAATATTTATGTGGAATAAATTCTCATCTAATTACAGTGGCTGAATAAATCGGGAAGCATTTAATTAGCCGAGTTTTTCTTTCCAGTTGAGGAGAGGTTTTGATCTAAGCCATATGGCTTCTCCCTTCAACACTGCAGTTCACAGGCTGTTAAATATGAACTACTTTGTCTGTTGCCTCCAAGAAAATCAGCTTTATGGTGACAGAGAGTGTAATATCCTGAGGACTGTTGAAAATACTATTATATTATTTTTTATTTTATATTGTCAGACAACATATACAGAATAACTAGAATATACCGTATTTATTGGCAATAGAAATATGACACATTTAGTGATATGACTTGACTGTAACCCCTTTTTTGTCATTCAAATGAGACATTTGATGCATTATCCCCCCCCCCCCCCAAAAAAAAATAGTAAAACAGTATGTCCTGTAGGTGACTTAATAAAATGTCTCTGACATTATTTTATATATGCAAAGACTCAAGAATCATATCGCACACCTGGAACTCTCCGGAACACGCATGGGGGCTTAGAAGAGGGCTCTGTCTCTTGCAAATTAATTAGTGTGCCCATGTACTTAGGAGCCAATACTGTACAAGTAGGCAAGTGTTTATTTCTTTAGTTACGAGTAGCGGAAACGTTTTGAAATAAGAATGACAAGTTGTGGTGAACAACTGATCTAATTCATTTCAAATAAAATAAAAAGCATGCAATAAATCACCATCTCATTTTTATGTATAAGAATCCTGTTCTGTCCATGTCTATATTGATATGCTGTACTTGGTTAAATGACAAACTGAGAGATTTATTATCATGGTTGCTCAGTTGCAGGACAAACAGTGTTTGTTTGCCAGAGGGCTTTGTCTATTTGCTGCATTAAGGTCATTACTGTAGCAATGAGAAAATGTACTTGCATGACCCTCCGCAAAGTGACCCGTATCGAAGCTAAAATTGGAATATTAGGAACTTGGGGGAAAAACTTAATAAGTTCTGAATTTTGATACAATGACTATAGCCGAGCTTATATGGAGACTTCTGTCATTCAGATGGAAATCATTCTGAATGAAGATCTTTGGTCAACTGTTTACATGTGGCGTGATCTATTCCGATCTGCCATTCCCATCCTCCACTATGTTACAGGTGCGTGACACGCAAATATCGATGTAAACATCCCATGATTTATTAGGAATGGTCTTAGTTGTCTTTTAGCATAGTAGTTGTGATTGTTTTAACACGTTTATTAAAGCAATGGCTTCATACATTCATACAGATAAGTTAGAAGTAATTAAAAACAAATTCACAGACAAACTCTGGTAGGTGACATCACTACGCATGTTCGTCAAACATGCACAGACTGGACACAGCTTGGCTATTCTGATATTCCTTGTCCAGATTGGGAAAAGCAATATTGTATACCACCCCAGATTTGTCCTTTTTATTCCGATGAAAATGTTATGGAGCATTTTCATTCCATTTGGTCATTCGGTTTCATTATAATCACGTATAAGGCTTCAATGTAAACACCGCTTGTGATACAATCCATCCATCCATCTTCTTTATCGCTTTTCCTCACAAGGGTCGCGAGGGGGTGCTGGAGCCTATCCCAGCTGGCTTCGAGCAGTAGGCGGGGTACACCCTGAACTGGTTGCCAGCCAATCGCAGGGCACACAGAGACGAACAACCATCCACACTTAAAATCACACCTATGGAGAATTTGGAGTGTTCAATTAACCTGCCATGCATGTCTTTGGAATGTGGGAGGAAACCGGAGTACCCGGAGAAAACCCACGCAAGCACAGGGAGAACATGCAAACTCCACCCAGGAAGGCCGAAGCCCGGACTCAATCTCACGTCCTCTGCACTGGGAGGTGAACGTGCTAACTAGTCATCCACCGTGCCGCCCGCTTGTGATACGTGACGTCAACCAACCACCCCCCGTGGCAACTTTAGCAAGTGTAGTGCTATTGAAATGATGGGAAATTATTATATTATTAATTTTGATATTGAGGACATCATCTTTCATCATTTGATGCTTAACAATGCTTGTTAAGAGGTTGTCAGGTGTAATGAAACACGGTCAGAGAAAGGTCATGAACCATATTTGTGAACCAAAAAGAACGTATAACGTCTCACAGATTTACTAATGGTGTCTTGACTGAGTGTGCAAAACTGTAAAACAGTTATTTAAACCCCATGATTTATCTTGAGATCTTCAAGTTTCACCTCTGTGTCAGGTAAGTCATAGCGATGTTCATGTTGTGGACAGTCAGTAAATGACCCAAAAGCAGAGCTACAGAGTGTAGCAAAAAACAACATGAGAGGGTTGAAAGAGGGCTTCTTCGACAGGGGGCAGGAGTGCTGAGGGATGGTCACACCTGATACACCAGGGATGATACATGCTAGTTGTGGCGTTACAAAAAACAAACCGTAAACCGAGGAGTTATGATTGAATTAAAGTTATATTCTAGAACTTGTTATATGAGGCTGAATAATGCTTCTTCTCCAAGCACTATATTTAAAATGAAGACAACTGACACCCATCCATAGCCATGAGGAGACATAAATCTCATTAAAATATGGCTTGGGCCCAATGCTAATTAAATTTCCTGGAGAAATTCCAGAATGTCAAAACAATTTTCCAGCCCCAATTGATTCATGGCTCAAATCCAGGGGGATACTTTTTTTTTTTTTGGAAGGTGGAACAAATACTGTTACGTAACTTCAACTCATGATAAAATGGAATATAAAAGTGCCTACTTTTCCAAAGCAGGTGGATTAATTTATTATTTATTAAACAATTATCATCCTCCAGTGACATTCATCCTGCAATATTGTTTGTTAACTTCTATAAACTAGATTTAGATATGGGTGAGAAAGAATACATAAACAGGATTTTCTTCTTTTATTTTTAAAAGACAGTAAAAACGCCTCTGAGGTGCAGCTTAGGATAACCAGGTCACACAATGTTGTTCTGGCCACTGGAGCTCTAAATTAAAGCGCATGGTGGAACACTGGGGGAGAAGCTTATTTCATGGGCTAGAGGCACACACTTGCCGGACTTCCTGCAGACTGGGATTCTCAGTGTGTGTGCGTGTGTGTGTTCATTCTTATTTGGAGTCATCCCAATGAATTTAGTGACGAATTTTTTTCGAGACATCGTTTATTTCCAATAGTGGTTGGTGTGTGTGTCATAGGCATTGTGCATATAGTCTTGTAAATGTTTTTGAGAAGGACAGTGAATCAAATTTTCTTTGGGCTGAGTTTGAGTATCGTGAAAATAATATAGCAGTTGGGTATTGGTTTGGGATTTCTATTAGGACTTTATAAAACGCCCCCTCAAGACAGTGTCTTTGTGTACGTGCATGTACGTGATGACATTTGATTGACATAGATTTGAAACAGTGGCTGCGTTGACTTGTTTTTGTGTCAATTTTTGGGAATCTATTAATGTCACACTCTCTTCTACGGTAATCCAAGTAAATCTTCCTTAGTAACCTAAACTTGAATTAATACTACTATCTTTGTTGTGAAGTATTGAAATTAGAAATTATACAAAACTAAAACCTCGTTTCCACCACCGTTATCTACTCTACTCTACTCTACTCTACTCTCCTCTGCAAAAGCCCCATCTCCACCAACAAATCTACCCGGCTCTACACTACTCTACTCTACTCTACCCGCATCTTCTGGTACCTGCTCCTTTGCGGTTCTAAAAAAAAACCTTGTTTTCACCGACGGTATGTACCCTATTCTATTCTACTCTACTCTGCTCTGCTCTGCTTGGCTCTGGTTGCTGCAATATTCATTCGATGTCTTCAGGCTGAAATAAACAGGCACAAACCATTGTTCGCGCTCTCCATTGTTTTTGCCAGTGTGTGCAGTGCAGGCTAGCTGCGGTCGCCTTAGCATGACATCACTGGCAAGGTGAGGAGGGGCTCCAAGCCAAGGCTCCAAGTAGAGCAGAGCAGAGTCAAGTAGAGTAGGGTAGATACCGTCGGTGGAAACGAGGCTTAGATCCACTTGCATGGGTCTCTATATAACATGTAATTCAATCTTTCAGCTACACTAGTTACATTATCTGTGTTTTTCAGAACTGTTGCTTGTGTATAAGATGACACAGTCTGTATTCCTTCAGAAAATGCAAAGAGTTCTGTCGCTCACTCTTTCCCTAAAGCATTCTCTTGTTTGCTGCAGAAAGTAGTTTTAAAAACACTGCGCAGATGCTGTTGGGCATTTTGCATTGACACTTTGATCTTTGAATGGATTAAACCTATGATAAACCTTTCAATGCAATTCATGTATTTGAGCACCTCAACTTTTCAAAGCCAAAATATACTTAACAAAAATACTTAATAAATACTTTTGCTTCCATTTTTTATGAGATGAACTCAAACATCAAAAACTTCTTCCACATACACAATGTCACCATTTCTCTCAAATATTGTTCACAAATCAGTCTAAATCTGTGGTAATAAGCACTTCTCCTTTGCCGAGATAATCCATCCCACCTCATAGGTGTGCCACCTCAAGATGCTGATTAGACACCATGATTAGTGCACAGGTGTGCCTTAGACTGCCCACAATAAAAGGCCACTCTGAAAGGTGCAATTTTTTTTTATTGGGGAATTTTTATTTTATGGGGATCTGAGTCCCAAGACCCCCTCAACTAAATAATAATAATAATAATGTTTGGTACATTTGATGGAGGTGCAGCCAGACACATACCCTCACAGTACAATAATGAGTGGTGGGGGTTATGAGGAGCGCGTGTTTGTTCCCTAACACGTCATGGGTGCAAGATGGTTTTGAAATTGCCAATTTCACATCAACCACAAAGGGAGATCTTGAAGTCTATCTGCCGATGTCATGCGCGGACCCCAACAATTCTGTTTCTGTTTCTGTAATGTCAAGCCTGGCGTACCTGAGCCCTCCTCCTTCTGCAAATGAGCGAGGGTGCTACGGTTGGCCGGGAACATTTTTTTATTCTATCCCGCAACAGCGCAAACGCCCGTTATAACCAGTTCAACTGAGCTTTGTGTCAGACTTGCGCTTGGAACGAAAAGCGAGCCTGGTGTGTCTGTTGTGTAAATCATAGATTTAAAATAATAATAATAATAATAATAATTTTCAACCCATATTCAGTTGAATAAATACACTACAAAGAGATTTAAATTTTAAACAGAAAAACATTCACTCATTTTGAGTTTGATGCCTGCAATACGTCTGTAAGCTTGGACAGGAGCATGCTTACCACTGTGTAACATCAACTTTCCTTTTAACAACATTTGATAAGTGTTTGGGAAATAAGGACAAAAAACAGTTGAAGCTTTGTAGAATTCTTTCCCAGTTTTGCTTGATGTACAACTTCAGTTTCTCAACAGTCCGGGACCTGACGTTATATTTTGTGCTTCATAATGGGCCACACGTTTTCAATGTGAAACAGGTCTGGACTGCTGGCAGGTCTGTCTAGTACTCACACTGTTTTACTACGAAGCCACGCTGTTGTAACATCTGCAAAATGTGACTTTGCATTGTCTTTCTGAAATATGTCCCTGAAAAAGACGGCAGAATATGTTGAAATGTTGACTCGTCAGACTACATCACAATTTGCGTCAATGTCGTACAATACACATGATTGGAAACATATTTGCATTGAACTCACATGATACCAATATCTACATGTTTTTAGCCTTATTCTTTTTATGCTGGTGTAGTGTAAAAGTCTTGAAAAGATCAAAACATAATGGAATCAATAGTACCAGTTATACAAAGTAGAAAACAGTAATATAAACATGGATAAAACTCATTTTTAGTTATTTTGTTCAGTCATCCTTTCCATGGAAACAATCTATTGTGCATGATGTAGTGAATAAATACATAGTGCATCAGGACGGAATTGAAATATAACCTAATACAAAATAAAACCTCTGTGTATCTATTACAAAAACTCCTGAATAAAACATGACAAGAAGCGTGCAGGTTTGAAAGCCAGGAGGCTTGCACATCAGATGTCTTCAGCACTCCCTTGACGTCAATATGTTACGCATCTTCTAATTTCATAAAAACAATTACGGGAAGTTTGTTTTGAAAAATAAATACACCTGAGTAAACACCAAACAAACTTCGATTTGCATGACTGTTTATTCAGATGTAGTAGTAATACATTATGCATGAATGTGTGCAAACAATAAGCATCACTGGAAAGTGGGCTGTACTAAATAAGCTTCCCTTTGATCATTCCATGACAGAATCAAGTTTACAAGGAAATCAAGAAAGAATAATGGAACCACATCTGTGTTAATAAAAAACAATACCTCTCTTATGGTTTTCAAAATTAATTCAGTATTGTAAACAAGCAATTAAACAGTGTTGAGCTTACATTACAAATTACAAAATGCAACTTTAAATGTTATTACACCACAGCAAAATATTAATCATGATGACATTGTGTGCAGAATCAACTCTTTTTCAGTTATCAAATTGCTCTGCTTGGTTTTCAGTGTACGTATCAATGTATCATGCTTCCTTATATGTCGAGAACATTTCCATACAGATTGCATGTGTTTGTTCTCCTCCAACAGCTTGTGAGGGTAATGTAGATAATGATCTAAGATAACAGAATGGAGCTTATTCATGTGCTTGAAAAACAAACAAAAACGTCTTCACAGTAGAGCCCCGTCTTTTTTTGCTATTCACTGTAGTTGTGCCATTGTGGTTGATGCATACACATTGTATGAACTAAAAAAATCTGTGATCCTAGCAGAATAAAAAAAAAAACACTTCATGACTTCTTATGGTTTGACTATGTGTTTGATCATTTTCTGTTTCTGTTTATATTCATGAATGTCCCGTGTTCGGTCATGTGTCTTGCATCTTGTTCGTCTTTAGTTTCATCTGTTTGTCATTGACCCTCGTCTTCCTGAGTCAATTCATCTGTGGCTGGTTGTGTCATTACAGCAGTCTGAATGCATTGGAACCCAGCTTTGATCCAGGGGTGGGCAACTCGTGGCCCAAGGGCCACACTCTGAGTGGCCCCTTGATTAATTTTCAAAGAATTATTAAAAAAAAAAAATCAAACACTCCAAAATATTATTCAAAGAACGCTGATAAACATAAATTTTATGTTTTTCAAAAATGAAAAATACCCCAAATATTTTTAAAATTACTGAAAAAAATCCGCCCTGCGATTGGCTGGCCACCAGTTCAGGGTTTATCCTGCCTACTGCCCGAAGCCAGCTGGAATAGGCTCCAGCGCCTCTTGCGACCCTTGTGAGGACTAAGCGGTTAAGAAAATGGATGGATGGATGAAATAAAATCCCCAAATCCGCGGGTTCCAAGCCACATGTATGCAGGTGGTCGACTTTCGTTTTAATTTGTACTATCCAGAGTTGGGTGCGTCAACGGATTCTGTCATTTGTCAATCATCAACAGTCGAGGCACCCTCCCGTCATCGCCAATCAGTCAATATTTCAAGCCGAACCACATTGTAATCGTCAATCCGTCGTCATTCCTCACCAAAATGGTCGTCCATCAATGTTTCCTTCATTCGTCAGCAAAATGGGCATACCTCATTGACAGATTGACGGACCTTCCGTCAATATTGACAAAATTCCCACCTCCGATAGTATCACCATTCACCACTAGATGACAGACTTGGCTTAATTGTACTTACCGGGTTTATTCTGCTCTACGACAACATGAACATGGGGGAGCGGGGGCTGTGGGCCGATGGGGTGCCTGGCGGGCCTGCCGTGCCCCGTTCTGCTGCGTTGGGCTTAGGTCACGGGCTGTGTTGGGGTGGGGGGCGCTCCTGGGTTTGCTCTCCGGCCGGTGGCCCCTGCGCAGCCCGGGGGTTGTGCCTTGGCGCTGCCGTGGCCTGGGGGGTTGTGCTTGCTCTGTCCTGGCCGGGGTCGACGGCCTGATGGAGGTTTTCATGCATGCCAGATCCACCACACCAGCATCTATCAAAATTCAAACACAATCTGCTTCTTCCTCTGGTCGTTGAATCAGTGGAAGCTGATGTCTGTGGATTTCACTCTTCTTCATCTATCCTTCCTTCCTTTCCTCAGTCTTTCCTTTGGTCTCTTGAGGTCTCCCTAATTTGTTGGAATTTATATGTTTTTGGGGTTGGTGAAAGATTCTGGTTGGTAAACCAGTGGGTAGTAAGTGATGTCTGGTCGGTGCTGGATTTCACTTGCCTTTCTTTTCTTTGATCCTTCCTCGGGTCTCCTGACAACCTCACGACTCTAGCTGGATTCTGAAGTATTCGATTTAGGTGAACGGTATGGGATTTTTAATAGGTTTTAGGTGAATTAATGAGTACACACTCACACGCACGCACATATGCAGACACACATGCACATTCAAAAAAAAAAAAAAAGAGGAAAAAAGAGAGAGAGAGCAATGATGATGACATGTCGAATCGGTAAGATTACCGAATGAACAATACTGAGCTCTCTCTAAAAAAAATATTTAAAAAAATACATGAATAGGCCTAACAATTTTTTGCGGATTTGTAATGATATGCAGGACAAACATAGTATCTCAATATAATTTTGAGTGAGTTGATTTTTGTGGGGAAAAAATGCACAAAATGACTTGGCTTGCTGTTCAGCAGTTTTGTACCATCCTTGAATGTTATGTTGTATGCATGCAGAAAGCCCTGTGCACTAGGATAACAAAAACTCCCCAAAAAGACGACAACAACAAAAACATAGTATGTGGTTATTTTGTTGTTTACTTTAAACCCTTTGTTTTTGGGTTATGATGGTGGGTCTTATAAATGCAATGAGAATTGTGTTATGCAAAACAAAATATGTTAAGAGCACATATTTTGCATATTTGCACATATTTTGTCCATATTTTAAATGGCCATTTTGTCATTCATCTGGTTAGGAAGTGTGTAGTCCCATATGGTCTCCCAGTAGCACTGATGAAAAATGGTGACCCCCTCCAGCATTTAAGTTGCTCAATCCTGCTTTTAGTTCAATTTCTGCCGACCCTGATGTGTTTCTTTTTCTCTTGCCCCTCAGTCTCCTTGTTGATCATTGGTGCAGCAAGCCTGTGCTACACCAGCTGATAATATTAATCAGCTGCTTTTTTTTTTTTTAGCAGTGCAGCCGTGCACTGCACACAGTGCGATCACAACTGATATGACGGATTTTTTTATGGTCAGCAGTGGCAAACGGTCAATAGAGGGTGCAAGGGCTCCGCCCCATCGCTGCTAAGTCAACATGAAAAGGACAAAAATGAAAATAAAATATAATAAACGTATTACAGAATATATGTATGTCTATTTTTATTTTTACACAGTATGATAAATAGTACACAGTTAATGATGATATTAATTTGTCTCTGGTTGTCTCATTTTATGACATAATTTCCAGTTTATGATGCAGAGAACATCGACCATAGACTTTCGTTAAAAGTGCACTATTATTTTTTATACACACTGCCTAATCAAATGATGGGCATTCATTTGATGTGTTGCGTTGCTTTAAATTTTATGCAAATTCAATCTGTCAGAGCTGTCACTGTTGTAATGACCGATCAGTTTCAAACTTCTAACAAAAGTGTTTATTCGATTGAAATCTAATAATGGCTTTCTGTACATAAATGTGAGAGATTCACAGATCTCACCTGCATCATCTAATATCAATTAAAACTTAGCATTTTCTTTCTTTAATCATCGACTAAGAAAAAAAAACATTTCCAGTTTTGACAACTCTCCATTCAATCAAGAATAAAAAATAAAATAAAAATCAAGCTATATGAAATTGGATTAATGTTAGGATGAGCCTGCTATCAACCTAAAAGGCAACGTGAACCCTTTCATCATAAACTCTATTTGCCAATATTCTTCTGGCACCCTCAGGATTGTCTTTGCAACGCATGGACTTTCAAATGCATCTGCTGTAGCTACTGGAGGCATTCCATGTGAAGAAGTGAGAGTCTTGGATTTGCAAGTGGATTGGATAGTGTCAACATGCATTAGAGTGAGGGTAATTGGGATTGAGTGCTAATAGACTCTTGGATAAATTGGAAAAAATACACCCCAGCTGTTAAGGCATAGAGAAGTGCTTCAGAGATAAGACAGAAAGAACCCTGTGCATACCCACACATGTAGACAATTAGAAATCTACCGCTGATAAAGGTTACCTCGATTTAAAATACTCAATTAATCAACAATCAATTAATTGAGTCAGATCTGACCTTCAGTCTGTGACTTTTGTGGTGCTCAGTTTATCAAGCTCATTAAATGATAACAGGCAACTTAAGAGGCCTAATTAAAAAAACATTGTGTTCATCTTTTTTTAATATAATCAATGCTGTATAGTCAGACTTTAAGGAAGCGCATTTGTTAGCATGTTGCGTCTTCAATGAATCACGCATCTTTTGAAGCATAATAATTCCCTTCAAGTCAGTGTGATAGGGATCCCGAAAAGATAAGAAAGGATTCCACCGTGTAAGACCAATTTGATCTCATATCGGCAAGTTCCCGTTTCACTTTCCGTACCTTCTAGATGATCCTCTCCCTAGCAAGTACTGTGAGCATTTAGCTCAAAGGTTAACACTCAGCTTAAAGTCAACTTTTTGGTGCGCCGGTTTGATCCCTGATTGCTACGTTGTAAACATCATGAATTTTTCATGTATGCACTAATTGTTTATGCCGTGTTTCATTTATGTAGGTAATGTAATAGTTTTTTTTTTAAACCAAACTTCCATGCACTGGATAAATTAGACAGTTGTGAATTATGAGCCCTCATGCTTTTCACATTGAGACATATTATCACATTATTTATTGACTATATCTAAAAAGATCTCAGTGAAGTCTGTCAACTCGGTGACAGTATTTAGCGACACAGTATTGACACAGCATCAATACAGTTTTGCAATGTGTGGAAACGGTACATGACGCCTCATCGACCCATTACTAGTGTGTACCAACTGTAATTTAATGAAAACAAAATGTATTATTAAAATAAAATAATTAAATAATATTAAATATTAATATAATATACATATAATATATATATATAATACATTAATATAACATAAAAAATATTAATAATTAAAACAAAAAGACAAACAAGGTACAGGGAGTCCTCAAGTTCCGTTCCTACGCTGGTGATGTATATTTACATCAAAATACGTTGTACAGTGATTTTTACTGGAAGAGCCCGAAACAATATTTTGTGTTTCCGCACGGACATTCATTGCTGACGGGCGGCAGAGCGGAGCTTTCAAATGATGGCAAGCCGACCTGCTCGATGGACGTCCGTTGCTGGAGGTAACAACATAACTTTAAATAACTTTAAAATGGCGTGATTACTGTGGGAAATTAACGAAAAAGAAGGTGGTACGGACGAGGCACGGGCGTCATAAAGTCGAAACGACGTAGGTTGAGTTTGACGTAACTCGAGGACTCCCTGTACTTGAGTAGCCCAAAAACACAAAGCCACAAATATTAGGCAATGATGTTGAATGTTGAACCTGATGGGAGGAGCGTCAGTTTTGAATGTTATGTTTACAAACTGCAACGGAAATCCACCGGACCCCACCTTTAATTTTACTCTGTGTGGTGATGAATTTTGTGTTGGTGCTTCAATGAGTTTCTTTGTTGTAGTATGTTAGTCTTGTAAAAAGGGCGTTGGCTTGATAAGCAAAACATATATATTTAACCTTATATTAAATATTATTTTGTATTTCTTTCATTATTGAACAGTGTACGACTGACTGAAGAATAATTTAAAGTTTTGAAAAACAAATGTTCCAATTGAGGTCAAAATTGAGGCCCTGTTCACACGGAAGCAAAGCCGGCTTCGTTCCTCAAACACATCTTGTACAGACAGAAACGTTTCAAGACAAGCGAGTGTCCAAAATAAGACGCTGAGGACGTTTAACGGCTGTAATATATATGCCAAGTCTGGAGTGGCACTGTAGCGCTGCCACAGAGAATTAACGGAAAGCGTAGAAGAATCAGCGAAGAAGACGAACCACTGATCTGAATAGCTGATAGGCCAAGACTTTTGAAGCCACGAGTGTGCCATATTACTCCTCCCAAGAAACATTTCTCGGCATACGATCCTATACGTTTACAGTATCGAAATTAAAGAACATTTGAGACAGTACTTAGTAGAAACAGCATGATTTATGATGTTTTAACATAAACACGACGACTTCAGACATTTTACAACTTGCATTAAATACATGTATAAATTATATGCTTAATGACGTTTACAGGCGGAAACGTGCTTATTTTTTTAAATTAAAGAATTATAACTGTAATTCAACAAAAAGATGACTCTGCCAAAATCTAATATTGCGGTCTAGGAACTGAGCGATAAAAGAAAAGGGGGTCTTCAAAGTAGTTTATACAGTAGTTGGCTGCCCTATCGCTTCAACGGCTTGCACGGGCGCGTATGGGCTATTGTCTGTCCACAAGTATATACAGAACAGTGAGACAAACGGGAGAAGTGACAATGCCGGGTGATTCAAGTACAGCAATATCACTCAAAACATTTTGCTGTAAAAGCATAAAAAATCTAAGGAGGTTACGCAAAACAACAACAACATGGCTATCTGCCATTGTTGTTGACTGACAGACGGTTGGTGTGCAGTCACGCGAGAATTACATGATCACTGGAGGAGTATCCCGCATATGGTGTCCGCATTTAAATGTACGGGGCGCGTTTAGAAATGTTTTCACTCTGGAGCCTGGTTCCAAAAGTGATCAGTTTCAAGTTCCGAAGCCGAACGGTAATAAACTTGTGCGGACACATTGAAACGGGCTTTCGTGTGGACAGGGCCTGCGATATAGAGCTCAGCAGCACAACCATATGCCCAACGCAGAGTCAGCTAATTGGCCCTTAATTCTTATGCAATTTTAACCATGTCGAATGAGGAATAGATTGGATTAGCACTGCACTGCATAACAAACTTGAATACTGCAGATGGAACAATTGCACTGATGAAATAAGCATGGCTATTATTGTAATGTTCTAAGTAACGGACTCATTGCCAGAATTCAGTCTTAAAGGATGCACATGAAATGTATGGGGAGCCCAAATATTATTGTCACCCTACAGACAGCACAGTACTTACTTAGTATTTATTTATTAATTTATGAATTTATTTATTTTGGAATGATCCGATAGCTACTGTACGCTATTCACGCATGTGATAGGCCTACTTACAAAATTATTTTTTTTTAACTGTACAATCTACGAATGCCCAGTGATGTGTTAAATGTGAGCTAAATTTGCTTTAAATGTATGCTACAAACTTGAGACGAGCGTATGACGCAGCTACCTATTTTTTTGTTTTGTTTGGGTCCTGGTCATTTGAGGGTTACTTCCCTATGTGGATAAATTGAAATATACTCTTGTGTGTGGAGTACTTTGCCCAAAATGCAACAAGCTAATGCTCGCCCGAGTTAGTGATGACTACGTCGTCGACCTTGTTTAAAATGGTGCACGTTGATTGTTGTGATGTTCTAGACTTTACCATATACGGCGTAAAGTTAGGAGGCACTCATAATAGTTTTTTTAATTCGTTTTTATTAAGAAGTAAATATGTTATAGCTTAACTGCAAGGTAGACTTATTATGTTGCATAAGATGAATACTTATAAAATGTACGTTTATTACAAACATACTATTTTGAGTAGAGAACAAAGATGATCTGTTTGGGAGAAACACATACATGATAGATGGTAGAATACATGAGTGTTGATAGATGAGACATGAGTAATAAGAAAATGCATATTTTTGATGAAAACAATTATTGTAAGTTTTATTTTTGATAAAATTTGTATTGTAACAGGGAAACATTTCTATGTGAATGATGATGTTATCCAACTGTAATAAGTAACTAGCGCTTGAATGTGAAGCATATGAACAAGCAGAATTATTTCACCATAGCAGTTCGCGGTTTGAATGAACATGTAAATAAAAGATAATCCAAGTGCATGGACGAAGAGCAACAAGTGTCGCCATGTTGCAACAAGCTCTTTGTCAGTTTTCACCAGGAATGTGAATGATGATGAAACTTACCTATATTCTAATACTAATTGCTGCAAAACGGAAACAGATACAACCATACTTTTTTCTAATGAAAAAAAAAAAAGAGATTCTAATCTTTCTTTTAGTAGGTTCCATGTTTTTATAGCAATAGAACACAGTATTCTGTGAGCTGTGCAATATCAGTCAAAATCCAGTAAAACAGGAAGGGGGTTGCTTCAGTGAAAATGGCTGGGAATGAATGTTCATGGTGCAGTTTGAATGGTTGAACAAACATGCTGTTTTTGGGGTCTTCTGAAAAATGGTGATGTTAGAGGCATGAGGATTCCAATTTGGGTTGAGTGTCAGAAGCGTGCCTAAGAGCAGACACAGGTAGAAGGCAGGTTAGTATGAGAGAACATTGAAAAGGAGGCGGAGCCTTGGTAGTGTGCTGTGTAAAAGTAAGGTAAGGTGAAGTAAGGTAAAAGATGTACAATTATATTCATATAGCCCAAATAAATAGTAAATTACATTTTCGTAATTTCTCCAGTACAATTAACAGGACCCTAAAGGGAGGAGCTTATCAATACTCCCGCCTTTAATAATTTAGCTGCATGGCTTGTTTAATATCAGGGCTCAGTACCCAACCCTGTCTGCGGCTGCTGATCTTACTGTGAAGGAAGAAAAAGAAATCAATAAAACAGTCTATAATAATTTCTGATGGGATAGAAAATCTTTTGCACAGTTGAATGAAGATGATTTTTATTGAGTGCATTTATGTGCTTAGAATGAATCCTATCAGGCAGAGGTGTTTTTACATTCAGCGAATGGGTTATGTATTTAGTGCTCTCTGTCTCTCAGAAGGGTTATGCTAAATTATTCCAGTGAATTCCTGGTGGAAGAGTGCTGCATGACCCATGAAAATAACCCATTACATTTATGGTTGAATCTGTTTAACAATGAATACTATTCAATGCTTACATGGAGCTCAGTGCTAGTCTGTCCGCATTGTTCTTGAAATAATTCATTTTTGATTATGGTCTCTTGCTAAATATACTCTATGCACCATGGTAACCCCCCTTTTTTCCCATTTACACAGTTCATTTTACTAACTTCAATAATCCACCACACAAATTTTTAATGCATCTCTAAATGAATCTATTCAGAGGGAACCGACAATGTGAATATATATCATGAATTTTTAAAACAGTCAGACCTGACACTAGGACTGTGGGCAGTGAGTGATCCACCTTAGTTGTCATGTGAATAATTTGGGGGGGAGTACCTTTCCAGAGTCATAAATTGGCCTCATTGGATGTGTGAATTTATTAAAATTTACATTTGAACACACAAAAAAAGTTCATATTTGTAGAGAAAATCATATTTAAAAATTTTTTTAAAAATATATTTTTCATGGTTGATCCCAGTGTTCTTCACCTGTATCGACCTCGGTGAGTCAGTCTAGCAAAAATCTACTGGAGGTCAACCATGCCCAGCAACGTTTAATTGACCTTAGCAACCTTAACAATCAAGCACCCATTTGGAGAGCATACATAAAAAGGACATAATAGACTATTTTGCATTAAGGGTGAAACTAAAAGATTCAAGGGCCAAGTTAAAAGATTTCTTTACAATAATATGTTCAATGTGCCCCCAATAGCCTAAACACAATATTCGGATTAATATTGCATTTGAGGAATATGCTTTCAGCATTCAAACAATAATATAATGAATTTAAAATGAAAGTTAAAGTATTTAAATGAAATATAAGTTAAAAGCTAAATGAATCGGATGGGTTTTTAACATGCTCCGTGTCAATGAAACGATACCTCACAATGGGTGTGTGTCTTGACTGTAGGAATGGCTAAAATGCCAGAGCTGGAGGACCTTTGGGTCTGCAATATTCTAGCAACTCTGTAAGATAAGAAAGGCCAAGACCATTAAAACACCGGAAAGAGAACCTCAAAATCGATCCTGAAACACACAAGGAGCCACTGCAGTGATTTTAAAATTAGTGTAATGTGTGCTTCTGTTTTTTAACAGAATATCTGCTGCTGAATTATGTAAACTTGAAATACTTTTTTCTACAGCATCAGAAAGCAGAGCGCTACAATAATCAATCCTTGTGATTAAAACATGCCTTAGCATCTTGGTGTTTGCCTGAGAGCGAATGGACGTGGACTCACGCTATGTTCTTGTGATAAAAACCCATTTTGTTATATGTGGATTAAACATGAGCTCAAATTCGAAATATTGCACAGATTTGTCACCTGTGAAGAAGGATTTAAACACATCGCTTGCAATGTTAAACGTTTCTCAGACATACAGTAAAAAAAATAAAATAATAATAATTATTATTATTATTGTTAGTAGTATTATTATAAGTAATATTATCTATTGAGAGCAGCTGTGCTCTAAAATAATGTTTGTTAAAAAGATAACGTATGGGTTGAAAACAAAACCGCCAAGAAACAAGGGCTTTAAACTGTTTAGTTGTTAGACCCTGACACCTAAGCACTGATGCAATTTAATTAATACTATGACTCTCCACAACAATTTTATCATTCCATCAAACAAAATGGAAAAGCAATCAGGAGCACTAATAACTGCCATTTGTCAACTATACTATACAAAACATAATCAGCAAAACTCCATATAGCTAGTAATTGGATTTTAGGGGAGGTGATTTAATGGATTTGTCCAGCTAAGCAAAGCTAGACGGACATCTTGGTAGTGTGTATTGTCAATGTGTACATACGTGCCATGATTTCTATTTCTCTGACCATAATTGAAATTTAAACCCATTTGTTCATGACAGGAGGAGCACTTCATAGGATAATGATAGGAATTTTGGAGTATTTTATTCAATTGAAAAACATTTCTTCATTATGCTCCATACCTCATTTTATAAGCTTAAACATTCTGCACCACAATAACAAAGGAGCCTATTCATTTATAGTGCCACGAAAAAGTCTTTGGCCGGCCTCTTCTTTTTATTTATTTATTTATTTAGTTAGTTAGTTAGTTAGTTAGTTAGTTAGTTAGTTAGTTAGTTAGTTAGTTATGAATTCCGGACAGCTTCTGGGAAATTCTGGTCCATTATCCGGCGTCTCAAAAATGGGAAACAGAGCACCATTAACACTGTGTATAGTGGACATGGAGTGCTGCTGAGTGATGACCTCGAATCGAGATATTGGGAGTCGGTGGGGAGAACACTTGGAAGATTTCCACCGACACGTCTTCCCTTGAGGAAGCATGAGTCTGGGGACTCTGAGGTGGACTCTCCTTTCTCTGTGGTAAATGTCATGTTTTGTTTGCTTTACATTTTTCACACCACAATATCTAATGTTATCATTATGGAACAGTTGATCACCACGTACCAGCTCAGCTTATCTATAATTGTGTCATGCAATTTAAATTACACCAGCGGAGAATAAACATAGCATTTCCCATCCAGTCATGTTATTCTAACAATACTGTGATCAAACAGACTCCGCAATATTTGTAAATATTTGTAAATACAAGCAGCAGTAGTAGAAGGGAGAAGCCCTTTTTGTTTACCGGTAATCCCTTTTACTCCTTTTTTTCTTTAGAGGAAGTAGGTTATTTATTTGCTATTTATTTAGCTCCTTGTTTAGTTTGGGAAAGGTAGGGTTGAATCAGTGTTTTCTTTTTATCTTGGCCTTTTCTCCCTCTGAAGCAAATACAATAAAACGGCTCTTTATTAACTGAATTCATTGACATCGCAGGCCTTTCTGTGAGTGGGAAGATTGTGGGAGCACTTGCACATTTTGTGTCCAAGGTTCCCCGAGACTGGGACATAAAAAGGAAACGATGCAAACAAAGTAATAATTTAACAAGAGTAGAACATGTACAAAATAAATTCTCTGAAAAGGAATTACATTCACTGCCATTCGTCCGTCGTCCATTTAAGGGATCCACCAAATTTCAAGTCCAATCCCAGTTACCACAGAGCAAAAATAAGGGGATGAAGTCAAATCTCAAGTCAAGGTTTTTAAAGGTTTATTTTTCTAAGGTAGCATGACAGTTTCATTGAAAGAAAATCAAAAAAAAATATGACATAGCCTCCCATCCTTCGATAGGCTGAGGGTGATGTATCGTGATCTACGAATACTATTGCTGTTCCCTCATGGAGCATTTACTCATTTTTATAACTTCCTGTCTATAGCCCATGCCTGCTTAGGAAGTTGCTTCTGTGACCCACTGTAATTTATGAAGCCAAACCTTAAGGACACTGATATTTAATAGTCACTACAAATCCAGCAGAGCCCAAGGGTACAGGGCCGGACCAAAAAATAAGACAATGCTGTTGAGTAACACAAAGTGTCTGTAAGCTTATTTCAGTTATTTTCCCATGGCATAATAAAATGCAACCAGCAATAATGCACTTCAGGAAACAACAAATGTAAGCTATTGCTTTTGAAAGAGTCAGCGGCCCTTCCACCAAGATTTTTCCACCAAGGTTGAAAGGATCCCACATCAAGACTTTGTAATCTTGATTTTATGATTGTTGTGTGCTGAGATGATTGTAACTTTTACATCAAGCTTAAAAACATATTTTTTTTCTCTCCAAATGTTCACTATAGTCGGATTTTACTCAGCAAAGCCTTTTCTGGCATGTCACCACATCAATAATTGGAATTAATTTGTTCCATTTGCTTTTCCCAGATCATCATCATCAGTTATTTCACTACCAACCCCGGACCTGAACATAAACATTGTACAATTTTCTGTTGTTTTCTCTTTACTGTAAACTGCATCTGGATGGAGTCCAGGAAAAAGTTCCCCACGGGGAAAATAAAAGTATATCGTATCGTATCGTATCGTATCGTATCGTATCGTATCGTACATTTAAAAAAATACTTCTCTTTAACAAGATGATCACTAGCGGTGATTTATATACTGTACTAGTGGCTAGAGCCAATGTAGTGGAGGGAAGGTGTCTTTGACCTGTTTCCTTTAATCAACATCCAACTTAATCCTATGCCCTTATGTTTATATCTTTTTTTTCCCCCTGTACAGCCGCCTCAATGCTCTACAATATTTAATTTGAGCTCCTTCATATCCCTGTAATCCCCAAAGGAGTCATTCTGCTTCACTGCCCTCCTGCTGGGATTTTGTCAAGGACACTCCAGGCCATTAAATGTTTGCTTTCATTTGGATTATTTTTAGACCTTCCAATTGAAGGACAATCACTCTGCTTTGCACTACTATATTGCTTTAATTATACTCTACTGCAGTTTGGTTTCCCATTGGACTTGGCATGTAGTCTCTTGGATTATATACTCTCATTGTTATACAGTGGAGCACCACAACCAGTCTTGTTGGGTTACTGGTACCTTCTCCATCACCCCAAATGAGGGTAAGGAGCCACTGATTTATTCCAATCACTGTTAATGTGTATATGCCGCCTTTTCTCGTATTGGTCCTGAGAGGACAGTGCCGTGGTTAACGCTTCATTTCTGAGAATGCTCTCTGCTGTTTTTGAGAGAGGAATATAAGCCAAGGTCTGTTTTCATCTGTACTTTCTTTAAAAGCATTTCCTTCTACTCTCCTCTAAAATTGGGATTAATTGCTCCTGTCATGCAACATTTAGAATGTTCCAGATAAATCCCAAGATGTCCATCTGGTACATTGCACACCCAAGTGGAAATGTATTTTATGGTTCTCTTTTTGCAGAGATTGTTTTTTTTGTGTCTCACTATATTATTATTATTATTATTTATTATTATTATTATTATTATTGTTATAATCATCGATATATTTTCCAAACCGCTTATTCCTATAATACTACTAATAATAATAATAATCATTAGTATTAGTATTATTATTATCTTTTAAATCAAGTCTGAAAACCTTTTTATTTAGAAAGGCCTAAGACATTTAATCATGAACATTTTACTTAATTTTCTTAACTGTAGCACTTTTTAGGTCATGTTCATGAAAAGTGCATTACAAATTGAATTTATTATTATTATTATTATTATTATTATTATTATGATTAAAGGGTAAATACCCCCCGCCCCCCAAAAAAAAAAATCTTTACAGTTTCTTACAGTATGTTCTATGCAGCCCTACTAGTTTAAACATGGTATTCTGAATATTGTGTTTGTGGAATATGAGATGTGCCGCAATAAACCACCTTTTTGTTTTTTTAATTACAGGTGGCAGCCATTTTGACACTTGTTGCCCACTGAAAATGACCTCACAGTTGCTCAGGGCTCAGGTAGTGACCAATCACAGCTCACCTGTTTTCTTAAGGTGAGCCGTGATTGGCCGTTACTTGAGCCCTGAGCAACTGTGATGTCATTTTCAGTTGACAACAAGAGACAAAATGGCCGCCGGTGACATGGATAAAAACATTTGCATTTTGTTGCCTTATTCATATTACACAAACACAATATTAATCAGAAAGCTGTGTTTAGACTAGTGGGGCCCATGCAACATATTATTGTAAAGAAAATGTTTTGAGTGACTTCCCCTTTAAGGAGTGGTGAAAATAAATAAATCAAATGTAAATACAGGTTTTATAAATCAGAACCCCAGTATACAATCCCAATAAAGTTCTATAGTATGGTCATTGGGTAATTGTACCTCACTGCTTTGCAAAGTGTAATGTGGCACAAAATGACTGGCTCTGCACATTAATTAAGGCAAAGCCATTAAAGATTTATGCTGTTCCTTGTAAGAATCTAATTTATTGCTGTTGTTTTCGGAAGATGGCTTGAATTGGAACGTTATTGATGACACAGCAGGGAGCTCTCTGAGGAAATGAATGCTGTGTTGTTAGACGTATCCCGTTGCTAAAACAAGTGGGTAAAAAAAAGAAAATTACTGTGAGGAAGGAGCAGATCAATGTCAGACAATTCTACCAAACACTGGCTGATTACGTCCGTGCCACGTGAGATGCAGAACTAGGTCCCAAACGTCAGTCCCGAAAACCCGAAGTAGCCCAGTGAGGAAATTAGTCTTACTACACATCAACTACACAACAGACCTAACATAGTCCATTACCAAGACCATTCACGAAGTGTGTAAGTCCCAAGTTCTTGTGTGTGTTTACTACTGTGCCTGTGTGTACATTTGGAAGTGACAGTGCGGTAATGAGTGAGGATGTTGGTGAAGGGGCGAGCTCTGATGCTCTGTCACTGTGAATCTTTTCAAAGTCTGATGAGCCTCCTCAGCCTCATGTCTCATCAGGCGAGTTGTCCACACCCTAAAGAACAAAAGGGAACAGACATGTTCCCGAGAACAGCATTTGTTCAAGTGTGTAAAATGGAAAGATGCACACAAAAAACACACACACACTTTACATTCAAGGTAACATGACAAAAACTGGAGCAGAGTAAATGTACTTTTCTTGTCCATACATCTTTTATTATCTCTCCCGTTCTGCCTGTGGTTTTTCCTGTAGCAGTCACTCATTTATTTGTTACACCATCAAAAGTGAGATGGAACTTATTTGTTTTGCTTATGCAAAAGGAGATATCAAAGCAGAAACCAGGCACTGCAACCTACAGAAATGGCATCATTTCACAAAATCTACTGATCACGGATGAGAACAAAGGACAAAAATATGTACTTTGAAAGCAGACCTGCTGTTGTGAGTCATTAAAAATTTGGGTATTAGTTACTTGCTGCTGCCTGTAGTGTATGTAGCTGGGAACATAAAACCTCTTAGCCGACGTGGCTAAACAGTATAAAAATCTCCTAGCCATTATACTGTCTATATACTGCTGCAGCTTTCACTGCACACTAGGACAAACACACACACACACTTTAGTTGTTTGATAAAACGGATGACATTAAATAATCATGCATTTGAAGACACGTATGTTTTAGAATAGGCAGCTCTTCCTGAGAAGGGAAGGCTAGCACTGATTCATAACCCATTATCTCATTACTCGACCATAGTTTTTGTATTTCCTATTTGTTATAATAGATACTCACAGACAGGTTTACTGTATTAGAAAAGTAAGCGAGCCAATCAACAGCTGTCAAACTGCTGTTGCTAGCCAGACACTCAATGCTAGCTATTAGCCACGAACGCCGGTGACTTGTACCATATCGTGCAATAACGGCATGATTAACTTGCGGTTTCTTCGCGTCCTAAATTAGCTATTTAATATACTTTCGGGGTGGCATTGTGATAATGGTGGTAGAAAATATGTAATTTCAATAAAAACGTTGATAACGCAAGCCAAAATGTCAAAGGGAAGTAGTCCATCTAGCGTTCACGCCTCCATGCAGGCAGACTTTAAAGTAAAATCCCCCAAGGCTACTGCATTGGTGTCAATGTATTATTTGGCCAGCTTTATTTTGAAGTTTACCTTAGCGTAGGCAGCGTGTTTTGCGCCTTTGCGGCTTCCCTGACATTCCCTGGCGCTGTGTATGGATTCAGCCCAGGTCGCACACGTACACACATGCGCGCACAGACCAAGAGGAACTTACTCGTTAACTTACATTTTAATCTTTTTGCTTTGGTGGAAGAAGCAATTAGTCTTTTTAAGTCAAAGGGCTCAAGTCCGAGCAAAGTCACAAGACTCAAGTCGAGTCTAAATGCACCAGATGTTTTGGGAGCACAGAAGCTCTACCCCCTTTTCTCCATTAAGTGCCAAAACAAGGTTTGTCTGAAGGTTCTTCTGAGATTTTAGGCTTATTTTCACAGTGCACAGAACTGAATGCAAATAGTGATATTGCTCCCTCACTATTGGCACAACTCTACTACTCTTTCTTCCATTAGGAAGCATTTACACGGACACTGCACAACAGCCTGTTGAAACAAAATCCAAAAATTTTGTATATCACTCTCTCTAAGTTCTAACCACTAAGGAATGCAAGTAAGGCTGCCAATGGTGACTCCTATTTATAGACTCTGTGTACTGCAGTAAGCATCCTTGGAGGTTTTCATATCTTGTCTTAAGTTGAAACAAAGGAGAAATGCAGCACATTTAAAATATGAGTACATTGTTGGTGTTGTAATGTACATCCTATCCCTTACATTAGTCTATTTGTGTACATTTGAAAGACATGATACAGTTGCTTTAAATTGGCCAGTTTATGATCTGATATGGTCTCTTCTACATCAACTAATAGCAAACCATTTTTGTACTATGTTATCATGTTTCAATTTGACACACCATATAAACATTCACAGTGCACGTTGGAAAAAGAATGTGAACCTTATGCTGATTACTTTTCAAAGAACTAATCAGAACCATGAATCAGCCTACCTAGTGTCCAATCTATATGGCGAGATTGGAGATCCTGCCTTATGTAAAACACACACCAATTTTGAGTTAACCACTCTTAAAAAGCATTGCCTGAAATGAACCAAAAGAAGACCACAAATATACCTATATAAAGAGTATTGACTTGCCTTATGCTGGAAGGTCAGTCTTTGGCTGTTTGAATGATGACAATGCTTTGCGCTAGTTTAGAATAAACATGTTATGCAAATCCAGCTAACATTCTCATCAATTATGAAATATATATATAATTTCTTGCACCCTTTCAATTTTAAACTCTGTTTATTTGTTATATGTTTCTGTGTATCTATTGTGTAGTTTCCAAATGACATAGTATTTTCATTGTGTAGTTATGGTTTTTTTCTTTTTCTTATTGTAAACTTTTTGTAAAGTTTTTTGAAAGTGGGTCACAATTTGGAGACAATATGAAAATTCAGGTGTCAGGATGACAATAATCGACAACCACTTGTAGTGCAATCTCTTATAGGATTCTCCAAATGTCTTTAATATTGTTTTTATCATTCATTGTGTCAGTGATCATATGTTATTTCTTTATCTTCTATTCTCTTTATTTTTCCCCCCTAGTTTGTAAAATTGGCCTTTTTAAACCATATATTCAATTCAACTGTTTGATTGGACTATTTGTGTTTGTCATTAAATTATTTGAATATGATTTAAAATATCAAAAAATATATAAATATCTGAAATATCCACATCCAATTCTTTGGGAACCACCTTTCAGCTCTGTGACATGAATTCCTTCTTCTTTTTTTATGCTGGTGAATGTTATCAATGTGTGTGGCACGTGTGATGTAATTTCAGTTGGTTCAATGGTTGTAGGATAAGAGCTATGCCTTACATTCAAACAAAACTAAAATAATTAACTGTGGTCCACAAACAAGAAATTGTTTTCAATCAAAAATCTTTATTTATATAGCACTTTTACACTTAAAAAGCAGCACAAAGTGCTTCCCAAAACAAATAGTAAAATATCCAAACAAACACATCCCTCCTGCCCACCGGCAGTCTCTGAACTTCTGGGACACCCAATATGTGTGTGTAAAAGTAGTTGCAGTTTAAAAAGATGATTAAATACGTAACATGATTGCTAAGACATATAGCTGAGCACAGAGTTGCGTGAAAAAGCACCATCATGGAGAGCCCTTAGCAACAAAGCCGCACAAGGACTACCTTGCCTCTTCTCAGAAGATTCTTTTGATTGAATGAAGATCAGACAGTCTTTTATCCATGTGTTCTCGATAAGGCCACTCTTTTTCAATTGTCACACCTTTTTGGCAACATTTCGTTCAGTAAGATTTTTGTTTGACGTAGACATGTTTACCTTTAAGCTTGTAGCTATCTCTTAAAAGAGCAATCTTTTACTTCCTGTCAACAAACCTGATCAGAACTTCCGGTGGTCGTGTCCCCCCAGTTGGAAGCCAAAAGCACATCTGGATGTGTGCTGGATCCACAAGTAATCCCAAATCTTTGAGTTGAGTTGTCACTTGCTGTTCGACAGTCTGGTTCGCTGAAGCTTGGTCAGAATCAACTGCACTTGTGCGGGTCACAGCTCTCGCCGGAAGGCCCCGGCGCGGTTTGATCTGGATACCTGTAACTATCACATCATTGATACGAAGATTCTGTTCCAAATCATCCACTTTTTGTTCCAAGGTGACAATGCGTCAATCTTTTTCTTGTGAAGATCTGCTATATAAGAGGTGCCAATACCATGAAACATTTAATAAATTAATAAAATAACCTTAATTGATCCTGATGCACACAGGAAGAAAATGCACGGCCTCTAAAACCGGCGAATATGTGTTCTCTTTCTGGTCTTTGTGAGTGGATGGGCTGCTGAATTTTGCTGTGGTTGTTGTAAGACTCGTAGTTCTTTTAGGAAGACCAGAAAGGAGAGCATTAAAGCATTTAATTTGACTGGAGATAAAACGTGTACATTAGCACCTTTGTGTTTTCTTGAAAAATAAATGGGCAGAAATGGCAATGTTTTTTTTTGTCTTGGTTTTTTGTTCTTTTCTTTTTTTTTTTAAATGCGGGACTACATGTGGGCAGAAGTAGAGAAGAAAGTTGCTGTAATAAAAAAAAAAAAGGTTCTCTCTCTGACTTTTAAGATCAAAAACTAAAACATTAGTTTTGTCCTTGCAGATTTGAAGCAAATTGTGTCATTCAAGGCTTGATTTCTAAAATACACTATTAGTCAGGCTGTGGTCATCAGGAGAAAAGGTGTTTATCAGTCACCTTGAGAGTCTCGCCCTCTAAAAATTAATAATCAAGCTAAAACCCTAGGGTAACATTGGACTCAGACCTGAATTTTAACAGCCACATTAAATCAATAAAATAGCAGCTTTTTATCATCTGAAAACACTACTGAAATCAAATGAGTAGTGCCTAATCCTGACTTGAAGACTAATCCATCCATTTGTCTCCAGTAGGTTAGACCACTGTGACTGCCTGCTCACTAGGCTCTGTAACAAGCCATGGTACAGAACGCTGCTTCTTAAGTCCTCACTAGAAGCAGGAAATACAACTATATTAGCCCAGTGCCCAGGTTTCTGCACAGACTTCCACTTGCTCACAGAAAAGACTTCAAAACAGCTCTGCTTGTGTACTCTTCATGGTCGAGTGCAGGGGTGTCCAAATCCGGTCCGCGATGGCCAATATCCCGCATGTTGTAGATGTTTTCCTCCTCCAACACAGCTGATTCAAATGTTCAGCTCATCAGTAAGACATAATACAGAAGCCTGACCACGATCCTGGATCATTTGAATCATGTTGGCCATTATGCTAAGTCATGCTTACCAACTGACTATCATATCAGGAAATGCATTGTAATGTCACTAAAATGATTAAATGCATGGTAGCGTTCAGCATTAGATGACAATTTTCAGAATAAACACACCATAAGCAACAGTAACATTATGTTATAATAAAACATTCCAAATGCATTCAAATGTTAGCATTCAGCTTTCAGCATTTACACAAAATTTCTCCAGAAATTGTACTTTATCTAGTTTTTATAGGTGTTTTTAAACATGTCGTTTCTTATATTACAATAGATGTGCTTTGTAGAGGGTAAGTGGTTCAATAATGGACTGGTGTGTCAACATTACATGTGATGTCAACCCGCGTTACACACAGTGCAGGACATGGAGCTCTTGCATCTCAGATTGACAGGGAACATTTGCAAAACAACTCCCTGCTTTAAATATTCTGTATTTAATATTCTGAATATAATCATCTTTTATTCATCTACTAATCATCTACAAGATCTCGAAAGCATGTCATCATCATGTTTTTTTTCTTCTCCTGACATTCCTTGCAGACACAAGTGACTCTGGGTGCTGAAAATGTGCCATCAGAGCATCATCACTCATCATTCAACAACCATATGGCCAAGGGGAACCATTCAATCACGCCATTCAAGTGTCACCTTGTCCGTTTCAGAAGATAGATGACTACTTACTTAGCTCGGCCTTCTGGACAGGAAGAAAGGCCAGTCTTTAGTCATTTGTGTCATATTGTATATTCTGATGATTATAGGACACATGTCAAGATTTCAATTGTTTGGCACCAACAATAATTTGTGATATGGGTTAGAAATGACTGCCTTGAATCCAATCACAGCTTCCATAAACATAGAGAATTCTGTACTTTTCTCCGTGATATTTATAGACTGTTGGTAGCGCTACTCTTTTAAACATTTTTTTACTGCATAGCTGAGTGACCTAATTAGATGAAAGCTTTTCATTTGTTCATATTAACAGACAACTGTGACACATCATACATGTGCCACTTTTTGCCTTTGCCTAGTGAGAGCACACTACTTATAAAGAACTGGGCCATATTGCTTGGTCTTCAACTTGCATGTTGTCAAAGAACTGACACACTGCAAGTTCACAAGACTTGAGCCACAGTTTAGCTTAAAGTAAATCCATCGATTACCAATAAATGTTTTTAACACATGGTATATGTCTCTGCCTCAATGTCACTCCAAAAACTGGGAAAGTGTTTTTCACCATAAAATCAGCGAGAGCTTCCTTACGACTGCACAGCCCACCCCTTCCCTTTTTATCTCTCTCTCTCCCGCTTCAAAACAGTAAAGTGCTTGTAACCCCTTGGTCCCACAACAGGGCTTGTGCTGCTGTCATCTTCTCTAAATGCCTTTCATGGCCAGTGATGGGAACTCCCTCTGATCCAGGTGCCGCCTAAATCATTAAGGGACTTGGTGGCCCTAGCTTCTGCCAGCAATCATTCCCAATTAGGGCGCCATTTGGTATGGTACCTACATTTATTAGGCCTACTCAAGGGGACAGTAATGCGGGGAAACCACTGAGGTATGGAGAGATACTAGGATAGGCCTTCACACAGTAACTACTTCATCATAGAGATAGGTAACAGATTTCAGAAGTAATTGTCTTGTCTTGTATACACGGTACTTTGGTCATTTGGCACAATAAGATGTACCTGAAATTTTTATGTGGCAAATCGTCCTTTTTAGGAGACTCAAGTTCTCTTTGGAGCATTTGATTTAAATTAATACTGAATGTATGTGCTCCTGCATAAAAATAAAATAAAAATGTTTTTTTTTTAAATTTATATTCATTAACATCATATTTGTCCCTATTGGAAGTTTCCCCAAAGGTAACATGTATATCATAGTGGCAAGCAACACCACTGTTTTTGTGAGGTTAATGTCGCCATATGAAATATTACTCATGATATGCAATATTACCACCTCACTTGTTCCATTCTATTGTATGGTTAAATTCAGGGTCAGGATATGGACTCATTCATTCATATTTGTATAAAATCATATTCCATATTGACAGTTTAGAACGTTTAGGGAAAACTTTAAGTATCCTTTGGGGTGCCCGCTATTTGACTTCAGTGCACAGACTGTTATGGTGCCTTGGATTGCAATATTTTTGTTTGTTCACTTGGTAAGATAAGTTGTAAAGGCTATTTTTTCTTAAGAATTAGCATGTTCATTTTTAATTTACTGGATTCTTTTCAATTGACGATTCTACTTAGCAAACATATTACAATTCAACAAACCACCTCCCTAATTAAATGTGGTGGTTTAAGGCTGTGTTGAAAATAGGTTTTAAATGAAGGTGTGTGGAAAAATAATAATAACTGCAGATCGTTATTACCTAATCTGACGGAAGTGTCCCAAGAATTGCAGCCAAATCAGGATTTTAACATTGCAATTACATTTAATCACAAATGTAATCTTCTGCTATGGTTTCTCTGAGATTAGAGTGGATTATATTGGATTAAGACCATTGACCTGATTTACTCACTGGCTGCCTCGTGAATCTGACCTTCAGGGGTTGGATTTGGAGGTTTAGAGAAACTGGCATGCAGTGAGAGCCAAGTACCTGTCAGTTGGATTACTTGTGAGAATGCAAACTAGTTTATAGTGATGCATGTTGTCATATCTGAAGGCACTTAGTTATGATCCAGTTGCCTTGCAAATGTATATACCCTCTTATGGTTTTAAAGATTTGGAAGAGAAGGAAAAGTTCCCAAAGTATTGAATTCAAAAGGTTGGTATAATTCTGCAATTATCTTGTACATCTGTAACATTTCATATAGGCCTATAATTGACATTTAGTGAATGGTATAATTTCTCAATAAAATGTATTGTGAGTTTACAAACAAACCTTATCATGATCAACTCCAAAGTTTACTACATAGAACATTATGACCTCTAACCCCAGGATTTAAATTACGCAGCAGGTTTATAATAATGTGTATTTAGAGGTTACTTTTAACAAGCTGCCCAATTAATCTAGAATACTAATTGGGCAGTGATGAAGAACCACAAAGCAAGCACAAACAGAGGGCTATGACAAGGAATCAATTTGACACTGCCTAAAATTAGTTGCCTGATGTTAATAAATTTGACTTTTTTTATTCCGTTTCAAGCTTTTTCTCTGCAATGAGTTTGGCTGTTGACAATCTGTGTCTTAATTTGATGCTTGGAGAAAACAATTGGTAAAGATGAACTAAACAGTTCTATTGTGCATTACTAATTATAATAATAATTGGTCAAAATTCATAATCTTTAAGCTTATTAAAACACAATTTAACTGACAACATCGTTGTACATAATATAATGCAAAATAATTTTCAGTGTGAATAAATACACTTTCATAGGGAGGTGAGCAGTGTGGTCCTCTTATAAGAGGAACATACCCTAGTATGCTATTTAGAAGTAAAGCCATGGCATCCATGTGAAGAATTGTTTCAGGAGAGCAGTCCCAAACACATTCAGATCCTTGAATAAAATATTTTGGGCTAAATCTTGTTCAGTCTTGACATTTTCTGTGTCCACATTTGTGTCATCAAACTCTGCTTCCCTTCACAGAAATCGTGAGCCGGCTAGAGAAGATCCTTGCAGTATGTCTTTCACCGACAAATTATTCCCCCAGTTTAGGTCAACAAGCTCAAACCCGCAACACATTTGCCTAAAACAAAAATAATCGGAGTCATTTTTCTTTAATGGCAAACACACTCATCAATTTTCATGTTTGCCTCTCAGGCAACAGGACTTCCCTGCTTGGACTGCAGTCTCACTTCTTTTCCGGCCTGGTATTTTATTAAGCAACCGAGAGAAGAGCCGCAGTGGTAGGAGCAGAGAATGATGCATTATTCATACAAATTCGATGCAGCTCTTGTGTAAATGGTATCTTGCCATAGGAAATTGGGAAAGACAGGAGATGGGGAGGGCACTGTCCACTTTTCCTGCGGGGGCCCGAGCATCTGTCAATGTAAAACCAACAGCCAGTTCACCAAACATGAAGCATGTGTGAGGTTTTATCTGTATGTGTCTGATGGTCTGCCAAGATTCAGGGCTAAAGGGACAGCAAGTCAGTCATGCATTATCTCCCTCCTCACTCTGCTTAGCCACAACATCTGCCCTTCTTTCAATTCTTAAAGTAATTATGGACTCATAGTAGATATGCACGCACGTACAAATGCACATCCAGATATGTACATGCAGTATCATAATCTGCAAGGCCTTTTTGATTCCCTTGCCTGCGGCAATCAAGACAGGATTTTCCCAAGATAAGCCATGTTTTAGCTACAAAACTGGATTATCATCACGCAAACACAGCTCCCACATAATAAATGGATCCAATTTCAGTGTTTAACTGACCATCACTTAAATGTTCAGTTAGCATTGCCTCCCTTTTAACTCAATTCCGTGCCAGTAGTTTTACGGTCAACTTCTGATGCAATTCCAGCATGACGTAAGGAATTTGTTCATTCTCTGAACTGCTTATCCTCACTGGTGTCGCTGATGTGCCGGAGACTATTCCTAATATCTTTGGGCAAGCATCTTGCAGTCGAGCAATATTTTGCTGTGTGTGTTCTTAGGATACACATTTTTGAATAAAATTAACGCATGGAAAAGTTATTATCCCAAAATTTACTTTAATACAAACTAAGAAAATTAACTTATCAAAATAATATCTCTCAAACAGAAACTTTTCCTGCTTTACTTAAAACTGTATACATTACTAGACTAAGTGCAATTTCTGGAGAAATTGTGTGGGAACACTGACAGCTGAATGCTAATAGCTGAATGCTAAGATTTGAATGCATGTTGATTGCTTATGAAGTAAATTGAGATATAAATTATGAAATGATGACCTCCTGGTAACGGGACAATTTACCAACTGTGCCACCGAGCAGTATAAGACACCTGGTAATGATGTTAAGTTATATGTATGGAAGTGGGCATAGAAATTAATATTTAGAAAAAGTTCAATGTCTGTCCCATTGAAAATGAATAGGGAAAAGTTGATATTTAACGTTAAATTGTGCGAATACTGTAAGTAATGTGGAATCAGATGATAAATACCCCGGGAGGCGTACATTTTTGAAGCAATTTGAAATTTGAACATTGTAAACTGGAAGTATTATGTGGGAGTTGTTAGATGTCAAAAAAGTGAGAATAAAAATCGCAATAACATATGTTCCAGCATTTCCTCAAATCTAAAACAATAAGAACTAAGCAGAACATTCATCCTGTAACTTACAGTATGTTCATCTTAATGTCACATTATGTGGAGACTATTTTTTTATTTCTATTTTTTCATCGCCATTCAGTGTTCTGATCAGTCAGCTTTAGACCACAGTTAACTGAGTTATAGCTTAAACCATGCTTACAGTGTAATAGACATGGGCTACCTCTGCAGCAATTACCTCTAAATTACTGTATATATTTATAAAGTGCTGTATATGAACTGTCTAAATAAATAAAAAAAACTATGTTTTACTGTTTATTTATAAAGTGCATATCAACTGCATTTACAGTAAAAAATTATACATACCTGTTTTAACTTGTAACCAACGTAAGGCTGCATATTTATCTATTATTTATCAATGATTACTTTTATGTATTATCTATTTTATCGGACTTGTCAATCAATTTTACTTGTTTATAACACCCCAAAAATATGATGTTTTCCATACAACGCAGACCTTCATTGCACTTAAAGAATCATTCTTTACATACCATATCTATCGCTGGCGTTGCCTGGTGGACAACACATTTTTTCTAGAGCTCATAAGTTTTGTTGTACCTTATTGTATTCCGTATGTTTCCACCACTGGAAGTATGTTGTCGGTCCACCATGGGCTATGGTAAAAGTACGCCGGCAGACAGTAGATTGAGGTTTGATAGATGTTTTCTTGCACTTTTTCAACCATGTGCTTTCTGCTTCCCAGTCCGCTCTGTGTTTTTGCAATTGTTTCTGCAACATTACGTCGACCAATAAGATGGGCGGATTCTGTATCGTTATACTAAATGAATGTGCTGTCAGCTCAATGGTCACAGAGCAGGGGAAGTCCTTGGAATGTTACCGTAGGTTGTCACATAAAGGGCACTGTTGTTCATTAATTCCATTGACATTTTACAGGCTATTTTTACTCTCACGTTGTTAGTGTGTCCCTTGACAATTCGATACGAAACGCGTACTTATAGTTCTAAATACGGGACGATTCCGTATTCCTAGGGATGGTTGGCAACCTTATGTGCATGTCTCCGAGTTATTCATACCTCAGAAATAAATAATTATTGCCAGGAGGATTCTTGAATTGTGCAGTTCACATTAACTTATAAGGTGGACTGTACAGAAAATAATGATTTGAGTGAGTTTGATAGGATTAAGAATTACAGCAAACATTACACACCCTATTTTTGTCTTGGTGATCTATCTGTTTTGGGATGATTGTTCTGTCTCATGCAAATTGAGCAAATGGTGGCTGTATAGTTCTGAGCTCCAAGTAAAAAAAAAAAAACTTAAAAAAAGAGAGTGCTAACTACGAAACACACACGCAAACTTTGTAAATGTGAGCCAAATCAGATTTTTTTAGGGATGCACCGAAATAAAATTTTTGGGCCGAAACCGAAACCGAAAATGAAAAATGCTTGGCCAAAAACCGAAACGCCCCCCCCCCCCCCCCCAAAAAAAAAAAATTAGGCCAATTTTGCATTATCATTGCATTCATTATAATTAATTAAAATTATAATATTATTGTAGAATATTTAGGCCTATTTAGCACGGGCGTTTTAACAAAGCACAATATAAATTGAAATGCGTCCACACCACAGACATCAGAGACATGTTGGCGAATGGTACATTAAACACCAAACGTGGGGTGAGCATTGCAATTGCACTTTATAGTCAATGTACAGTAGTTCGCACCGGCGGGCACGGATGTGTGCGGTGCGGATGATGCATTTGTAGGCTATTTGGAGCGGGACACTGTGCAGCACACTTAAAATCGGCACATTCACCAACGTTTAAAAATTAATACATTTCTTTGCACCAGCCAATCGGCTTTGGGAACGGCCAGCAAAGTCACACAGTGTCGTGTACAGGTCTGTAGATAGTGGTAAGTGTTTACTTGTTTAAAACTGTTGATAGCAATAGTGCTAACATTTGCTAAAGTATTTAGAACGGCCATCAGAGTGCAAGTGAAAAAGTGGAAGCGCTCGAAGGGCTCTCATCAAAGAAAAAAAGGAAGGCGCTGCAGAAGAAAGAGTGTCTCAACTGTAGTGCAGTACTCGGCAGTGCTCTCTTTTTTTGACATAGTTTACCAAGCGACCCTTTCCCTTTCCGGTGTGCACAATGAAGCTGCCGGTACTCACAAATGCCAGCGAGCAGCAAGGCCGACACTCACTCCAGTAATTTAATTCAAACAGACACTTGCTTGCAGCGTTTTCCATTTTTTTTTGCTTGTGTCACCACAATATCCTCTTTCGGCCATATTCGTTTGGCTTGAATTTTATGCCGAATGCTGAAAATGCATATTTATGCCATTTTCGGCCCGAAATTTTTGGTGGCCAAATATTGGGTGCATCACTAGATTTTTTTTTTCCCATATCTGACTTTTTCTTTCTTTCTTTCTCCCTCTCTTTTTTTTTTTTTATTACAGTCCAAACAGCTCAATTCCGATTTTTACAAATCCGACCTGGGTCACTTTCATATGCGGTACTTGATCAAATACATATCCAAATTTTTGCAATGTGGCCTCTGTTTGAAGGGCCAGGTCACATGTATCTAATCTACACGTCATCAAACGTCCAATATGCGCACAACACGGGCAGCGAAGTGTAGTTGGGAGACTGCTGACAGTCATACGTGAATCTGCTAAATTGTTTTAAGTATAGAGCAAATAGCCTACAATATACTTGACTTGAATTTAGTTTAATTTGAAACATAAAGCATAAAGTTGCCATTTGTTGCTGCCTATTAGTAATTCAGCTACGCTGGTGGTTCATTTATTACATGCGGCAATGCATGTGACATCATCTTTAGTAGACGACTCCACGAAATGAGGAAATTGAAAAGCTGCGCCTCATTTCCTCAAACAATTTTACCTCTTCCTGCATCGCTCCTCTGTAGATATGAGATGATTAAAAAAAGATGAGCCCCAATGGCACTGACACGCTGGACCATACGTATTTACTTCCATAAAAACTAAGTTGTGACATCATCACTTCTTCTGCGCACGCAGGTTACTTTGGGGATGCATTTGGTTCATAAACTAGACAGACGGAGGTTGGGATTAGCATGCAATGTGAACGTTATCTGAATAGAGAATTAAGACCTGCAGTTTGACCCTAGCCAAAGACTGTAGTCGTATATTCTCTCATGGAGTCAGCACCTCATCACCAAATCAAAATGTTAAACTTCTCCACTGGCGTGTGGGTTTGTGTAGGAGTCATATGCAACAGACAGACAGACAGACAGACAGACAGACAACACCCCCGCCAGTGAAGCACCCCCTGCTAGCTTAACTACACTTCTCAGTAGCATTGCTTTATTATTTCTGTTTAAACTCAATTAAATAAACCTTCAGTAGCAAAGTTCCTTTAGTGATCACGCAGCGATAGCGCTGTAGAGCTCCCAAATGCAACATTTTCTCAGGCACTTTAAAACCTTAATTGCATCTCTTATTTTCACGTATTATGCCCTATCTTCTGGCTATACACGCAATTAGACAGGTGTATGGAAAGCGTGCAACTGAATACAAATGGCAACGGTAGCTATCAAGTCCTGTCGGAACACGTCTGAGGTCTGGAGTATCTTGTACAACCCCAAAAGGAAGCTTCTGGCAACATAAAGACGTTCAGTACAAATTTAATGGCATACATTTATGTATGTTGGAAATTTAAAAAAAAATGTCGTTTTACTTCAGAGCAGAACAGCAACAGCTAACATAGCACTAGCTGGCAACTTTTAGAAGCAATTGCTAATTCATAAGACTGCACTTATATTGGTTTGGTTTGGTTTGGTTTTATTAAACATATAAACATAAAGAAAACACAAAACACATTACAAGTATAAAATATAAGTTGAAGTAAACAAGAAAAACACTTATATTATTTAGACATACAGTATTATTACAGATTATTTTGTCAATAAAACAAAATTATTGTGGTCTATTTAAATAACTAACGTAATATTTGATGTTTGTGAAAAAAAGTAAATTTTTTAATCAGATGAATCACATCTTAGAATTTTGATTAATCACGATTAATCGCTTAATAAAAAAAAGGCTTTTTTTATCAACATTTTTTCCCCGCCAAATTTGAAGAGCACCGTTTATGTGTTAATTATTTTGACATTTAATGTTATGAGGACGTCTTCAACATTTTTTGATCCACTGCACACGCTCATCCTCCTCTTTTTCTAATCAGTTAATTTCTTGCATAATTTGAAATGGAAAAAAAATACCCCAATATTTCGGCATGAACAAACATTCTAAATGTGATACGCAAACATTTATTAAATGCTTTACTTTAATGCATGTAATGATGTTTATTGGTCAAACACAACCTATGCTACCTTAAATGTGTCCGCTGTCACGCTAAAGGATCATCTATAGTAAAAATTAATAGTGCGATTAATCTGCGTTAATTCATGAATAATGCGATAATTTTTGGTCATTAATTAATCAGTTAACGCTTAAACTTTGACAGCACTAGAAATAAGCTAATTGAATGGTGGAGAACAATTTCAGTTATGTTATTAACACAGTCTTGTCCCTGCTAGACACATTCATATTGTAGTGATAGAAAGAAGCATGATCTTAAAACTCAGTGTTCATTTAAACCCCAATTTTAATGTGTATTTTCTCATTCAGTGGCTGCACCCAACTGAAGTAGCTTTGATGTAGTTTAGCAACATTGGTAATTTTTTTTGTAGCTTAAATATATAATGTAACTACATTTCTATGGTGGGTATCATCGGGCTGTCATAGGGGGCTTGCTTGTGCTCCTCGCTTGAGGCACAATCTCTAAAAAACATTTGTTTGTTTTATTTCATTCAAGTAGCTATTTTTGTGTTAAGAAATACTGTAGTTGAGTTCTTTATCATTAAGACAATAAAAATATAACAGAGTGTTAGTGTGTTAGGTGTGGAGGCCAGACCTGGCTACAGAAAGATGTTACTGGGGGGTGGGGGGATGCGGGTGCATACATTTTTTTGCGGGGGGGGGGGGGGGGGGCACACTTCTTCAACCTAAATCTAATGTTCTTCAAGCTGAACAGTGGAGTTGTTACAACTGCAAAAGTGCTCAGAAATATTTTCTGTCACTTAAAAACGGCATTCATGAAATCTAAAAGACAAATGAAAAACAATGTGTGCATTTATGATACAAGAACGATATTATATGGTGTCAGTGAAAACTAAGCAAAATATCAATCTAAAAGGATCATGTGTAAAGTGCATTGTTTATTAGAACTGGGTGACAGTCAACAACTTTAACAAGCTTGGCAATAAAAAAACTGAATTGAACTCACGTTATACTGCAATGTGAGAAATAATTTTATCCTGCAACATAAGTTGTTGTTGTTGTTGTGTTTGTGTACCTGCGAGTGTATATGGGTCTCTTTAACTGCATCACTGTGTGTGTTGTTCGACAATTTTGTCCATGCATGTGTTGTGTCTGTGGCTTGACTGATTAAAATAAAAGGCACCATTCTAGATTAATGACTGAATGTGGCAGTGTAGGGTCATCAAAAATATGGAGCAAAGCGAAGTACTGTCTGTATGGTAATAACAATAATCCCCCACACACACACACACACACGTTCTCATCCATTTGATGTTCCCCTCTCAAGACGGAGGTCTGGTGACAGGTCTGGAAAAGCTACATTTAATGTGGAATAGCTTGTAGCTTAGCTCTCTCCCTTTTTTCAAGCAACCTTCCCAACACTGCCCCAGTGCCCTGAACACTTTAGCGAGCAATCAAGTATGTGCCATTATCGTACCCCTGCACACCTGTTGCACCAAATTGGAGATCTGCCTGTCGCTGCATGTCCGTCCATTGTGAATCACCATACGGCGTCAGCTTGCGTCCAAACACCCCTATCCTCTCTGCTAGCCATTAACAATAAACTCAGACCCTGCCAACAAATTCCAGTAATAAAAGCTCCTTTTAATTCAACACCTGTTTCTGTCTGCTTGGGGTTTAGTTAGTTGGCTCATTACAAAGGCACTAAAACATGATAGCCATGGACTTGCATACTAAGAAACACAAAAGCAGCCAAATAAACCCATAAACCACAAACCAACACAACCACTGGCAGATAACATTAAAGTCAGACAACTAAAATTAATGACAACCTGCAGAGATGCGTGAAGAGTTGGTTGTGGGAGGGGAAGGGCGTTCCGGCTTATGTTCCAAAATCCCAAAAATCAGCTTGTGGTATGGAGATGTAGAGTTGGTATGATTTTGACCTTTTTTTTGAGAGAGGGAGAGAGCTCAGTGTTGTTTATTCGGTAATCTTACCGATTCAACATGTCATCATCATTGCTCTCTCTTTTTTTTTTTTTTTTTTAAAGATCTAATAATTACTTTTAAATATAATGTATATGGCGGCATGGTGGCTGACTGGTTAGCACGTCCGCCTCTCAGTGCAGAGGACGTGAGATCGTGAGATTCCTGGGTGGAGTTAGCATGTTCTCCCCGTGCTTGTGTGGGTTTTCTCCGGGTACTCCGTTTTCCTCCCACATTCCAAAGACATGCATGTCAGGTTAATTGAACACTCAAAGTTGTCCGTAGGTGTGATTGTGAGTGCGGATGGTTGTTCGTCTCTGTGTGCCCTGCGATTGGCTGGCAACCAGTTCAGGGTGTACCCCTCCTACTGCCCGAAGCCAGCTGGGAAAGGCTCCAGCGCCCCCCGCGACCCTTGTGAGGACTAAGCGGTAAAGAAAATGGATGGATGGATGGATAATGTATATGTATTAACTGAATTTCATCTTTAGTTCAAATTGCAAATATGATAGTAGATCAATAATCCATTCAAAGTTAAATTTTGTTTGAAGATGTCCTGTTATGTGATATTTTACTGAAAAAGAACAATCATGGTTTATTTTTAGATGTTTTGCAACAAAAAAAAACATTTAAAAATTTTAACTTCACTACCAACATACCATGACCTCTATATTGTGTAATATAAAAGCTCATTTTTGTTCCTGTCTGTACAAGTTAAGACTATAAAATTGACTGTATTACTACTTATCTAAGATATATAGTAGTTACATTAATAAGAAAATGAGATATGGCAACGTTATTGTTGTTGTTATTATTATACTATACTTCTTCCTACTCCTTTTTTTCCGAACATGTGTATAGGTTCGATTTTTATGTTTTATATGATTTTTAATATAGTTGAGTAGATTTTTTTCTCGTTTCTTTATGTATATGTATGTTTAAAAAATTAAATTAATTATATTATTATTATTATTATTATTATTATTATTATTATTATTATTATTATTATTATTATTATTATTAAAAATACATTTTGTAAAGACATGCTGTAAGAAAATCCGTTGGTCATCATTAACAAGCTTGTTATGGCTCAATGAAACCAAGGTTGAATATTTATCCATAATTCATCCATAAAACACAACACAAATCACAAAAGAAAACACCATACCGAGGTCTACCGAGCATTGTGGTGCCAGGCAGCATCATGCTTTGGCGCTATTTATTATTTCATTTTTTCTAGTTGGAATCGGGGCCTTTGGCAAGGTGAAAGCTGTTACAAACAGATAGAAATAACAGTCAGTGTTGTTAGTACGTAACAGTAAGGCTTCTGTTAGAAAGGAAGAATAAATGTCAGGAACATCTGAAATTTAGTTGGGGTTAATCAGAGGTGCCTTAAATGGTGGCAAGTGTATGGTGGTCCCCATTTAAAATGAGTTTGAATCTTTATAAGCGAGTGTACACACTTCAGTCGTTTATTTTCATTTCCTCTTTGGGAAAGATTACAAATGTTTTTCAATTGATTCAGCTGATGTTTTGTCATACACATACATATACTTTAGCCATTTACTCTTGGTACTTGGTGTTTTAATATCTCAAGCTGAAATGAGGTGAGCAGCCCACGGCTTAATTAACAACAGCAACAAAAAAAAGCACCCGAAAAAAAGCCGTACAACAGACTGCATGAGCACAGTTGAGATGGTCACAGTATGAGTGTAGCTGTCAGGGGTGATAATAACACATCTAACGGGATTATCCTCCTAACTTTTCTGTGGGGAGCTGACCCTGTCCATGACAGCCATCTTTGATAAAAACTGCCACAGCAGTTAAAGCTCAGCTTGGAATGCGATTACCCTGAGAGCAAACACCAGCCAGTAAACACATTCACTGTGGCTGGAACACTTGTGCACTCATACTGTGTACAATAAATAAACAGCATATATACAGGATAGCCTAATGACAAAATATGTACCAGTATGTTATATATACATCCATCCATCCTTTCAGCCATTACATCCAATTCCAAATATATGTCTAAAGCATATAACAATGTTAAAGGTAATGTAAATGTCTCTTTTGTGCCAGTAGTAATCATTTTGCTCTCATTAAAGAGTTTGTTGGTAGCTTGCCGCTTGGTCTGATTCATTCTGCAGCGCTACAGTACATTTGGTTACATCATCAAACCCACTCACTCCTTAACTTACAAAAAACCTTCAGAGTAACAGGCACATTATTGAGTTAATGCTTTGCAATCGTATCTCAGAACTAAAAAATAAATAAATAAATAAAAAGAGAGAAAAATAAAAAAGTAATGAAAAGGGAAACAAAAAGGAGTGTGACAGTGAGAGAAGAAATTGTTGATTAAAAAAAAGGTAGGAAAGGGACCATTTTAAGTGGATGAAATGTGTATATTTTTTTCAGGTTGGTTGGATATTTCTATATAAGGATGATTAGAAATGGCAACAGGTTTGTTTCATGATGCAAGTACTGACAACCTCAAGTTTATTCTGATTTCTATATTTATAAAATACTTTGCACTGTGCAGATTTCACACCTTGGCTTAAGCTATCGTACCATGAGATTTTGATATCGTTTCATCCCTATTTAAAACACATCTGAATTTAAAGAGTGTGAAATGAAACAACAAAAGAGGGCTGTGTACCCCCCAAATCTAAAACTAAAACGTGATTATGTTTTCCAAGAATTCTATGAAGCCTGGTAACCCATTGATTTGTTCCAGAGATTAGTTAACAGTAACAATCAAACCAGCTCACATTTCGCTCCAAAATCAACTTATAAGTGATTATAGCAAAGAACAAAAGTATTACAATTAAGCACTATAAATCAAGACCATTATGGTCAATTATGGTTGCTGCTATTGATTGTACAAGTCATCAATCTATGATTAATTGACTTAACTCAATATTCTGACAATCGTAGTAGGAAACGCTGCCCATTATCAATCAATCAATGATTTCAAAAAAAGAAAATATGAGTTCATGAAGGGAGAATAACCTGAATATACAGTAGTTCTCTCGACAAGGCAGGTTTTGACAGCTGGAGTATTACTGGCCAGCGATTGTATTTATAGGATAAATGACAGATGAATCCTTAAATCAAATATTATTTCCTTCTTTATAAATACAGAGGTAGTGAACATTTCAGTGAAAAATTTGGTTAAGGGTTTGTAAGTAGGTTGATTAGTTACTAACCATTAATTGAGTGTTAATACCTTTTTCCTTCAATGCTGTCATGCTATATAGTAAGCACTGTATTTAATTACTGAGTGTATTACACATAAAAAGTCACATTTGCCATTTACAAATGCTAATAAGAAATCATAAATAATTATATGCAGCACACTTTTTAATATGTTTTGCCATCTACAATTGGTTACAACACAATAAATATAACATAGGATATAGACTAAAACATAAATTATAGCTGACCACATAATGTACCAGTAAACCAAATTATTTAAAATCATGCAAGGATAAGGACTGAGGAATTAAGGCAATCGGTCACAGAAAGGCTCACAAGTTGTGCTGTCGTTAACTATTGCAGCTTGTAAAAAGCATTAGATTAAGTGTTCATTAACTACTGTGATAAACAAATACAGTAAATACTGACTATACGTAAAGACATTGTAAAGTTAATTTAGAAATGTATTTCTAAAGACATTTACATGGTGAAAGATATTTTCTCAAAAAATATGCAAAGACATTTTTGGGCGTGGCTGAAACAGGGCCCAGTATAATAATAATAATGCATCGGATTTATATAGCGCTTTTCTAGACACTCAAAGATGCTTCACAATGGAATGGATACATTATTCATGCACTCACACATTCACACTGTGGTGGCGGTAAGCTACTTAAGTAGCCACAGCTGCCCTGGCGCAGGCTGACGGAAGCGTGGCTGCCAGTGTGCGCCTATGGCCCCTCCGACCACCACCAAACAGTCGCACCTTCCATACACCAGTGCGGACTTTTGAGATCTCATCTCATCTGGATTATTTTGACTCATAAATGGGAGCCTGCTATAAAACTGACAAACATTCATATGATTTGAATAAATAAATATTGCGGATATATATTAAACACTTTGCGGATTAACTGTTGAACTTTGACTGTTGAAACCTTCATCGCCAAAGAAAGACACGTCTGTAATATTATCTGCATAATGATTCATATCCGTATTGGTTGTAGGAGATTGTAATCTGTGTACATCTCTGCCCGTTCTCCTCGCGAGCAAAAACAAGTAATAAATGAGCACTCCAACATGAGCCACCCCTCAACCCACTATGTAACACCTGAGTGCCTTCATTTTATAAATGGTAAATTTAGTGCACGTACAGTATATAGTGCTTATCTACACCATATATGGTGGTTGGTAGGAATGAAAGGGTTCTTTCCTTGCTTGTTGTCAGTTTTTATTGGTTAATTAAATGGCAATTTAAATGGCAAAATTGTTTTTTTTAACTGTAAATGCACTTTGTGTTAAGTTGCTAAATAAGTAAAATTGAGAGTTCATGAAGATTTCCTTGTTTTATATAAAGAGATATTGTCCAACAATATCTGAATTTGCGTGTTTATGCTTTATTTACCGGTAAAAAAAAAAATAAAAAATAAAAATAAAACATTGCTTACAAGTTATTTCACTGAGTATGTTTTTTACTCTTACTCCAGTAATTATATTGAGGACTATTTTTGACTTGTACTTATGTCATATTATTCTAAAGTAACAGTACTCTGACTTGGGTTCTATTCTGCTCTACCCACCTGTTGTGTATGCTATTTATTCCTTCATTAAGTGTATTCCGCAGCCTCAACACTGACAGGCATAGTGGGTCTCTTTTATAACGGATAATAGTGCAAGGTCAAGTGTGCAAATTGGACAGGTATAAGATTTCTATCTTAAGACGAGCCTTTGAGTCTTCTTCCTTACCTTTTGTCAACATTGTGCGCAAGCCTTCTTCATTTACTTCATTTACCAGTTGTATAGTGAAGCTGTGTGTTGACATGGCCCGCAGGAAAACCCAGTGAAGTTGCTTTAGTGTGGGGAAATGCTGAATTTAGCGGATACATCCAGACCATCGATGAAGTTTCAAGAAATTTACCCGTGGCAAACAAACTTGTCAAGGTACTCCACAGGGGAATATTCTCTGCTTGAGTAGGGAGTTTTACGTTTCTGTCAGTACTTCTAAAGATTAAAATAACTTCACAAAACTAAATCCTTTTCTAACTTTGTCATGACAGTTTAAGCATCCTGAAGGGAGAAAGGCTACCCTTCTATTTACTTCACTGCATTAGTCAAATTTGTATGCATTCCACTTTGGTTCAGACAGAACCCAAGCTTGTCTGGAAAATTATTTAGTCCTTATAGAAGAGGGTACAGAAGGCCAAAGTGACACCATATTTGTATTCAATGTGCCAATTTAAAGGTATGGATTTATATCTATATACCGGTATATGTATTTTTTATGTCTTGTGATTTGATGATGGTGGGAGGTTGAACATTAGTTGTCTGGTGATGAGCAGTGTCGAGTTTACATCAAACATACCTTTTGGAATTATGGATAAAAATTTAATTTTGTGGTGTAACATAATAAGTTTTTAAAAGCAAAGTAAGATATGTGTGTTATATGCCACCCAGAGATGGGATTTAGTCACTGTCAGGTTCAGTCAACCTAGAACATTTAATAAACAACAGACAAGGAAGGACGACAAGAGACCTAGATTATTTTTGCTCGCGAGGAGAATGGGCAGAGATGTACACAGATTACAATCTCCTACCTGCACTGAAGCACATTCTGCCCAGCCCTCTCTTTTTATTTCTTTTAAGGTGGTCCGGGAACGCACAGCAACAACCATCACATATGAGTCATTATGCTGATAATAATACAGACGTGTCTTTCTTCTGCGATGAAGGTTTCAACAGTCAAAGTTCAACAGTCAAAGTTCAACAGTTCATCCGCAAGTGTTTCAGCCGCAATATTTATTTATTCAGTTTGTCAGTTTTATAGCAGGCTCCCATTTATGAGTCAAAATAATCCAGATGAGTTGAGATTTCAAAAAAGGTTTAGAATTCATGAATTTTGTTGACATGAACAGTATTCCTGTGCATGGCCTTTGGCTGGACAAAGTAACACCCGACACATTATTGACCATCTTTTTAATGAATGGTTATGCCATCATAGGAACAGTCTACATGTCACACCATCTGTTGGTCTTTCTTTCTCAACTTTGTAGTAATGACTTGTTAATTGTGTTTACTAATTTCTTCTTTTTTTTGTCGATGCATTTTCGCTGCATTTTACGTTTCATATCTTGCTTTCTTTGCCTCTTAACATTTATCCTGCCTTGTCAAACCAGTGCCATCTATGAATGCTGTTGATGCAGCCTTTTTTCATTTTATTGTTAGAATATGCTGTGCCCCCCCCCCCCGCCCCCTCCCAAAAAAAGAACAAAAACAGTGGCCCACTAGCCAAAATTTGGATATCAGTGTATTACATTTTCAAAAAAAATAAAACATAGCGCTAATGTTATTTTGGCACATTTGGAGGCCCTGAAAATTGTCTCACATTTCTCTTAGTTTTCATGTCTCTCACAGCCAATCACATACAAGGGGTTCTAAAAGAAAACTACCTATATCTGAAATATACATGGACCAAATGTAAGTAGGGTTAAAGAGAACCATAACAGGTCATTAAAAAATAATGAAGAGGGGAAAAAATGTGCCAGTTGAAAAGCTGTCTGGTTGAGAGGTTACATCACCCATATCTGAGCCATAATTCATGTTCCACTGTAATAGATCTACTAATATAAAGAAAAAGATAAAATAAGATCACAAAGGTCACTGAATAATGAATACAGGAATCCAGACTGGATTTTAATTGATGAGAAATGACTGAGATCAACCTGTGAGAAGGAAAAGCAGCTTGATGAAGGAGCAACGAATAACGATAACATTCAGCATTTAAGTATTCAAGTTTCTAAGGTTGCATTGTTATTACTTTTATACAAATTGATCTGATGATGGTGGGACTGTATTTGAAAAACATAATACACAAAATGAACAAATGTACAGATGAATACAAGATAAAATCAATTATTTTTCCTTGGACTCTTGTATTGTTACTTTTATTATTATTATTATTATTATTATTATTATTTTAACAGAAGTAGAACATTTGTAAATTTTAAAAATCAGTCTGCACAATTCTACTTAAATGATGTTGGAGAAGTATCCTGCCTACATGAAGACGAGATGACTAAGTAAAAGAAAATAGTCTACAAATATATCAAGTACGTTGAAGCTGTGGGTATTAGTCATGGAGATGACTTGGTAATTGGAGCTCTCAGACTCTTGAGGTAATAGCCCCAATCTGACTTTAGCAGAGCTAATTTACCAGATAATTTGATGAGGGCAGAATGAATTGCATATACTCCCTCAGGTCAGCAGTTCAGTGGGTTAATGACTGTGATGACTGTGACCTTGTCAACGTACGAGTAAAGCGAGCAAATGTACATGACTGCGGTAAGACTGCGGTAAACTAAAGTAACCTTAATAAGAACTTTTCATCATGCATATCAAACCGTAAATACTCTGTATGGAACAAGAAGCAACTTCTTAGTTTATCACCAAAATGGGGATTCTTTGTAACAAAATGAAAATATCAAAATGGAAGAAAAAAATTAATCAAAGCACTCAACTCCCATAATACGGTGAAAGAGAAAAATACTGAACTCAGCGGTGAAACAACCATTGACCCTGAAAACCAGACTTGATCACCAAATAAAGACTCAAGCTCTTTAGAAGCAAACCATTCATTCACAACAGGAGCCTTGGTAAGGACCGAAGATTTTGTAAGGCTGACATCAATCGTTACAACAAACACAATGTGATACCGCCTGGATTCTCTAAGTGGTGCATCAGCAAGTCACACTTGTCATACCCAGCCATGTTGGCCCTGTAGCTTCAGAAAACAGCAGAAAATCAGGGAGTTACGTCACGTCCGCTTATTTCCCGACAGTTCCTGCCCACTGTTGGTACCAGATATGATCGGGCTGCAAGATTGAATATTGTAAATATTTCTTCCTGTAACGTGTCCATGTTTTCTCTCCATATAACCATGAAACACAATCAGATTTCCAAAGGCACGACGCTTTCCCTCTTCGGACCAGTAGCGTGATGTAATCAGTAGGCGCCAATTTTCATGATTGGCAGTCATGGCAGCCAATCGGAGCAAGTGTGTTTACACTCAAACCAGGAAAAAACTCCCGTTGTTGTTGTTGTTTTTCAAGTGTAAGTGCAATAAGTACTGAAGTTTATGTTGAATTGCCTGGTCGTTCTGAAAACTGGTGCTGTAAAAATAAACAAAATCATTTGATATAAACTATAAAGCAATTTTTTTAAGTTGTGAAAAAAGTTGCTTTTTCTGGTAATGAGTTACTTTTATTATGAAGTAATTTAATTACTAACTAAATTACTTTTTAAACAAGTTCTTCGTAACTGTAACTAATACCTTTCTTATGAAGTAACATTCCCAACACTGGTCTATAGTTTGTTGCTTGAGGGTTGTTGTGTTGAGGTGTTCATGAAAACTTGCATGGTGAACTACCATCTGTTGTCCCTTTACACAAAATATGACAGATTTGACTAGAATGTTGAACCACAGGCATTTATTCTGTCTTTTGCCTTACTATATTACAATTTTAATAATTACATAATTATAGCAGAGGCCTATAAAGTTTAAATCCATCATAAATTATTTTTTTCTATTTGTTTTTACTTGTTTTAAACTTCATGACTGTTGACATGTTCATCCAGTAATGTCAAAAATAAACAATCCTGTTTGATTATGCACAGAGCATTGGCATACAGTATTTCAATATGTGAAGCACACAGTGTTTTAAGTGGGCCGGAGCGTGGCGGTACGGAGCTCCAGCACTTCTAGAAAACCTCCCTTGAGCGTTCAGGTACTTCTCAACGTGCAAAGAACGTAATATCTGCGTTCTGACACGCTTGACAATTCATGTTTTGATCCCCAAAAGCTGTTCTGGCGAGTGCCGCTCATCCACGGATTTACATATAGTATGGAAGTCCTGCGCTCATCACCTTGCACACGCTTAATCCAGAACTCCTACATATCTGTGCTTTGCAAGAGAAGCGCGCATACGTCATTCAAGTCGCCAGCTAGCCCGATGCTAGCCGACCAAACGCATGTACAACCATAGCTCTTGAGTTAAGAAAATTTAATGAAAACACTACCATGCTGTCCTGGCTCAAAGCTTCAACAAAGACCACAGTCAGACTCTGAGGTGGATTCGCAGGATGATACAGCACGGCCATAAAAATAATCTGGGCTGCTCATGCTGTAGCGAGAAGTGAAGCCGGCGGTGGACGTCTTGCGTTGCCACACCTCAAGGCCGAACCAGGGCATATGCAAACTAGGCGGTCGCCTAGGGCAGAGGTCCCCAACCCTGGCCCTCAGGGACCGGTATCCAGCCTGTTTTCCATGTCTTCCACAGCCAACACAGGTGGAGATCATTATCAGCCTTCTCCAGAGATTGCTGATTAGCTTATGATATGAATCACCTGTATTGGCTGTGGGAGGCATGGAAAACAGGCTGGATACCGGTCCCTGAGGACCAGGGTTGGGGACCTCTGGCCTAGGGCGCAATCTAGTGGAGGGCGTGCCAAATTGCAGGGAAAAAAAATAAAAACATAAAAAATATTTTTCCCCCTCAGGTTTTCTCAAATAAAAAATGCATTTTTTTTATTGCAGAATTGCGTTGTTTTATTGTGCTATTATAATATAGTTATACTAGTTGATACTTTTGATACTTCTGTCTAAAAGAAGACGCTGAGGACGTTTAACGGCTCTAATGTATATGCCAAGTCTGGAGTGGCGCTGTAGCGCAGTCACAGGGAGTTAACGGAAAGCGTAGAAGAAGAATCAGCGAAGAAGACGAACACTATTTTTTTCCCCTAACTTTATTGCAATCTACAGAACAAACATGGCTTTGCATGTATCAAAACAACATGGAAAAAGACGAAGACAGGAGAAGTGACAATGGTGGGTGATTCAAGTACAACACCGCTTTTTGAATGTGGGAATAAAGAAGAAAAGTATTTAGTTGCAAAAGCATAAGCAAGCTAAGGAGGCTGCGCAAAACGACTACAACACGGCTTTCCGCCATTGTTGTTGACAGACTGACGGTTTGCGCACAGTCACGCAAGAATTGGCACATGCGTCATCGATGTGCCACAATGCGTCGTCATCGAGCTGCGACCATTACATCTCAACTGGAAGAGTATCCTGCATATGGTGTCCAGACGGAGGCGCACGGGGCACGTTTTGAAATCTTTGCACTCTGGAGCCGGTTTGAAAAGTGATCGGTTACAAGCTCCGAAACCGCGCCATCGTGTGGACGGGGCCTATAAGATGCAGGACTTGACTTTGACAACACTGCTCTAAAAGCAGAATTCATCAGTAAGAATGTGAATATAAATTTTCTCCCAAATTTTCCGAGTGCTTCTCAAAGATTGGTCTGCATCAACCGATCCAGCTATCAGAAACATCAACAATGAAATGAAAGCAAAGCACACAAAAAAAACATTCATGGTGAAATGTAAACCTTACTTCTGAAAGTCACGATTCCCAATACTGAATAATACTCTGAATGATTGATGCAAGCAATGAAGTTCATTCTTTGCTAGGCTCTCATTATCCCATACAGGGATCCTTGGTGCGAAGAAATGTATTTATTCATTTTTAAATGTTGGTGAATATGTGAATGTGAGGATTTTAAAGTGTGCAGCATCGTGTCCTGCTCCAAATACAAACGTGTCATCACGCATCTGTGCCCGCCCGTACGAACTATTGTACATTGACTATAATGTGCAATCGCACTGCCAGAAAATGCTCACCCTGCGTTTGGTGTTTAATGTACCATTCAAACATATTTGTGGTGTAAACGCATTTCAATTTATATTGCGCTTTTGGTAAAATGCCAGTGCTAAATAAATATTTTAGAATAATATTATAATTTAAATTAATTATAATAAATGCAATGATAGTAAAAAATTGGCATAATTTTTTTTCGCCGATATATATATATATATATATATATATATATATATATATATGTATATATATATATACATACATAGTGGAGTTAGGGAAGTCCCGGCGCTTATTTTTTTCCACAGCAAACACTGGAAGCACATGCATATATATATATATATATATATGTGATTTCCTGCGCCAACGATGGTGTTGGCTGGTAAATTGTCTATCTCTGGCTGTGAGGGATATTGGCTCTCCCGGCCACTTTATCATTGTGAGGCAGCTCCGACAGAAACCCTGACACAGTGAGCTCTTTGAGAAGTGAAGTGTGGACAGCTTGCGCACAATTAGAATTAATGCAAGGCTGTTCAGTAAGGAAATGAGCCATCACAACACAGAACAGCTCTTCATTTCAATTTTATGCTTCACTCGTTGAATTTTAGGTAATAATGGAAAGGCAAGGATGATGATCATTATTGCTTGTGATGAAAGATAAGTTGGCATTTCTTTATGTTCCTATTGGCAAAGCAGTTGCTGATGTATTTGCAACACAGCATTTTTTTTTTTTTTATTGAACAGCTTCATCTATTTGGTCGATTATTTGCTGTCATTGCCACGGTGATCCCCAGTTTACCTTCTTCACAGCATATGCTATGAGTGGACCACGTGGTCACACTGGCACTTGAGTGATAGTTAAATTATAGTAGTCTTAATGTTATTTCGCCATTATAGATGCAGGCTCACATTTTATTATTGTAACCTTGTTCATGAAACTCATGAATATTAGTATATATTTTAGGGCACATCAGTCTCCAACATGCTATACGCGACTGTGGCTCTTTGCTTGTAATTAATTTCTAGTGAGTGCATGTCAACCAGCAGAAGGCCCAGAAGCGTTCATTTGTTGGCTCAAGTCCTTCACCGAGCACGGAGGCCGCTTCTCAAGGTTATCACAATCGTCATAAGTCAATTCTGTCCAGATCTTGTGATAAACTGCTAGAGAAGCAGTGCAATGTTGCAGTGCCTCACTATCTAGCAGTTTCTATCTTAGGTTGTAATTCATCTGTAATTACCTAGCTCAAGAGTGCGTGACGTTTATATGTGTTAATTCCAATGTTAGATTTTAAAGTGGGAAAAACATGGTATAAACATGTGCAACGGGCTCTACCAAGTCACATGAGATATGATTTGATTGTTGTAAGAACTGTTGATGTCCCTCTATTAATCTGTGCATTTTGTCAAATATGATATTTTTATTATTACTGTACTGACTCTTCAAACACAAGCCATTAAAGAGAGATTGACTTGGATGACTTTCAATTTCCTGATGACATCAATTACGTTTTGAATAAGCATATGGCACCTGGCCTGTCACCAGCTAGCTGGCTAATAACATAGAAGAGTACATCTTCTTTTAGTCCTTTTTCACATTTCCCAGAAGCCTTGCAATGCATGACACCACGGATGATCCTAATTAAAGTTCCCTGTTAATGTGTTTTTTTTTCTTCTCATTCTTTTTTTCACGTCCAACAGAAAGATGGTAAGTAAGAAAGCCGAAATGCAGTTTCCTTAGTTGCTTTGCCTACATGAAAAATGAACCTTATGTTATTTTGGTGAGCGACCAATATACCATATTTTATATTGATATTGTATCTTTTGTTGAGGGCAAAAACAAGCAAGGGATGAAAACGGTAAAAACACTTTTTACAATGTGACATGCCCTTCACTTCTCCAGGAGACAACTCAGGAAGAAATAAATGACTCGACTGCCACTAGACTTATACGGTGTTATGATAAATCTGTTCTAGACTGAGGAGGAACAACAGGGCAATAAAAACGGTTTCAAACGAGACTTAAAACAATGGAATTGAGAGAGGCCTTTGAGATAAATGTCACAGTCAACCGTCTCTGATCATAATATAGATTCAGTATGAGAATGGGAAGCTCAAGAAAGGACACTGCGGGCCCTGTTGTCGTAGACAGGCGCCCGTGCACTCTGCGTCAAAATGGCCACAGCTACATTTTGGTGATGAGACACGTTGGACGTTCCAGCAGACCAAGGGTGTTTTCGATTACACACCCCGGGTAGTAGAAAATAGACTAGACTTTAGACAAGGTGAAACGAGGTCTAAGTTGTGGCGCAGGTGGTGTAACGTGATTTTGATGGATCTGATCCAGGTGCAGGCAGACAGATTATATGTGCCGCTTATATGTGTGGTAGATGTTACCTTCACATTTCATTCATAAATATGACATCAGCATGTTAAAATGTCTTACTATAACGATAAATAATGAGGGACCCTTTGCATGCAACAGTTCAGTTCCGCGTTTCGGGTGAGGCAAGATGCTCAATTCCAGTCGCTAGGCTAACGCAATAACACCAACATCTAGGGCTGCTCAATTATGAAGAAAATATTAATCACGACTAGTTTGGTAATATTTGAAATAACAATTAGAAGACTCATCTGTTTTTGTTTTTATACAAGAAAATGTTTAAACATGTAAAACAATTTTAAGACAAATCAATTTCTTTGAAACACTATAATTATGCAAGTTCCTTTTGGACCAAACATGATTTATTAAATTTGTAATTCCAAAATAAAATGGTGCAAATATATACATTTAAACAACTCAAAATTAGTATTAATATTCTTATATATTTTTTTACGATTATACTGATTTTGTAATTGTGGAGTGTAATAAATGAAATTGTAATTGAATTTAGATTAATTGCACAGACAGCATCAAGCTCTTCAAAGTATACTCGCTGTCTGCTGGAATTATGTCACGCTAACGTAAATGATGTATTACCTTTTTTTAATTGCGCCAGTTATCTAAGTAACTGTGAAGCGATCAAAGGATCCATATCTGATTTAATGATCCATTCGCAGTTTTACAGCAGTTCATGCAGGTTTCATCAGCATCATCTTTACTCAAATCTTTACTCAACTTTGTTTATAAAGACCCCAAAAACAAATTATTTCTTAATTTATTTAAAGTTATTTTTTGTACCTTGGGCAGGTTGGAAGTAAAACATTAATTTCGTTGCTCTGTACTTTTGATGTGCAATGACAAAATTTGGCTAATGGGGCTATGCCTTCGTTTAAAAAAAAAAAAGTGAAGCGGTAGCATCAAACTATTGGATATATCTATTACACATGCATGCACACGTTAACACACGTTTTAAAATGAGTCTGATTTTCCCCCAGATGGCGCCCCAGTAGCCTGAAACATGCAGTGACCGGAAACTCATACGCTGCCTAATTTTTTGCCCAAACATGCCAGATGTGTATGTGTTGCTCTGCATATGGTTCATTGAAAATGGAATGAAGTAAATCATAAGTATACAGGACCTTTATAGCCAAGGTTTGATTTATGGTTGTCATCACACCGTGGCTGCATTTCCTATAAGCTTCACTGATCAAAACAAATGCATCTGAGAAATACTAGTAAGTACGGTCAATTAGTACATGCTAACTTTTACATCTGTTCATTCTGTATCCCTGTGGAAGGTATTCAGAGGACAATATTTGATGGCAATTTATTACTTCCAATTGTATCTGAAAGACATGTCTAGTGGTGAACTATTAACTCATTCATTGCCATCCACGAATTAACTTGGGTTTTTAATCTAACCGTTCAGGGCCATCCACGAATGAAGTCGGGTTTTGCGGGGTTTTTATGTACTTGTTTTGAGGAAAACACTACTTCACTTTTATATTTTTATGCTGGATCATGAGTGATCGGAGGTAACAATGAATACACAGAGACTGATATGCTGTGCTAGAACAAATGTGCCTTTTATTCCCCGCAAACAGCAATCAACACACTTCAACGCTAAGCAGCAGAATATAATCATCATCAGCGCTTACCTTGACACTAGACCGTAGAGCGGACGGTCCGGGTAGAACGAGCTGCAAAACGGCTGGGCGATCGTACGTATCCTTCAGCTGACTCTACCCACACCGTGTGCCGCTCCGTATTTTATTCGTTAACAAAAAGTTGTGACCGTGAGACACCGGGCTGGCCAAGCCCTCTCCCAGGCACCCTCGAAAACATGTTTCTAAAGCAGGGAGGACTATAGTATAAACAAGGAAGCATGCCGGATTGTCATCCCGACCATCCGTTTCGATTGATGGCGAGCCTTCCCACTTGGATTTGGAGACAAACACACCTTGAATACCTCTTCTGACGCATTCTCTGGTGTGCCCAAGCTGCAATACCTGCACACTCACTCCCATTCACATTACACTAAATCAACACACTAAAGACTCTAAATTTCCTATGGACTTACCTTTTTATTTTATAGCCTGGGAACTTTGGACTAATATCGTCCTGCGTTTTTTAATTTTTTAACTCAAAAAAAGCTTGTGCTTTATTTACCTTGACTAATTTTGGTGGCGACTGTCGCCTTCCTCAGAAGCTGTCAAACTGACAGTTGTGACGTGTATTATCAGTTGATGTTCCAGCTGATGAGGAACATTAGATTTGTAGAAAAGATGAATTTTTTTAGCCACTTTGGACTCATACTTACCTTTTCGACTACCTGGACTTACAACAAAATTGTAATTGTGTATTGGTGATTGTTATTTGGATTTCCCCCGCTCTCAAAAAAGGTATTGTATTTTTGTATATTTCGATTTTTGCTTGATATTGAAAAATTGGAAAATTTGAGTTTGTCTAACTATACTGGGTGCACCCTAAATTTCAAAAGAGATTTCATAGAACTATTGGCCTTTTTTTTTGAATAGGAAATATAGAAGATTATATTTTTTATCTGTCTGCGTAAAATATTGTTTTCTATTTTTCTACAAACGTTCACTAAAGCTGGCAAGTCAAATTGTTTCTGTTTCTCATTTGAACACTACACTTAACTTTTGCACCCGAACTTACTGGTCCTTTGAGGTAACTTATGATAAATAATTGTAACTTATCCCTAATAAGCGTTACAATTATGTTGCACAAAGGACAATGCTTTCACCTTGTCAGTAAGGTGGGGCTTTAGGACCCAGATGCGGGAAGGCAGAGCAAGGAGGCAGAGGTGCAGTCCAAAAGAGGTTTTAATATCTACTCAAAAAAAGGCTAACTTCAAAGTACAAAACAAATGGAACTAACAAAACCTGAAGCAAAACATGAAAAAACAACTAAGGCGAGACTAACAACATGACATGGATCCGGATAAGGCAAAGAGGTCAGCGTGACGTGGCGAAAGACTTACGAACGTGGCAACAGCAAAAATGAACCAACACAGACAGCGGGGAGACAACCGACTAAATACACCAACACTAATGACATGACAAGACACACCTGGCTGAGGGCACTGATTGGATGACACATGAGGGTAATGGGGAAAGGTGGACACAATCAGGGTTGACACAGACACCACATGAGGAAGGGCAAGTGACCAGAAACGAGAGGAGTCAGACTTTTCACAATAAAACAGGAAATGACAAGACAAGGGGAAAACACAAGGAAAACATGACAGGGAGTAAACAAGACTGAAAATAAACATGACACACCTCTACCGGAAAGTATGCACCATCAAGGTGGTTGAGACACACTTGTAAATAACTCCATCTTCTTGCTTTTTGGCACCAATATCCTTTTTTTCTGAATTGTTTTATGTTATTTTGAAGAAAAATACTGTTTATATGTTTGACCTGTAATAAAAACAAAAAGTATTGCTTTCAAAGTTGAATTTTTACTTGAAATGTATCTTTTCACAAAACCCTCGATTTCTCCATTTTTTTAATTTCAAAAACAGGATTTTAGGTTAAACTTGCCTCTCTTCTATTGCTGATTACTCAAGAATGAAAAATGCTAGAGACAAACTTTTTTTTCTGATGAAAGATGAGGGTTTAAGCTTTCTTCCGGTAGCTCCCATCTTTATATAGCCATTGAACAAAATATTCCGTAGGCCGTCAAAAATTGGTTAAAATCCTGTAAAATGTATGGCACTGAGGCGATCGCAGATAGCTGGAATTCAATGGGTTAAGGACTTAACTGATCAGGTATGGTAGAGAAAACTTTATATAATTATAAAATAATAATCTAGGGTCCACTCCAAGTTGTATGAATGTGGGGCAGATGTGGCCTGGGGCCTGCCAGCCCATCCTTGCCCTATCAAATGGCCCTAATTACCTAAAGACGACATTCAGTTTTGGCAAGCTTTCTTTGCACGTCAAGAATCAATAGTCTTTATTGTCATGATGCGAGCATGACAAAATTTTGTTCCAGCAGCTTTCGGCACAATTTAAAAAGGCACATAGTTCAAAAACACCAAACTAGACCACATAATAAATAATTAAATAATTAAAAAGTGCAGATGAATTAGTAGAACATTGCAACATTTTGTTAAAGTGTAATATAATGTGGGTCTTTGCAGTTTAAAATACATAATGCGTAGGTGAGCGGAGGGTGAGTGTGTTTGGAGATGGGGTGATGCAATTCACCGCTCTTGGGGAAAAAAAACTATACAGCAGTCTGTTGGTGCGAGTCCTTATAGTCCTGTACCTCAGGTACAAATAGTTCATGTCCCGGCGGGGTGGGGTCTGCAGCTATGCGACTAGTCCTCCTCCCAACCCCGCCGTCATCTATAGAGTCCAGTGGTGGGAGAGGACTGCCCACAATTCTCTGTGCTGTTTTCACTACCCGGGACAAGTCCTTCCTGTCCTGTGCAGTGCAGCTCCCATACCACACTGTTGCACCAAAACAGAGGATGGTCTCTATCGTGGCTCTGTAGAGGTTTTTAGGAACTGAGGTGAGAGTCCAGTCCTTTTAAGCTTTCTGAGGAAGAAGAGCCTTTGTTGGGCCTTCTTCATCGGGTGCTGTGTGTGTATGGACTAAGTGAGGTCAGATGTAATGTGGATTCCTAGGAACTTGATGCTATCCATTTGCTCCACCTCCTCCCCATGTATGAAGAGAGGGGTGTGATCCATCCTCCTGGATCTCTTAAAATTCACAATGACCTCCTTGGTCTTGTCCAGTCTGTCAGGTGTTCAATCTCCTCTCTGTAGTGGGTCTCATCATTGTCTGATATGAGGCCCACTATGGTGGTGTTGTCCGCATACTTCACAGTCATATTTGTTGGATGAAGAGGATGAAGAGAGCGGGGCTGAGCACACAGCCCTGTGGTGTGCCTGTACTCTGGATTAATATGGTTGATGTGCAGTCCCCAATTCTCACCACCTGAGGCCTATTGGTGAGAAAGTCTTCATCCAGAGACATAGAGGAGCAGACAGTCCTAGGTTGTGGTGTTTCAGTATCAGCTTGTCCGGGATGACAGTGTTGAATGCTGAACTGAAGTCCAGAAATAACAACCTGACATAAGTGTTAGGATGCTCCAGGTGAGCACATATGGGGTTTGCTGATGTCGTACCATAATTGGCCAACATCCGTTGTCATTTAAATGTCTTTTTCAAATTCCAGTTCCAGAAATATGGAAATAAACATCTCCCTTCCTTGTACCAAATGCCTGGAATGTGCATCCAAGCAGACTCATTTAGGACCCATTGTATTTTTACACCCTTGTAAAGAGCCACTGTAAGCTATTTTTGGTTAAATGAGGATAAATTAAATACAAAATTGCCGGATTAACAGTATCCTGCTGGTATGATGGTCTATTTATGAGCTGCTGCAGATGGCATCAATACGCCAACACATTCTGTGTTGGGAAATGTGAGCATGATCAGTCTCCATAGTACTGCAGCGAGCTGAACTGAACTGTACTGCTTGGTGGAAATGTGACTTTTCACCCCTGTGTAATGCATGAGTGATTTAAATTACGTGATAGTGCCAGGAAATACACAGCATATTGGTTTTCTCATATGCACACACACGCACATGCACATCCTCACACAAATACAAAAATAAGAAAAAGAGAAAAAAAAGAGAGAGAGCAATGATGATGACATGTCAAATCGGTAAGATTACCGAATGAACAATACTGCGCTCTCTTAGAAAAATAAAAGAAAATAAAAGAAAAAAATGTGTCCGCTTTCGTTCACAATGAAGCCTAAAGCATTTCTAGAAAACATATTGCTCCTCAAGCCCTACCTATTTTGAGGCCTGGAGAATGGACTGTAGGAAATAAATAGTGGAGCTTTCTGTGGCATCATCTTTACAACGGAGTGAAACATCACACCATGTATGAGTCAGAGTGGAAATACCAATATTGTCAAGTGAGCAATCATGCAACTCATATAGAGGACATAATCCCTGGTCTAGGCAGTGCGGCACTCCTATGATTAAACAAAGCATGATTTATGCTTGTTATTGCCTCCCAGAAATATCTGAAGAACTGCAGTGGAACAATTTCAAGTGGAATTGTTTTATTATATATTTTTTGTATTTAGAGTACCCGGTGAACACACCTTTGCCTTATTAATTGCTACACATTGACAATGTTAATAAATATATGACTAGTAAGATAACCATACAGTGGCAAAGTTGCATCTAAAACACAATTGGTTGTAAATCCATGCCAAAAACGGAGGCACTCCTAGCTGAAGGTGAAAGTATGAGTTTGAGTAACTATAGACAAAGGGATCTTTTTATTACTCCGCTGACTGTGCAGAATAATGAAAGTGAATAAAGCAGAAAATGGTACGTCGTAAAAGGCGACCATTTCTAATTCAGTCATACATTGTGAATGCATCGTTGCACCGTCTCTGCAATATTAAAACAATCTTTTAACACAAGAGAGCTTCTTATTCTGAGACAGTGAGCAAATGAACCACTGTGCACTGGGCTGTGTTTGCAGGCAATGTAGATCCAATGTCGGACCTTTAAGTATTTTTTTCAGTTATGCAATGAATCACAAAAGAAATGTTTATAATTTATAAAATAACTCATAAAAGAGAAATCAAATGTATAAATCTAACTTTTAAAGTTATATAGTATAAGTATTTTTTTTCAGTTATGCAATGAATCACAAAAGAAATGTTTATAATTTATAAAAGTCCGTCCGTCCGTCCGTCTTCTTCCGCTTATCCGGGGTCGGGTCGCGGGGGCAGCAGCTTTAACAGGGAAGCCCAGACTTCCCTCTCCCCAGCCACTTCAGCCAGCTCATCCGACGGGACCCCAAGGCGTTCCCAGGACAGCCGAGAGACATAGTCTCTCCAGCGTGTCCTGGGTCGTCCCCGGGGCCTCCTGCCGGTAGGACATGCCCGGAACACCTCCCCAGGGAGGCGTCCAGGAGGCATCCGAACCAGATGCCCGAGCCACCTCAACTGGTTCCTCTCAACGTGGAGGAGCAGCGACTCGACGCTGAGTCCCTCTCGGATGACCGAGCTTCTCACCCTATCTCTAAGGGAGAGCCCGGCTACCCTGCGGAGGAAACTCATTTCGGCCGCTTGTATCCGGGATCTTGTTCTTTCGGTCACGACCCACAGCTCGTGACCATAGGTGAGGGTAGGAACGTAGATCGACCGGTAAATCGAGAGCTTCGCCTTTCGGCTCAGCTCCTTCTTCACCACAACGGACCGATACAGCGTCCGCATCACTGCAGACGCTGCACCGATCCGCCTGTCGATCTCCCGCTCTAACCTACCCTCACTCGTGAACAAGACCCCAAGATACTTGAACTCCTCCACTTGGGGCAGGACCTCCTCCCCGACCCGGAGAGGGCACTCCACCCTTTTCCGACTGAGGACCATGGTCTCGGATTTGGAGGTGCTGATCCTCATCCCAACCGCTTCACACTCGGCTGCGAACCGCTCCAGTGAGAGCTGGAGGTCACGGCTTGAAGAAGCCAACAGCACCACATCATCTGCAAAAAGCAGAGATGCAATGCTGAGGCCACCAAACCGGACCCCCTCAACGCCTCGGCTACGCCTAGAAATTCTGTCCATAAAAGTTATGAACAGAATCGGTGACAAAGGGCAACCTTGGCGGAGTCCAACCCTCACCGGAAACAAATTCGACTTACTGCCGGCAATGCGGACCAGACTCTGACATCGGTCGTACAGGGACCGAATGGCCCGTATCAGGGGGCTCGGTAACCCATACTCCCGAAGCACCCCCCACAGAACTCCCCGAGGTACACGGTCAAACGCCTTCTCCAAGTCCACAAAGCACATGTGGACTGGTTGGGCGAATTCCCACGCACCCTCGAGGATCCTGCTGAGGGTGTAGAGCTGGTCCACTGTTCCACGGCCGGGACGAAAACCACACTGCTCCTCCTGGATCCGAGATTCGACCTCCCGACGGACCCTCCTCTCCAGCACCCCTGAATAGACCTTACCTGGGAGGCTGAGGAGTGTGATCCCTCTAAAGTTGGAACACACCCTCCGGTCCCCCTTCTTAAAAAGGGGAACCACCACCCCGGTCTGCCAATCCAGAGGCACCGTCCCCGATGTCCACGCGATGCTGCAGAGACGTGTCAACCACGACAGCCCCACAACATCCAGAGCCTTCAGGAACTCCGGGCGGATCTCATCCACCCCCGAGGCCCTGCCACCGAGAAGCTTTCCAACCACCTCGGCGACTTCGACCACTGAGATAGGGGAGCCCACTTCAGAGTCCCCAGACCCTGCTTCCTCAAAGGAAGGCGTGTTGGTGGAATTGAGGAGGTCTTCGAAGTACTCTCCCCACCGGTTCACGACGTCCCGAGTCGAGGTCAACAGCACTCCGTCTCCACTATACACAGTGTTAACGGTGCGCTGCTTTCCTCTCCTGAGACGCCGGATGGTGGACCAGAATTTCCTCGAAGCCGTCCGGAAGTCGTTTTCCATGGCCTCACCGAACTCCTCCCATGCCCGAGTTTTTGCCTCAGCGACCGCCAAAGCCGCATTCCGCTTGGCCAGCCGGTACCCGTCAGCAGCCTCCGGAGTCCCACAGGCCAAAAAGGCCCGATAGGACTCCTTCTTCAGCTTGACGGCATCCCTTACCGCTGGTGTCCACCAGCGGGTTCGAGGATTGCCGCCACGACAGGCACCAACCACCTTACGGCCACAGCTCCGATCGGCCGCCTCAACAATTGAAGCGCGGAACATGGTCCACTCGGACTCAATGTCCCCCGCCTCCCCCGGGACAATGGAGAAGCTCTGCCGGAGATGGGCGTTGAAACTCTTTCTGACAGGGGATTCTGCCAGACGTTCCCAGCAGACCCTCACAGTACGTTTGGGCCTGCCTGGTCGGACCGGCATCTTACCCCGCCATCGGAGCCAACACACCACCAGGTGGTGATCAGTTGACAGCTCCGCCCCTCTCTTAACCCGAGTGTCCAACACATACGGCCGCAAGTCCGATGACACGACTACAAAGTCGATCATCGAACTACGGCCTAGGGTGTCCTGGTGCCAGGTGCACATATGGACACTCTTGTGCTTGAACATGGTGTTCGTTATGGACAGTCCGTGGCGAGCACAGAAGTCCAGTAACAAAACACCACTCGGGTTTCGATCGGGGGGGCCATTCCTCCCAATCACGCCCCTCCAGGTCTCACTGTCATTACCCACGTGAGCGTTGAAGTCCCCCAGTAGAACGAGGGAGTCTCCAGGGGGTGCGCTCTCCAGCACACCCTCCAAGGACTCCAGAAAGGGTGGGTACTCTGAGCTGCTGTTCGGTGCATAAGCACAAACAACAGTCATGACCCGTCCCCCCACCCGAAGGCGGAGGGAGGCTACCCTCTCATTCACCGGGGTAAACCCCAACGTACAGGCGGCTAGCTGGGGGGCAATGAGTATGCCCACACCTGCTCTGCGCCTCTCACCGTGGGCAACTCCAGAGTGGAAGAGGGTCCAGCCCCTCTCGAGAGGATTGGTACCAGAACCCAAGCCGTGTGTGGAGGTGAGTCCGACTATATCTAGTCGGAACTTCTCAGCCTCGCACACCAGTTCGAGCTCCTTCCCTGTCAGAGAGGTGACATTCCATGTCCCCAGAGCTAGCTTCAGTAGCCGGGGGTCAGACCGCCAAGGCCCCCGCCTTTGGCTGCCACCCAACTCACTGCGCACCCGACCCCTTTGGCCCCTTCCACCGGTGGTGAGCCCATGGGAAGGGGGACCCACGTTGCCTTTTCGGGCTGTGCCCGGCCGGTCCCCATGGGTATAGGCCCGGCCACCAGACGCTCGCCTTCGAGCCCCACCTCCAGGCCTAGCTCCAGAGGGGGGCCCCGGTGACCCGCGTCCGGGCAAGGGAAACGAAAATCCAATGTTTGTACTCATCATTGGGGTCGTTTGAGCCATGCTTTGTCTGGTCCCTCACCTAGGACCTGTTTGCCTTGGGTGGCCCTACCAGGGGCATGAAGCCCCGGACAACATAGCTCCCAGGCTCATTGGGACACGCAAACCCCTCCACCACGATAAGGTGATGACTCACGGAGGGGAATTTATAAAAGAACTCATAAAAGAGAAATCAAATGTATAAATCTAACTTTTAAAGTTATATAGTATGTATTTATGTGAGGACAAAACCAACAGTTTCTCTAGTCCCAAAATAAAATAAGGCATTTTATCAAATGCAGAATGTCATCCATTAGTAATGGAGGACCTAGTAAAATGCTGCTGCCTCTTGTTTTTAAACTTGAAATGTGGCAGAGATTTTTGGAATGCAGTTAAATGTTTTGGTGGGTGTTAAGTACATGCAAGAGTTCATTAAAAGTTTGAGCTGCAAGTTTGCACTAGCATCAGTGTAGTGGTTCTTCCTGTAGTCGTACTGGTGAGAGTCGATGGATTTTTTGACCTGCGCCAAGACCAGCTTGTCAAAACACTTTGTGACCACACTTCATGGCTGATAGTAATTGAGACCTATCACCAGGAGTGGAAACATCATCTGCACATTTTGAGACGAAACCCAGAATGAATGAAGTGTACTCCTCCAGATCCACTTCTCCTTCTTAAGAAGCTGCTTCTGTGAACATTTCCCAATGTGTGCACTGGATACAGCCTTGAAGCACAAAGGCAGCATCACTGGGCCACACCTCGACGCTCCTGACTGTGGGGTTTGACTGTTTTTCTATTGCTTGATATGCAGCCAGCAGTATGAGAAGCTGAGCTGGCGGAAAGCTCTGAATGCCCCACATATGTTTGTATATACACAGTTCAGCTCTGGCTACTCTAACTGGGGACACAGAGTGGCCAGAGCATTAGGCAGTAGGCAGTACAGATAGAAATAGTTCGAGCTTTGGTTACTGGTTGGTTGAAAATTTAGGCTGTGTAATGGGAGGAGAGTGTGCTCTGCCTCTACAAACACACACACACTCTCAGAGTCATTTTGGAATGTCAGCATGTATGGCAAGCCCTTTGAGCATTTATTCCATCAAGGATATGGAATAAATGCTCAAAGGGCTTGCCATAAGCATGAACGCGTGGATCCAGTCCACCCCTGCTGCCCCTCCTAACAGAAATCACAGTCTACTCAAAACAGCTGATTGCTAGCATGTTTTCACCTAGCTTCACTGATGATTTGAAATTAAGTGGTTGTCTTATTTATTCCCCATGGGGCGGGCATGGCTCAGTGGTGGAGTGACCGTCGCCCATCCCATCCATGAGGTTGGTATTAATGTTTGTGCGTCCTTAGAAAAAAAAATAATACGGTATTTTCAGCATTAGTCGCAGAGATGGGGACTCAAGTCATTGTAATTTGGATTCAAGTCAACTTGAGCTAGTGTTTTGATGACTTTGAAGACAAGCGACATTGACTTGGGACATGACTTGAGACACAAACAACTTTGATTAAGTCATTTTATATGTTCATTGTAAAAATAAAATGTATATATATAGTATGGTATGCAAGCACACCTTGTGAATGGCACTGTCATTATTGACAGTTGAACACCTTTACGTTAGGCATTGACTCTCAGCCATGCAAAAATATGCTTTGTAACAAGCGTTAACAATTAAGTGAAAAAAGCAGTGATGTTTTTAAATTCGGGTGTATTTTAGTAAAAAAATGATCTACATAGTATAAATATCGTTTAGTACGGAAGCGTATTGCATTCACTGTGGAAAAAAAGAGTCCTGTTTTTCTGGTGGAGCTTTGTTTTTTTGAGTATTTTTTTTCTCTTTTATTGAATATTTTTCCCAGTTTTTTGAGGGTTTTTTCAGTTTAAAAAAATATTTTCCTCTGTTTTTCTGAATATTCTTCCCTGTTTTATAAAATAATATTTTTTCTGTTTTTCTAAATATATTTTTTTCTGTTTTTCTGATTTTTTTAAAAAGGGTTTTCCCTCAGAGATTAGACAACAAACCACAATACAGCATACACATTCATTCCTTTATTGAGAGCCAGTGAGTAAACATGACCATCTTATTGCATATGGAGGTATGCGGGAAAGTGTCCGCTTCCACTATTATTATATTTTTTTATTATGTTTTTTTGAATATTTTTTTCCAGTTTTTTTGAAAAAAAAGTCCTCTTTTTCTGAGTAAATTTCCCTCCTGTTTTTCTGAATTATTTTTTTTCAGCCTGTTTTTTGGGAAAAAAAATTTACAGAAAAATATTAGTAATATTTAGTAAAACAGAAAAAAATATTCAGAAAAACAGACAATTAAAAAAACAAAAACTCAAAAAACAAAGCTCCCCCCAAAAATTTGTCAGGTAAACAGGAGTTGTTGTTTTTTTTTTCAAGTGAATGCAATACACTTCCGTAATACAAAAAGGCATTAATCAAAAATAATTAATAAAAACTAGGGCTATCTAAATTGAAGCATTAACTTAACTAAAGCATTTAAAAAGTGACTCAGTTTACGAAGTTTTATTTACTTTCTGTGGCGGCTTATAACCTCTGCGCACTGTGTGCAGCCAAACAGAGCAGAGTCACTGGTGCGAAGATGGACAAACACAGACTACAGGTTGCCACTTGTTGGAGATACATAAAGTAATTTGTGCACTTTGCAAAACCAAATTGAATTCAAATACCGTCATAGTTGTAGGTCTGGCGTATCATCTTAGAGCAAAATAGCCTGCTCAAGTTATCTCCACGGGGCCTGCTCGTAGCCAGTACTAAACCTGTAAGTGAGAAGTTCTGAGAATTGTTACTATGAGAAAACAATAAAGAGCATGCCTGTAAAGTCAGTTTTCATGGTTTTGTTCAACGGTTTTGTTTTGCAGGTGAAGAATAGTATTAAAGGATCAAAGAAAGCTATTAGAACAGTCTTAGAATCTACATTTATTTTCTATTTCATGATTTTGTTGTAACCGACAAATCAAATTTTGAATCACAGCAAATTCAGTGGCCAACCAACATTATTATTTTTTATTTTTTTTTAACTGCCATACCGGCCTGCACACTGTGTAACAGTTGAGCTGTTTTTTACGGCATTGCTTGCTGTAGAGCAGGTTTGATTTCAGACTTGCACATGTTTGACTTGTTCTCATCTTTGGTCAAGAGTTTTAAAAACTTCACTACTGTATAGGACTTTGCCTCTCATCATTTAGAATATCAGAAAAAATAGCACAGTACCGTTAAAGAGATAGCAAAAGAATAATACATGACTAAGCAACTCACCATGGCTTTATATTTCTTTAACTGCACTGAGCTTCATATCATAACATTTAGCACTTTAAGGATCCATAAGGGTATTCCAACATTAAATTTGATCATTTTAATTAGTAATAACTCGATTAAACAGTTTCTTATTAATTTGCATTTCACTGGAGTAGTTTGACAAGTGAGTCTGTCTTAGCCTAAAAGGAATTTGAAGTATGTTGTGATGATTAAAATACTCTCCGTCTGGTGCATATAAAGCAGACAGATGTGCAACACTCTATATTCTGTGCAATAGATAAGTAGCCCGAAAACACAGCCTGTTCCTTAAAAATATGGTGCTCTCACACATTCAGGCCTTGTTTTTGAAAATATGACTTTGAATAGACACACATAGGTTTATGGGTTTTACAGGTATGCAATGATGTAAACCTAGATTATGCAAAAATAGTGGGAAAGTAAAAAAATACATAGTAGATAAAGACTTTTTTAATGGAAGTCTAAGTGTTGAGGCAATAAAAATGCAATACTCAATACCTTTTTGTTAACATTTGGAGAAACATATTGAACCTGGGAGCTATCAAGTTTGCGCCAAGTTGCATTACAATGACGCCAGTGTGCCATACTGAGAGATTACCGTAGCCCTGATTTGCTAGCTGAGTATAAGAGCCAATGAAACACTGTTTGGGGAAAAAACCTAGGCAGGAATTGTGAAATCAGGATACAGTAACATTCATTATGTGATAGTTAAAGGTCAATTATGCAGAAATTAAATATGCTAATTTGCCACTGTCTCAGCCTCTTGAAAAAACATGAACACAGATCGACACTTACCTTTAGTTTTTAGTGTGTGGAGGAGTTGAACCAGGGACAAAATAGACATTGTCTAAAAATTGCAGTCGCATGTTTTTTTTTTCATTTCTTTATCCTTTTTTTTTTTTTTTTTTTTTTTTTTTTTTTGGGAGATCTCAGTATTGATCATTTGAAATGTCATCATCATTGTTCTCCCTTTTTTTTTTTTTTTTTTTTGTATGTGTGTTTGTGCGTGTGTGCGTGCGTGTGTGTGTGCGTGCGTGCGTGCGTGCGAAAAAAAATAAAAATAAATAAGAATTCCCATACCGTTCACCTAAACCGAACACTTCAAAATCCAGCCAGAGTCGTGGGGCCGCCAGGAGACCCAAAGGGGGACCAAAGAAAAGAAAGAAAAGCGAAGCCCAGCACCGACCAGACACCACCCACCGGGCCACTAACCTTCACCAACCCCAAAGACATCCCAACTCCAACAAATCAGGGAAACCTCAAGGGCCCAAAGGAGAAACTGAGGAAAGGTAGAAAGGACAGACGAAGCAGAGTGAGATCCACAGACACCAGCCTCCACCGAATCAATGACCTGAGGGAGAAACAAATTGTGTCTGAGTCTCGATAGATGCTGGTGTGGTGGATCTAGCATGCATGAAAATCTCCACCAAAGAGGGGAGCCGTCGACCTCCGCCAGGACAGAGCAAGCGCAACACCTCAGGGCCCCCCAGGCCGCGGCCGCACCAAAGGACGACCCCCGGGCCCCGCAGGGGCCACCGGCCGGAGAGCAAACCCCGGAGCAGGAGCGCCCCCCACCCCAACGCGGCCCGCGCCCCCAACCCAACGCAGCAGGATGGGGCACTGCAGGCCCACCAGGCACCCCACCGGCCCACAACCCCCGCTCCCCCCGCGACCCCCCCGCCCCCCACCCCCGCCACCCACCCCAACCCAGCCCCAACCGCCCCCAGGTCCCCAAATCCCCAGACACCCTCCCCACCCCAGCACCCCCCACCCCGGCACCCCCACCACCACCCCCCCACCAACCAAGCCGCCCCCGCCCCCCGCCCCCACCCCCACCAACCGACAGCCCCCCAGCCCCCGACCCCAGACCCCGGGGACACACCGCACCCAGGCATCCGCGCCGAAGAGGGGGCCGGGCAGCGGAGCGGAGAGGGCACCCGCGCCCACCCCACCACGCGGAGGGACGGAACACCAGGGGCAGAAGGGGAGATGGGGGCACCGGAGGACGGGCGGCATCCCCGAACCCCAGGCCCAGCGGGGAGAGGCCCCGGTCGTCACCCCAACGATCAAAGTGAAAAACTAACCCTGTTACTAAGTTCGCCAGCTCGCCGACTGGCGAACTCTACCCCTAAACCGTGTGTGTGACCCCACCCAGTGTATATACATAAGTGTGTGTGTGTGGTGCATTACCTTTAGTTTTTAGTGTGTGGAGGAGTTGAACCAGGGACAAAATAGACATTGTCTAAAAATTGCAGTCGCATGTTTTTTTTTTCATTTCTTTATCCTTGACTCCAGTAGCCCATAAGAAATCTTAAATTTTCCATTCCCTAACTCATTAGCACATTATTCTCTGTAAAGGTGTTATTGTGCCTTTTGGAATGACATTTGAGCTCAGCTAATACACTACAGTTGCATGTTAATATAAATAAGTTTGAAAAAAAAAGATTAAAATGTTGAAATTATATCATGTTGAGCCTTACTTTACTGGGAAGCAAAACTACAGATGATAATTTCAGAACACGCCAAGAGTGAGCATTAGTTGACATCATTAATCCAGTCTCAGTTTAATCCTTCATGCACATCATTCGCTTTCATGAAGTAAGTGGGATTCTATAGAAAATGATCACACATGTATTTTCATGCTTTCAATTAACCACCAACAAATAATAAAACATTTTTTTCCAAATACACTACTTAATTCTTATTTTACTAATTGAGAGTGGTGACACCTCAAATATCTGTTCAAATGGTCATTTGTTTGGTTTGTTCAGCGCTTTGTTTGACAATTGAAGTGCTGTCTTTATTTAAATGTCCATCATATAACCTGGCCTGGGTGTACACATAGATCTGATAGGGTTCAGTGGCTAATGTTCAGTCATGTGCAGGTCACTGCATCAAGTAGTCAATGAGAAGCAATGGATGCTCCAGTTAGTCGGCTTTCAGTGAGTTGCAAGCACCCATGCAGGGAGAGGAGGCACCAATCTGACAAATGCGTGTTCCTGTGAAAATGTCTGTCATGCATTGCTTTCCCACCTTGACGACTAGGTCAACTCAGGTAGCACAGTCCAAAAAAATAAAATTAAATGTATGGATTATTTTCATAACATTTGATTAATAATAGTAAAGCCACTTGTAAAAAAAAAAAAAAGAAGAAAAAAAACTATTATAATAATAATAATAATAATAACACAATGGAAATTCACAGCTAGCCATTTTTTTTACGTTAAAAAAAGTACTGTATATCAAAAAATGATAGTATCATTGGAAGATATGATGCAAATCATGCAGGCCCTTGAGGACCAAGTTTGCCCACCACTGCTCTATGGTGAAAACGCCACAGTTTGTGACACGTTAAATATTAATGTGAGACAATCGTAATGCTTAAACAATATTTATCTCCAGCTTGCACAATACACGTCCGTGTAGGAACATTAGATGACACACATGTAGTTCTGCTTTATCCAAGCGAGTAAGTCCGTGCTTCTGGCGTGTACCGACAAGAACTGCACTTCTGCAGCGAGTAGGAAACTGACTATATTCAGCGTTGTAAGTGACATGAATACAATGTATTTTATTGACCTTTTAAAGTTCCAAGCGGAAATGACGTCTATTCCTCCCATGACGTTGTCCGTGCTTCGCCCCCTTACATCGGGTTATTCCAAATGCCATGTAGACGGGCGGTAACTCTGTCAACTTGCGCATGTTTTATGTTGTGTTTTCTGTAAAGCGTTTTGTGGCTGTTTGAAAGCGCTATATGAATAAAGATGACTTGACTTGACTTGACATGTACACGAGTTGATGTTGATTGTTGATTGTTTCAGAAAAAAAATAAAAATTCTGACCATAACCCGAATATTGCCTGCATGTAAACATAGTTACTGGCACTAGTGCAATACACTCATAAGTGTTTAAACACTTATTGTTAAGTACAGTTAAGTGTAGTTTGGCAAAATTAAATGTTTAACACTGACACTAGTGTAGAGTAATTTCAACACTATTCAGTGTTTACCAGTGTAGATTTTTTTAACACTATACAGTGTTGGAGTAACACTGGTTAAGTGTGAAAAAAGTAACACTTTGAATAAATGTCAGATTTACACTCATTGGTGTGGACACATCTTATCACTGGCGATTTTTGTTGTGTAAAGACAATTGTTACGTTTTGTATAATAACTGCCAAGAATTCAAATATATCAGTAAAATGAATAGATTCTCTAACTTAAATTGAGAGGGATAAGACTTTGCCATTATTTAGCAAATCATATAAAAATGACCCCTAAGCATACAGAATATTCCTAATTCGGTAAAACATTATTTAAGCTAATTTAATGAAAATGCAGATGCTAAAGGCACGGTTCAACGTTTTGACTTAGAAATAAACTGTAGATAAATACAGGATGTATAAACATGAACTCCTTCTCAATCTACACCTCTGGGCTTCTGTTAATGTGTTGTGGTGATTTGTCCTCAAACCCACTATCGGTGCTTGGCTAAGTGCGGTCAGAGGCAGGGATCAGTTTTGAATTGTTTGTTTACAAACAGAAACGGTTTGTTCACAAAAAGAAACGGTCAAAACTGCGGACAGCTACTTTAAGTAACTTTGAACAATCTAAATCAAAGTCACGTTGCTTTATGTCATAATGATATTCGAGCATACGTGGAATGTTATATTAGCTAGGATAGTGGACAGAAAAATCCATGTTGGATATGGGCGGGAAATTCCATGGTCAAGATGGAAGACACCTCAAAAGGTCTGAATATATATCAAGTGGCATTCCAGACAGACAGTTCAGCTGATCAACAACAAAACACACACACACACACACACAAAACATCACCCAAATGTCAGCCTGTGGGGAAATATTTTTCTCTATGTATGGAAATTGAAATGTTTGTATATTTCTTAGAGGAGGCAATTTTTTGCTAAATAAAAAATACTCTGAAAGGGAAGATTAAAAAAAATATTATCTTTCATGTGATAACATCTGTTTTCCATTTTGCGTTATCTTTCATCACATGAACCAGTCCATAAGTATTTACCAACTGCCAAAAGAAAGTAGAAGAAGAAATGTAAACAGAAGTAGTTGAGGTAGTAGTCATGGCAACAAATGTAGTTCAGCATGCAGCTTCCTTATGGCACAATAAGAATTTACAGCACCAAAAGGCTTGAATGCAGCTCATAAAGACATTAATACTTTTACCACTTATGTTGACCTGATGATAATGACCTTGTGTGACCTTCCTCGTCTTAATGGTGATTGTTGAATGCCCATCAACAGAAGTTTGAAGATTGCCAACCTGATATCCTCAAAGGTAGTTCATGCTGCAGTAAAAGCTGGTTCACAATTTTATAATGGTGATGATAATGATGATGATGATGATGATGGTAGTGTTTCTTTGTGTTTGTGTTTTCAATTAGGGCACGAAACCATACATGGTAACGTCATTGAACAGGATTGGACCGGAATTTGGAAAAACTAAAAAAAAAAATATTAAAGTAAAATAGTCGTGCTATGCACTACAACCTCTGTCGTATACTATACTGTATGTTCATTATAAATGTGTATACAGTATATGTTGTTTATCAGAATTTTTTATTTTTTTTTAGATACATAAAGATTGTAAAGACATTATTATTGATATTATTATCGTTGCCTTAGCAAACCACTTAAATTTGGCTTATTCAGACTATGAATGAAGCAATTCCCAGTGCAATTGTGCGCCACCAAAGCATAGTAATTGGACTATGTGAGAAGAAAGGTACCTCATGAAATTTCAATGTCAGTGTATTTTCACTGTCATCAGCCTATTCCACTTGAGTACCTGTCAGAAATTGCTTTGCAGCATTTGTAGGGCTTCTCAATATACACTCAAATCACATGGAAGTTGCTCTTAATCCATGGCTTTTACCATTTCGCAACCTCCACAAGTCCCTTTAGATTGATTTCATCAGAGAATACATTTTCTCCCCGCCCCCCAAGTTCAAGAGCACGTTGCCAGTTGTCAGTAAGCAGACTAGCAACTAAAGAACTGAGTAACATTGTGGGACTCGACCGGTGACCCTACATTTCCAAAGTTGTTACAGATGAGCTAACTTACTGAGTAAAATAAAATGAAAAATTCTATAGGTGTTAATGAATAATTCTTCTGTAAAATCTCACAGGTTTATCACTCATTGCTCGTCATGGTTAAATACAGCTCAATCACTGCCTCTGGACTTACACTATATTGATTTTGTGACCTTAGATGATTCATGATGTTCAAAAGCAATCTCTGTTTCAGTTAAAGATTTATGAGTTGCTCTAAATGGATGGACCAGTCTGAAAAAGGTGCAAAGGCGTATTAGACTTTAATGTATTCTTTTGCCACTGAGAACCTCAAGTAAAAATACATGGAAAATCCTCTAAAATAGTTTTTAACTTCAAGTAATTAGACCTACTAAATACGAAAAATATACCAAGCTGTAGCAACTACTATACATATATTTTTGTCGCCTACTACAGGATTTTTTTTTAAAATTATTATTATTATTATTATTATTTTTATTTTATTTTTTTATGAAAGTATGGTACTCCTGCTCAGCTTTGGAGGACGTCTGCAATGACCCGAGTGCCTTGTTGTATCCCTATCCTCCATGGCCCGATGTTCAAAACTCGGTTATATCTTTAACCACTGGTTAAGTAGATTTAACCGACCGTTAACTTTAACAGCACTGTTATCTTGTTGTTCAAAACTCTGTTAACTTTAACCGGCTTTTAACTTGCTGTTAAAGTTAACACGCCTAGGGACCGCCGCTAACTTTTTAACAGTGTGGTTAACTCTGTGTTAGTGGCTAATGCTGCCTTCATGATGCCCGTTGAGCGCAAGAAAAAGAGAGTCTATCGAGGGCTTGGCTTTGACTTTGGTGATTATTCTGATGAAGAGTTATGCGCACGATACTGCTTAGCAGTAATACAATGACAAGTCTCATGCTGAGTCAAAAGAGAAAGAATAAAAATTTGTTTTTTAAGAAGAGTTCTAAAAAGGGACAGTGATTGCAAAGAGAGGTTAACTGTGATGTTTCTTGTTTGCTTTCACGTCAATAACCAAACAGACAACAACACTGTGAAAAGCGGCTAATTATTTACGTTAAATAAATTTAAATTCGATATTATAATAATATTTTTTTAATTAATTTCAATTTAAAACAGTAATTACAAATATTAGTAATCATTACAAGTATGTAAATACAAAAACAAGCCAAATAAAAGCAATTGTATCAAAAAAATTACACAAAAAATACAAATCAGTCAAAAATATTTAAAAAAAAAAACGGACAAAAATATGAGAAACAAAATCAAATAAAAACATGCAATAATATTGGAAAAAATATATATATTACACAAAATATTCACTGAAAATACACACAGTAGAAAAAAATAAATGATAATGAATTTAAAAAAAAATAAAAATATTTCACAAAAACTCCCAACAACAGGGCCCAGTAGGGCTACTGAATTGTTTACATCCTTTAGAGTTCACTTATTGCAGCAGCTCTTTCACTCATAAGAAATACTAGATTTTTTTTTTTTTTACTGTATTTAGATCTCATGTATTTAAATACAAAGATGGGATTTTATGGTCGTTCTCCCCAAGCTTGTGTGGGTTTATAAAATTATTTTTAACATATGTAGATATGTTAGCCTTTGTATCTTCATTCATGTTAAGTCATTAATGTACTTGGTTGGAGCACATTTAGCACCAATTACATTATCAATATGGTGTGGCATGGGCACTGCTGAGGGGTTATAGAAACTCAGATTGCTTTAATAGCAGACTACTTGCATTATTTTGGTTTAGTGTCTCTCAGCTTCCTCGTGGAAATACTTCATAGATTTTCTACTTGGTTTATGTCTGTTCAATGTGCTGGCAATCAAACACTGTAATATCACGGTTATTTAACTACCTTTTGGTAGTTTGGAAATATAGGAAAGTGCCAAACTCTACTGGTGCATGAAATCAGCATTTCCTCAAAGCTTGTCAGCAGAACGAAGAATGACGTGAATAACGTACTCTAAAATTTAGTGGTAAACAGCTCTGTTAACTTTGGATTTCACAAATCGTGGTAGATCAACATATGTAAATAATATGGCATCCCAACTATCATTGATTTGAATGATTTGAAGCAATTTGGATTGTGTAACTTACTCTTCTTCCTGTTAGTGGGGCCTTGATTTCCAAATAAAATTTAAAATGTGCTAAATCTGAAAAAGAAATACTTAACTCTTTGACCGCCAAAAACTTTAAATAACGTTTAGTAAAATCCTACGGAGGAGCGCCAAAGACGTTAAAAGATGTTCACCAAGTTTTTTTTTTTGGGGGGGGGGGGTGGAGGAAAGCCTTGGCCAGCTGTGCTGAAAGTATCAAGCAGATCTAGTTAGTATAATGACTATTTTTGGCCCCTAGATGGCAGCGATGACTCTCTTTGGACAAGATCGGGTAGGCGTCAGTAGTAGAAGGCGTGAGGCGGAGCTAGAGTGTTGAGGGGAGAATGGTTGAGAAAGCGAAAATGGTGACCGGTGGCAAGCAGCTCACGCTTGATCATTTCTTTCAAAGAAGAGAAGCATCAACCAATGCTAAAGAGCACATTGATGACGACGATGATGATGATGGTGACTCCGAGGTTGACGCTGAAGTTGGAAGCGTTGACGCGGCGGCTATGATCACGTCATAAAGCCTCACCGGCTAGCGATGCTAACGCCGGAAAACACGGAGCACAACCGAGCACTTCTGCACAGGCGGACGTTCAATCGGATGACGAAGAGTGCCCCGAGTCCAATGCATATTCATCGGAGGAGTGGGTACAGTCTGATCGCGGCGAAGACACTGGTTATGGACTACAATGCCACCATGAATGGAGCGGATAAGATGGATCAGAACATCTCTTACCACCCGGTATAGGAACTGAAGGACATGAGGAAGCCAGACGTAACACCACCGTAACGTCACCGTATCATGATCCTGAGAGTAGACTTGATGGCAACATGGCCAAACACATACTGCAGTATATACTTGCTATTCCCCAGAAAAGAAAGCCGGCAAGAAAGTGTATCGTCTGCACACGAAGGGGCCATTGCAGTGAAACTAATCTGTTGTGCAAATCCTGCTGCGTCCCCTTGCACGCAGGGGAGTGTTACAAAAAGAAAAACTGTATTTGAAACATCCACACAATTGTAAATAGTACCACGGTTGCACACATTTGTAAATAGTTTGCGAAATTGTTTTGTCAAATTGTTACACTGTTGAATGTAAATAAACTTATTTTGCTATCAAAAAACACTTTTTCATTGTTGGTGGTAGTGTTTTACAGAAGTAAAGCACTATTTAGGTGTTTGTGGCATCATTCATGGAAAAAAAAAAGGTGTCAAATTCACTAGAGTGCATGAAATAATATTGTTTCACAAAAAGCTTGATTTCTCCGTATTTTGTTTCAAAACAGAGCATTTGGGTGAAACTAACATTTTCTATTGTTGATTACTAAAAAACGGAATAAGGTGGAAACAAACTTTTTTTTCTGATGAAAGATGAGAGTCCAATCTTTCATTTGGTAGTATGTGTGTTTCCATAGTCCAAACACAAAATTTTCTGTGGACCTTGAAAGATCAGTCAAAATGCTTAAATCGGCTGGCACCCACGGCATTCCTTTTCTGAAAACGTCTGGCGGTCAAAGAGTTAATATTGTTAATAATTGTAAAGATAAAAAAGGTAGTTATGGGAATTTCTAAACCACTTACGTACATCGCCAATTTATCATTTCAAGCAGGGCAATTTCCGAATAAAATACAAACTGCAAAAATTATTCCAACCTACAATACTGGGGACAAATACAAGTTCACAAATTACAGGCCTGTCTCCTTACTACCACAATTGTCCAAAATTCTTGAAAAACTTTTCAATAATAGGTTAGATACATTCATAGAAAAAGATAAAATACTTTCTGCACTAGCTTTAACAGAACTTACTGAAGAAATTACTGATTAAAACGAAACTTACAATAGGACTGTTTGTTGATCTACAAAAAGCATTTGATACTATAAACCTATAGTATATAAATATATTGATTAGTAAATTGTAGCGTTATGTTATTAGGGATACAGCCTTGAATTGGATCAGAAGTTATTTACAAGAAAGACAACAATTTGTGGAGTTGGGGTAATTTAAATATGAAAAATGTGGTGTCCCCCAGGGATCAGTGTTGGGGCCAAAACTGTTTATATTGTATATTAATAATTAGTGCAATGTGTCTCATTTATTGAAGTTTGTGTTATTTGCAGATGACGCAACTATTTTAGTTTCTGGTGAGAAAATGCATCTTATTTTGGTTACAAATACCTCTGAATTTAAGAAAGTAAAAACATGGCTTGATAAAAACAAGTTATCAATAAATTTTAAACAAGACGAAATTAGTTGCGTTTGGTAATGTTAAAATAGGGAACGAGATTGCAAATTGAAGGTGTAGATATAGAAATGTGAGCAAATGAGTAAATGAGTAAATGAGATAAAATTCTTGGGGGTGATTATTGATAAGAAAATCTGCTGGAAACCACATATTAAATATATTGGATCCAAACTTTCTAAAAGCATCTCCATTCTGACAAAATTACTATAATAACCTTTGTTGTTAATAATCAAGATATATTAGCTGTACACTAGCAGTTTTTTTGTTTACTATACATACCTACTATTTATTGTGTTCGGGATGTTAAAAGACGTCGGACCTGATAAATGTATGCTTCTTCCTACTCCTTTTCGAACATGTATGTGTAAATGTGTAGCTCATGATGGGGTGAAACACTGCGGAACTTTCTTATGTTGCTTTCGTTGCTTTAATGTTGTGTTTGCTGTTTTATATGTTTTGTATATTTTGTCTTTACACATGTGCTTTTATAATCAGTCTGTTTTTTGTTTGAAAAAATAGGACTTTGGACCAATTCTGTTTATTTTCTCCTTAGCCTATGTAAGGCACTTCTGATGTCTGTTTCAGTAGTGGCTTGACAACAGGAATGCAACACTTGAGCAAATTCCTTGATACAGTATGTCTGTGCACAGTAGCTCTTGGTCCAATCCTAATGAAGTTCCACCACATTCCTGAATGGGTTTTGCTTCATAATCCTCTCAAGTATGTGGTTATCTGTATTGCATGGGGAAAGATGACACCTTTATGTTGGCAACTGTTACAAGAGCTTCACTAATTTTATACTTAATTTGTGTTTTACCAGCCTTTTTTTGTAATTTAATGTTGATTGTAAATTATGTGATCCTACTTTAGACTCTTTGAAGCGTTTTTGGCTGTGACATTCATTGAAAAAGGTGCCTAAATGGGCAGCAATTTTGCAACAACCTCATTTTTGTAGAGCAAAAAATTTAATGTTGTCAGACTGTCCGCAATGGTATGGCTAAAGGATATTTGACGCGAGAGGTGTCATTAACGTGGATCCCTGAAGAAGATGAACATTCGGCTGTTAAATTGCAGGTGCTTGTAAACTTTCAAATTTAGCTTGCAGAAAATATGAGTGATGCCATCCTGATCTGTGGCCTAGTGGTAGAGTGTCCGCCCCGAGACTGGGAGGTTGTGGGTTCAGTCTCCGGCTGGGTCATACCAAAGACTATAAAAATGCGACCCATTTTCCTCCCTGCTTGACACTCAGCATAAAGGGTTGGAATTGGGGGGCTAGATCATCAAATTATTCCCAAGTGTAGCCCCTGCTGCTGCTCACTGCTCCCTCAGGGGATGGGTCAAATGCGGAGAATGAATGGGTGTGACGATCAGTGGTACTTTAACTTTAATGCTGTAATAGTGACATCTTTGAACTTGACGCACTTATAGGCTACTGCTAATTGGAGATCTTGCCCTTCTCTCATTTATAACAGCTTCAAACCACAAGTGCAAGATGAACTAAAACACTGCACTTCCTCTATACGAAATGCTGTTATTACAATTACTATTATTACTAGGGATGGGCAAGTACCGGATCCAGGTAAAAGGAAGTTGTACAATCACATATTTTGATTGGGACTTTTTTTTCCTGGCCACCTGGACCCGATTGTTCAAAACTGAGTTATGTCTTTAACCACTGGTTGAGTAGATTTAATCGACCATTATTGTTAACGGCACTGTTATCTTGTTGTTCAAAACTTAGTTAACTTTAACCGGTTGTTAACTTGCTGCTAAAGTTAACACACCTAGGGACCGCCGCTAACTTTTCAATAATGTGGTTAACTCTGTGTTCGTGGCTAATGCTGCCTTCATGATTCCCGTTGAGCGCAAGAATAAGACTAAGAATAAGTTATGCGCACGCTACCGCTTAGCAGTAATACAATGCCAAGTCTCATGCTGAGTCAAAAGAGAAAGAATAAAAATGTGTTTTCTAAGATGAATTCTAAAAATGGACAGAGAGGGTTCTTGCCCAACATTTAGTGCGAGTTGATTCCAAAGAGAGGTTACCTGTAATGTTTTTTGTTTGCTTTCATGTCAATAATCAAAAAGACAACAACACTGTGAAAAGCGGTAATAGCAGCTAATTATTTACGTTAAATTAATTAAAATTTAATAATATAATAGTATTTTTTTAATTAATTTTAATTTAAAACAGTAATTTCAATTATTAGTAATCATTATCAAGGATTAGATTAAAAAATACACTCATACTAGAAGTATTTAAATACAAAATTAAGCCAAATAAAAGCAATTCTATCAAAAATATTACACAAAAAATACAAATCAGTCAAAAATACAATTACAAAATTACAAAAATATGAGAAACAAAATCAATATTCTATGCTACACAAATATTGGCAAAAATATTACACAAAATATTCACTGAAAACACACACAGTAGAAAAAAAAATTATAATGAATTTTAAAAAATGTAAAAAATTTCCTCAATCATTGATTAAATAACCGTTGATTGGTTGGTCGTTTAGATAAATCCATTCCTTTCGCCAACCTGGAAGTAAACAAAAAGAGGAATTGTGGGCTATATCTGTGCTAACCACTGCCGTAAGCGGCACGGTTAACTAACTTTAACAGTGCCGTTAACTAACAGTGTAACTAACCATGTTTTGAACAATGCATATTTAACGGTCGGTTAGTTAACAGTGGGTAATTTAACCGGCAGTTAGGGGTTAAGCAGTTGTTAGAATAACCGAGAATTGAACAACCGGGCTCAGATTATTTGTTTCATTTTATTTATCAATTTTTTTTAATTCATTTGATTGTGTGCTCTTTGACTTTCATGAGCAAATTGAAAACATATAATTGCCATTTATTTCAAGCAATTTTAAGATTTGGTATAATTGGGATATAGGTCTTTAAAAAATATCTGTCAATGTTTTTTGGGGAAATTGTATGTATCATAAGTACTAATGTTATCGGCACTTATCAGTATCGGTATCAGTATCAGTGAATACTGAAAATTTGAGTATTGGTATTGGTCTCAAAAAAGTGGTATAGAACATCCCTAAATATTACCATTGCTGTTATTAATTTATGTTTTGTGTACAGTGTTTTGGTACAGCTGCAGCGGTTGTAAAAGCACTGTATGAGTTGATTTGATTTGAGTGTTCTAGACAATAGTCAAGTCAGCATTCTTCCCCATGATTATGAAGGCTATTGAACTAGACTTAGAGTGCATTTACTGTACGGCTCAGGAAGCCTTTGTAGGTGTTTTAAGAAAAGAAATGATTAGAATCTAACACCACTGGTTTACAATATTGAACTTTTTCCAAATAGTCAACATTTTATGAGATGCTGAATTTTGTTTTTCTTTTTAGCTGAAATATTGTAAAATAAAATAATGATGTGTTTTCCACAATTTTAAAATGTATTCAAATACATCTGCAGTATTTATATAATCCTCAATCCCCAATAATCTAAATAGTGAATCAAGTTTTAAATTTCCAATGTAATATACTGAATGGTAATGATAATACACTTAAGAATAGATTTATAGATTTAAACTAATTTAATTTAATAAATCATTTCCCAAGTCCCCTAAAATGTATTTATTTTTCTACATTTTCTAATATACTGAGATGCACCTGTAAAAAGATACGTAGATATATTATCTATGAAGGGAGAAAAAACACCGTCATCCATCAGAATTGCTCGGTCTCACCTCCTTCTGACTTACCTCACTAATTGGTTTTACGGTGATCTACAGTGGCTGCCTCGCTAGTCATAAAAGGAGAGCTGCGATCACTGCTTGGAGACTGAAGGGACGAATTGCAGTAGACGTCCCAACGGTGTGATACTGTCTCTTGGAAATAATAACAAGAAATAATTCTATCACAGTGCAGTGCATTTTGTGATTAAACTGAATATGTTTTAATTCTTTGAATGGATGGCTAGAGGGATATTTTCAACTAACCTTAAATCAGCTAAAGCCAAGTAATTGGACCCTGAAAATGTCCATTTTGCCGTGTATAACGTATCAGCATATAGAGACAGTAACAACAGCTGCTCCAAATATCCCCAATCCACATTTTTATACCTGCATCTGAATAAAACAGAAAAATAGTTATGACCATTTTTTAGGATGGGTCTGTGTTGGCAAATGCGTCAATGCATCCGTATGTGTGGATGGCAAATAAACCTAAATAACAAGGATGCCGGCATATTGTTAAACAATACCGTACGATTACCACAGCAGAACTGGGAATAGCCTTTCATAGAGGGAATATTTGTTGGCCCTTTTTTTTATATTCTGTTTTAATAGCAGATTTTTTTTGACGTCAACAAAAAACATTTCTCATTTCATCTCCTTTAGTAAGATAACAGAATTATTATTGTGCCTGGCCTTCCAGAAAAGTAGTAGGACATGCAGAGTGAACAGTCACAGAACTGCAGTGTTGTAATGAGAGGGGGGTGTCAAACGAGGGAGAAGCTCATCCTGACGGTCTGTCACAGAGGATATTCTCAAGGTCTGATCAGGCTCCACTCTGCAGGCAAGACGCATAAAGGGACACACGCATTAAAACTTTCCACGAGGCACTTTGAGCTGTGTGCAAAACAAAAGCATGCACACCATTTCTGAGTAAGTAGCTCGTAGACTGGAGCTCAGGCAATCCTGCAGGCCAGGCGTGTCGCTGAGTCCATCATTTGTCATTCTGTGATGCTTCTGACAAGGTCACTCTCTTCAAAGCATCTTCTAAGCTTGAGAAGGATGCGCCTTCTGTTGGATGACAAAAAAAGCTGCACCATTTAATTAAGTCCCATATATGGCAATCACACATGATAAACGAGCAGTCATTTGCTTCAAAATTGAAAATGACAAATAGGTAATTACCAGCAATTAACAGCTTTGGTAATTACCAAAATCATTGTAATGGTAAATAATTCCGTATGTAAAAACTATTGATCCAAATTCATACTTATAATGATAATATCCATGCATCCATTTTTGTATACACATTTACAGTATATTGTCTAACCCAGCCGACTTTGGGCAAGAAAAAAAATGAAGGACAGTGTCATCTGAGATTTTGTTGGAAACTGGGTTCGGTGAGATAATTGTTTTCTTTAATATCTATTATGTTATGTTAGATCAAGTTTTCAAATTGATATTGTTTTGTGTGATACTGTATCTGGGGTTCATCTCATTTCCTTGCTCATCGAAAGTTAAACAAATAAAAATACTTGTTTATACCTGAAGCATTTACCATATTGCTGGATCCAGTCCAAATCCTCATGTGACAATTTGGTCAATTTTATATATTTTTTTTTAATTACTCTGTTTGTCATTCTACATGTGGGTGTTATTTCTACAAATTACTGACCAATCTACAATAAAGTGGTGAAAACATCTTGCTCTCTTTGATGAAGTAATGACAATGGTTGAACAAACGTGCCGTTTTCAGGGTCTCCTCATATGTGACTATTTTGGAGGTATGTACAATGCAGCGATATGCAGCGATATTTAATTAATTTATATTGTACATTGTACATGAATATAACTTCATTTAGGGGACCCAATCAAATTTGACCGTGTTTTTGAAGGCAGATAACACTTTGCTGACAGCACTGTGCAACAAACCTTAATATTTTCATCTTTAGCTGACACAAACTCAAATTAACAACAACTTTCCATCTAGAATGCGATTAGTTTTGTCACTGGTCCTGTGACTGTATATTTCATCATGTTCAGTGACACGCATCATGTTGCTCTCTTCTGGAATTTGTGACGATCATCTGCTTTCGTCTATTCTGGAGTAATGCTTTTTAGCTAAGGTAAAGCTCCGCTTTCTCATCCTTGTGACGCACTGTTGTCATAATACAGTAATGCACGGTGACTCAGATAAGTAACTGTAATCTGATTATTCTTCTGGAAATAGTAACACGCTAGATTATTTTTTATTAAAAAATAATAATAATAAATTGTCATATTAGAGATAAAGGCATCACTGGCTGGGAGTCAGCATTACTTCTGACTTACTTTCGCTATTTTTCTTTTCCATTATTGTACCCCTGACTGACAGATTTTTATTTTATTTTTTTGCTGTTTTGTTTTTTGATCCAAGATGTATTGTTAGGGAGTGTAGACACTATCAGACTCAGCAAAGAATGCATTCCAGAGAAGATATGGAGAGGGATGAGAACTGGCACTAAAGTGAAGTAAAGTGATAGGGAGGTAATTGGGACAGGTGTATTTTTCATTCTTTATTATGGGAATTGTTAAGTTATTTGCCAACAGACTAACTAACAACTGTTAGATGACAGCAGTTGTTTGCTTATATTCCACCTTGAGCTCCAGCAGCCAATGCAAATGACAATTTCTGCATCCTGGAGACTTTAGTCATATTCTTCCTATCATCTACTAACTACTTCACTTAACAAGGAGGAAATTTAACCCTAGACCCAATGTAAAAGGAGCATCATACAACTCTTCGTCTGTCTCTCATCTGGGGAATCTGATGACAACTTCACACATGAAGTTGTTTACACAAGGAGTTTGTGGGGAATACTATAAGTGGTGAGCAGCTGGGAAACCAAACTCAGGATCAGCTCCGTCCACAATGGTAACATGTATCCATAATGTGACAGTCTTGATCATGGTTGAATTGAATTCTGTTCAATTCAAACACAGTATTATGTAGACATGTCTTGTAATAATTCAACCAATTCATTTCAGTTTAATTATTTTTTATCTCCATGAAATGACATTGAGGAGAGGATTTTATATTTCTCCAAACAGCTTTCCTTCTCCTTAACGCATCAGTGAGAGCTAACAAATAGACAGAGGAATGAGGACCCAAAAGATTACAATTAAAGAAATTAGATGTACCCTCAGACTCTCGTCATAGTAATGTGACTTTTTAACATAATTAGATTGTCAGTGCTGACCTACATGTTTTAAAATAATGTACTCAAACAGTCCCCAGTGTTTGCAATTGCCTTTAGGTGTTGTATCTATCTAATTGATTTGCCTTGTGAATGAAAAGTGCTATATAAATAAAGCTGCCCTGCCCTGCCTTGCCTTCAAAACCTCCTTCAACCACTTTGCATTGAAGATGAGTGATGACGCACAGCACTCAACCTTTGAGTTAATGAGGCAAGTGTGCATGGACAACCTTGGATTATAAATGTAATATTTTAAGCAGATGAATGTCGATAAAGATATTTTTCCCATAAATTGAAATGCTTTCAAATGCATGCAGGCCAAAAGCCACGAGTGAATTGCTGTAATGATGTTGAGAGTCTTGTGAAAATGTATTTGACTTTACGACATAATCATTATAAACTGAGGTGAACATGCTTTTTTCCCCATTCTTTTCATCAGTGTTGCTAATGTGCTTGTGAATGCAAATAGTGGCACGTGATATGATATTCATCTGTTATTGGCTGCCATCTCCAACTGCTCCTCAATGATTTGTGACCTTCTTCTGAGCACCCAATCTATGCTCAGCACGATGACTGGATTCAAAGAACCATCTCCACCATTCAGCTGCACCCATTAGCAATCATAGGATTTAAAAAAGACAAAAAAAACTTTTGTCCGTAACCTACCAATATTGTCAGCGATTTAGCTTTCTTTGTTTATTTTATTTATTTAAACCATGCATCGTTTTGCTTCTACATCCATGTCGTTTTGAGAATATAGTCTGTTTCAAGCCATATCAAGACCGATTCATTAGTTTGGGTACCAATCTGCTCACATCTTCTAAATCAAAACCGATTTTCCAATTCAAAACAGTTACACCTATAAATTACAAGACGTTAAATATAATGTAAGTGATGTGATTGCCATTACATTAGTCAGAATATGGCACAAAATAATTTAGGACCACAAAGCAGACAAAAACACAATATATTTCAATAATCAAAATAGCACGCAACACATGGGGTATTCAAAGTGAAAAAGTACAAACAGAAGAGGAGCAAAAGTAGTATGTGATTAAAACACAATAAAACATACAAACAAAAGTAAATGTTTCCTCAAGGTCTACGCAAGACAAATATTTACATGAATACAAAATCTAACATACTGGACAGAGTCTCTGCTGAAGGACGACACTGGGAACCAGAAATAACAGAACAGAATCTATTCTACACAAGATTTAGAAAAAGGAAAAAGAATGGAAAACAACTAGTCACTAGTCAAATGTACTTATCAGACAGTTAACCAGAATGCTCAAAAGCAGAAGACACTAGTAGAGCAGGTGCTATGTACAGGGCAGGCACAGGCAAACAACCAATGCTGAATAATAATCGAATGCTGTCTTTGGTTTGCAGCTGCACTTAAGTGCCCAACTGATTATCATGGCAAACAGGTGTGCAGCAGGCGGCTCCATCCACCAGCCGTCACCTAGGTAACTATGGCAAATAGAAAAAGATAGCAGACCGGGCAGTTACCAGGAAGCTAACAATATTACATTTTTGTGGGTTAAAAAAATATTGGCACATCTTTGCTTTCCTACGTTAATAAAAAAACATTACGTTGAGAAAATGACCTAGTTTTATAGTTTTATCGCTATGCATACATCTCAATAAACATGTACCTTTCCAGCATTCTTGAAAGATAGTGCCAATTACAGCACACACACGCACACACCATTGCTTATCTATCATTGAATTAAATGTTTTTGCAACCCAAGACATTTCAATTTCATAAGCAAAATATGCATGTAGAGTAGACCATTCGCAGTAACAGCCCACTTCCATAGTGTTGTGGAGTAGATGTTTTCCTCTGCGTGTTCGTTTTCTTTCGGGTAGTGAGAATGTTGGTTATCTGGATACAGGCTGGAGATCGATGAACAGTTCCTTCAAAGCTTTTATTTCTACAGAATATTCCGGGCACAAGTGAGTTACAAACAATGGCTGTAGCCTCTCACAAGTGCCAAGATTACAGAGGATTTACAATATTCTTATACTATCTTTCCAGTAAACAGTTCAACCGGAGTTGACCAGACCTACACGATAACATTCAAGGATACTGTTCAGACACAAAACAAAAGCCCATTTGAAGAATAGAGGAGGTTTTTCAGTCATGACTGCACCTGGCAGAAATTGCGATAACACTCACAAAGATGCATCCGCAGAACAAAGCTCTACTGAGGAAATAAGGAAATTAAAACAGTTATGACTAAATCTGGGCAGAAGATACATTTCAATACATTTATTTCTACACCCACAAGTTTCCTACTGAACTATTCAAAAGTAAAGTGAGAGGTAAAATATTTATATCCTTTTCCTTATCAGCCTGAACCAGAAATTAGAGGCACAGATTCTCACGTCAAGAATGATATCTGCAGGTTTAGCCAGTAGGTATTGTGTCGATGCTTTTCCCAGACTTTCTTTATTTCTGCAGTGGAGTTGGCCTGAAGCCTTCAATGACCCCGAGTCTATATCTGACAGTGGAGCTTTCACAGTTGCCAGAGATAGAAGCAGCGATAAAGGGAAAGCGGAAGAGAGAGCATCAAGGAGGAAAACCCAAACAAATTGTATTTTACTCTCACAGCAAGAGAAAATAGACGTACTTCTCTCAATTCAGATCTATGGAATAGAAACTAGATTTCAATGACTCCAGTATTTTTCAACAGGTTGTTTGAAGGTAAAGTCACCTTGCTGCCATTGTGCAGCATGAAGAGCCAACTTTAAACAGTTAGCTAAGGACACATAGTTCTGCATGAGTACGGTATAAGTTACATTTTGTTACAATAACCAAATTTGAGTGCTGAAACACAAACATTTTATTTACTATTTACTTCATAGTGTCGCGAAAAGCCTGGGGCATAATGTTGCTGACTGTCTCGGCCTAAGTAGTGTATACCCTGAAGTGAGTACTAGTCAATGTCAGAGTTGAAATAACAGTATATAAACAGACCACCAGCCACACTGAACTCTTTTACCGCCAAAAACGTTTAATGACATATACTAAAATCCAAATGAATGCCGCCAAAAACGTTAATTGACGGAGGTTTTTATTCAATGGGCAGTGCAACGTCTATGCAGCGCTGCCTTGTCATTAGGGTTGTAAAATCCTAAAACACCCACTACCTATGGCCAGCAGATGGCAGCATTGTATTTATTTTCAATGGGCTTCCAGTAGTATGGAATTACACTGAAACATGACAAATCTGATGAAATGTTTTCAAGGATGACGAGAATAATCAAAGCCTTTGTCACATTAAATCTAATTCACAGAGCGTCACTAAACAAAAAATATATATAATCAGAGTCACTGCTGTGTAGAAAATGTATCCTTTTTACAAAAAGCTTATTTTCTCCTTATCTTTTCAATTTTTGCTCAATGTCACTCAAATTACCTTTTTTCAAATGGTGTTTACTAAAGAATGGAAAAAGGTAGAAACATGTTTTTTTTTCTAATGAAAGAATGTAACGCGATCTTTCATTTGGTACCCATTTGTTTATGTAGTCAGAGCACACAATATTCTGTTTACCTTGAAAGATGAGTTAAAATGCTCAAAATCGGCTGGCACTGTCGGGGTTGTTTTTTGGATAACATGAGGCAATAAAATATATTCACTCCTACAGGCAATTTAAAGCACCTAGGATTTTCAACTTGTCTTTAAGGAAACCAGAATGCTTCTTATGAAGATGAGATTAGGACTATCAACTTTCATGACACTCAACCATCTGATTTCTTAGCTCTTTTACTCTTACATCCTTTGTGAATGTTAAAGATGTATTGCTTAAGCTATAAACTTTTTTTTTCTTTTTGCTGTCGGATGACATCAATGGCACTAGTGTTTTCTACTAGAGCTGTAGTGTTTGGGAGGGTGCTTGATGCACTCATTTGATGGTGGTCTTTTCTCATCTACAGTGCGGTTGCACAACCCATTTACTAATGTGCTATTGCAGTTGGTACCTCCTTTGGGAGGTTGCTGAAAATGGTGCAGTTGCTTATTTTGCGACATTTGAGTTGAAAAAACGGTGAAATCTGGTTGTGGATGCCTCCCACTCAAAGCCAATGTCTTTGTGTCCTCTGACCATCGGTTTTGATCATTATGTTTTATATTGTAGGTGTGGTGCTCCCGTCGCACTTTCCAGCTTCCTCCAGATTGCGGTTCATTCATCTCACTTTATCAGCCTGGTCACTATCTCCTCATCAACCTTGTAGTATATCAACCTCTATTCCTCACTCACTCGTCACTAGATGATTGTTTCTGCATGGTAGATGAGATTTTGAGGTTACTTTGAATGCATAATCCCAAGTTTTTGTTTTTGTTTTTAAATCAATTATTACCTTTGTTTGCCACCAAGTCATTTTGTGATTGCCTATTTCTTGGCTTGTCTTTCAACCAGTACAAAAGTAAAATTTCACATAGCTTACATGAATGAATGAATGAATGAATGATTTTAATCATGTAGCCCGCAAAACAAAAAGTGCAAAATATTGACTCTTGCACTTAAACATTCCACTTGAACTGGTCCATCGTGGTCTATTGAGTAATAATGCCCTGGCATCATCATAGGCTATTGTATGACCTTCAGCATTAAACATTTAAATATATAATGTTGTGTACTGTATTCTTAAATCTATTTAACCACCCATACACATATTTAATTTACACAAAAAAATTGAAAGTGATTTTGCATACTTTCAAGCACAACCTGTTAAACACCATCTGCCCTGAACTGACATTGCTTATTCACACCAGAAGACACTAGTCTTTACAGTATTAGCAAGTGGAAAAAGCTTGTATTGTATTTAATGCAAATCTCTAATGAGGCATAAAAGATGCTGCAGCTGCACAGAAAATCATGACACTGAACCAAGTGCAGACATAAAGGCCTTACAGGCTCTTTAGGACTGATCTGTACACATGTAAATGATACACTTCGAGTGGCTCCCCGGCACATCTTTACTGAGCTGAAAGGATTTCCCACAGGAACAAGTGGTTAAGGACAGAAAATGAGGTAGGAAAGGGACGGGGGAGGGATGGACGCTTTAAAGAAGGAGGATCGTGGGTGAAATGTGACCTTGCTTGAGGCTCGGTTGTGTAAAAAGACTTGTGCATCTTGGGTGTGTGCCTCTTTATAATCCCTCCCTCCTCTTCACCCCGCTCACACCCACCCTTTCTAAGTTCCTTTTCACCCCAGTCCCAACCTCTAAATAAAAGAGGTTTTGTGGGGTGGGGTGTCACATATTTATGCGAAATAGTGGAACAAAAAACTGGTGGCAGCTATCAGACACCTGGATTAGTTCTCTCAACCTCGACGGCATGATACAAAACACTTTGTATGCATTGCACTTCCTCTATGGGGCTCTTAGTCAGTCCATCCTACAGGTAGTTGACAGACATTCCAGACAATTGGGAATGAAATCCACTCTGTTGTTGGACCAGGAATGTAAATGTATGTTTAGGACTTTTGTCTATTCATATGGCATAAGTGCATGCATGTGGCGCCAAAGTTTTTACCAATGCTAGAGAACCCGAAAACATGGTTACCATGGTTGCAATTAGGCTATTTACGATCAGGATTTTTCGGTGGATCACCGATCATCAATCATTGAGTTTAAAAAACAAACAAAAAACTAACCAATCTTTGATTTGATCAGAAGATGGAGCAATATATCAATTTAAACAAGTTTCAGATTTAAGACATAGAGCTGATTGCACAAAATGCAAAATATCGTCTGATCCCAATCCAGCCGATCAGATGGTGTAAAGTCCTGTAGTGTTATACGTTAACCCAATTGTGCGTAGCATTCACAAGCATCCGCCACTCTAAAGGCCATATCCCACGGAGGGACGAACATTTGTGAGTGTCAGCAAAGGCAGCAAATGTTGATTTTGCGCCAGAGTTTGTTAAAAGTCACAATGTTTGCTTAATATTCACTAACATCATCCTAAACGTTTCCCAGACCTTTGCCAACAGTTTTATTAGTTTATTGTCATACGTTTAGAAAACGTTTAGCAAACGTTGAACCTTGAACGAACCCTGACAGACCCTGACGAGAAATTGCTAGCTTCACAAATGTTGGCTCCCTCCGTTAAAGACTGTTAATAAAGATACCAGCATCCATTGTCCATAGGTCCACATATATTCAACCATGGCCATAGCCGAATAAAAAAGATCTTTGGTGACACATCTTACGACCATTTACAAATGCTTGCAACTGTTATGCAAACACTTGCCACTGTTAGCAAAATAACAGAAAAACTGTTTGCGACAAGTAAAACTGTTTGCTAACATGTTTGTAACCTTTTACGAACCGAGGGAAACCCAAAATTCGCTAAATTTGCACACATTCGCCACTCAGTGAAATGTGGGCTTGAACAAGACTTCAAGATGTTGGTCACACTGTGATGTTGACAAGCAAACTGAAAAAATATTGATGTTGCACAGGATATAATGAGTAAAGCATGTCAGACTTTTTCAGATTTTGTTTAGATACCAGGGAACTGTTTTAAATTTAAAAATAAAATAAAATATATCTTTAACCAAATTGTTGTTGTTATAGTGTCCTGAATTGGATTGGACATTTGAAGGGCTATATCTATTTAGAGATAATGACTGTGACATACTTTTAACAAGGGGTGGGAGACAAAAGAAAATTACCAAGAAAGGTGATACCCAAATATGCCCTAAATATTGTAAATGTATAATGACTCAACCTTTCCTAATGCAGTGTAATTATGATTGCAGCAAGCATCACATTTTTGTCCTATGACTGCAGTACCGTTGACTGTACTACTAATCTATGGGTAGCAGTGCATTTCGGACCTGGCCTTCAGCAGGGAGTCAGGGACTTAAGTGACCTAATCCGCTTCTGAACACCACCACTGCCATGTCTCAATTTTCCAAAAGTACAATGTAACAATTCATGGCATTCCAGAGAGAAAGACGCATTTTGCATATTTGGTACGAAAACCGGCTATTACTAAAGCGGGAACTTTATGCAATGTGCGTATACTTAACCCTTTAGCTTCCAATAAATCACCTCCGAACAACTCCAAACCTCTCCACTGCGATATCATTTGGAGCAGTTCACAAACAAAATGTATTTAATACCATAACAAAAACCTTAAATACTTTGTACTCATATGTTGTTTGTTCATAGATAAAATCCACGTCCTTTCTTTGCTCCTGCCTGTAAGTAAAATATTATTATACAGTGCAATATTTGTATACATTTTTCTGCAGTTTACAACATTTGTTCGTCATAAATAATAAATAGGAATGGCCACAGTTGCATCTCTTATGCATACAGTATAGCCAGGCCCGTTTAGGTCAAAGTTAAATTTACAATTGGAGGTGAGAAAAGCCCACCACATCCACCCAAAAGCATTTCTAAGAGTCTGTGACGCCAAGTCAGGGTATTGAAACACAAATTTGGGTGTTGATTGCCATGGCAACAAGCACAAAACTGGGTCAATCCTAACAATAGCTTAAGATAATCCTTCTAAAATTGAAATTTACCATACCTTATGCTCAATGTTCGTGCTTAACAGATGTAAAACATCAAGACTAAAGTATCTTACATGTATTTGAACAAAGTCGCGGCATTTGTTTCAAGCCTCTACTACTATATGGACAGTATGATTTCCTGTAGCTCAAAGAGTTGTAGCTCAGTGATTATGCAAGAAAAAAATATTCAACTCAATCACAAGAAAAGTGTTATTCCTATCACATAAAATAATCATATTACAGTTAGGTGCTTGGACCTTGGATCTTTTCATTTACATTTGCAAACAGTTGAGCCAGTGCCCAGGACAAAAAAACAAAAACAAAAACCTCATGACCACAATTCGGGGGTCAATTTTTCCGTTCATTGTAATATAAAGGTCAGTAAGCGCAAAGCACTTTAATTTGCTTTATCTACATAATGACACCGAATCTCTTTCCCTGTCAGTATGTAAAACAAAAATTACAAGGTTTAATTGGTATCCTGCTAGGCCAAAACAATTCAACTGAAAGGCTTTTCATTCCTGCCTGCTAGCCTGTTAGATAAACAAATCTCTAATCTAGCTTTTGGGACATCTGTCACATCTAAATGAATTATTCCACATGCTTTTGACATGCGGCAGTGAGAGCAGAAAAAACTGGCACCTCTACTTACTTCCTCTGTTCCCATGAAAGGAATCATAACTTAGTCCAAGCACACATGTTTTCAGGGGTTCTTTCGTGCTTTGTTTTGATAAATGAACTAAATTAAGTATGAAGTATGCCCAGTAAAAACAAGTTAATTCAAAGAAAAATATCAATTGGAAGTGAAACATTAAAAAGATGTTGATTACCTTGCCTCAGTACAATTGGACAAAAAGATGACTGTATTATAGAGGCGCCATCAGTAATTAGAAATATTTACAACTAAGGAAAACTGCATCGTGTTAAATACTTTATTATTCAGAAAATCACGTTATGTCTGTGTGAAAAATGAGAGCGTTGAGCAAAGCCGGATCAATATGAACAAAGCTATTGAAGTGGAAGAGGAAGCCCAAAAAACAAACGTCATGACATTGGGTCGATATTCACCCTGACGCACTCCCATTAGTACTGAAAGTTTGTGATCTGGACAGGGTGAAGGCTATGTGGGCTACATTCTGTGCCTGGTACCACTGCTACCCAGGTCTACATTTCAGTCAGGGGAGACTAATAAGCAAAAGAAAAAAATTAGGGATTTAAAGTGTAATTACTATTTAAATGTGATAAAGAGAAATCGACTTTGGTACTTAGGAAGAAGATCGCCTTAGGAAGCAGACTTATAAAATAGGTGCTCCTGATGTGAAGGATTTAGCTGAGGAGAAATATACCCATTTTTAGCTTCACTTTGCAGAAATGCATGTATTCAGGGTTCAAATCTTTGCCTGAACTTTTCTGTTCAGATTTTGTAGAGGAATAAAAGATTTAAAAAAAAAAAAGTAATAAATAAATGAATAAAAACAGACTCCATTTGTGCTTCAATGTGAAATTCAGGTTTAACAGCAGCAAAATGAAGGACAGTCACACAGCACAAAAAAATAAAAAATACATGTATATAAAATCTTTGTAAAAATTTGCAACATCCGGTAATTGGTTTGAACAGCAGCCATGTAAATGGCATCTGTACCTGAATAATAAATGTCGATACAAACTACATACATACAAATTACAGTATTCATAAGTGAATGTGAACAGCAGCATGAATGTTATCAGCATTTTATGCAGCAAAAATATATATTCTATACATTTAGCAATAAATAATCTACAGACATATGTCAAAGCACCTGGGGAAAACTCCAGATTCTTTGTCAGACCCGACACCTGGACTCATTTTAGCCTTTTTAATTAAAGTGCAAGAACTTTTGTAGCCTTGGACTTTTTGCTTATATTAGTGCTGTCAAAGTTAAAGTGTTAATTGATTAATTTATCACCAAAAAAATATTGCATAAATCATGAATTAACGCAGATTAATAGCACTATTAATTATTAACTAATTAGCTTTTAGCGTGACAGTGGATGCCTACGTTTAAGGTAGCACAGGTTGTCTAACCCTAACTCTAACCCGAAATAAACTTAATTTCATGCATTAAAGTAAAGCATTTAATGAATGCTTGTGTATGACATTTAAAATATTTGTTTATGTCAAAATATCGGGGTCATTTTTTTCCATTTTAAATTATGCAAGTAATTAACTGATTAGAAAAATAGGAGGATTAGCTTGTGCAGTGGATCAAAAAATGTTGAAGACGTCCTTATAACATTAATTGTCAAAAGAATTCACACATAACCGGTGCTCTTCAAATTTTGCGGGAAAAATGTTTTGATAAAAAAGCCTTTTCTATTAGGCGATTAATCGTGATTAATCAGAATTCTAAGATGTGATTAATATGAATAAAAAATGTAATTGTTTGACAGCTCTAACTGTATAGATATATATAGTATATATATATATATATATATATATATATATATATATATATAGGGATGTTCAATGACAATACCAATACTAATACAGTACTCAACTCTTGCAACTCTTGAGTAGTCACTGGTACCAATACCAAGTACCACAAGTACTTTTGATACATAAAATGTCCCCGAAATTCAATGACAGATTATTTTATAGAAAGACCAATTCAGGATGTACCCAGTCTACTGTTTGTACTCAGCTGGGATAGGCTCCAATACACCTGTAACCTTCGTGAGAATTAACGGGTCAGAAATCATCTGCTGTTGCGAGTACTGCTAACTTGAAATAAGACTTGGTATCGGCCCTAAATGGTATTATTACTTGACCATCCCTAAAATCTGAAAATTGGTTTTGATTAAAAGATGTGATTGCATCGGTATACACAAACTAATGAACTGGTCTCACTATAGTTTGAGCAGGTTAAAAAAACTGATCAAAAGTGTATAAATTGATACAGATCAGTTTGATGTTGCTGATGATTTGTTGTTTCTTTGAAATTTTACATGTGTATTGTATATGTTTTGCAGTAGGAAAAAAATATATCCTTGTTTACTTTAAACAGTCTTATTCATAAAGGCATACCATGTTTAATTTTTATGAATCAGTTATTCTCTCTGCTTCAGCTTACACTTAGCAGATATCCAGCCACCAGCTGTACTGAATTGTTGGCATGCTAAATGATTAAGGGCACTGAGTAAGGATAAAGAGAACCCTGTACCATCTGAAGCTTATGTTAATCCTATGGTGGATGTGGAGTTTGGGCGGCATTAGCATTATTACGGTTGTCTCTAGTTTTTGGAAGGTTTCGATTTGTAAAAACTGGAACAGCAGTGTTACTGGTGCACAGTGAGATAGAGCCACTGAGAACTATCCCAATTTGAGCAACACCTGGCAGTGTGGGACTGGGACAGTAAGGGGACAGCTAAATTAGTTAACTGCACTACGGTATAAAAATATATATATAATTTTTTAAGGAGTTTATAGTGCCAATGCAGGATTTGTGGTTTGTGTAAGGACTTTGTTTCCTAGGACATCTTTATCAGTACTAATTATCGTTCAGGCTGGTCTCAGATTGCTGCTTTGTTACAGCCATGTGTATTTTATACCTGGGCTATGCCTGTACTTTACTAAGCAATTCCCAACTCAGTTTTTCATGTGGGTGGCCAGATGTTCTACAGATTATGCCAGCCTGCCAGATGTTCCCAGGGTTTAATACAGTGACTTAACAATGGGCAATAACAATCCTGTAAATGCTTTCACGTTGCAACATTATTGCCAGCTTTTTAAGAGTAGTTCCAAACAACAAGAGATTTTTTTTTTTGCTGTAACTTTAAAATACATATAATTAGTACAAGTTAAATAAATAAAACCACAAAATCTTCATTCGGCGCCTGCAGAATCTATCGTCAACAAGTGCAGACTCAAGCTCCAGCTCCAAATCCATTATTTTATAGAACCAATTTGTAGCACTTCGCCAGTGGGAAGAGCGGTTTTGGCCACACCCTTTGCACCATGTTCCATCATTGATGCTGGTCTTCAGTAAATAACCACTTAGCTCTATACCACAATTTATATTACTCCGTTCTAACTTCAACCATAAATCCTGGCTCTGACAGCAAAACAACAGTACAGTATTTATTTTGCAGGGTCCCAGTTGGGTGATTACCTACACCCCAATAAGATATTGGACTAAAGTACATGTTAATTAACATAAAGCTCTATGTTTTTTTTTTATGTGATTAAAGTCAACACACACAACAGTGTAATACTCAAGTGAATAAATGTATTTCACGAAGTTTAACTGTAGTCAAGTTGGATTTTATCCAAGGACATTATAAATGGTTTCATTTTCATAAATATAGTTGATGAATTTTCGGTTCTTTTAGGCATAACTGTCACAAGAACTGGCTTGTGTGGTGGAGTTGGCAAAGGATCTAAATGTATGGAGGCAAAAGAGAAGCCAGAAATCTAAAAAATAAATAAAATAAACATGTTTATTTTTTAAAGAGTATTTATTTTCATAAAACTAAAACAAGCTAACAGGTTATGTAATCAAATGAAAACACTAAATCAACAAGGGGAAAAAGTATTGTATGTAGTGTACATTCAAGTTAGGCTTGCTTAGTGAATGGCAACGTAAGATGGCCGTCACACATGCAAATAGTTCTTGTACTCAAAAACTAATATTCCTTGTGAATAGAGCACGCGCAGAACACAATCCTGCTCCATTCTTTGGAGGTATCCTGATATGCATTTATATGACAAAATATTTGGGTTAGAGAAGGGAACTAGGGGTTTTATTTAGGTTTTTAAAACCCCAAATATGAGCATATTCGGGGTTTAGTATGTGGCCTTTCAAAACCCGGGTAATTCCAATATTCAGGTTTTCATAGGGTTATTGACACCATGTAAACGTAGGCAATGAAACACTTCAGGGAACTGACGTTGGACTTCAAGCACTAAGCATTGTAAATAGTTTTACTTAGAATAAAATTAGGTGTTTATCACTAACATTAGTTGTTGTTTATTATTCCCCCGTAGTCTTTGTGTTTTGCCGACCGGGTACGTGTTGTACTTTCATTCTTTTCATACCCTAAGTGAGGTTAGTGTTTTGTTTAGCTACCACCAGTCTGTTACTTGTTCTGCCTTACCCTAATTTATCCGTATTTGTTGGCTATCTTTGGTGTCAGGATTCAAACCTCCAACTTTAGATCTGTGACGCGGATGTGCTGACCACTTTGTCATAGTGCCACTAAGGGATAAAATATTCTGCGTAAATTGGAGTGGATGTTTTTGTATCTGTGTGTATGCATATTTCCCAAAGGTTGTTTTGTTGGCCAGCCAGAAGTCACAACAAAAAATATTGAATGCCCGTGAGGAATAAAACGCTATGTGTGTTTATTCATGTGACTTCTTTGTATCTGCGTGCATGTGCATGTGTATGTTGTAAAGGTTATGTCATGTTATCTTGGACTCTGCTGTAAAGTCATATATCAAACGTGTAAGCCCATACATATGGAAGACTGCGATATATTGCATGGTGTCTCTTTGATTAAAGAGCCATCTGACAAAGCAGCCAGTACAGCAGAATGACAGACGAAGCTCTGTGGATTTACACTGCATAAAACTCCTCCTGAGGGACCAACGTCTAGTTGGAATTTCAAGCAGTAACCATTGCTGCTCGAGAGCTGAGAGAGAGGGGGGGGGGGCTTTTTCAGGTCACTTACATATTCAGTGAAGGGCAGGCAGATTGGGTACTCCTTGTTTGTGGTGAATACCAAATAGCCGCCCGGAACCCATTTTCTTCAACAGATCCGCTTGAGGGAACAAAAACATGACAATCCTATAATTACATGTGGCCATTAGCTTTTATTCATTCTTTTTACTTTTGAATAACTTAATTACATACACAAAGATTGCATCACCTGTATTGATTTATTTAATTTGATGGATGTGGGATTGCAGAATCCAATTAAAAACAAAAATATTTGATTTTAATTAACTACACCATGTTAATTGAATATGTTAGATATGCACCCACCCGATAATCTATTTGGAACACCTTCACTATCTATTGAAATTCAATATACAACTTAAAACATTCTGCATTTTACAGGGATCATTATGCTGATTGATACTGACAGAGCAGTATGAATTCAACAATGTGATTATTATTCCACTTGTAGTTTGTTTTAGAACTGCACTTTGGGTTCTACCCTTCTCATGTACATGTAGTTATATATAGCAACCGAAATGCAGTGTAACTTCCAAGTAAGAAAGAAGTCTTCTAAGGAAAGGCAAAAAATAAAAAGAGAGTCAAAGCTTCACAAACCTGGGCTGTGGACCGGTGGGGTGCCTGGCGGGCCTGCCGTGCCCCGTCCTGCTGCGTTGGGTTGGGGGCACGGGCCGTGTTGGGGTGAGGAGCGCTCCTGGCTCCTAGGTTTGCTCTCCGGCCGGTGGGCCCTTAATTAATCAGTTAACGCTTTAACTTTGACAGCACTAATTTTAACATTCTTAACTGTCATACAAGCGTGAAATCAAGTTAACCCTCTGAGGCTCAAACTTAAGTAACAGGACAAATCTGATATTTGGGCACAATTATTATATGGGGTAGTAATATACAATTTTGCAAAAAATTTGAGAAGCCTTCACATACAATGCATTCTGGGATGTTGCAGATTTATAACATTGGCCCGGTGTGGTAAAAACGCTGAAGACTGAATATGCTATGAACACTAACTATATTTACATAGCAGGCTCAAAACAATGTTACAAAATGCTTTACAGTGGCAGAATAACAACAAAAACAACTTGGTGAGTAAAAAAATTGAAAGACAATAAATTATTATAGTAAGAACAAAATTACAATAATAACAATAACAACAACTTTTGATCCCCTGCCATCAAATTATAATACCAATAATGCTACACTGACATCTGAAATACTAATTGAGAAGGCCATGTCTGAATGTCACTTCTTCTCTTCTTCTTCTTCTTCTCTTCATTAGCAAGCGCTGCCCAAGCCGGATAGCCATCCTGTTGATTGGAATCAGCTGCGTTGGAGCAGGGAAACATCCAAAACCTACAGGACTCCGGCCCTCGAGGACTGAGTTTGCCCACTACTGGTCTACGTAGTCTGACGTCAACCCATTGGTTATGATTATTATTACTATTACTAGTATTGCTTTTGATCAAATCTGCCTCTGATAGTGTGTAACTTCACCCAAATTATTTCATTTTTTGCTGCGTTTGAGCAGGGAAACATCCAAAACCTGCAGGACTCCGGACCTCAAGGACTGAGTTTGCCCACTACTGGTCTAGTCTGACGTCTATTCTGGTTATAATTATTATTACTATTACTATTTTTTTTTTTAATCAAATCTGCCTCTGATTGTGTGTAACTTCACTCCAAATGATTTCATTTTCCATATGATATACATATACCATCATTGACACCTCAAAGTAATAAGTAAATACTGGTGATAGGAAAATAACCCTAGTATTGATAGTTGCTCAAAATATAGGCAAACCAATCAATAAAGCATGTGGCATCCATTGGTACATGCCCGGGCACACGTTACAAATCTGCAACAATGAAATACAGCTGCCCTGGGGTAAAACCTACAGGAGATAAAACCTACAAATTGGCATATAGTCTATATTCTCCAGGGTCATCTTATGCAGTATTGGTTTCAAAATAAAAGAGATGGGTAGTGATACTTACATGAAATTGATGCCTAGAAAAATCTATTTCGTTGAAGCCAAATAGGCAGACATTTTGAAAGTGAGAGACCTCGCCGTCTAGTGAGCGACTGGGAAACTGTTTGTTGCTAATTCACAACGAAGGTCTGCAGTGGTACTTTTGAGTAAAAAAAAAAGAATGTAGCTTAATTAGGGGATAAGCAATTAGTTGTTTCAAATATCCAACGTCTGCCTCCAGAGCTGCTGTCAAATTGTAATCAATAAAACCCTCTTTGCAAACAAGTGATGATACAAAAAGCAGCTAGCCATTTGACAGCCAGTTAGTTGGCAGCTAACCTTAGCCCTCAACACCATGTTACTTTTGCTTACTCATCGTCCTTGCAACTGGCGGTCAATTCCTCCCTCAAATGTCACATAAAATTCCATCTAGAACTGCGCTGCAGGACGACCCATTAAGTCACATATTAAATATGACTCTCCTTATTTCTCATATCAAGCATACAGTATAGTAAAGTCATCCTGCCATCTCTCAACACAGTATATTGTGACTTTTTACAGCTAAAAAGGCCAGATAAGAGGAAAAATATGCTAGTTTAATCTTTTGACATACAAGGAGGTTCATGGCTTGTAATGCATTTGAGTTATATTATAATGAGCTAACTAGAGTAGTATTTGCCGTTAAATTAGTAGCGATAAAAAAAAATGTTTTAAAACAATTGTATCAGCATTCCTTTCATACATAATATTTCCCCAAAACAATTGTTATTTTCTGTGATTGAGCTGAAAAAATATTAGTGTTTGCATTTTCTTAGTGATTGTATTGGCCATTATCAATTACATATATATATATATATATATATATATATATATATATATATATATATATATATATATATATATATATATATATATATATATATATATATATATATATATATATACACACACACACACACACATAGACAATGTTAAAAGGAAAGTGTCCAAAATTATAGGGATCCTTTACAAAACAAAGGATGTTTTGAATAAGAAGTCATTATAAACATTATTTTGCTCATTATTATTACCATATCTAACCTATTGTATGGAAATATGGTGAAATGCTTACAACACAAATACTTACCCTCTTTTCAAATTAAAAAAGAGAAATAAGAATTATTAACTGTTTAAAATACACAGAACCAACAAATTCACTATTTATCAAATTAAACACAATTAAATTTTATGATCTAGTTGAGTTTAAAATTGCTCAAATAATGTACAAGGTACACAACAACCTACTTTCCCATATTATTCAGAAAGTGTTTGAAATCAGAGACAGTGACGATGATTTGAGGTGTATAAGTGTCTATAAAAAATTCTAAACTAGAACAACGATTAAGCAAAGGTGTGTTACAATTATATGTGTACATTTGTGGAATAATATGGAATTAACCTTAAGAATCATTGGTTGTGTTTAAAAGGATGTATAAAAACAAAGTACACCAACAATATTTAAATCAGGTACAAATGTAGAAGATATCCATCCATCCATTTTCTTAACCACTTGTCCTCACAAGGATTGCGGAGGGCATTGGAGCCTATCCCAGCTGGCTTCGAGCAGTAGGCGGGGTACACCATGAACTGGTTGCCAGCCAATCGCAAGGCACACATAGACAAACAACCATCCACACTCACAATCACACCTATGGACAATTTAGAGTGTCCAATTAACCTGCTATGGATGTCTTTGGAATGTGGGAGGAAATCGGAGTACCCGGAGAAAACCCACGCAGGAACGGGGAGAACATGCAAACTCCATCCAGCAAGGCCGAAGCCTGGACTCAATCTCCCTCTGCACTGGGAGGTGGATATGCTAACCAGTCAGCCACCGTGCCGCCATGTAAAAAAATTAAAAATGTATGTGTAAGCCTTTGTGCTGATTTATATATCTGTAAAAATGTTTTCTTATTAACTAAATGTACAATACTGTTGGCATATCTATGCATGTATAAGTGCAATTGTTTATGTGTAAGTTTGTGTTGTTGTTTTTCTTTTGTAGGGGGGTAGGACTCGATAAGTTTTTTACTTCTTCCTACTCCCCTTTGAACATGTAAGCTGTTCTTAATGATGATTATGTACCGGTATGTAAAAAAAAAATAATGTTTTTTTAAATTCTCTTTTAAATCTTTTTATTTTGATTGTAGTGTTTCTGTTGCTGGTTTATATGTTCAATAAACAAACAAACAAATAAAATGAGCTCCATTGGGATAAACTAAAGTCTGACTATCCAGTATTTGGGTGATGTGAAGAAATATTGCCCAGTGACGATGGTATGAGACATACTGTACATCCAAGTATGACATTGCATAGTTCATATTCAGTCCATAAAAAAGGAGTCTTGAACACTGCCATGAAGCAAAATTTCTCAGAATACTATTTGTTTATTCTATTCAATACTGCAATAACTGTATGTACTATAAGTCACCTACTTACAACTAGATAATTCTTAGTATTGAAAAAAAACATGTAAAAAGGTCAACACAAAAGCAAGCTTCAAATCCAGTCATCCCACATTGAAACAAATGACCTACACAATAATCTTGGGAAAGGCTATCATACCGAAGCAGATGCTCGGCTTCCTTGTGCAAGCATGTCCCCTGACATGGGTCCCACAAGCTGGGTTCATTGACATGAATGGTCTGGGGACTGCCGGGGAATCAGACCTTTAGCTGCCAATTCTTTGGCCTCCTTCTGGCATCGTTCTAAACACACGCAGGGGCTGTTTTTTCCACAAGGCTCCCCTGGCAACGTGAGGTACTATTCAGCGAAGGTTAAATCAAATGAATGTGACTTAATGGGACTGTAATTGCATGAAAGGTTCGCTACATGAGAAGAGTATGTAAGAAAAGCCTTTAGAAAATAAGCTGTACCACTTCACATCCAAGAAAGCTTATGGAAATGACCATTGATCAAATACAAGTGAGCCATTTCATCTTAATATCCTCTAAATACACAATTTAACAAGGTTTAGATACTAGAAAAGTGTATACTAGTTTGTGCCTATTATTAAGCTTCATGAAATGAACATATGAGTTACTTATCATCAAAGTTTTGACATTGTATCAAATGGTAATGCACAAGGTTGCATACATGTTGTATAATTTTTAATGAAGAATACATATTGATTAAACAAAAATAGGAAACTGTCATATTTAGCAGTCTATCTCCTTCAGAGACCATTTTCTAATACTAATAAGAGAAGCTACACCTTGTGATGGATATTCTATTTAATCAGTTATCAAAGCACAACGATCGATTTGACCTTTGACTAGTTGCACTTTCCTTTATTTAAAATTTGCTTTGTTTTATAGCTGTAATTAAGACTGATATGACATTGATATTTCAGGCGGCTATGTGGGCATCAAATAGATACTGTATTATTAAGTCTTGCCTCACGACTTGACAAAACAATGATGCACAGTTAAATTGTTTAAATTCGACCCTACGCAATAAATTCTGAATAAATAATAGCATGATAAAAAAAAGAGAAGATGGAGAAAATAATCAACGAATGTGTTTGCTTTTTTATTCCTTTTTTCATGTTGCATTGAGTATAATAATGAGCCGTGCCATAGCAGAGGTCTTTGTGAATGTAATTTCCCAAAGCTGGCTTTGTGTTGTTGTTCTTTATAAGCAAACAGCTAACACTGAATCAACTTAACTCATCTTTATTTATGTAAACAACACCTCTGCTGGCTGTAGCCAATAGTGCACTCTGTTTTACATGACATGGTAAGTCAACAATAATGTTTAGTGTGTATTTCTTGATTAAAAATGTATATAACTAAGTCATCCCTATTTTTCCGAAGGTCACATATACTGTATGTTTTTAGCTTTAGCAAGCCGACTATGTTTTTTTGTGTTTACGGTGTTGTTTTGATAACAATTCTGCATAATAGTTACATAAAACAGTGAGTCAATGGATAGAGTACAGGCCATTTGAATGCAATCTGTGAGATTTTCAATCCAATTTCTGTAGTTTACAGCTGTTTTTTGTTCCTATTTCTTTTTTCCTTTTAACTCAATGCTTCTTGCACATTTCATTTATTGTTTGACCACCCACGTAAAAATTACTATAGCCGCGATATAGATGCCCTGGAGACTGAGCTTTGGAGGATCACAACACTCGAGGAACAATGGGACAAGTTTACTTCAAAGTCAAAAGTGACTATGTGTTATTGTTACTTTGTCACAAAAAAATGAAATAAAAAATAATAATGCATGCATGTTTATTTTAGGGTAAAGGTTGCAAATGGACAAATGGGACACAACAAAAATAATGTAAAAAATGTAATATGGTATTGTCAATACAACAAACTTTCATTATCCGTTTAGCCCATTCCAGCTGACTTGGGTGGAAAGGCAGACCACACCCTGGACTTGTCAGTACTGCACACAATTAATAATTCATACTAAATGAAAAAAGGGCCTAAATACAGTATACAGAATAAGGTGTCCATGTTTATCCAGGTCTATACAGCAGCTATGCTGGGTTAGTCTATAGCTCCCTGGTAGTAAGAAAAAAAATACATGGATGGTTGTTTACAATAGCAATGAAATATTTACAGCTACATTTCAAAAGGCGGATGAGATGATGTGGACTAAATGTCATTGGGTGGATTGATGTAACGAGGCAAGGGAGGGAGTACTGTGATATCGCAGGAGAGGACAGAGCATGATGGTGATGATGATGGCGGGGGGAACAGAGAGAGAGAGAGAGAGAGAGAGAGAGAGAGAGAGAGAGAGAGAGAGAGAGAGAGAGAGAGAGAGGCAGGTGGAAAGAGGAGGGGTCTGGGTGGTCCAGACAATCAGTCCTTGTATATACCTCACACACACGCATTATTAAAAAGAAGACTATAGCTGCCTCTACGCTCTGCCTCAGCCCCTGACTGCGCGATCATAACATCACGGCCGCTCCACTTTTCCTGCACTTCTCCCTCTACATGATCCGGACCGAACTGTTCTGACGAGGCATGCTTTGAACGATACATAATATCAGGGCAGAGGATCAGCCCTCCACTCGAGAAGGGAGCGCACGTATGGAAAGATTTGTGAGCACTAAAAGGAAGCAGCGAGCAATGAGCATCATGAGAACACTCCTGTTACCAACAAGGTGAGATAAATGGATGAAAACGACCGTTGTTCGTGTTTTGGGTGAAGGGTTTGACTGCATGCACGCACATTTCAACGCAATATTTTTGAGCACTTGCTGGTTGGGTGGGATGCATTTGTTTGTGCAGCACTGCTGCCTTATCTAGCATTACTGAGCATGACACCATCTCACATCAGCTCATCAGCAAGCTCAACCTGTTCACTGCGGTCTACGTACACTACAGTTTATGTGAGCTAGATGTGGTGGAAATCTCACCCTGGGTTTGAAATCAGCTCCCGTGTAAATTCCTCTCAGTAATGTAAGCTCACAGCCTATCCATTATCGCCATTTATCCAAGGAAAAGGCAAGCTCATTTCATTATTTCAAAGCAGGGTATATTTAACTTGCGCTGAAAGAATTTGAAGTGATGCCAAATGTATTCTCTGTTAGAGCTGACACATGTAATGCTGTCAGATGTGGGGATGATGAGAGGCTTTATTTATTGTACATCATCAAAGCTTCCTGCATGAAGGCACACGCTTGTGATTCACTGTTTTGGAAATTATTTTTCTTTTCACTTGCAGCAACCTCTCCCCTTGACGTGACATTGTTTGTGTAGCTTTACTCTAGTTTTTTATGGGTAATATGAGGTTGGTTTGTACTCTTCAATCAGGCCACAGTGGTACTTAATGTATAGATGTTGGAGTTGGCAGAAAGTGAGAATACTTATCAACTACCTACCAATAGTGTTAGCTTATAGTTTATTTTCATATTATAATGTGTTAAAAAATAAGACTACTTTTCAAATATAAGCAGTCACAAGTCTCTCCATTTTGAGTGGATCATTACTATTCAAATAGGATTTTTGTCCTCAATAGGAGGATCTTATTATTTTTCAAGTCTTTTCACATTTTGTCTTGTACTGAATGCTTCATTGTCCTCCACCTCCACTTGAGCTACGGGAGTGAAATAAAGTGTCTAGTGTGAGGATTGCCAGTCTTTTAATCTCCACCTTTAAAAAAAAAAAAGTGGTGCTACTGCTTTATTTGCCCATTTGAAAAAAATTCCAATAAATAAAAATAAAATTATACATATATTTTTTTAATTATACTTAACTACCCACACAGTAAAGTTTTCTCTGAAAAGACTATAATCAGTCCCAGTGTGAACACTCGGAAAAGCGTAAAATATTATAGGCCTATTTAATAAAAAATAAAATAAAAAAATACAATTTTAAAAAACCACTCGAGGATTCAGGAACAATTCCACAACCTTCAGCATGTGAGAAGGCCACTCTATCACTTGAGCTATGCCATGCCTACTGTTGGATAACATTGCTGGTGTGTCTAAAAGGAGATCAAAAATGGTCTGATGTATGTGTATTCCACCTGACATCAGTGATATATATCAGGCCGAAATCAGACCTTTTTTCAAGGTATGAGTACTTCCGATGGCGGTCAATTGGCAGTTTTACGATCAGGAACTACAAATCAGAAGAATTAAAAAAATTGTCATTCATTTCATGCAATAAACCAAAAAAATGCAATATTGTGATAGAGGCTGTAGGTTAAAATTGGCATTATTTTTTGGGCTGGGGAGTCCTAAATATCAAAAGTATACTAGCAGTATCAGTACACTCTAAAAATTGATTGGCTGCCAATCTAGTTGTTTAAGCTCATATTGGTTGATAAACCAATAGATTGTTCAGACATTGACCATTCCGGGTGGTTGCGGGCATGCCAATTTTATTGGTCAGCCAAACAACCAATGAAATTGGTTACAATAGAAAGTAAATCTAGTTAGATCATATATTATATAAATTTATTGTATTCTAAATGTATTTATTAATTATTATGAGTGGTTATTATATATGATGTAAATAATCTAGTGTTTAAAAATGGAAATGTGTGTCACTATAGCGTGACCAGCTCAGTTGGCTAGTGGTAGTGTCTACCCTGAGACTGTGAGGTTGTGAGTTCAATCCCTGGCCGGGTCATACCAACGACTATAAGAATAGGTTCCATTTGCTTTCCTGCTTGACACTCAGCATTATGCATTAGGTCACCAAATGATTCCCAAGCGCAGCCCCTGCTGCTGCTCACCGCTCCCTCAGGGGATGGGTCAAATCTGCAGAATGAATTTCGCCCCATTGACATGGGTATGAATGACTATCAGTGGTACTTTTTTTCGGTAATCCCGTGAACCACGGGATTCCCCCAAAAATGTCAGCCTCTAACATAAATGAACCAATATCTTGGTAAGAAAGACCAATTTGTATTGGTTGGCCCAATCACCAATATATATTGCTTGAAAACACCTACCATTCTTGAGACCAGCTAGATTGGTCAAATGTAACGTTTTTTTGGTTAATTTGACCAATCTCTTTTTAGGGTGTACTTGATATTGGTATCGGTAACTAGTCAAGAGTTTAATACTCGTACTGGTATCGGTATTGAACATCCCTAAGTTTAATTTCTTACTCCCCTGTAAATTGTTTGTCTGCAGGGAGAACCTGACATGGATCCCTGAGTCTAAATGAAGTGGTTCCGCCATGCAATGTTCCTGGAAGGCAGTGATCGTGCTGGCCTTGGCCTCCATCGCCATCCAGTACACGGCCATCCGTACACTCACCTCCAAGCCTTTCCAGTTGTGCACATTGCCCAGCCCCCAGAACTGCGGTCTGGGGGATCAGGAGACCGAACCTCCCTTTGAACGAGGAGCAGGAGGTTGTGAAGATTACCCTTTCTTTTACATGAACGCATCCCGCAAAACCCACATTTTGATCTTGGCCACCACACGCAGCGGCTCCTCCTTTGTTGGGCAACTTCTCAACCAGCACCAAGAAGTATTTTACCTGTTTGAGCCTCTTTATCATGTCCAGAACACACTGATCCCCCGCCTGTCCCATAGCCACAACACAGCAGACCGCCGTGTGATGCTGGGGGCTAGCCGAGACCTCTTGAGAAGCCTGTATGGTTGCGACCTCTATTTCCTTGAGAGCTACATCAAACCAACTCCCACAAACCACACCACAGACAAGCTTTTCCGCCGTGGCGCGAGCCGAGCATTGTGCCAGCAACCAGTATGTGACGCCTTCGGCCCCGCCGACGTTAATGTGGAAGAGGGGGACTGCGTTAAGAAATGTACACTTCTGAACATGACCTTGGCAACCGAAGCCTGTCGGGAGAAACGGCATGTGGCCATCAAGACTGTCCGGGTGCCAGAGATTGGGGATTTGCGCGCCTTGTTGGAGGACCCCAGACTGAATATCAAAGTGATCCAACTTGTCAGAGACCCTCGTGGTATCCTATCATCCCGGATCGAGACATTCAGGGATACATACCGGCTGTGGCGTATATGGAGGGCCACAGGGCGGAAGCCCTATAATCTTGACTTGAGTCAGCTCACTGTTGTCTGCGAAGACTACCGAAGCTCAGTTTCAACTGGTCTCAGCCATCCATTTTGGTTGAAAGGGAAATATATTTTGGTTCGTTATGAAGATTTGGCAAAGAACCCACTCCACAAAACGAAGGAGATCTATGACTATCTGGGGCTGCCCATGGATAAAAATGTGGAAGACTGGATACACACGAACACTCGCGGCAGCAATGAGCCATCGGCGAAACACAAATTCGGTACAGTACGAGACTCCGCAGCGAATGCGGAGAGTTGGCGCTTGAAACTCTCTTATGACATGGTAGAATACACTCAGACCGTGTGTCAAAAGGTTCTCCAGCAACTCGGATACAAGGCAGTGAGGTCAGTCGAGGAGCTGAAAAATATGTCAATCTCACTGGTGCAAGACAAAAACTTTGTACCTTTTTTGTAACAAAGAGAGTTCCCTGTTGACTATTTTTATATATTTATAATTGTTGCCTTATCATGTCGTTGGTCGGTTGTTGCTTTCATCATGTCGAGTCAAATTTGCACTAAATGAGAATTTGAATGCACGAAGGGACTATGGATGATCCCCAAATGTTATGAACAGCACACTTAAAACACTGAATAATTAAACAAGCTAGTTTACAAATGTGTCATTTATGTTTTCCCATTAACAGGACATTGTCTTCATTCACTTTGTGTATGCAAGTAAAAATGTTGCCCTTCAAAAAATGTGTTGGTAAATGGAATGGGTTATTGTTTCTTTTACAAGGAATGACAAAACTGTGCAATAAATAGTGAATGTTGCAGTCAACTTTTCAGTGTTTCTATCCATCTAATAATAATAATAATAATAATAATAAAGATACTTACTGGCATGCAGTGCTGGTAAAGAAGAATTTGTAGTTTCTGGGTTAATGGACGTGAAACCCAATGAAAGTTACATGTGGCATGAGAAGATTTACGACCGTCTCTGACAAACAAACTTACTAATGAGAGCTAATTCTGCAATCTCTACTCACTGCGTATTTAGAGATTAAGTCACATTTTTCAAGATGATTATGGTGTTTGGTGTTGATATTTATAAAGGCTTTAATTCAAATTAAGGCAGAATCTCATTAAGCACAAGCACTGTTTATTTAAGTTTATGATTTTTCTATTTGAAGAGCCTGCTTCAAACATTTTGTCGCCTTTGTCTTAAAGTAACAGTGTGTAGAATTTTTGCGTATAGTGGTGAACTAATAGAATACAACGACCTAAATTTGATGCGTGTGCATTTTGAAACACGTGCACTAGGGTGCCTCTGAGAGACCACACTTTACAAGCCTACTACCAATTACTACATTAGCAAAGTTATTTTCCTTTGGGTATCCGTAGCAGAAAGATGGCGGCAAAACATATCAATCTCCTGTAAGGTGCGGTGCAACCTATGTAATATAATTAGCAATTAATAGACCTACGATTATATTTTTTTTTTTTTTTATGTACATTGACATGATCGAAGATATATTTTTTTGCATATTTTTGAAATTAATAGTGGGTTCTTAAAATGAATGAACATAAAAAAAGGAAAAATGCTACACACTGTCTCTTTGAGTAAAATGTCAATTTATCAGATAAATAGCCAATGAATTGCTTGTTTCTATGTTTCTAGAGTAATATATACTTTGTAGACTCCATTTCCTCTCATGTAGTTATGCTAATACAACTGATGCGTGGCCCTTTGAAAAATATTGTTTTCCCCAAAAGACGATTAGAGGCCTTATACAAGACAGCATTGCCTCACATCCAAAATGTATTACAGACTAATAGACCTTGGTCATTTGAGATAAACCCTTTATCATTTTAGTGGCAATGGGGATGCTGTTGAAGGATACAACGTTACAGAGGAAAAGGTCAAGGATTGAGTGCAGTGCATATAGACATCCCATATCTGCCAAATTATGTAAAACAATCCAGAATTCCTCTCATGACATAATCTAATATGTGTGTGTTTATTTTTATTATAATTAAAAAACAAAATTAAAAATGTCTCTTAACAGACTGTAATAATCGATGTGCATGTGTTAACACAATAATCATATATCATACAATCAAACCCATAAAACTAAGATCATTCATACAATCTTCTTGAACACTGATAATATAAAAAAAAAAAACTTTTGTTTAACATCTGAATTTCAAGTTTTATTTACATCTCGGACAAGTGCATAGTTAGGTTTGATGGCACCCATTAATTTAGATGCAGTGACTGATAGTTTTCCTCACAAAGCAAGCCATGTGAATGAATGCTCATCAGTATTGGAGGCCCAATGTCCATTGAGATGCAGAGCACAAACCTTTTGATCCTCCTCAGCGTCAGGGCTGGATGCAAGTGCTCTCTTCCTTCTGTTTTTCTATCGTCCACCGATTTCTTGCTGCAAACCTCTCAAGGGATTCATCCTTTACTTCAGTGCTCACTTTTGGTTTTCCATTTGACTCTACCTATGAAATGACTGACTCTTTTTAGAGCACTGAAGCTATTTTGTAATGCTTGGATTATGTTATTATTGCTTTAGCTACTTCCACCAAATGTACTCAGTTTTTGAGCTCTTAATTGAGAACAGGCTTATCTATTTATTTATTTTTTTTGCATTTCATCTCCTAATTCACTTTTTCTCAGCCAGCCAACGCCTTGCTAGCCCATGTGTGCTACCATGCTGTGACTCCTCCTGTCTTGTATACAGGCAGGCGATGACATTGTTCATGGGCCGTTGCTTTTCTGTTGTTATCCTTTATCCTACACACAGTAAAGTGGTACATATTGGAAAAATACGGCACATATGTGCATGTCTTTAAAAAATCAGCAATGCTGTGAAGCGTAATACACACACACACACACACACACACACTGGTTGATACCAGACTTTCTTTTGTTGCTGTAGCCCTGGACTTTTCTTATATATCCCTGTTATCAGGGTCAAAAAGTTCACAAGCCCCGGATACAAAGTCAGACATAACCTCCCTCTTCCCCCTCATAACGTGACCTTAATAATTTAACCTTGTGTATGACAAGAAAAAAGAAAAGAAAAGAAAATGCCTCTTTGTACCTATTGAGCTGAGCTGACAGACTGTGCTTGGAGCATGAAACTAGTTGACGGTAAGCAAATGCTGCAGCTAAGCAAATAAATTGTGAGAGAATATGCTCAAATAAATGTGGTCTTGTACAGGATCTTGCCATGACAATTTTTGATGATGTTCAGCTGTCAAAAAAAAGACATTGATTTGAAAAGGTCATATGAGAGTGTTTGCGTGTGTGTGTGTGCGTGTGTGTGTGCGAGCCATATCAAAATGCTGATAAGAGACCATGATTAGTGCACAGACTACCCACAATAAAAGGCCACTCTGAAAAGTGCAGTTTTGTTTTATTGGTGGGGTTCTGGGGACTCAGGAAACAGTCCCCAGACTCAGAAAACCAGTACGTCTGCCAAGGAGCGCTTGTGTGGCCATGCAAGACCAGCCAGCCGTTGTTGTACAACCGCGCCTTCTTTACATGTGGAAATTGGATGGATGCTCAATTATGAATTATGAAACAAAACAGCTCCTTGCCGCAATAAATCGTAGTGAAGGAGGGGAGAAGAGTGAAGAAAGAAAGAAAAGAAAGGAAAAAAAGACACCGTGAACCGTAGACCTGCTGCTTACACAGCAAATGCGCTAACCACTACACCATACATTCAGTTAGGGTCAACAGCGCAAAAAGTTGTACATGCAGTTTACACAAGTGTCAGCCAGAAGAACCCTTTCTGGGATTTTAAGACGGCCAATTGTCATTGCACTTTGGCATTGCAAAAGTCAAGGATAATTGATTGCTTTGAATTAATCTGGACAGAATGTTTAGTGTTAAAGACTACTTTTGTCACTATTTAAAATACATAAAGTATATTGTTGGAATTGCATAATAATCAAGTTATCTATAGGCCTACACGATAAATATACTGCTATGTAAAAAACACTTATGTCTATTTCTATGTATTTTTCATGTTTTTGGAATGAAACTGAATGCAGACATCCCCAAAACGTTTAAAAAAAAAAAACTTTATTATACACCTGAGGATGCATTTCAAATAAATAGGCTTTATTAGACTAATGAGTTTTATTTGGTAGGTTTGTGTTAAAAGTATCTTTAAAAAAAAAGGAAATGTGAATTTGTTATGTAAAAAAAAAAGGACATTCAAATCTATTCATATGCAAATTATGATTATGAATGATGATCATTTTGTTCTGCACAGGTTTATCAAGTTGCTGGGAAAATTGCAGTAGCGGGATGGGTGAGCTGGGATTTACCCAGTGGCATGAGTATCTTAAATGAAGCTGTGAGAGAGGCATAACAATGAGGTCATTTTTAATAGAGCCAGGAAATCATAGTTGGTTTAATAGCCGTCTTTAAGATCACCATTTTGAAAATAAAATATTCCCTCTAATATGCATAATAACCATAACTATTATCCTCTTGGCAAGATCACATCAGAAATGACATTGTAATTTGAATTTATACCACTCTGTGCTACCACATTCCAACATGATCTGTTCAAATGTATATTAGCAATGTTATTAGATACAGTATGATACATGTTCAAGGCTTTTTAAAATGAAGGCTGGCACGGAATATGACTGCTTATTTAAACCATAGAAGAAAAAAAGAGCAAAACACTCGACTGCAAGACTTATTTAGTAACAGAAATAATGTATGTTTATTGGCATTGGGCTGGAACCTCATAAGTCACAATTAGGTAAATTCCATATTTTTTCAAAATTCTATACTGGTCAGTCCACACGTGTAGATTTTATTTTGACAAATTATTTGCCAATCCGAAGTGATGAAAATGTCTTGCTATTTTTGGAGAGGCAATGTTAATGGTTGATTTTGGAATTACAAGTTTTCGACGCAACGCCAGCAATATTTAAGTATAGAAACAACTTCTTCCAGTCAGGGATCAGCACTGCAAGACACTCACCTGACATATTTGGCACAGTTTTCACACCAGATGCCCTTTCTGACACGACCACCCATTTTTCCAAGGGTGAGCCATCCACATTAACTGGGATTTAAACACTAATTCCTGTGTCCAAAGTCTCAAGTGTTTCCGTACACAAGAATGGCAACCAGCTTCAGCTCTTCAGCCCGCCCAAAGCCAGTCTTCAACCCAATCTGTTGGGTCAAAATAATTAACCCAACCTTGGATAAAAGCATCCCAATATGCTCAAATTCCACAGCTACTCAGCAAGTGGGTTAGGAAAACATCCATCCAGCCAACCAGCATTTTTTAGTGTGTGAATAGTTTACTGCAAGAAGATCTCCACTTGCAGATGATGTAAGTGATCACAGATCATCGCTGTGAAGTGGGCACTTGGAGACCGCAGCGTGGTCTGCCAAATCCTCAAACACACTAAACGAGACTTGCACCGGCACAAAAATCAAGAGAGGCCGTTTTTTTACGCCCGAACGCACAAACAATGTAAAATATAGAGTCCCAAGTATCTGTTCTCCATTGCAAGAAAAGTGCATCGATGTACAATGATTGTGGACATGTTTGATGGACACTAATTGAGATGTGTTATTAACAAGCAATTAAAAAAAGAAAAACACCGCTTTCATTATTCCTTTTGAGATGTGTAAATTTGTCAGTGCATTTGGGAGAACTTAACATTACATTTAATGGTCCAACCTGTCATGATGTGAACATACATAGTTTTCATTGGACATGTGTACATGCTACATCATGCAAGATACAAGAGCTGATTTTAATATGCAGAAAAATGATACTCTGTCCTTTCAAAGCATGAGCGACAGCTGCTACTGGCAGGCACAGGTCACTCGCTCTTATTCATCCAGATGCACACACATGCAATCAACATTAAGGAACCATTGATGGTTAATGCCCATGTGGAAATGAGTATATAGGTGCATAAGAGAGGCTACAGTATGGGTGTGAATGTGTACGTGTGCACGCAGCATCACATGGGCGAGTCAGTGGTGTTCACATCACTGTGGTCAGCTGCTACTCAAATTCTCCCCTCGGCTGGCCTGAAAAGCTAAAATGAGATTAGTGGACACACGCACAGGCAGACAAGTATGAGCAGCCATGAGCAAGTAGTGACCCTCTGAGAAGTCACAAAATGGAAGAATCATGCAAATGTGTTGTATCTAGCAATGTGATATTTTGTGATAATAAATGCATTTAGCTGCGGAAGATCTTTCAAAATCACGTAATTGTCGTGTTGCAACTCATGCTTTGCGGATTAAATAACAAGCCAATGAACTATCCAGGGCAGAGTCTGATTTTATTGACTCAAACATTACCACCCAAACCTTCCCTCATTAAAAAATAAACAACACAATAAAACATTAGCTTAATTATAGGATAGTTCTGGCCTTGAAAAATGATCTTCCACTCTAGTTACAGTAGCAGCTGCTCGCATAGTTAATGTCATACATACAATCGATTCATGTCTATCACTACTACACTATTTGATATTTGCGAAGTACTGAGCATACGGCTAAAGAAAACAACTGTTTAGAAAATGGGTTTTATTTCACAACTCCATATAATATAGCTCCAACCTCGCACTGAAGCACAAACCCCCCCAAGAGGAAACTGGTGTGCTTGTGTGGTGAGTGCAGTTTGCCATGAGCATAAATATAAACACAACAGCAAAAGCAGATGCTTTGAATCTCTAGGGGAAAAGTCATGTGATTCGCATCTAGTGTAGGGGAACCAGAAAAAATATGTAATTCGGCCATTGTCAGATAAGCATTAAAGTTTTGCATGACTGCTTACCGGTAAATCCTCATTGTACAGTTGGTTCTGCACTTCCGTGCAATGAGGATGCTGTACTGGTAATAACTCAACATTTGCCAGATTTTATATCATTTCAAGTCCAATCCAATCTTATAGTTGGTCTGCATCATCCAAATTACATAGAAAGAAAAAAACTAATGACATTAGTGCTTATTTTGCAACCAATTCTATCCAGCAGAAGAAAAAAGAGCACCACTTTTTCTATGTTGCATTATTTAACGGCAAGAAGTTAGCTCTCCCTCCTGCCTCTGCCATGTCCTCCCATTCTGTCAGTGCGGAGCGATGACTCAACTCTGACTGGGCTACACAACAGAGGTGTTGAGTTCTTGAAATGCAATGATCGTGTCGGCCTGCAGGCAGTATCTGTTATGCACAACCGTAGCACTGTGTATGCCGTGAGGTAACACACATACGCACACACACGTATGCCTCAGCACGATTGCACTTGCACAATTTCAGGAATACACACATTGGCTTGCGGCTCTGTGTGTCAGAATTACTCTTTGAGTCACAAACACAGATTACCTCATGTGCAGTTTAACATATATTCAACTACACTGAAATGGTTTTATTTTACATCACAGTAGCTTTCAAATGTGTCTTTATCATTTAAAGGTGAATTGTGGCGTTTAAAATGTTATTTTGTTCAAGATTTTTCTATGTCATGCATGCTCCACCAATTGCTAGATGAGCTCAAAGAGCCCTATTTTTTTTTTTTAACTGCGACTATCAGCTTGTATCTTTCCTTCATTCACTGTCCACTTTGTTGTGGGCTCTTTTTTGGTCAAACACAAACATACATTTGGAAGTTTTGAGTTTGCATGTTCTCCCCGTGCTTGCGTGGGTTTTCTCCGGGTACTCCGGTTTCCTCCCACATTCCAAAGACATGCATGACAGGTTAATTCAGCACTCCGAATTGTCCATAGGTGTGATTGTGAGTGTGGATGGTTGTTCGTCTCTGGGTGTACCCGGCCTACTGCCCGAAGCCAGCTGGGATAGGCTCCAGCGTCCCCCCGCGACCCTTGTGAGGACAAGTGGTTAAGAAGATGGATGGATGGATGACTTTTCAGCACACCCCTGAATCAAAACCTTTATGATAATCCAGATATTATAAATCAGATACTGCATGTGATTCAATATTAGGCATAATGATAAAAAACACACTTGTACTACAGTATCAACCTCAGAGAACATGCACGTTCTTAAAACTTGTATTAAAAACAGTTGAAATTTGAATAGCAGTTGGATATGTACTTTTAAAAATCATCAAAGCATGTGTCTTTAACCCAAATTTTGACCTTGTTCTATAGATGAGAAAAAAAATAGGTTATTGTGCTCCCTTGAGTTCTAGTTACTGTCATAATACTGTTGAAATGTTACAGAATAAAGTCCAAGTTTGGAGTCACGGCCATATTGTGCTATAATTTTGTCCTGTATATTTCACTCAAACTTGAAGAATTGCTTGTTTCCTCCTCAAGCCAGAAATATGTGTTCCTGTTGTCATTTTGCTTTAGATTTTTTCATGCGTGACTTTTGGCCAATAAAATGTTGTGAAATCTCAGAATGACTGAATCTTAAATTCTGATTTTGAACATTGCTATCTGTGAATATGTTTGTATGGCGGTTTCCTAATTCATCTGTTGTCTTTATTACTTAATTTTGTTATATTGATGTTGAAGTATAGATACATATAAAACATATACGGTATTGCTAATAATCTCTCTATTTTGTATGCTCACAGTTATGGAATGGGGGAATGCGTTTTTGTCATGCATGTGCTTGAGTCTAACCCAGATTATTTCAGACAGAGGCAGGGCACACCCGAGACTGGTGGCCAGCCACTTGCATGGCACTTATAGAATTTCTTATTTTAATTTTATTTTATTTTTTTACTTTTCACACACACACATTTATACCTAAGGGCAATTTAGACTGTTCAATAAAATAAAATAAAATAATGTCTACATTTTATTTAGTCTTGTTCTCTGTTCTTCTTGTAACTGATTAGATAGAAAGCAAGATGCATCAACTCTTTATGAAGTCATGTTTGTATTCATAGAAGAGCAACATACTATTTATTTATGAACTAAAGACAATATACAGTTTGCATGGTGTGTACAGTGTGCTGATACTAAAATAGAGTACAGTATAGGCAACAGTTTTCAGTCGAGCCCGGTCTGAATGAAAATACATTTACTGTGACTATGATTGAATTCTTACAAAAATTGGTAATTCACAATCTATCACTACATTAGATTTGAACTGAAATTGTAAGGACTATGTATGGATTGTCAGAGTGACTTGATTAAAGGATTTTTTTAGAGCCCTGCGTTTTAATCTGGAATCCCATTGTCGAGGCATCTTGCTGTCCTGGTTCACAGTAAGTCTGCTTTTCTTTGTAGCTACTGCTGTTAAATTGCTCTTCTTATTTTCTCTTTGCCTGCACTGTATATAGATAGAAAAAAGAACATGCCTACCCCTAATAAGCGGCAGAGGAAAGTACTTCCTAGGGAGATGATGTTATTAATCCAATATCTAAGAGCCACAAAGGCATTACTGTCTTGGGATGGATCTGCAAAGCCCTGGGCCTCCCTCCATCTCTGTGTAGCTGAGCAGAAAATCTCATGTCATGCCATTTTGCTGTAAAATAATTGAAAATCCATATCTATAATTACAGTGAACACACGTTGTACCACAAGGACCATAGTGTGGCTGATGGTGGGGACAAAATCGAACCTCTGTCATAGGAGCAAATTATAATCTTGTCTCAATCAGATTGGACGTTACATTGTCCACTTCCTTTAGATATTCATGTATTTTTGCCTCTGACATAAACAACAGCCGGTCTTTACTTGCCATACTCAGCAGGAGTTCTTGTTGCTGAATATTCTGTACATTCAGATAAATAAAGAGCTCAATACAAAATAAAAGCACGATATGAAATAGTTCAATCGCCATTCATTGTGTAGGCGCCGTTAGCCTTTGTTGAACACGCAAAAGCTGAGCCAATGAATTGTTTTAACGGGATGCAATTTCTGTTTGTAACAAAAAAAAGTTTTCTAAAAATGCATGTTTTTAAAATGACTTGCAGAGAACGAGTCCTAATCAAGTCATCCACATCCACATATAATTAAAAATTGCCTTTTAGGGGAAATAAATCAAACAGATTACAGTATGGTTGCATTGTGCCATCATCACCAACAAAAATAACATAAACTCTATGAAAAGCTGCGAAATACTGCAGTTTTGAGTTGGCATTAGAGCAGGAGTACATTTCAGATGCACCCAGTGGGATTCTGTCAGTAACGTGTGTTCTTTGCTTGTTATTCACCACAGATGTCCACTGTTCTCACTTAAAATTGAAATACTAAACTCATCTATATTCCAGTAATCAGAATTGTAAAATGAATTACTGCATGCTTACTGCCAAAGAAAGTGTTTGAGTGTCTTGCAAAACTGTTTGCCGCCTGACCATTCCATTTGGTGCGACCAAGCTGCGCAAACAGAACATTACAAAATCAGCATAAATGTCCTGGATAAGTGACATTTATAAATCAGAAGTAGTCTTGTCAAATTTCACCATGGCATCACTCATGCAAAAAGACAAGGGCAAAAACAGTTTTTCAGATTCCTGTCATAGACCACCATCAGATCTCATAATGACCGGAGGGAAGTGACCGATGCATCATATGACTTTCATGATTCAGTGACCTAATGGTAACATTTGTTTCTCAGCTTGAAAAGGCCCTTGACATCTGTGGTTTCCTTCGTGTGGAGGGTGCTTAGACATACATTCTGTAGGTACCTATGGGGACATGAAGGGCTGAAGCAAGAGACCTAAAGTACTACTGCCAACACTCTGCATGCAAACCTTTTACCCTCCAGTCACCGTCTGCTGTCTAATGGCAAAGTGTCCACAATCTGAGTGCTTTCACAAGCGGATGAATGCATACTCTTTTTTTTTCCCAAGCATAAAAAAACAAAAACAAAAAAAAACATTTTGGGGCTTCTTTGTTTTTTTTGCGATAAGGAACAAAAAGGAAAAGGGTAACTTTCTTCTAAGATGATAAAGATCTGGTTACAGCATTTGTGCGCATGGGTGTGCATGTGGGTGAGTGCATTCCTGTGTGCATGTGTGTTAGTGTGCACGCGCCTCAATAGATCAATAGCGTGTGTGTTTGTATCTTTGCTCAGACAACTCCTTAGGCACAACCTGCCAAATTGGCTTCCTGTGTCAATCCTAACCTTGCAGATACAACAGATAACACCAGCTATCAATTTGACTTAAAAACGTGAGGCACCATTGGCCCTTTTGTGTGTTCCATTTTATAGAAGTATGACATTGGCAATTTAAATGCAGGAGGGGGTCACAATTTTTCATCTGTGCTACCAGGGGGGGGCACAAAAATATTTTCTAACAAAATACGTGCATATGTGCTAAATGTGGTCTCTTAAAATATTTCATTTTTTATAATACATTTCTCAATCCATGTATTAGAGATGCACATCTTGAAGCAAACAAAATACTGTAACCGCATACTGTAGCTATTTTTTTTTTTTAAATTGAGTGCAGGATTTCATTTTATTGTTTTTTTTTTTCGCTCAGAATTTCATTATTGAGATACTTGTTTTGTCCTGAATCATTCCAATTGCGCAAAAAGGGTTAGGCCTACTCATGTTGGAGTGTAGGTGGCACGGTGGATGACTGGTTAGCATGTCCTCCTCCCAGTGCAGAGGACGTGAGATCAAGTCCGGGCTTTGGCCTTCCTGGGTGGAGTTTGCATGTTCTCCCTGTGCTTGCATGGGTTATCTCTGGGTACTCCGGTTTCTTTCCACATTCCAAAGACCTACATGGCAGGTTAACACTCCAAATTGTCCTACGTGTGGATAGTTGTTTGTCTGTGTGTCCTGCAATTGAGTGTGCACAACCACAATCATAACTAAATTGATATTGTGATTTATTATATTTTTAAAGGCAGATTATTTGATAAAGTTCTTGTATTGGATAGCATTGTATTGTGCAAGTATTCATAATGTTGACTGGTGGGTGCAAATATCTTGCAAAACTAAGTTATTTGTTGTAGTTTTTACATCAATTATTAAATTAAATCAAATTTAATTTAATTGAGTTAAATTTAATCATGCATTTGGAGTCCCAGGTCACTACACAAAAAAGAATGACAAATTAACGGCATGTAAATGTCCTTATTATTGGACTAATACAGGTTTGCTTCTCTTAAATACAAATTTGCAGTAAGTTACTGAAGACTTAGAAGTGAGACGTCACATTATCTTAAGATTTTTTCTTGAAATGTCTTCTTGTCCAGTGCATTGTTTATATTGTAGTCATCTTGTATTATTAAACACAATTTAACTAAACACACTGCTTAAATCTAAAGAGAAAATTACAAGAACGCTGAGTCATTGACATTTCTGGAAAATCAACCGGTCCTGTTTGGGAGAAGTGAACATTGTGCAAAAGGGCCACTATCTGCTATCTATTCTAACGGGAACAGGAGTGACACTGTCATGGCAGTGCCTTACAAAATTGGCTTGTGTGTATGTTTTTCATCCCAAACTGTCAGAAGCAGACAGTATGAGGGTGGCAGGTTGGCCCGACCAATGCTCACAGCCTGGCATGATGCAGCCCAAAAAAAACCACAATAAGGCCCTGTTCTCTTCAAAGTAAGCAAACGTTCGACAAACGTTCAGCTTGGCCTCATGTAGCAAAAATGATAACAGTGTTGGTGCGATTGACTGGCCTGCCGGTTCCCCAGACCTTAATCCAATAGATCACCTCTGGGACATCAAACAGTATAACGTTGCATCCACACATCCTGATTGAGTGACTGGGAGGTGATTCACCAGGAGGCCATCCTTTGCTTCTTCAGCATGTACGGACTACGGACTACAACAATTTTGTCTCAATTTTGTTGTTGGTAATTGAGTCCATCAAATGATGGGTTACACGGTAAAAAAAAAAAAATAGATTTTCAGACTTAGTTTTGAACAGTGTATCGGGCATCAATACTAGTACACTATTTTAAATAACATTCCCAATCTTAACATGTGTAGTATTGATGATCCTAAAATGGTAGCAAGTGAATTGTGGTCACTCCACATACTGTACAAGCAGCGTACAGCTTCCCACTAAACCATGAGGGAATTAGATGTTCTTGCAGAGTATACACGTGCTTGAGTGCACCCCCTGACACTGCCAATCACTCTTTGAAAGTGAATATCTCATATGCCCATCACGCTTTCCCCTGTGTAAAATATGTTAACAGTTTGAACATGAGGACTTCCCTAGAGACAGTTCACCCTGCCAGGATAAAACATGTTTCTGATGCTTCTGCTTCACAGGAGGAGCTGCAGAGCTTATTTTCATCAGTTAAATAGATTACTTATAAAAGTGAAACTTCATTTTTATTGGCCGCATTGTGCTGCTGGTTTGTAATTTTGCACCTGTCATTTTTTTCATGTAAAGGGTATAATTATACTATTCCCCATTATGCAGATTTTAGACTGCTAATGACATAGAATTACTGATGACATCCCATTAAAATCCTTTATTTAAATTAAACTCTTCACGAATGTCTCCTTTGTCACATCCTTTTCAGGGTTATGATTCTTTCTTGATGCTTTTTTAGACAGCTGATTTTGCAACATGCTGTGCTGAGCAGCAGTGGAGTTGTGAAATAAAAATAGCCTTGGATGTCAGCAGGGGTTTTTGATGTCCTCCATCCCTGAGAGCTACTTCTCTGTTACAATAGATGAATGAAGCCAAGTCGAAAGCTGGTTCATAATAACATTTCAAGTCAGAACGTATACGTACTGTACATTTTTATGGATGCTGAATGAACACATTAGTCACTCCCTTGTCCCATTAGTGCTTCTTTGAACATCTGAACGCAAAGAGATTCCATTAAATGAACAATGGCATTCACTTCAGTGATTTATGCAGGATTACGCATACATTAAAAGCATAAACAGAGATATCTGTATATAGATAACAGAGATCATCTAGGTTTTATGCACATTACTGTTTTCTAGTGTGCCTTCATTACATACATTATTCCATTGAACAAACAATTTATAGATCTTTGCATGTAGGTTTGTTTTTCCATCTGTTTGTCAAAAATAACCCAAATTGGGTCCAAACATTTTCAGTTACTCATTTAACCCAAAAAGTTGTGTTGGTCCTAATTTGACCCAGTTAGTTTGTTAGTTAGTTTAAGTTATTTTTTACTCAACTGTTTTCATTTTATGTCCAAAACCAAATTACAATGAAGTTGGGACGTTGTGGAAAATGTCATTAAAAGGGAAGTCAACCCCACCCCAAAAAAATATTGACAATAATATATGCAGCCCCACTAGTCGAAATACGGTATTTTGGTTAATATTGTGTTAGTGGAATATGAGTTAAGCAGCAAAATCCAGCAGTTTTTATCAATACCAGAAGGCGGCCATTTTGTCACATGCTGTCGACTGAAGATGACATGACAATGTTTCTCAGGAAACAACAACAACTCAGCTTCAGAAAACAGGTGAGATGTGATTTGTCAGTGCCTGAGCCCTGAGCAACTGTAATGTCATCTTCAGTCAACAGAAAGTGGCAAAATGGCTGCCCCCTGAGATGGATAAAAATGGCTGGATTTTGCTACATATTCCACAAATGTAATATTAATCTGAATGTCATGTTTAGACTAGTGAGGTCACATATAAGATATTATTGTCAACAAATGTTTAAGGTTGACTTCCCCTTAAAAGAAGACGTGGCTCATTCACAGTAAAAACAGATCCCAGGTACCATAACATCAGTGGTCTGTCAATCCGATCCGTTAAAATACAAGACCCAAGTATAACAGTACATGTGAAACAACATATTTTTGCTCATTTTTGCTGTGTTGAGTGCCTGCATCATGCAAACGATTTATGGCTGGATTATAATATACCCCCTACCCATTTTCCAGCACTCCCCACAGAGTGGTCAATGCAGTACAGCTTTGTTAACTATGGTGACCACTGGCAGAGCTTGGGCATTGCCACTAGCAACTTGCTCTCAAACAATCCAGTATTAAGGGAAAGGCATGCCCCATAAAGATGAAGTAAAAACATTATCTATATTTTCATTTTTAAGTGGAAACTGGACTTCATCACCAAGCCTTGGTAATATGCTTGCCAATTCCCCACAACCTGTGATGTCAAAATTAAGAATGGCTCAGAAATAAGCAGTGAACAAAATATTTACTTGATTGTGTAATTTCATGCTTGAATGGGTGGCCAGGCACTCCAGAAACCCAACTATTTGTTTACTATTTGTGAATTTTCCATCAATGAATTGATTACCCTGACGGTACAAAAGCTACTGCGGTCCTGTTTTCCTTTCACGGCTGACATCCCTTGAATACCAGGCGCTCCAAACAGTGCATACTTCAATGGCCTGTTAACGAGCACCTCTATCACCTCATCCATGTAAACTCCCACCCATTAGCTGAGAACTCCCTGTGTTATGATGGACAGCGGGCCAAGGCCAGAGCTCTCCAGTCCAAAGCCTGGATTAGTTTTTAATCCTTGGAGGTATTTCTTTTTCCCCCCTGCTACCACTGCTTTTCAGAAATCTGCTTACGGTGTGACTTTTCAAGGGAAGAGAGTTGGACAGAGAGATGGGGGAGTCTTCACTGAAGTACATGTGTGGCAGTCCTCAATTTACGAAAACAATGGATTCTGAGAGCTTATTTGTAAATCAAATCACATTAAATTTTGTTTCAAAGTTAAATTTTATGTAATTATTTTTATTTCAAAATAAAATAAAAATATGTAAAAAAAAATAAAATAAAATAAAAAAATAATAAAAAATTTAAAGGATCTTTGTGCAGTTTGTTACTTTTTTACTCGCCACCTCTGGCCCAAAGCGTAACTGCAACGTCTGTGTCAGGCTCGTTCATGGTGCGCATGTGAGTACGTGCACGATCTTAAAGTGACAGCCACAGTTGACAAATGAAGACATGACTTCAAATGAGGTAAGAAAAACTCCACCCCTCCCCTTTCCAAGGAAACTGTGGCGTGTGAGGGTCCGCACACTCTACTATAAAGGGAGGATAAAAGCTGAAAGGTGCAGTTAGAGAAAAACGGTCAGGGCTCTTCATACTCATCTGGGCATTAGTGGAGGATGCATGATGTTAAAAAAAAAAACGCTTTAATATTACCTTTAAATTATATACAGAATATACTGTCTATACAGTACATACATTAAAAATATATTATTCAATTATTTTATTATTATTATATTTTATTCTTTGAATTGCAGTAAATTAACTTTAATTTTTACACAGTAAAAACAATAAAAACAAAATAAATATGCTTACTGTATATAGATGGTGAAGTTATTGAGTTAAGGCAGAGGAACTACAGTAGAGTACTGTACCATAATGTATGATGTAGCACGCTCTTAAAAATATTAATTTGCGAGCTAAATACGACATTCATAGATACCAGTCAGGTTTTGCTCTTATCTGCGAACATTCGTAAATCGAATGTTCGTAACTAGAGGACTATCTGTTTAGTATGAGCAAAGAAAATTTGAGATAATGCCATGCACTCTCACTTGCAACTCCCTATAAACGTACTTTGCGTGCTTCAACCTCCTGCACAGACTTGAGCAAATCAGTTTCTTTTTCCACCATGTCAAGGACGTATTACGGATTACAATGCTTCTTACGCCTCTCTCTGAGAGGAGCACTTGAATTGGCAGAAAATCATGTCAGCTGTTTTATATCCACAACGGCACAAAACAATCTTTTTTTGAATCTGCCATGCTGTGCCTGATTGCAAAAATACCAACACAAGGTCTAACCCGCCTCCGTGCAAAATTAAAGTGCACCTCGCGCTAGATTTGAGCTGGAGTACAATCTATAAACAGGGTTTCATTTACAAGTCAGTCTTTGCCACTGCATGAATATTTAATTAGACCTATTTGTGTATTATAATTTATCTTAAGTAATTGCAGTTTGTCATCCGTTGTTTACGTTGCATGCTTTTAATTGAACATGGTTGAGGTCATACACCTACATAAAATCAACCACAATTCTCTGGTCCTTAATTTGGATTATGCTCACAGTATCTGAATTATAGAAATTTTAATCACATGCGAGCACTTCATATACTGTAAAAGTGGAGCCTTTTCTTTTCCCAAATGAGCTTCACAGCAGGCCTTGATTGACAGCCTTTGATGAGCATACAATAATTATGTTCATCACCGTATAACCATCTTACTAATTACTGTGTCATAATCACGGCCATCTAGGAATTCAACGTCGAGTCCTCATTTGCACAGGGTGAAATAATCATGCATGCCTGATGCAGCTTGAATTTCCAAGTCATTACACTCAAATATCCCTTTGTCTAAACGTAGTAACTGTTAAAATGTGACATGGTGCAAATGTCACAGCGTATTGAATGTTTATAAGGCTACATCTCCTTTTGGCACTTTCCCCATTTCTCCTGTTCGAGTAGATTAGATTATACCAAGGAAAGGCAGTAGAATTAATGTGGATTGCTGCATTGCATATGCTCTTGAAGGCTATATACATGAGCATGTTTATGTGGGTGGGTGTGAGTGTGCATATGAGTGAATGAGAGAGAGGGAGAGTAAAGCTAATCAATATTCAAACATCCCTGGATAGTATGGGGTTCACATTGTTAACTTTTCTTGAAAAAGTTGCACAATTCATGTGTCTATTCATGTGCATGCGTGCGTGCGTGCGTGCGTGCATGCGTGTCTATATAATTTACAGCCTGCTTGTAAATTCTCCCTTGAGCAATAGTCTATACCAGGAGTCACCAACCTTGTTGAAACTGAGAGCTTCTTCGTGAGTACTGATTATTGCGAAGGGCTATCAATTTAATACATACTTCGCAAATAACATTATAACGTGTTCAAATTGCTTGTAAAAGTGTTATTGTGTGGAATAAGCGGTTAAGAAAATGGATGGATGGATGGATGGATGGATGGATGGATGACATTTCATACATAATTAATGATATAGTAACAAGGGATGTTTGATACGTTTGTCACAGAAACCGATATCAAGTACCAATACCATTAATAGTAGACTTCGTTTGACAGATAAAATGTCCCCAAAAAATGATTATGAAAGACCTATACATTTTAATATTATATTTTCCCTAAAATTGCTTGAAATTAATGACAATTTTCTATTCTTCTCATTTCTAATTTACTCTCAATGGCCACAAGACGCTGTTACTGGTATTGGCCACCATCTCGAGTACCTGTACCTGGAAATAAGTTCGAGTTATGACCTGATACGGTGATACAGATACCTGGTTTTGGTACTTGCCCATCCCTAATTGTAACAAGGATTTTTAAATCACTGTACTGTATTCTGTTTTTATTTACATTTTACACAATGTGCCAACTTCATTGTGAATGAAGTTTGTAATTTTATGTGAAGACACTAATAATGTTAATGATTTCTCATAATAATGAGGAAACAGAAAATATTTTACTTTTATAAATCTCTTCCAATGTTTCCATGTTTAAATGATCACTTCTAGAACTTTCAGAGAAAACCACAATATGGTTGGTGTGATACAGTCAAATAGATCAATATTGTTGAAAGTATACAACTGTCTGTTATGACTCTAGGGACTTATTAAGCACTGTAATCCAGTCCAGCATGCGATTTATTGAGAAAATGATGTTAACGGTGAAATTCAACTTACTCTGAGAGGATACCGAATTTATTGTCATAGGAGTCTTAATGGAGAGAACACTGTTTCAACTAATGCATTGTTTATGATATAGCCTTTAAAAAGTATCCTTTTTTAAATAATTTAAAGTAACACTTTGTGCATCTACCTGTCCACCGACATAGGTAATGCACACTGTCTAATGGGAAAAATGATAATCAAGACTGTTGTTGTTGGCAGTGTGTGTCTAAAAGAACATCATTTTGCTTCCAAGGGCCAATGCACATTGCTTATGCTATGGCACCATGTTGTCAAAGCACACAAATCAAACAATTTACCCCAACTGGAGCTGTATAATAGCAGATGACTGTATTTTAGTCAGCCTTCCTTGCACTATGACATGCTTGCAGGAACAGTCTCTGAGGATGTGTGTAGTGCTCTTGGACATCCAAAGGCGAGCACTTTTCTTTTTGAGACACTAGCAGGGATGCTTGTCCCTGACAAGCACAGCTCCCGGGATCACAGGCACACACACCACACCGCTACAATAGGATGGTGATTTACAACAGAGTTTGCTTCATAGAATGGTTTAGCCTTCTGAAAAGAGCTTGGAGAGGAGCCACTAGTCCTTCATATTGAGAGGACTTGGTCAAAGGTGGTTCCAGCATCTCATTAAGATTGCAGCTGGATGCTTTGGACTGGATCCAACCTGGGATAGACCCAGAAGGGAGGGAATATATACTGTAGCTCATTACATCTGGGAATGGCTCTTTGTCCCTCATGAGGATCTGGAGGACATTGCTGTCACAAGGTTTACACGACTCAGTTTGCTGCCAGCATGACCAGACTACAGATATATGACCAAAAAAAAGGAGCATACACAGACACATTTTGTTTTTAAAAAGACACCTCAATCTTAATTGTTCAAGGAAATGATACAGTTCAAGATTTCCTGCCACCTATTGTTGTTGTTATAATTTTGGTAATGGTTATTTTTTGGGTTCAAAGCCATTTCCTCATGTGGCAATCAGACTACTCTCTCCCCTATATCCTCACTTTGCTTCCACCTCTGCTCAGTGGGGAAAAAAAGGGGAGCCTTTTGTGGCAGCTTTCACACCTAAGGTGCTGAGTGTCTATTAAAAATAAAAAAAACAATAGTCACATGACCTGGGCCATACCTCATCCTGAGCACAGCAACAAATGACACAGTATGAAAAAGGAACAGTAAGAAGTGCAGATAGGTCATGGTTGAGGACAGAAGATAATTTGCTTCCAATCTGACCATTGATCTGAATGCCTTATCAAAAATCTGCTACCTATGTAGCAAAATCGCCAGTGTTAGATTAACACTAACAGTGTTAAATCGAACACTAGAAAAGTGTTTATATGTGTCCACACCAATGAGTGTAAATCTGACACTTTCCAAAGTTTTACTTTTTTCACACTTAACCAATGTTACTCCAACACTGTATTATGTTAAAAAATCTACACTGGTAAACACTGAGCAGTGTTGAAAGTACTCTACACTAGTGTCAGTGTTAAACATTTAATTCTGCCAAACTACATTTACCTCTGGTGTTTAAACACTTATGAGTCTAATGCACTAGTGTCAGTGTCAAAGATTTAACTCAACTTACACTTTACTCTGGTAAATGGTGTTTCATTCATGTAGTGTTTTTCCCCCTTACAAGGTCCTCAAAGGTACAATTCCTGGGGGTAATTGTTGATGGTAAAATATTAAATATACCGGATCAAAACTTTCTAAAAGCATCTCCATTCTGGCAAAAGTCAAACATTTTCTCAACCAGAAGTCATTACACATTCTGTACTGCTCTCTAGTATTGCCATATTCAAATTATTGTTCAGAAATTTGGGGAAACACTTACAAGACATCATTACAACCTCTGTTTCTGTTGGGGGGCGGGGGGGCTATAAGAGTAGTCTATAATGTAGGTTATCTCCATCTTACTAATGCACTGTTTTTACAATCTAAAACAGTAAAATTATTTGATCTTGTGGAATTATATTGTACAATTAGTGTATAAAGCTAGACATAATTTACTGCTGGGTAATATTGAAAATATGTTTTCAGAGAGACAGGGAGGTTATGGTTTGAGGGGAATTCATGACTTAAAGACAAAGTATTCAAGAACAACATTGAAGAGTTTTTGTACATCTGTATGTGGAGCAAAAATTTGGAACAGGCTGAGTACTGATTTACAACAATGTCCAAATATGAACCAGTTCAAAAGGAAATATAAAATCTGCATTTTAGAAAAGTAAACAGAAGAGGAAGTGCTTGTCAATGAAAATAACATTGGTTATTATTATTATTATTATTGTATTATTATTATTAGCATAATAGCATTGTTGTTATTGACAAGGAAAATATAATATCTATGTGTATGTAAAAGTATGAGAATATATGCATAAGGCACATTGTTTAATGTGTTCACTATTAATAATTACTATAATAACCTTTGTTATTAATAATCAAGATACATTAGCTGTATAGTAGCAGTTTTTTGTTTACTATACATACCTACGATTTATTGTGTAACAGATGTTAAAGGGGTAGGACCTGATAAGTTTATACTTCTTCCTCCTCCTTTTTGAACATGTATGTGTAAATGTGTAGCTCATGACTGGGTGAAACACTGCAAAACTTTATTATGTTGCTTTCGTTGTTTTAAAGGGATACTTGACTCATTGAGCCATTTTGAGCATCCATCCATTTTCTTAACCGCTTATTCCTCAAGGCTCGCAGGGGTGCTGGAGCCCATCCCAGCTACCTTCGGGCAGTAGGCGGGGTACACCCTGAACTGGTTTCCAGCCAAACTAGGGCCTTTTTTTTTAGGAATAAAAAGCTTATATTTTGTCCAAAATGAATTTGATAACTTCATTATTTTTCATGTACAATTAATACCTTTAAGAACTCATTTTACCACTTGCTGTCGACTGAAGATGACATCACCTGTGCTGAGGAAGTAGGTAACGACCAATCATAGCTCAGTTTGCTGTCCAAATCCAGAAAACAGGTGACCCATGATTGGTCGTTACCTATTTCTTCAACACAGGTGATGTCATCTTCAATCGACAGCAAGTGGGGAAAAAAATATTTTTTTGATGTATTGATTGTACATTAAAAACAATTAAATGATTGAATTAATTATGGACAAAATGTTAAATTTTTACTGCTAAAAATGGCTCAATGGGTCAAGTATCCTTTTAATGTTGTGTTTGTTGTTTTATATGTTTTGTATATTTGTCTTTACACATGTACTTTTATAACCAGTCTGTTTTTTTATATACATGTTAGAAATAAAAAAGGTAGATAAAGTTACCATTCGATTTATCTGAGACGAGTGCATGGTTGACTCTTTCTTTCTTTCACGTAAACCAATTTTGTGCAGCTCTCACATGAACATGAAAATCAATGCATGCAGTATGTATTTTACTTTTACAACTACATGTGAATATTTTAGTGTGCTGCTGCATGCATGATTCCACAGTCAGTTTTGCTTGCCACCAGCAACAAGAGAAAGTGTTAAACCCATTCCTTTGCCTTGTGGGTGTTGTTTGTGAAGGGACTTCTTCAAAGAGTGAGGAGAGATAGATTCTGATGTGGCTATCTTCAGAATGTATCACGCTCCCCTTATGTATTATCCACAAACCACTATGCAGCAAAATTCGGTGGATTCTTTTGCTCAACCTACGCCGCATAAAATTCAGGGGAATAATGAATCACTTTTTTCAGTGGCAAGTCCAGATTCCCAGTAATGTTATTTCTGCTCACGGTGCAAAATATTTCCTTTATATTACAGTTTAACATGTAAGGTGGTTGTTTCTCTGCTTCACAGTCAATGACGCCAAAGCTGTAATTTACAAGAACCAGGCCAGTATGCTATTACCAACAATTTCTTATGAACAAATATTACAGCATAGGCCTAGAACAAATCTCAGGCCTCGGTAATGTCTAATCAGATTACATACTGCACAAAATATGACTTATTGTTACTACACAATGGAATTCATTTTGATTATGTCTGTAGTGTCTAGTCGTCATCGCACTCTGTTTATCGTGCTCTCTTCCATCAAGTTTTTCCCAAACCAGAAGCCATTGGCTGAACAGCAAGGCGCCCTCCCTGCCCAGTGCACACAATTATGTCTTCAAGTCAGGAGAGCAGCAGGTTCACAAAAATCAAGAGCGTCCTTGCAGAGAGTCATCAAAAAGACTATGCACAAATACGGTACATGCAGCGCATCGAGGATGACTCTTACAGCAAAAATTTCAGTAATGTGGAAATGAATCAAAACACTCACCGGATACATATTTGTCAGACTCTTCAGACAGCATCTTGTAACTTTGCTTGTTTTGACCCATAAATCAATGTGAGTGAGATGAATCGTTGACTTTTGCTACTGCAGTCTGTAACACAAATTTGCCTTAATTCAGACACTATCACTCTTGTGCCCAGAAAAAGCTCCAACTTCCACCATCACAAAATATTTAGAAAGGCTCACAGTTCAGCTCTGCATTTAATATTGCTATATCACAGTTGAGCCTTGGCAGCTTAATGTGCATCTGGAGACCACATCTGTCACGCTGTCTGTAGTATTAGAGCTGATTATGGTATTTTCCTCAAAAAGGGCAATACGTATTTGTATTGTCTTGTTTTTTTCCTGTTATTATGTTGTGTCTTTGCATGTTCTGAGTTTGAGCTCCTAACTTTAGAACTACTTGGTCACTGTGCTGGCAACACAAAGACATGATGAATTAAAAAAAATAAAAATTTAAAAAATTAAAAAATATGTCGCTTCCCGATTTCAAAGAATGTTAAGTAAATGAGTTAACACTCAAAAAAATTATTTAATATATTTGTGTCAACACAACTATATTAACAGTAGCAACAGTAATTAATATTTGGGCAACTCAATATGGTGATGATTAACTAATACAATGCAACCGTGTGGAACCAACTGACAAAAAATCCCTAAAACATCTCATTTAAAGTCCCAGTTTCATTTTTGAATGTATTATTATTAGGGGTGTCAAAATTTGTGTGATAGCTTTGAATTAATAAAAAATTTCTTTAACGCCACTCTTTTTCTTTTTTTTTTACACGCGGTTAATTATTATTTGGAAAGCCTGGAATGGGTGAATTCCAGTCACAACAAAGCAGACGCGTCCACGTCAAAATTTTTGCAGTAATGAAGTTAATAATAATGCATATATTTGTGGAGACTGGGGTCAAGTTGTATTTTACAATTTTAAAGATGTGCAGAATTTCACAAGTTACTTCATGTTAAAGATTAGATAGCTCTTATGATATGATGAAAAGAAAAATGCATGAGCTGTCACCAACATCTTACAAATGCAATTATACCATCTAGTGGCAGATAAATTACCTCAACGCAAATCAATATCACACTTGTTTTTTTACAGTACGGTACATCTGTTTAATTTTAACTAAATTTTATAAATTATTATGAAATTATATGACTAAAAGATGCAGCCATATTTCTATTAGTTTAACATTTTTTCCATTTTTATGATGAGTATGAAAACTTAGGAAAAAATTAAAGTACATTTTATTGTACATTAAGAACAGATACAAAATTTGCGATTCATTGTGAGTTAACTATTGAAGTCATGCGATAATTACAATTTTAAAAAATTTATCACCTGACATCCCTAATTATTATTATTATTATTATTATTATTGTTATTATTATTGTTATTATTATTATTATTAATTATTTATTTTTATATTATTATTATTATTTGTGTGTAAGGTACTATGACAAATGTGTTACCCCATGTTTGGACTATGGCTACGTTCACACTGCAGGGCGTGATGCCCAATTCGGTTTTTTTTGTTAAATCCGATCTTTTTATGTACCGTTCATATTACAAAAGCAAATGCGACATCTAATGTGAACGCAACACGCCTGTGATGCGACTCGCATGCGCAAAGAGCACTCGTCAAGTGACGTACACCCTAAACCACGTCGCCACGTTGCGGTGTTCACGAAAGTAAATATTGTCCCGACTTGCAACGTTTTACCGCCAGCCAAGCCACTGACGCAAGCGACTTTTCTCAGTGTCATATACAAATTTTGCTGTGCCAACGCACGCTACAAATTGGTGGACTGGTGGACTCGTTTCGCGGACGTGTTAGGAGTTCGATTCATATGTCTTGTCTGCATTCATTATGCAAATCCAGCTGTGCGAACGCCCGCGCTCCTGGTTGGCTGCAATCCTCGGCTTCCTCGTGCGTCAGTTTTGAATGTGCTGTTTACAAACAGCAACAGAATTCCATCTGACTTATTTTTTTCATCTCATGTCGCCAGAGTAGCGAGGTTGGGAGAGGTAATTTGGGGGAAATGATGGGACACTCCTCGACCTCCTCAATTCATTGAGAAGTCTACCGAAGATGACGTCGCGTCATCGCCGTTCGTGATGAACCGTCTGCAGGGCTGAACTTCATGCTTCATGTTTCAAGTGTGATTAAATTAAAGACAAGTAAAAATTTAACACTGTTACTCAAAACAGCTTTGTATATATTCAAAGACGTGACAGTAGTCTCCTTTCCAAGCACCCTCTCCCGCCAACGCTGAGCGCAAATCAGGCTTTTGATGATGTATGAATCGGAAGTGCGCGGATGAGCGTTCACAGTGCAGACGCATCGCATACATATCCAATTTATATCCACATACAAAAGAGGCCCAAAAAATTTTTGAAAAAAATCGGAATTGAGCTGCAGTTTGAACGCAGCCTAAATTCTATCACATAAAAAAGGAAAAATAAAACGGCTTTTTTTTTAGCGATGCTTTGCTCTTTCACTTGTTTCTTCAGTTCCACCCTCTGCTATTATCCTGATGAATGTACACTTTTTTCATTTTTCTGATCACTCCTCTAGTTCTGTCTCTTTGTTCACTAAGCCTTTTCGAATGAAGGGGTGGGTATCCTCAAAGCATGAATCATTAAAAAATGTGAAGAGGAAAATAGATCACTGCAGATGCACCTGCAAAAATAACAGTGCGCAGGGAGAGGAGAAAGACTAGGACTGTGGAGAGGGGGAGGGTAGATGGTTTTTCTTCCTCACATGAGAGAATGAAGGGTTCTGACTTGTTTTTAACTGTAGGGTTTTTTTTTCTGTTAATATACTGCAGAGGAGGGATGGCTCACCACACAGTTGTTGTATCCTGCTCCTGATTGGATTTTTTCCAATATGTTCTCATGCATAAGCATTGCCAAATGCCATTGTTATTCATACTGACAGAACGTATCTCCATAAAAGACATCAAAGGTTCCACTATGTGTGAGTATATAATGGGATCGTTGCAGGAGTAAATACGATTTTGGTTTTGTACACACATCCTAACCTTGAAGCAAAGTGCTTTGCATCTCTCTCGTTTCTCTCTATTACATGAAACATTCGGGCTTACTATGTGGGCATTGTCAAGTGTTCATCGGAAAACAAAGCACACTGCTAACTTGGGCATATATCTCAGGCGTAGAATCCCAAATAACCTGTTGAATGAACTAAATTCAATTATCTGAAATTTCACATTTGCATTTTTTGTGGTCTACACTAAGAATGCTTTAATGAAATATTTCTAATAAAGCTTTTCACGTGAGCATGTAACAGCTCTCCAATTTGACCTTTTGTGAGCAGAGGTTATATTAACCGTCATGAAGCCACCTTTGCCTCCAACGGTATTAAGGAGTCATCTGTGTACAGTAATTATTCCCCCCGCCTCTGTGGTGCATCAGATAATTGTTTTATGCTTAGATGTGAATTGTGTAGTCATTAGATTCAGCTGTAATTAGAACTGTGTTAAGCCCGGCTATAGTGACACAACTTGATTTTGAAGAATTCCACCATTCAGCATTAGTGCATTGACCTCATGTTCACCGCAATAATTTAAAAAGTTGAAATGGTCAAGATGGTAGATTACAGTGCATCCAATTACTGTTATTATCTTTTCTCCAAAATCATATCTGAACATTCATGGAAGTGTCTTGAATTGGAGCAACTGTAGTCTTTTTTTTTAAGCTTTAAACAGTTTAATGAATGTTTCCAATGTACTGTAGCTGAGTACAATTAGATATTTGAATATCAGAGATGGTGACTTGAAAATGAGAGTGACACACCCACAGACTTTAGACTGGAGCCACATCAAACGAATTATCATCTTCAGAGTAATGACAACTAAAAGGTCATCATGTTGTCTGCACCAAGCGTTGATTTGCTGTTTAATTTGCTTCACACATGGGAGCCAACATTAGAACGTTAGCACCTTGGTAATTGCGAACATTATAGGCCAAGGTAATGGCATAGATGTTTTTGTTGTTTTTTTGTTTGTTTGTTTTTTTAACATAAAAAGCCAACATACTGTGACCCGTGTTAATTTATTTGCCTGCAACAGGAAAAGTGATTTTATTATACGTTGTTTCATTATATATTTATTAGACAGTATTAAAACGTTATATATCTTAGGGATATTTCTTTCACTTTTTTTCAGACCGATACCAGTATCATTACTCAACTCATGAGTAGTCACTTATAGCAAGTACCGATACCACTATTGCTTTTGATACATAAAAATTCCCCCCCAAAACACAATGACAAATAATTTTATAGAAAGACCTATATATCTCAATACAGCATCCATCCATCCATCTACAGTATTTCCTTTACCGCTTATTCCTCGCAAGGGTCGCGGTGGGGCTGGAACCTATCCCAGCTGGCAGTAGGTGGGGTACACCCTGAACTGGTTGCCAGCCAATCGCAGGGCACATGCCGTTAATTTGTAATTCTTTTTGTGTAGTGACCTGGGACTCCAAACGCATGATTCAATTGAACTCAATTAAATTGAATTTAATTTAATTTGATTTAATTTAATAATCGATATAAAAAGTACAACAAATAACTTAGTATTGCAAGATATTTGCACCCACCAGTCAACATTATGAACACTTGCACAATACAATGCTATCCAATACAAGCACTATATCAAATAATCTGCCTTAATATAATGAATCACGATATCAATTTAGTTATGCACACACACTCAATTGCAGGGCACACAGACAAACAAGATTAACAACCATCCCCACTCACAAGCACACCTAGGGAGAATTTAATGTGTTCAATAAACCTGACTTGCATGTGTTTGAAATGTGGGAGGACACCAGAGCACCCGGCGAAAACACACGCAAGCACGGGGAGAACATGCAAACTCCACCCAGGAAGGCCAAAGCCCGGACTTGATCTTAGTCCACTGCACTGGGAGGCGGAGATGCTAACCAGTCATCCACCATGCCGCCTAAGGGAAGAGCGCGAACGCAGTACCCCACTATCAGAAATTAGAGATTCTCGCATTTGGAGAATTCGCAAGGGTCTATGCAGCCGCCGGTGCAATGGCTGCACCTCGCCCTGGGTCAACCACCTTCTTGATCATGGTGCCGCCCCTGCCAGGTAAGTATAGTAAGCGATAGTATAAGGTAATGAATAGCTGTGATAGTGAAACAATATCTATCAATACAGCATTTTCCCTTATTTGCATAAAATTAATGGCAATTCTCTAATCTTCTAATTAGTTTCTGACTGTAAAATGGCCTCAGGATGTCAGCCAATCCTGGTATCGGCTGCTGTCGTGAGTACAGATGCCTTGAAACATGGCCAGGTATCTGAGATTCAAACCCTGGATGTCTTCACTGTGAGGCAAACATGCTACCAAATAATACACTGCAAAAAGGACAGTAGAACATTTAAGAACAAATATAATGAAATAAGAAAATTATTACTTCAAATAAGCAAAATTATCTGCCAATAGAACAAGAAAATTGTATTTAAATTTAACTGTAAGATTTAAAAAAATAAAATAAGAAAATAATACTAGTCCCATATCAACCACTGCAGTCTTGAAAAAAGTATTTTTAGACTAAAAACAAGTAATATTGGCTTTTTTTCAAGCTGTAATAAATAGAACTATTTTTCTAAAAAAGTATTTATTTATGTTTGGCTAACTTTGCCTCAGTGTCAAGCAGGGAGGTAACAGATCCCCTTTCTATTGTCTTTGGTATGAGCCAACAAGGGATTGAATCCACAACCTCCAAATATGAAAGTGAACAGTCTACCACTAGACCACTCAGCTGGTACTGGAAAGGGGGAAATGAGCTTAGTAAATATAACAAAACGAACCACTTGAGATTGCTCTTTTTTCATAATTGTATTTTTTCCATTTATCTTTTTACTAGATAATGCAAAATCTTAAAACAAGAAAATTCAACTCATGAAACCCCAGTTCAGGGCCTTTGATGTTGGTTAGTTGTCATCTTAAAATGTGGAAAATGCTTGTTTTACGCCTTAAAGTACTTAAAACCATCTGTTAACACTCAATGCCAGGACTGTTTGATCAAATAAGATAATTAAGTAATAAGTATCTTAAAATAAGCACAATGATCTTGTCTGGCAATTTCATTTTAAGTAAAAAAATAACTTGCCAAAGGAAAATAAATAAATTTTGGTATTATATCTTACTTAAGATTCCTGTTTTTGAGGTGTACTGTACACCATGCGGCCTTTTTTTTTTCTTTCATCATGTCTTGAGTTTTTCCTGAATAATAAGAAAACCTTTTAAGGTGTGCACACTCAGCAAAAGTTCCCAGGTAAGAAAGTCTCTAACGTACAACAACCCAATGAGAAGCAAGCAGAAGGAAAGGTCTTATCAGATGATGACACCAGCTTTCAAAAGTATTTAAAGTCATGAATATGCAGTACACTGGCCCTGTACTTTGTCTCTATAGGGTAATGACAAGAAGGTTACAGTTGTGATGAAACTGATAACATTTCAGTGAGCTGAGTCCTGCGTACACTCCACTTTTTGCTGACTGTTTCATCAGGTAAAATCTATTAAGTATAAGACATACAGTGTCAGCATCTTAAAGATGATCTTTTGCTTGTTTCCTTTCAACGAGGCTGAACACATTTTCTATAATAAGAAAACGGTGATGAGATGCAGTGTTAATGCAATTGCATCAACTTTTGTTTCTTCAGACAATTGAATTGCTACTCAGTAAGTTCTAAATAAAGTCCATGTTCATTTCAGACATGTTCTTGTGTGTTTATTTTTGTGTGACAGCTCCGTGAAACCTAATTCTTATGCAGGGGACTTGATGAACCATTTTCTTTTGGAACAGTTTAGTCCGTGCCATGCTTAGCCAGTCAGTCCTATCACAGGAAAATGTGTCTGAGGTCATTTAGCTGGGTCTCATCTCCCTCTTGGTACTTATGATCTTGTCGCAAGAGAGCCGTGCGTCTATCGATTGTCGTAAAAATGGCCTCCAGACTCGAACGTGGCGCTGAACCAGCAGCACATATCACTGCTTTGTATTGATCGCATTTCCTGCTCTACACAACCTTTCAATGCTTGTTTATTCAGAGTCTCTAGTGTGTTGACAGAGGACAGCAGTAACTGGTCGGACGCACTTGATGAGCATGTAAAACCTGATTGCGAGAATCCACAAGTCCCTTGGGTGATTCAATGCTATTCATTCACTGATGATTTAGCAGGAAGGGATTGTAAACATGATGCAAAAAAAAAAATGTTTGTGCAAAGGCTATTAAATCTAAAGTAAACGATGTGCTGGTGCATCACAGTCAAACATGTATTTGCTGATGTGTTTAACACATACAAAGTAAATTTAGACTATATTTTACTCTAAAAAGAGTCTATTTAGTCCCACTCCAGAGTAAAATTTACACTTGGAAGAGAGTAAAATATTCAGAGTAAATTTTACTTAAAGTATGTTTACTTGTGTTCGAGAGGATTGGCCTATTCCAGGATAAAAACCTTGTCTTTTTTTTTTTTCCACAGAAATTCGAAGTAAATTTTAGAAGGACATTTTTTGGAGTAGATTGTATTAGTTCATTAAAAAAGAAAAAAAATACACAAGTTTCACCACCTTCAGCTTGTTAGACGGCCACTCTACCACCTGTGTTATGCCACTCGTACTGTTTGCTAATATCCAAAAGGAGGCCAAAAACATTCTCTTGTACACAAAATACGTTACTCTCTTCCGAGTGTAAATTTGACTCTGTTTAGAGTGGGACCAAATAGACTCTTTTTAGAGTAAAATATACTCTACAAAATTTACTGTGTTACATTTTTTAGCACCTGCTGTATATCTTAGCATCTTGGCAAATAAACAAGAAAAACGCAAAACTGACAATGTCCATTTCTGTTTTCTTGCACATAAGGGGACCCTCAGACATGGTGTGTTAATCAGGGCACAATGTCCACATGAAGTCTTTTGTCATGAATTAATTATCTTGATTTATACTCACTGCCAACAGCAGTACATACACCAGCCCAACCCCAGGAGATTCAATTCAAAAGCCACATCAACAAAATAGCAATGATGCTAGTTTATAAGTGTAACAATAAATAAATTTCAGTTTTGAACACAGTTCGATGCCGGCATCTATTTAACCAAATTGTTTTTACTGGGGTTTTGTAAGCAAGCATGTAGAGTTATCCTGTTGAATGATTGTTTTTTGTTTCTCTTCTGATTTGTCTTTCTCTTCTCGGCATAAAGCACACATCAATTTCTCTCTTTCTCTAAGTGGGCTAAATTTGCATGTGCTTAGACATGAGCTCTGGTGTTTAACACCATCGACCGAGAGGGATTATCTGACCCGCTCTCTATTCTTTTTCCACTCTCAAAATTTCTCATTTAAAGACTTGTCACACCATGCGGGTATAACTATTGGAGTTGTCACCACAGCTGCCAAGTATTCGGACATTCAATTACTCTCTCAGTATCATCACCAAAGTGGTTGAACTTGGTGGGTCGGGGGTCAGTTTGGCTTTCCTAATTAGGTTGGATTTAACTTTAAACAGTCTGAAAGAAGATGTTATTAAGATGGTGCATAAGAACTTCTGATGTGATGTTGTGTGCAAAAGAACTGTGTAACATTTGTGTCACTTGCAAAACAACTTTTCGTTATTGACGTGTGAGTAAGTCCACGTTTATTTAATTAAATACTGAGAAAACAGGAAAAATAATCACTAACATCTGTCATCAAGATTCCACTCTTGATAATTTCACCTTTTTAATTAATTCAATTACAGTAGCACTTAGTGATGTATTTCTGGATGGGTTTTGTAATTAAGAAGAACACCATTTGATGTTTTCTGTCCACTTGAGTTTTCCAAATCAATGTTAATTAAAATCGCCACGCACAGTTTTGCTGTTGATTTCATCTAATAAGTCTGTTGTTTTATCTGTGAATGTCTTAACACAGGAGCCTGGCGATCTGTTTACAGGGCTGATTTGAATATTTTTAGATATATCATTTCTCATTGCTACTGTTATTATTTCCATGACATTACCACATTTTTGATGTCATATCTTCAGCTATGCTGCATTTCAGATCTTCATACAATACAAACAAAATACAGGATAGCTGTTCTGTTTACTTAATCATATCCTCCTTTTGTACGTCATCCATGATGTCATCATTAAAAGGGGAGTTTGCTGTTTTTTTTAAACACCTTTTGTCATTTGTGTTATAACTGTCTGTATGACATCACAGTAGAATATTACTAAAATTATCTTTTGAGAAATCATCCCTCTCTGGCCCCATCATAGCTTAGTGTGGCAAACTAGAAAATATTGCGCCGTTGTGGGAATGAACACAACCGACTTGATTCACCACCAATCCACACACACGCACAAGGTCACAAACGATCATGGTGGAAAACGGTCTCCACTTCATATCACAGATCAGTGAGCTTCCTGGTCAACTCTACATCATCAGCAGATCCTTATTTCCTCGTAAATGTAGAAATGAAGGTGCAGCAAAGTGTTCCTTTACTGTGTGAAAATTAGCTTACATTTGTGACAAGAAGCTCGTCCATAACGACAACACGGCAATGCGGCAAACTGACGTAGGTGACAGCTGAGAAAGCTACAGCCTCTCCCATTTTATTTTGGGTGAGAGGTGCTGTCAACGGACTGACAGGCAGGCAACCATTACTACATTTATATTCACACTGGCAAATACGAGTTTCCGACAATCCCAGCATGTATGTTTTCGGACAGTGGCTGCACAAGCACAAGGAGAACATGCAAACTCAGCACCAGGGACGTGTGGGCAGGGGAGGCACTGCCTCAACTGCAGATGAAGATTTAAAAAAAAAAAAATGTAATTATCATTACATACATTATTTTCCATTTTCGCTCTCTGCCCTGTGAGATACATTTTACTTTTTAAAATTCAATAGAACGCATGATTCCCTCATTAAAATGCCTGAATGTGCATATTTTCTGATTAAATACATAGGTGCGGTGAGAAGTGAGTCAACAAGCAGCTAACCTCACCTCACCTCAATCTCTCTCATAAAGCAAAACGAGCATAGTTCAACAGCACCAACTATCGGTAAAATTACTGTACAAAGACATGAAGCACTTGGCAAGTGCCTTTTTTGTCCCCCCCACATCCCCAATATGTTTTCAGACACTTACAAATGCATTCTTGTTTTCCATAATCAGGCTAATATATTTCATATGTATGTGTTACGTATATATATATATATATATATATATATATATATTTATAAAAAATATATATATATATCTTAGTGGGTAGATAAAGCACGAGGGGAGGCTAATATATCCTAGTGAGTTCTTGCACTTAATGTTGGTTTTGCTGATTATACAGCATATTCATAATGCCTCTTTGTTTGGTTATCCTTTTTTTCCCCTGCAGAAGTTTCCTCGTGACTCCTAATGTTTATGGCTAATTTAAATAAAATAAAATAAAATAAAGCCAAATTAGTTCCCATTAGGATGATGAAAAAGATGTGTTAAATATGCCCAGATACAATGATGTGTTGCTCTAAGGGTCATAAAAATGATTATTATTAGTTTGACACACACCATCATGGATATACAAAAAAACATTTCACACCTGCAAATGAACGTAGGCTCATCTCATTAACAACACCACATTTTCCTAGCATAGCTCATTCTGAGGATATCATTAGCACAACATTTCAAGGTCGTTAGGCCATCTTGAGACTGTACTTGGTTTGCAACTATGGTATTTTGTGCAACATGCAGGTGAATACGCTCCACCACCATGAATCTTGCGTCGGCGTCTTCACAATACAACCCGTGCGCCGCACATTATAATTTATTGTCCATGTTCTCTGCTGCTCATGAATCTATAAAACTTTGTGAGAGACTCTTGGATGAGGCACTCAATCCAATAATTCTGATGTCCAAAAGCAAACTATAAAAAGATTAATGGATCTCTACAGTACTTAGTGCAGAGTCTAATAAATAAAACCAAGTTTTAACTATGAAAAAAACTGTACTTTAATCACACCACAAAAGGAGTGGCATGGCCGAAACGGACTGAACTGTTGCATATTGAGCTGAATTCGGCAACTAGTTTTTATGAGTAGCCAACAAATGGGCACAGCTTTTTCTAGAATTCAAAAATTGTATTTGCCAGTGCGTGGTGCTGCACCATTGCAGATCTAACACCCAATCAGAAATACACACAAAAATGTTTGAACCGATTTAAACAAATACAGATTTGAAACTACATCTTGATTGGTTCAGTTTACTGTCTATATTACAGATCAACCAATAGGCCACCTACTTTAAATTGGGTCTCTTGGGGGAAAAAAGAGCTCACATCGCCTTTAGAGGATGTCCGGCCCACCGAGCATTTACCTGTGTACCCAATGGCCTGTCCAGCCCTAGCACTAATGAATTAAAATGCCCTAATTAATTGGTTGCAAGAAATTTATCAATGCCTGATACAGACAAACATTGAATTAAGTTCAGGTGTACCTGGAGAGAGAATTGCAGTGGTAATTATGTGATCTATAAAATAATAATAATAATTTTAATAATGGATCAGGAAATTATATTTTCTGTTGTCAGTTTTCAGTCTTTTCATTTTTGCATGAAAATTAGGGTTAGTTTAAAATACCATTTTTTTTCCCACTAATACCAGTAATTAAAAAATTACTGTCTTATGCAAAATAAACACATTTTGATTGATTTTGATAGTATATTTGAAAATGACTGCACCATGTACCTGTCTCTTGTGAAGTCAGTTACTCTAAATATTTACTAGACACGATTTGCATACAAAACACACAAATCTGCTAAGCATTCAGCACATATGTGAGTGTAAGGGTAGTGAAATAAATAGGTAAGTAAGGCAGAGATGTCATGTGTTTTATTTATGAATAAATAGCAAGAAGTGCCTTTTTTCTCACTCGAGCCCCTTCCCCCAAAATACCTGTGCATGTCCCTACCCGCAGACGCTCAAAGACTTCTTATACACTCCCTGAAATGAAAACCCTACAGTTGAGATTTGTCATATGACATTGCAGTTGGAAAGAAGGACCCAGTTCCAGATATTTGTTATTAGTTTTAGGTATTTGGGAGGAAAAAGGCTGCAAGAAAAGATCGATTCCCGCTTGCTATTCCAAAGCAAGTGGTGAGGTAAACCACAGAGGAGTGAGAGTGAGCTCATAGAAGCGTCTGGGAAAATCGGTGGTCCCCTGGGAGACCAGCTGAGCTCAATTACCAGGAGAATACTGTTGCAAAGGGAAGCTGAAAGAAAACAGCATCGATCTGTCACAAGCAACAGTGGGGAAGATGCAAAAAGCAATAGGATTATCAAAGTCATTTTGTCCTATTTGCAAAATGACTTGTAATTGTAAACTAATATGGAAAGAAATAATATTGGTAATGAGGATTATCTGTACATCATCTGTAATTCTATACAGTACTGACCATTTATAAATATCGCTCAGTGGTGTGCAAACTTGAGCCATAGCAGAACTCTTAATTAAAAAATAGCAGACAGCATCATCAGCTTACGAGTTAACAAACAGATACAAACATTATTCATATAGTACATCTTTATCCCTAATACTGAGTACACAATTAAAGTTAAACCACATTTGGCACCACTTCAACAGTATTCCTCCATCACACAACATAAAAGCATGAGTACTTTTATATGTTTTATATTGAGATGGATATATTTTATTAATCCTTTTTTTTTTTTTTTTTTTTTTTTTTTTTTTTTTTTTTTTTTTTTTTTTTTTTTTTTTTTTCTTTTTTTTGGGAGATCTCAGTATTGATCATTTGAAATGTCATCATCATTGTTCTCCCTTTTTTTTTTTTTTTTTTGTATGTGTGTTTGTGCGTGTGTGTGTGCGTGTGTGTGTGCGTGCGTGCGTGCGTGCGAAAAAAAATAAAAATAAATAAGAATTCCCATACCGTTCACCTAAACCGAACACTTCAAAATCCAGCCAGAGTCGTGGGGCCGCCAGGAGACCCAAAGGGGGACCAAAGAAAAGAAAGAAAAGCGAAGCCCAGCACCGACCAGACACCACCCACCGGGCCACTAACCTTCACCAACCCCAAAGACATCCCAACTCCAACAAAACAGGGAAACCTCAAGGGCCCAAAGGAGAAACTGAGGAAAGGTAGAAAGGACAGACGAAGCAGAGTGAGATCCACAGACACCAGCCTCCACCGAATCAATGACCTGAGGGAGAAACAAATTGTGTCTGAGTCTCGATAGATGCTGGTGTGGTGGATCTAGCATGCATGAAAATCTCCACCAAAGAGGGGAGCCGTCGACCTCCGCCAGGACAGAGCAAGCGCAACACCTCAGGGCCCCCCAGGTCGCGGCCGCGCCAAAGGACGACCCCCGGGCCCCGCAGGGGCCACCGGCCGGAGAGCAAACCCCGGAGCAGGAGCGCCCCCCACCCCAACGCGGCCCGCGCCCCCAACCCAACGCAGCAGGACGGGGCACTGCAGGCCCACCAGGCACCCCACCGGCCCACAACCCCCGCTCCCCCCGCGACCCCCCCGCCCCCCACCCCCGCCACCCACCCCAACCCAGCCCCAACCGCCCCCAGGTCCCCAAATCCCCAGACACCCTCCCCACCCCAGCACCCCCCACCCCGGCACCCCCACCACCACCCCCCCACCAACCAAGCCGCCCCCGCCCCCCGCCCCCACCCCCACCAACCGACAGCCCCCCAGCCCCCGACCCCAGACCCCGGGGACACACCGCACCCAGGCATCCGCGCCGAAGAGGGGGCCGGGCAGCGGAGCGGAGAGGGCACCCGCGCCCACCCCACCACGCGGAGGGACGGAACACCAGGGGCAGAAGGGGAGATGGGGGCACCGGAGGACGGGCGGCATCCCCGAACCCCAGGCCCAGCGGGGAGAGGCCCCGGTCGTCACCCCAACGATCAAAGTGAAAAACTAACCCTGTTACTAAGTTCGCCAGCTCGCCGACTGGCGAACTCTACCCCTAAACCGTGTGTGTGACCCCACCCAGTGTATATACATAAGTGTGTGTGTGTGGTGCATTAAAATTGGGGGCAGGTGAACCGGAGCAGAGGGAAATGATATCCCCCCCTGCTCCGATCCATCCGCCCCCCAGGCATGTCAATGAGCGTATGTGGTGCATTAAAATAAATTAATGGGGGGGGGGGGTGCACACGGACAGGCGACCGCAGCACTGCTTCATACCGCGGCCGCCCCAACCGATGCCCCCCCCCCCCCAGTTGTGTGGTGCATTAAAATTTGGAGGGGAGCTGCAGGGCGGAGACGGTGTCTCCACCCCACCCCACTCCCCCCCAAAGTGTGTTATGTGCCCTAAAATGTATTGTGCAAAACTAGTGCAGTGAGTTAAGAGGAGCGACCAGCTGGGCCCCCCCCAACCGGGCGGGGGGGGGGAGGCGCACCCGCCCACCAAAACCCCCACCCACCCCACCGGGACCCCGGCGGGGCTTGCCCCCCGGATACCGGGGCCCGCCCGAAGTGCCCGGAGGCCCACCGGAGCGGGGCGGGCACAACACCAATCCCGCCCACTCCCCCGGCTCCCGGAGCGCCGAGACCCGGGCCACGGACGGAACCCCCGGCCTAGGGGAGGGGGAGGAGGGCGGACAGGGGAGGGGGAGGGGACGGGGGAAGGAGACGACAGGAAGGGCAGGAGGCAGCAGCAGGGCCGCAGAGAGAGGGGGAGAGGAGGAGGAAGGGCGACGAGGGAGAAGGGACAGGGAGGCGGAGGACGGGCGGGGAGAGGTGAAGAGGGAGAGGAAGCAAGGGGGAGGAAGGGGGAGGGGAGAGGGAACCACGGGGCACCCCGGCGGTCCACAGGCCCCGACCCGCGTCGCCGGACCCAGAGCGACGGACCGCGCCGGGGCGGCGCCGCCCCGGACACCAGGGAGAGCCCCGCAACACAGCACCCACCACGAGACCCAGGGAACGACCAAGACGCAGCCGCCACCCAGCAGCCAACAGAGGGGCAGACCCGCCCACGCCCAGCCAGGGGGGACAGCACCTGTAGCGTTAGTCCCCTGGCATGCAGTGAATCCGAATATTAGCCTTTAGTGCCCATTGGAGGTGAATCTGTTCGATCCTGTTGGCAGCAACTGGGTTCCTGACTATAAAAACACAACCATTAGTAACAAACTGCCAAATGCAGAGACATCAATGTAAGTTATCACAATGTGGTGGCTCTCGCTAACAGGCTATTATTATTACTATTTTATTAATCCTGTCAAAGTTGCTCAGTTCAACTTCTTTTTGCATTTTATGGTAGTTAAAAATGGCACTTAAAAATTGCATGTTGAGTTAATGATCATTTTGTGATGAACAGTTTGACTCTGTAATGAATTACTTCAATTTCCTTTGTCCTTTACCAAAACATTCAGAGGTCAAAACAAAGGTCTACCAACATCCAATAATGGATTTTGTTCAACTGTAAACAGGCTCTGCCTTCAGCAATATAATTCATGCAGTTTATAAAAACCTAAATCCATCTGTTCAGCAAGGACATGAATTAGAAAGCAATAAATTAGCCTGAGGGCCAAAACAAGTAAGATTGAAAATATTATTTAGCCTACCTCATTTGGTAGCCGTGAAGAACTACTGAAAACTTGTGACTTGCATCTAAAATATTTGCAATACTCGTAATGAACTCAGATGTCTTTTTTGTGATTGGACATGAATGCATTTTTTTTTTTAAATTGTCACAAAATAAGTGGCAAATCAGCCACGGCGTCGGCTCCTTTTCTAAATGCAATTAATTACTTGATTAGATCTGGAGAGTTCATTTTTGATACGACAGCACCTACTGTGTCAGCAGCAGAATAATCTAGCGTTTTTGGAGAAGGAGACAGCCACAGTAGAATGGACGTGATTACCCAGCTGCATATTTTCGAGCTTTAATGACTTTCATGCAGGAAACTGAAACTGTTCAAACAATTAATTGAATTTAATGCAGTAGTCTATGCAATGGACATGCACTAGATTTGATAAAACAGTTCTTAAGTAATATTCCCTTTTTTCGCCCTTCTTGTCAATGATTACTGTTGCTGTGGTATCACTGAAGGGGAAACTTGCAGAAAGCTTTTTGCACATTAAGCATACATATTAAGCTCAAATAAACAAACACATACTTTTCCAGTACACTGAAAAACTGATGTCTCCAATTAATTGCTCTCTGTATCACTATTAAAAAACAACAACATGTAACTGTAAGTAACTGTGGCACAAGCTTTGTGTTAGATTTGTGGATGCATTACCATGAAGAGGCCTAGTACATCACTGCCACACAAAAGTAGCTTACAAATGGTTTTGTCGCTATTATCCAATAATGGTTCGGAATATTTTGCTGCTACCCTCAGTAACAATAGTCAATGTCCATTAGGCACCCTCTCTTTATCCAAAGAGAAAAATATTGACATGGCCTGAGGTATGAGTTTGACTACCCTCTCGCTGAACCCTGTTGTTTTGGTATACATATACATGGTTGTGCCATCTTCAGAAGATTGCAATAATTAGCTATTCCTTTCATACAGCCACTTAATGAATTGGAGAAAGCAGATAAGGGACAAAGAAGCGATCAGGGGGAAAAAATTCGGACTGTAACAAAAACATAAATGTTACCAACAATCAAGAATGGTTGTCATTAAAGTTTTTCAGAGCAGGTGTAGCGGTGTGGAACATACATTAGATCTTCATAAAGGTTGAAATTATGACTATTATGGACAACTCAGAATGGAACAGAGAGTGAAAGAAGTTTACAGTGAACAGGGAGGCAATATTATCTGATTCATAGAAATATCACTGTAAAAAGAAAATTTCTGTAAAATCCTAAAAAAAAAAACTGTAAATACAAAAACAATGAAGCATTATGTAATTTACAACAATATGTTGTAAAACTTTGAACCAAACACAGCTGTTGATTTGACAGCAATAAAATGTTAAAAAGAACACATTTTTGGGAGAATTCTGAAATTACTGTTATTTAAACACAGGTAAACTGTAAAACAAAAGAAAACATTGGGAGACAGTTAAAATCATAGCAGTGTTAGAATAACACTTTTTGTCAGTAGGTTCTTTGGTACATTTTGTTTATGTCAAAAGAAACATGCATTTTGCAAAGTCATATTACAGATAATAATATTTAGATATTCAGTAAAACTATGTGAATATAAAGTTTAAACTCAATGTATTATGTTAATTTAAAATGGATATACTGTAGACCTAATTATTAATTTATCAGTACACATTTTAAAATGATGTTGTTTTGCAGAAAAAAAACTGGCAGATGTGGCTACCAGTATAATTATGTACTATGCAAATATAAACAACTTTACAGAATAACTTGCATATTATATATCCTACTTGTACTTTTTAAACTTGCCGATTCAACAGTCCTTTAATGATAAATTAATAACCACAGGGTGGTGTGGATCAGTGGTAGAATGGTCATCTTGCAACCTTGAGGTGGTTGGTTCAATCCCAATGCAGTGTGACTGATCCTGGTAAAAATTTAGAAGCAGTTACTGTTTATTTTACATTAGATACCAGTAAAATGTACAAGTTGTTCTGTAAAGTTGTTTACATTTACACTTTTTTTTACAGAATTTCTCTGGCAACCACAGGTGACATTTTTCTGTAAAACAACAGCATTTTTTTTTACAGTGAACCTGTAATTGGAATACTATATTACCTGATCAGCAAAAAAATTATATATTTACATATACACGGTGTGTTTAAATGTCCTGGACAGTGACTGTCTGTTCTTATTTCTACCACAGAGTGTAAAATGTAGTAACCGTCAAGTAATTATGAGTATTATAATTATTAAAAATGTACTTTACCAGAACTCAGGCGGCATTGGTTAGCAGCATGCACAATAGCACAGCCACTTCTATCCTGATTGAGGATACAATATAAATTATTGAATGAGTGTCACTGACCACAAATGGATAATATCAGCCATCACCACGCCATAAAAATCTCAAACTAGTTGTCCGCTCAATCAAACTTCTGCAGTGGAAAGCTGAAAGTTGTAGACCATAGGTGCCAAACTCCGGTCCTCGAGGGCCAGACTACTGCAGGTTTTGGAGTTTTCCCCCTTCCAACACAAGCTGATTCTAATCAGCAGGATCGTTATCAGGCTTATGCAGAGCTTGCTGATGAGCTGATCATATATCAGCTGTGTTGGAGAAGGGAAACATCCAAAACCTGCAGGACAGCAGCCCTCCAGGACCGGAGTTTGACACCTATGCTGTAGACGGAAGTACGAACTTCAATTCCCCTGCCCCCGACTCACTCATCGCTCATGATTGTGTTGACCTTGGGCCCCAAATGCCCTGTGCTGTGCCAGTGATGTTGCAAGCAGGCTGACATACACACAGTGTGATTAGCGGCTCAAGCATTGATTCACAAGGCAGATAGTGGCTGCGATGACCACTGTGAATTGTACAGCACATATTCCACACACGCAATATTAATCAGAATGACATATTTAAACTAGTGGGAGTGTATGGAACATATCGTGAAGACATTTTTGGGCTTATTTTCCTTCTTTAAGTCTTCGTTTGTAGTGCTGATTACTAGAAATGTGCGTATCTTTTTGTTGGAGTTGAGAATTTTCCATATGAAGTGGGGCTTCTTAGGGTCCCAATGAGATCTATCTTTAATCACTAGTCTTTGAAGTCTCTTCATTAGTAGGGATCCGCTCAGGGCCTGTCAGCACTGATGCCGCAAATACAGAGGGTATCGTTCTAATGAAGTCCATTCCATGTGTAAATTATTCAAAAGTAATAGCAAGTCAACGAGCTGAAGCTAATTTAGCGATGCTTTCACACTAGCACCATTTACTTTGTCTTATTTGAACTGCAGTTTGTTTCATTTACTAATACATACACCTCTCCTTATTGATGACCAATAAAACATTGTTTTGATAAGCTTGGATTGGTGAACATGAACCCCCCAAAAATTGAATATAAAAAAGAAAAAATCAGCAATAATTAAGCAGGTTTGATGCCCGCTGTTTGCATATTTATAAATTAACATCTGACATTGACCACATATGTCAACAGAGCTCAGAATCTGTCTGCCTGTGCCTCGATCAAATTCATCATAATCGCGTTAGACCAGCTGCGCCAGTATTTAGACGTGGTTTGAGCGGGCCTAAATTCAGACCGACATTCTGCCACCAAATTCACACAACCTCTCCACACCAATATTCCCAGCTAGACTGAGATTGCTCTGCCAAATTGGCAAAGCGGCAGGATGCCTTGTGCTGATATAAAAATCTGTATATACCGGCATCTGTGACAAGGTGCGCGGTCGAGCAAAATGAAGCCCTATATCAAGGCTTGAAATATTCTTTATAAGTTAGTTTGAATATTAACTTTGTTGATCATTGACTTAATTTGAAGAGCAGTTTAATCATTTTGTGGAGCATTTTTTTGCAGGTTAATGCCAGGAACAGCGGTTTTATCCAAAAATTAAAATACGACAATACTGTAAAACGGGAAGGTTGAATGTCAAACATTTTAGCATTCAAGTATCCTACTGAAATTACATGTGCAAAAATATTGATCACTGTTTTCCAAAATAAAAGCAGATGTTTGGAAATGTGCAAATTATGAGATTTGGAATCATTTAAAATTAAACAAGAGATTCAGACGATTAATGGAGTATCAAAATAATTATAAATGAATTTGTCAATTGACTGGTTGTCGAGAAATCAAATAATAGTTGCACCGCTACACTAAATCGAAACGAATCAAATCGGAATCCTACTGAATCGAACCGAACTGAATCGTTCCATTTTAAAACTGAACCGTCTTTGTATCAGATCGCACCCCATGTATCGAGATGCGTATCGAATCGTCTTGATTGGAGAGATTTACACCCCTCAACAAAATGTTCCTTTTACAGACACATAAAACAGTATTTCATAAAAAGGCAAAACACTGCCTCAAAATGTATAAAGGCAGGCCATGTATTTATACAAGATGGATTATTGCAATTCTTTACAATATTTGCTGGCACTTCATGTCCCTAAAGTCTCTGCTGCAATCCACTATGCCAAATATGCAGTGACAAGAACTATGAAAGGAGAGCACATTAATGGTAGATTTATTTTATTCCCCCCCTTGTAAAATCTGGAGTACAATTTAAAAATACTTGTTCTTCTTACCTTCAAAGCCCTAATGGCTGTGTACCCCATTAGTCATAATACCTTATGATCTCATTTGAAAACTGCTCTCTCAGAGTTCAAATAGAGTGCATTTATGACAGCATTTTACAGTACTGCCTCTCTTTCACCATTTCAAAAAAGAGTCACACACATACTTGTACATTTTACTATACTAACACTGAGGATGGAAGCTTCTTAAACACTGTCAAATTCAATGTTGAGTGTCTACTAAAGGATAATCTCACACAAATAAAAACTTGGTGAGGTGTTTCAGGCATGTTCTACTGGAAGGAGGCTTTGGGAAGGGCCCAGAACATGCTGGAATGGAAAGAGTATATCTCCAGGAAAGTTTGGCCTTTCATGGATGGATGGATGGATGGATGGATGGATGGATGGATGGATGGATGGATGGATGGATGGATGTATGGATGGATGGATGGATGGCATTTTGGTATGGACAACATCATCATAGTCTAGATTACATTTTGTAAAATCCAATTAGAATTGAACATTTGCTTTGTATGAAGAAGGTCTGACCAATTACCATTATTATTAAATTGAGCAATTGCAATGATTATAAAATTGAATGTTTAGGACTACGCAGGGTCAAAAGCTATCATGTCAAAACATTTTAAAAATGTTCAGACCCATATTTCACAGTCAATGTGAAAGCCTTGGAAATTAAGCGTGCCATGCTAACATATAGGCAATACTTTGCCATGATTATTCAATCCGTAATAACAATGTTGATAACGTTAGAAAATTGTGTCTCCAGTGATTTGTTAAAAATCTAACTCGACTAAAATCCTCTCCAAGTACAACCCATTCATTTAATTTGAGAGAACCTTGTAGCAGACCAAAATAATTTGTCTAATTAATCGTGTAACAGCAAGTTTACACGGCTCATGAATTTGAAAATGTACTCATGGAAAGCATCAATTGTATGATGGAGCAACCGAGTGTGTTAATACAAGTGATTAATAATCATTAAGACTCTTACATCTCTTCCTAAAGAACGCAGAGTTGTATTTTATTACTTTGATACATCGTTTTTGTATTATATGAACATAACCCCATTATTCACATTTTTAGACAACACGACAATCAAGTTTCAAGAATGTTTGCTGATGACTTGATCTTTTGAATCACCTTTTGGTTGAAATCAGGTCATCTTAGCTGCTGCATTTTTGTAGTGTTCAAACCTGATCTGTTTGTCTACAATAAAGCAATCATGTGCTGAAACAGCTAATGTGCGTGTGTTTAATCAACTGGCTCATGTGTGTGGTAATTTGTCAGTCAGTGCTTTGGAATTGCAAGGAAGTGACATTATAACATACCTCTGTCTCTAATGTATAAAAGTGTATTGAGTGTTTCGCAAATCACTGTGTGTTGTTCTGAAAAAAGTGTAAGGCTGACTCTGTGTTTATAGTGGTGAAAATCTGGTCCAATGTTTTGCTCCTTCAGTGTAAGGTTTTGATAATTATGTAATTCTTTTGTTTTTAGTGTTCATGCAATCGTAAAAAACATTTTCGTCATTTCCGCCAACTCTTGCTCTGCTTCCTGTTGTCTCGTCAGTGCCACTGTTTCTAATCTGTACATCATGGCCAACCTCACCACTGTCTTATAAACTTTCCAGTTCATCCAAGAAGAGATTTTTCTATCACATGACACACCTGACACTTTAATCCACCCATTCCAATGTGGTTGGATACATTTCTTCTTCTCCTTACCATTCTCACCATTGCTCTGGACGTTAGTCTTTGTCTAAATGTTTGAATTCCTGGCATGCATTGTTGTGTTTCTTTGGCTGCTAGTTTCATGGATTTGTAGTTGGACCATTAGCAAAAGGTCATCATTTATTTGGAGGTAATAAATGTCTGAGCTATATATCAGGAAGCAAAGGGGACTCACTTGGGGGATGTAAACTGTGGACATGGAAGAGGAGACAACGTCCTTGATTGTCAAATTTGCCAAGATAATTCACTTTATACTAAAGCTTCTGTGAATTTCTTGCAAAAGTCAGAAGATGTTCTCTCTGTTTCTGAAATCAGCTTCATGTGCTGCTATTGTTTCAATGTAGTTGGTGAGGTATGTGGTGAGAATTCATTGAAGCAATTTCCCACTGTTGACTTTTGAACTCTGTGCTGATAACAATCTGGATGGTCCATTACCTATTTGGCCAGGAGGACACTCGGTCCATGAATCCCAAAAACAATTTGAGATGTGAACTCATCAGACCACCCTGCAATTTTCTACTTGGCGACTTTTCTGGGTGTTGTTCATGGGTGTGGTGGCAATTGGGAACGGTTGGTCCACTCCAGGGCAACATGATCAACCATTATCTTTTTTTTAATGCCCCAATTCCTATCATTTCCAATACACACAGCTATGGCTGGGCAATATGGCTAAAAAGTGTGTCAAGGATATTGACGCCTTCTTAAAATAATGGCCCAAGTAATTTTTTCAGATTTTTCAGGAAAAACTAAAAAATTGAACCATTTGCATCATGAGGAGATGATTTAGACATAGGCAATTATTTTAAGAAGGTGATGATATAGTATATTGTGCATACTTTTCAATTGTATGGTTTTCCAATGTTTTTATGAACGTAAAACAGTAAAAAAATATATATATATTTGGTCATATTTGTAATGTAAGAAATCAAAACTAAAATACGCCGTTTCATTTGTCCTCCTCTTGCTGCTGACCACTGCAGAACAGAAATTGGTCTGTGATCAAATGGAGGTGGACCAAGAGATTTGTATTGACTGTCCTTGAGATAGTATACCGTACGCTCTGTGTGTGCGTGCGTGCATCCATGTGTGGATTTACGCGTGTGTGCATGCGAGCGATTCCAAGAGAGGACCACATGGTGACAACTGCAGAGATTTTTTTTTTTTTTAAATATCAATTTTCCCTCCTATGCTGAAGCTTGCTGAGGATATGTTGAGATGTGACCGATTGAACCTAATGAGTAAAGGTGGTATATAAAATAAATGGATAATAGTTTTTGGCTGCAAATAACAATCACTCTCTAAAATACTACTGGAGTGTGCAGCGTGGTACATGAAAGATAAATTAGGTACGGCACAGTCAACAGAGCTAATTCACCCTCACACCAAAGAACAACAAGAGTTTTTGTTTTTCATTGTCAGTCTTCCACACTGCTTACCTCCCTTGCACATACCCACTCTTCCAGCTCAAAAAGCTGCTCTGAATTAAGAGTTTGCCTCACGGAAGGAGTTACAATGAATGTGACTCGCTTGTGGATACCCTGTATACATAGAACAGAACGTAAATCCTCTAAATGTTACATTAGTAAAATTAAAAGTGTTCTGCAATATAATCTAATAATAGTCCTGGAAAGGTTTGTAGATCCAGACTGGAGTCCGCCCATTAAGAACCCTTGACAGGTGCATGTCAATAAATTAGAAAGAAAGAAAGAAAGAAAGAAAGAAAGAAAAAAAGAAAGAAAGAAAGAAAGAAAAAAAGAAAGAAAGAAAGAAAGAAAGAAAGAAAGAAAGAAAGAAAGAAAGAAGGGTGGCACGGTGGCTGACTGGTTAGCACATCCGCCTCCCAGTGCAGAGGACGTGAAATCGAGACTTCGGCCTTCCTGGGTAGAGTTTGCATGTTCTCCCTGTGCTTGCGTGGGTTTCCTCCGGTTTGCTCCCACATTCCAAAAACGTGCATGGCAGGTTAATTGAACACTCCAAATTGTCCATAGGTGTGATTGTGAGTGTGGATGGTTGTTCGTCTCTGTGTGCCTTGCGATTGGCTGGCAACCAGTTCAGGGTGTACCCCACCTACTGCCCGAAGCCAGCTGGGATAGGCTCCAGCAACCCTTGTGAGGACAAGTGGTTAAAAAAATAAATAAATAAAACACATATGAGGACTGGCCAATAATTTCAAGTTGTGAAAAATATGAAATTGACCGAACTATGACATACGAGGTTTCAGCTCCACACCAGTTATGTCAACTCACACATAGTGAATATTGCGTAATTTAAGTTTGTATGATTTTGATTATTATAGCTTAGTTAACAAAAACCCATTCAATCTCTCAAGATGTTAAAAAAAATGCATTTATTTTCAATGTAAAAATTCTGTAAAACAATTTCATAAGTGTTTAATTTGAATTTCATTTTTTGTAGTGAACTACTGACATGAGTAAACGTCCTTCATCATTATAGAATTTATTGAGGTAGATGTGGATCTTCTGTGTAAATAATACCGTCCATAAGTATACAATAACTTTTGCTTTGGTGATTTTTGTATTTGGCCACAGTGATTAGCGTTCTGAGTTGTAGTGGCATAACCTGAACGTCTTTATTGAATGCTGTGCTAATGTGAGATGTGCTTCTCTCAGCTGATGCTTTGACATGCACTTCACAATGTGCCCACCCACCAAGTTGTGAGGATAAGCAGGATAGAAGATATGGCAAACCCTTGGCTTGCCATAAAAAGATGGATTGACCACACAATGCTGATGTTGTATGATGATGAATGATGTAATATGCATCGTTCAGAAGATGTGTAAATGAAACAACTAGGAGAATATTTCTTTTAATCAAAGGCTTTTCTTCAGTTCATATTTTGCCGCTTTAATTGTAGTCAAACGCAGGATCCCTTTTGGGGAACTTAATGTGATCTTTTGTCGCCCCCTAGTGGACAGTCACGAGTAATGAAACAGCGTGACATGAGTCTGAAAAGTGTTAACAGTTAAGTGAGAGTGTGGGATGTTTTAACATCTGCCCTGCCACCCCTTCGCCACCATATAGGTAAAACTGTCTGCAGCCACCTGTGTCAAGTGGAGATAATATGGCATAACCGTGATATTAATTATCATAAACTGGATGTCCCTCCAAAACTGATGAAAAGACAAGAAGAAAATGGTTAAGGAAGATTCCCATGGGGCTAACAGCAACATTGAAGGAACTGCGGTAATGTCTAGCAAGTACTGGCTGTTGTTGGAAATAATACTTTATTGATCCAGGAGGAAATTCTGGTGTCCAGTCGAAGCAATCAGAAACACATTAAAGCAAGTACAACAACGACAACATACAGGTTTTTTTTTATGTACACTAACTGGCCAACAGTTGTTTTTTTAATTGTGCATAAAAGAAAGCAATAAAAAGCAAGTACAATTTAAATGTACTGTAATTGTAAAAGTGGCAAGTATTTTCCCGCTTAACTTTCTGAACTTGTTATAGTTTCCTCACAGTTCATTTGAAGTCCTGCAGCATCATTGACTTGTGTTTTATTTGCTTTCACACACTTGTGTTTCTTTATCTCATACTTATCATAGAATCTTTTATCACACACACTGCAACTGAACGGTTTTTCACCAGTGTGTCTTTTCAAGTGTCTTGTCATGGTGCCTCTTTGAGAGAATCTCTGACCACACACTGAGCAGGAAAACTCTTTTTCCCCAGTGTGTGTTCTCATGTGTTTAAGCAATCCTGAGCGGTCAGTGAAACTTAAGTCACAGACTGAGCAAGGAAAAGGTTTCTCACCAGTGTGTGTTCTGGTGTGTGTAGTTAAATTTCCCTTTAAAGAGAATGTTTTCCCACAAATTGAGCAGGGAAAAGGTTTCTCACCAGTATGTGTCCTTTTGTGCTGAAGTAACCCTGAATGGTCAATGAAACTTAAGTTACATATTGAGCAGGCAAAAGGTTTCTCTCCTGTGTGTGTTCTTGTGTGTGTTATTAAGCTTCCCTTGATAGTGAATCTTTTACCACACAATGAACAGGCAAAAGGTTTCTCCCCCGTGTGTGTCCTTGAGTGGCGAACTAACCCCGATCGAATACTGAAACTTAAGTTACAGACCGAGCAAGCGTAAGGTTTCTCTCCTGTATGTATTCTCATGTGTTTAACCAACGACGACCGGAGACTGAAAGTTAAGTTGCAGACTGAGCATACGTAAGGTTTCTCGCCTGTATGTATTCTTATGTGTGTTGTCAACTGTCCCTTCTGAGCGAATCTTTTACCACACACTGAGCAGGTGTAACGTTTCTCCCCAGTGTGTGTTCTCATGTGATTAACTAATGAAGAACGAACGCTGAAACTTAAATTACAGACTGAGCAAGAATAGGGTTTTTCCCCGGTGTGCGTTCTCATGTGTACTTTCAAAGTATACTTGGCATCAAAGGTTTTGCCGCACTGAGAACATTCCCAGCGTTTGCTGTCAGTGTGACGCGTCGCATCCCCTTTCGCACGCTCATCATCAGTTTCAGTTGAGTGGGATGTTGTGTTGTCACTGTCTGATAATGGAGCTAAGCGGCCACCTGCTTGTAATCCCCCACAGTGGTCTCCATCATCTTCATCATCATCATCACCTTCAATCTTCACAATGACACAGTTAAAAGGCAACTTGGTGATATCGGCCTCCTCCTCTTCTTCTTTAATGTCGGGGGGATCCTGGTTTTTGTCCTCGTCGACACTTGGGGGCTCCGGGCTCTCTTTCTCTATAACGTCCGGGGTCTCTGGCTCCTCCTCTTCCTCTTTTATGTAGTGGGGCTGTAGCTCCTCTTGCTCTTTAAAGTGGGAGGTCTCTTGCTCCTGCTGCTCAGCGTGATGATCTTCTTCAAGGATGTCTGCAAGATACATGTTGTGAAGATGTCATGAACAGGTACAATCAAGAGTTGGGGGACTCGAAGCATATGACTTGACTCAAGTCAGATTTAAGTTGCCAGTTTTAAAATTTGGAACATGAAGGATTAATTAATGACTAGACTCAACTTGAAATATATTGAAACTTGTTTGATTTTTGCTGTAGTTACTTGGGATTTGAGTCAAACTTAAATTAAAGGTTAAGACTTGAAACGTACTTGTGTGACTTAAGGCCATGAGCCTCCTTTGAAAATATGTGCATTTCTGGAAAGAGTTTCAGCAACTCTTTGCATTGTGCCTTTCCTTTGTTCACTTTCCTTCTGTACTGTATGTCACAGGTTTTTCTGGAGCCAATCAGGTTCAGACAGGCTGGTGTTCATTGCATAACTGAATAAAAACTAGTTCTACAGTTGACAAAATCTTGACCACAAAAAAAAAAACTAAGGGTGTATTCGCACCAGATTAGGCCTTTAGTCCACGTGTTTGGTCCAAACCAAAAGCGGACTTAATTTTCTTCTGTATTCTGTTTGGTGCAGTTTTGACCCACAACATGCCGGCAGCAGTGTGGCTAAACAGAAGACAGAGGATCCCACCATGATGTCTGCTACGTGCTTCTTAAGCCCAAAATGGCGCATGTATCCTGGAGTTGGTTCATATCGACCGTGGTTTGTATTCACACTTGAAGCGAACCACACTAGAGTCCATTTGGAAGTGGGTATGAAGCGTACTTTATACCAAAATGATTTGATTACACCACACTGAAGCAACAGCCAGTTTCTATGGTTTGTATTTTGTAGTAATTGGGCTGATATTTCTCAAATGCATTTGGCCACATAAAAAAGATACAAACCTTTTGATTGTTCTACAGTTTTTTCGCATTCAACATAATGCAAAAAATATTTATTTACGCATTTACAAGTCATTCCAAACGTACACTACGTGCACTAGAACCGTGGGAGATGAGCTTGTGACCCCTAGCCTTTGCATCTGCTAAGTTGCAAAACACAAGTGTTGGTATTTGAATTTGTTTACTTGAAACATCACAAAATGGACCTTTGTGGTGACCGTAATAATTTTTGATACACATATAGTTGCCTTTGCCATTATATTTAGTACTTGAGTTTCCATCAAATGATGGCAAATGAGGGATCGTCTCATTTCACCCAAAAAAAATTACGTGACAATTACGTCACACAGCGCCCGCATGTACAACTTCACAGCTGAAGAATCAATTAAAAATAAAGAAAAGAAAAGAAAAAACAGCAATGTTTTTAAAATACATGATTTGCTAAGCATTTGAAACTAAGAAGTGAGCAGACCTGCTCCGTGTGGCACAACTTGTGGCTTCTTGAAAACAGCGTCGTCCAGTAGTTGACGTTGTCGTTGGTTCTCTTCTGTTGTTCGACAAAGTTCCTCCTTGTAGTCACCTTTCACACCTTTTGCACACATTTTCACACGACAATGACCAACACTTTACACTCGCTCTTGATGTTTGTGTAGCGATGTAGCTAACAAACGCCTCTCTTTGTTCGCAGCTAGCAAGCTAAGCTATCGTGACAAGCTTAAAAGTACACTGAGAGGAGTGCACACGCATATGACGTTTCACTTAATTATATTTTACACCGGTAAAGTAGTGATGGAACGTTCTGTGTCAAGGTTTAAGACCATTTTGTATGAATTCGGGAAGATTGTTTTCAGTGGGGCTAGTAACACAAAACGTATACGGAAGTAGAGCAGTTGCGGAAGGTACACGGCAACTCCACTTGGACAAACTACGAAACGCCAATTAAATAAATGGGGGAAGGTTTTTTTTTTTAAGCATCTATTGTGACGATGCCCCGATCTAGCCTGTTGTGTTTACGTCTTCCCCTTCAACACAGCTGAATCAAATGATCCGCTCAACAAGCTCCGCAGCAGCTCAACAGTCCTGATTATCCGATTCAGATGTTTTAGACAAGAGATACATGGAAAACAGGCTGGATAGGGACTCTCTAGGGCCGCTAGTGAGACACCTAGTACATAATTTTCCATTTGAACGAAAACAAGGCCAGTTATTTAGTTTATTTTAAAATGTTTACTCTGTGTGGTTTCTGTGGAACCAAATATGAACACCAATTACATAATAAAGTAGCTCAGTCTTCATATTGATGCACTTGCTAATGCACGCAGCACAGATACAAATTGTAGTCGTTTTCAGTTTGTCACATTTCCTTTGGTCGTAAAATTAGCCTGGCTCGAGACGTGGGTGGCCCAAAAGGATGCCTAATTAAAAATATTGGTAATTGGCCACCAGGGAAAGCTAAAACTGCAAGAACAGAAATACCCTGGCCTTTTGCACAACCAGTCGTTTCCTTTTACAGTAAGTTTTCATAGTAGTGATACTCCAGCTTCAAGATTGCCTAGTAAGGGCCTCTGCCAAAGTTCATGCATTTGTGACAGTCCACCTTGACTATAGTAATACGTTTCTTACTGGTCTTCCCATGTCAACTAAATCTTGCAATCAGTATTTAGTACAAAATACTGCAGCAAGACTATACTGACAGTAACTAGAACATTTGATCATATACAGTATTATTACCTCTATATTGCCCATCTTGCATTAGCTCCAGCCAGGTATTACAATGGCCTACCCCGTAATATAATGTGGAAATGTAGCTGTAACAAGAAAGTTATAAAACAGCTACGTCTATAAAAGTCACTTTGTTTGCTGTGGTTTCAAAACGGTACAAGAATTTGCTCACAGCCTTGAATACCAGCCTCAAGCATAAAGCCAGAGCCATGTTTTTGTGTGTCCTTTGTCAATGATAAATAAAGATGTGATTTACTCTCACAACATGCTGCTTTTTTGGTGACTAAGGCCCGGCACACACACAAAGATTGTTTCTGTGACCACTGTGGGTTTTTCTTTCATTAACAGAGGCACAGCTTCTATTTTGTCCAAGTGCGTCGGACAGTCTTACAAGCCACAAGTTAAACTTGGCTGAGAAGGGGCAAAACCAGGATTTATGCGTGCAACTGGCATATGATGAAAGCAAATTTCTTAGGATGTTTAGGAATATCAAGTTTGCCACGAACTGCACCTATTTTGCTACCAGTGCAATGTACAAAGATATTCACACTATAGACAGACAGAACTTACTTTGTGAATACAAGGTTATTTATTCAAGATCATAAACACACATTTCCACCATTACCACAAACACTCAAACTAGATGAATTTGTAAAATAGTCAAAGGTCTTTTGAGTTTGCTTCAAATCTTGCAGCTTCATTGATTGCTGCTCTTCTCGCCAGCACACTTGTGTCTTTTCACATGATACTTAACATAGAATTTTTTGTCACACACACTGCAACTGAAAGGTCTCTCGCCAGTGTGTATTCTTGTGTGTGATGTTAAATTCTGCTTTTGAGAAAATCTTTGACCACAGACTAGGCAGCAAAATGGTCTCTCACCAGTGTGTGTTCTTGTGTGTTGAATCAATCCTGTACGATACCGAAAACTTATGTTGCAGACTGAGCAGGTAAAAGGTTTTTCTCCAGTATGTGTCCTTGTATGTGATCTTAAATTTCCCTTTACAGAAAATCTCTTACCACAAATTGAACAGGCAAAAGGTTTCTCCCCAGTGTGTGTTCTTGTGTGTGTTCTTAAATTTGAACGATTTCCGAAACTTAAGTTGCAGACTGAACATGTAAAAGGTTTATCTCCCGTGTGTGTTCTCGTGTGCTTAATTAAACTTCCCCTTTGTGTGAATCTTTTATTACAAACTGAACACACAAAAGGTTTCTCCCCGCTGTGTGTTCTTGTGTGTTCAACCAATCCTGACCTGTCAGTGAAACTTAAGGTGCAGACAGAGCAGGAAAAAGGTTTCTCTCCCGTGTGTGTTCTCTTGTGCCGTTTCAAATTATGCCTGGCAGCAAATGTTTTCCCACACTGAGAGCACTCCAACCGTTTGTTGTCAGTGTGATACGTCATATCACCTTTAGAGTGTCCATCGTCAATGTCAGGAGTGTGTGACACTGTGTCGTCACTATCTGACAGTGGTGCTAGGAGGTCTCCTTGTGATCCTCCGCAGTGGTCTCCATCACCTTCTGGGATGTGTTGACTTGAGCTACTGCATGGAGGTTCAGTCCCTTCGTTCTTCTCACTTGGCACGTTGTCTTCATCCTCATCACTATTTACAGGGATGATAGTGAATGGCAAATTGGTGATATTGTCTTCTTCTTCCTCTTTAACATGGGGGAGCTCTGGCTCCTCTTCCTCTTTAATGTGGGAGAACTCTGGCTCGTAGTGCTCAGGGTGAAGATCTTCACTGATGTCTGCAGGATACAAGAAGACAAAAACAGAAAGTTTGATAAAGAATTCTTCAAGTCTTCGTCTTTTCCCAACTTCATCACTAGTGCAGTTTTGAAGACATTCTGGAGTCACTTTTGTCACTTCGCCTTGATCTTTGTCACTGTCGAGTTCTCTTATGATTTTAACCTGTGTGAACCCAGAAATGACCCCAGAAATGACTGCGTAGAAAATGGATGGATGGAAATCGCTTCATAAACTGAACTCTGGTAGAATTTTTGGTTTATTTTTCACACATCAACTATTTATAGACAATTTAGCTGAAGTTGATCATCTGAAACCAAACAGAGATATATAATATGTGGAATTACTTATTACTAATGCTCTCACAGGTTAGTCTTGGTATCATGACTGACTTGGTCGTGTGTGTGGTATTTTGCTGGCTAGGAATCCCTAGTACACCAGTTAGAAAAGAAGAATGACAAACACAAGTGGTTTTATAGGAACTGGATTAACAAAGGAATCCTATCTCCATCAACACTGTGAACACTGTAAAAAAATAAAAATAAATGTTTAAAAATTACACAATTTAAATAAATAACAATAAACGTGACAGAATAGATAGAGGTAAAGAACAAAAACAAAACTAATCGGTAAACATGGCCATTTGGTTGATTTTTTTGGCTGATGTTTGAAGGGCCATAATTGGATGATGTAATCGTCCGGCCGATTAATCAGTCGGGCCCTACCTATTACATATGAACAGCATATTTCATTCATTTTATTATTGAAGTTTTTATGTGTGCTGAAATGTGTTTAAAATGAGTTTGAAATTTGGTAATAAAAAAGTAAATACACTTGTTAATCAAGTTAAAAGTATGTGGCTTATGACGTTTGAGTCTGAATAAAGGGGGCATAATTGTATTTTCACATAATCCTACAACCATTGATTTGCTAATGTTGTTATCAATGTCTTTGTTTTTTAGAAGACAGCTGTGTCAATTAGATAGTTTTGTGATTAGACAACAGGATGATGCAGGTGCAAGAAAGATGTGAAGGTCAACAACATCGACACGTCACTGCGGGAAGGAAGAACAATTTATGGATGTTCATCCATCTGTTTCGTATTTGAGACGCACATAATAATACATTACACACCTTAATGTACAATTTAGCGTATTTAATTAACTGGCTTTAGGCGCAAGCCAATCGCAGACAAACAACAATGTAAGCCTTCAATTAACCTAAAAAGCATGTTTGGGAAATGTGGGCAGAAAAGCAAGCAAGGCAGGAAAACGCAAACTTACACAACGCAGAGATCCAAACCCCAAATCCGAAATAAATGAGAAGTAACAAAGACAAACAAACCTGCTCTGTTTAATTCATCTTGGGGCTTCTTGAAAACAGCGTCCAGTAGTTGACGCTGTCGCTCGTTTTCCTGTTTTGTTCGAGAAAGTTCCTCTTCGTACTCTGCTATTGTTCCTTCAAACACTGCAATCACTTCCTCAAGGGCCGCACTTAATCGCTGATTCAGCAATGCTCTCAGCATTTCGACTTTACACATTTTTAATCGATATTCACAGCACTTTAAACTGACGTCTGAGCTGTTTAACGATGCATTGACCACTTCCGCGTCGCTTGGTTAGCAACTAGGGAGCTAAGCTAAGCTATGAGACTTCAACAAACGCCACTAAAACGAGTTTACGTTGGTAGTGATGTTATAGTCTAGTGAAGTAGTGAAGTGACATATTGCTCCGATACTTCAGTACGTTCAGTTGTACTCCAGAAAGATGTATTTAATGAAGCTAAGGCCGCTTGTCCAGCCATGTAACAACGTTAAGAGGGCTCACTAAGTGACGACACGTTCAGAATTTCGCTGCGCCCACTACACAGTTTTCTCATTGACCAAATGGCATTTCTTTATTATTATTTTACCCTTTCTCGGTCCTTAAGCCTTACTCCTGTTTAGAATTCCCGACAATCCTATTGAGGAGAGACAAACATTTAGAGAAATTAGATGGTAGTCTTCAATGTCGTCAATTCATGGCGACGGCAATTAAAGATGACGTAACATCATTGACGCGCGTCATACGCGTTCAGGCCTCTTTGTTTCAGGTGGAATTATCCAACTCAAAAATGATCACCACTCTTGTCCTTCACAACTCTGGTCATGAATGGATTTTGAAACGTTTAAACTAACTCTATGCATATCTACAAGATTAATTCTAATATGTTTGACCTACAGTATTCATGTTTGAAATCAGGGGTGTCACACTCAATTTGTGTGGGGCACATCTGGTTTTGTCTGGGCTACATCAATTCCACACAAAAAGTCGTTCAAGGGTTAAAAGGGTTTATTAAAAACAGTGCAGAACAGGAACGATTCTTCAGTACGTGAACAATATTGATGAGCGGATTGAGCGCTGTGAGAAGATGCCTCATTCATTTGATTTGCTACTTGTTGCATCCATGAAAATCAGACTTCATGGGATTAAGACTGAAAAATGACACCCAAAAAACGACATTTGATTGTTTTGGCCATTATAAAAATATAATTTTGTGAACAGAATTTACTAACTCTGTGGTTAAACCAATTTCCAGGTCGATATGGCCAGTATCTTGTGCTCTTTCTGTAACTACCCAATATGTCACAACATGGCACCAAAGCTGGCCCCTGGTTAATAGGAAAGTAGTCATTGGTGTCAAAGAATTATGTTGAAATAATACACCTGGATTGAGACTAAAATATCTGTGTCAGGGATGAGCTAAATTTAGCTGCAGTTGTTAGAAGAAGTCACGAGTCTTTGACGCATTTTTATGTAGGTTTTTGCTCTGCTGAGTGGTTAACAAAAAAATTCTAAAATTTTTAAGGCATTATTTTCAAAGGTATAATAATAATAATGAAAATAATAATATAGGCAATTATTTAAAAAAATATGTGGGAGTGTCAATTTCTCACATGTTTTTTTATTTTAATTACTTGCATTATTAGTGCATCCCCCCCATGAAAGGTGTGGGTAATGGTGCTCAATTTTATTTTGTCAAGTGGTTGCACAAATTTAAATAATCTGGCTCCAGATATATGAATTAATGAATTAGACATGAATTCTACATGGACATGTGCACAATACTATGAACTCACACAGTGAAACCAGACTCCAAACTCACAGGCATGGAGAGAACATGCAAACTCCACAAATTGAACCTGATGTTTGGTTATGATGCCAACACAGAAGGATAGTTTTGACTACATAACACGTCAATGAAGCACACATACTGTATAGCTTTAATATGACTCATATTGTGCTTAACATGGCCTTAATACTTTGGTACACGACATAGCTCGAAAAATTCACATATAGCCTTGACATAGCATACACAGACAACAGGGGTATACAAATAATAATAACAACAATAATAATAATAATAGCCTAATTTAGTTTCTTGTTAATTTCAAAGTGCCTTGTTTCCTTTTACATAATTAAACATATTTTGGTGAGCAGTGAGCACACCTTCCTTGCCTGACTGCTTCCCTGCATTTGGGTCCTCAACCCTACCGCTTGCACAACAGTATATTATTTTACTATCTTGATACACATGATAGTCCAAACAAATGAAAAATTCAATTTGATCAAATGGTAGCTGGAGTGCACTTGTATAGCACTTTTTCCTGATCATGTTTACAGACCTATATTTACTTGTCCCATTCAAACATACTTTCAAAGGTTATCCTTTTCAGTTAAAAATCACTTACTTGAACCTTAAGGATCCCGTACTGTACCCTGGCTAACTGCAGAAATAAAAAAAAAATCATCATTGATCATATTTAAAATCCGTCTATGTTGCTATTGGCCTTGTCCTAGCTAGTGCTAACCTAGTTAGTCTCTCAGGTCTGGGGCCCAAGTTTGCATTATACGTACGTTGCGATATCAACACCATTTTTACAGTATTCCAAATGATTGTTGAAAAACAAAGATTTGTGGTATTTCTTTCATGATGCAAACCATTTAAAAGTTTATGAATTCGTTTAACGCCTTTCAAGGGACCTAATAATGGGTAAAGGTTATTACTGTTTACCTACTTGTCTTTTTATTCACAGTCACAAATCCAATTTTACAGACAAGAAAAATACACTAGTACAGTGTATTTGAGATCCTGTAGCTTCATTTACCATTGCTCTTCTCACCAGCACACTTGTGTTTTGTAACCAGATACTTTTGAGAAAAGCTTTTATCACGCACACTGCAACTGTACGGTTTCTCACCAGTATGTGTTCTCGTGTGTTTAACCAAATTTGAACGTTCACCGAAACTTAAAGTGCAGACTGAGCAGCCATAGGGTTTTTCTCCAGTGTGTGTTCTTGTGTGTATGTTTAAATGAGCCTTACGAGCGAATCGTTTCTCGCAAACCAAGCAGGTAAAAGGTTTCTCACCAGTGTGTCGTCTTGCGTGTATGTTTAGATGTGCCCTGCGGGAAAATTGTTTACCACAAACTGAGCAGTCAAAAGGTTTCTCACCGGTGTGCGTTGTTGTGTGTGTTCTTAAATGTCCCTTTATAGAGAATCTTTTACCACAAAATAAACAGGCAAAGGGTTTCTCTCCAGTGTGTGTTCTCATGTGTTTACCTAAATTTGAACGTTCGCTGAAACTTAAGGAGCAGACTGAGCAGACAAAGGCTTTCTCTCCAGTGTGTGTTCTTGTGTGTGCTATTAAATGTGCCTTCTGTGTGAATATTTTACCACAGAGTGAGCAGGAAAAAGGTTTCTCTCCAGTGTGTATTCTCATGTGTACTTTCAAGCCCCACTTTGAACCAAATGTCTTCCCACACAGCGAGCACTTCCATTGCGCGTCTTCACCTTCAGAGTGCTCATAATCAGTGTCGGGAGAGTGTGACGTTACATCAGGAGCATCGGATAGTGCAGCTGAGAGCCCGTCTGCTTGTGATCCTTCACAATGGTCTCTGTCACTTTCTTCTTCATCATCATCATCATTTTCACTCTTCACAATGACAGTCAATGGAAAGTTGTTGATATATTCCTCCTCCTCTTCCTCTTTAATATGGACAGGCATTGGTTCCTCTTCTTCCTTAATGTGGGGTAGCGCTGTCTCCTCTACAGCCTCTTTAATGAAGGGTAGCGCTAGCTCTTCTTCCTCATTTGTGTGAAGGGGCTTCGGATTCTCCTTCTCCACTGTGGAGCGCCATTCGTGCTGCTCAGGATGAAGATCTTCTTCACTGACACCTGCAGGACACAAGACAAACAGAAATGGTCTGGTCATGTCAAGTTTCAGGTTGTGACTGATGATAGGATGTTGAAATAAAGAAGTGCCTCTGAGGTGGCATTGTGTACTGTCTCTGCTATCATTCACATTAATTTGTTATTTTCCACATTTTTTGTAATTTAGTGCTTGTTTTGCAATGTGTAAACCCGCTTTGTACTGTTTTTAGTATTTTCAGCATACCATTATTTGGCGTAGAGTATCAGCGCTTTTTTGCAGCCTGTTCCTAACAGGCAGACAGCGGTATAATGATTTGACACATCATCATTTAGGAAGACGATTTTCAAGATCAGTGGGCAATAGTTGCCCCAAAAGCCATGATTGTAATCTAAAAATATCACTTTTTGTCATATTTAGGAAAACTGCCAATATAAACCTGTCAAAAGTACATTTGAATGAGGTGTTAACCGTTTACCATGCACTTCTGAGCACAGTCAAGTCCATCACCGACAAACTCACGCAGTCTCACATTGATGTATTACCATGGCGCTCAAGGAGCTTTGTTGAATCTATGGCAAAATATCCACCTCCAAAATTTTTTTTTTTTAAATGTCCATCCCTCATTTGCTAACTGGGCATAAGACAAGCAAGGGACCACAGATTCAGAGGCAAAGTGGAATTAGCAAATTTATTGCAACTTTTTCATTTTCAATTGATTGTTCATTCCAAAAAATACAAGTTCAAATCAATAACATTTTTTGTTGTACTAACACTCCACTACAAGTCTTGCTTCCAATGTAGCAGCCGTGATTAACGTAGGCTTGTTGCACATTATGTACAGTGGATGTTCATGTGAGTGAGGACTGAGACGTGTGGCTTTGGTGAGGGACACAAAGAGGGGAAGGAAGTTGTGAAGTGCTGCTACGTTCAAACCTTACCAGCAGTTTTTAAACGAACTTCTCTCTTTTATTCTGGCCTCCAGTTGACCAGACACATCGGCAATCTGTCCGTTTTAGCAATGTACCTCTTATTTTCGACTGACACTTCACACATTATAAAGTATGGCCATAGAGAAGTTCGCCTTCACAAATAAGGATTAAGAAATAAACACATAACAATTGTAGTTACCACATAAATTGTACCTACTAAAGACGAGAGATAAACAAACCTGCATTTCGTAGCAAGACTTGGGGCTTCTTGAAAACAGCATCCAGTTGACCTTGTCGCTCGTTCTTCTCTTTTGTCCGAGAAAGTTCCGCGTAATTTTCATTCACACGTTTTACATTCATTTTCACGCGATAATAACACTTGACACGTACTCTTGATCTCTTCTGAGCGATGTGTTGATCAGTTCCGCGTCTTGTTGTTCGCAGCTAGCAAGCTAAGCTAAACTATCTCGAAAAGTTCACCAAGACGACTATATGAGGACACGGAGATAATATTTAATTAATGCTGTTTTATATCAGTAAAGTACTGATGATTCCCACTGTGTCGAAACTTCAGCACGTTCAAAGATAATTCAGGGAGAAAAAAAAATTGTCAAGCGCGTGCGGTTGCAAAAAAACGAAAGCGGAAGTAGAAAGCGGAAATTATACCGTAACGCCACTAGGACAAATTTCATGCCACAGTCATAATGCAATCTAAATACAGTTGTCTTTAACCACGGTTATGGTCACAAACCTTGTGACATAAGTAAATAGTGTTGAACATTACATAATTTAACGTGTGCATTATGTGCAGTATACAGTTCCTAGAAGGACGACAACGTCAACCGTTCGACGCTGTCTTCAAGAAGCCTCAAGTTTGCTATCACTTTCTTAGAAGTTAAAACGTTACCATTTTACAACAATATTCGAGTGGATGTTTTATAATGAATCCTCATTCGTAAAGTCCAACATCAGGGCACATTACCACGCCATGGCATTTTGTTATCTACTCGCCACATAAATGTTTATTTCATCTATTTATTACAAATCATGACCTATGTTGCGTGTCTGTACAGATTGTCGATGCTGTAACATACAAAAAGATTTAAAAAAAAAAGCTTAGAACATCCATCCATTTTCGGAACTGCTAATCCTCGTTAGATTTGCGGATGTGCTTTCAAACTTAAATATGCAATATTTTAAACAGAATTATCAGATTACTAATAATTATAATTTATTTTTAGACTCCATTCATATCACTCAAGGTCACCTAAGGCTACTTACAGGGTTAAACATTAGAATTAGATACAATTGTTTTTTAATGCCGCAAATTAGTCATGAATGTTGGTGGTTAATGGTTAACTTACAGCTTCACTGCTGCTGCTCTTCTCACCATCACACATGTGTTTGTTCATCTGATACTTATAAGTAAACTGTTTATCACACACACTGCAACAAAATGGTTTATTACCAGTGCGACGTCTAAAGTGTGTTGTCAAATTGCTACTTTGAGTGATTTTTTTCCCACAAACTGAGCAGGAAAAGGGTTTCTCCCCAGTGTGTGTTTTCATACGTTGAGCCAATGTTGAACGTACACTGAAACTTAAATTGCACTCGGAACAGGCAAAAGGTTTCTCCCCGGGGTGTGTTCTTGTGTGTGTTATTAAATTGCACCGCTTACTAAAACTTAAAGAGCAGAATGAGCAGGCAAAACGCTTACCCCTAGTGTGTATATTTAAATCGGCCTTCTGTATAAATCTATTACCACAATCTGAGCACCTATAAGGTTTCTCTCCGGTGTGTGGTTTTTTTTTCAGATTGCGGTCAAACCTTTTCTAAGAAAGGACACATGATAACCAATGTTGAACACCGAACAAGAACAGTTGAGAGAGAGAGAGACTTTTAATATGGGTATTTATTTGCATGTTTGAACTATGCAGCAGAAAATAAATTATGTATTGACTATGTGATTTAATAATGATTCTAATAGTCGTCACTCTCACACACACACACACACACACACACACACACACACACACACACACACGCACACGCAATGCAGTTCGCCTGGAATTCAATGCTTTAGTTTGTTCTAGTGGGCTTGCCGTAGCACTTCTGGTAGGCGAGCGCACCGCTAGCTCCAACCAACCACAACAACTCCAAGCTCACTTGGCATTTTAACATTTATTTAATTGCAAAATCCATGTTATTGTGCTTGTTGCCGGTTGTCCTTGTGTCATGAGGAAAAACATTCTACTTGGTTTTATTGTTGCGGGGATAAGATCGCCATTAGCTTTCCAGAGTTGCTTTTAGCTTGCTAGCTGCTAAGAAAGTCAGCGACACCTTACAGAGCTGAATATGTGTAAAGTTCAAATGCTGAGAGCGTTGGTGAACCAGCGACTGAGTGCAGCCGTCGAAGAAATATTTGTAGTTTTTGAAAGAACAATCGCAGAATACGAGGAGGAACTTTGTCGAACAAAGAAGGAGAACGAGCGACAACGTCAACTATTGGACGCCGTTTTCAAGCCTAAAAGTGGACTGAACAGAGGTTTGTTAGCTCTTTTCTACCGTTTGTTAATTAGATTTCGTGCAGACGTTCCTACAACGTGTGAGAAAGTATTATACAGTCATCCATCGACCTTGGGAGGCACTGTATGTAATGTACTGTCTCTACTGTACTGTACGATCCATTACCTAGCTCCTCTCAAATGGCGTCATTCATTCATGATTCCTCTTAAGCCTGGCTCACACGGCAAGATTTTATGTGTCCTGTGTACTGCAGATGTCAGTGAAGAAGAGCGTCATCCTGAGCAGCAGGATCCAGCACACTCCCACATTAAAGAGGAAGAGGCGGGAGAGCAACCTCAAGGGCCGGAGCTGCCTGTGCTTTGCGTTGTCGTAAAGAAGGAAGACCGTCAAAGTGGGGAGAACATAAGGGCGGAGCCTCAGAGCGGCAGCTCAAGTCGGCCCATGACAACGCAAAGTGCTAAAGGGTCCCAAGCAGACAGACGCTTCGCTCCTTTTTCTGTTAGTGATGACACGACGTCACACTTGCTGGACACTGATGATGAGCATTCTCAAGGTGATGCGAGATCTGAGCGCACCGATGACACATGCTGGAAATGCTCCCAGTGTGACAAAGCCTTCTTTAATCAGACTGATTTTAAAAAGCACATGCGATGGCACACGGGCGAGAGACGCTTCATGTGCTCAGATTGCGGTCAAACCTTTTCTAAGAAAGGACACATGATAACTCACACCAGGACGCACACCGGAGAAAAACCTTTTTCCTGCTCAGTCTGTAGCAAAAGTTTCAGCGTTGCGTTCGGTTTGGTTCAACACATGAGGACGCACACCGGGGAAAAACCATTCAGCTGCTCAGTGTGCGATAAGAGATTTGCTTACCAGATCTGCTTGATGAGACATGCCAGCACGCACACGGGAGAGAAACCACATTCCTGCTCGGTCTGCAACACAAGTTTTCGGCTTCGGTCGGCACTCATAACTCATATGAGGACGCACACTGGAGAGAAACCTTTTTCATGCTCCGTCTGCAATAAACGTTTCTGTGCCAATTCAACATTGAGGAATCATATGAGGACACACACTGGTGAGAGTGTTTAACTGTGCAGTTTGTGGCAATAAAGAGTACCCAAGCCCAGGGCATCATTTTTAACAGTTGCATTTGACATTGACGCAGTGTTACTTAAAATCAAAGGTGGAGGAGCCACATTTAGCCTGGGTTGTTAATGGCAGTTAATGTTTGTTGCATGTACAGTACATGTGCACTTCCACAGCAGTATCAAAATCAAATGATGAAGTGTTTGAGAATTATAGTTTGTGGTAATTTTACAGTTAAGATGACTAAGACTTGGGGGCCGTCAATTACTTGTGTGCACAATTACATGCATTCTGGAGGAAAACAGTTAATGAATCAGACGGTGATGTGTTGTAGTGAAACCAAATAATGGATATATTATTGTGCATGTGGACTGCAAATAAATGCTGTGATGTATCAACCAACCAATATTATTAAAAATGGAAAATACATTTTGGACATGCAGTATATTCCTTCTTAATCTTCAGTGTATCATTCCATGAACAGAGAATTTGTGTGTGCTTAAAAAAAAAATACAATGAAAAAAAATAAAGAAGCAAAATCTTCCCGATCCGTCACCTTGCCAAGTATACGTACTTAACACACTTAAATGTTGATGTATTTTTACATTGCTTAAAATGTGGCTCTTTTTGGAAGTAAAAAATGGGGGGTTGGTGTTATTGGTTATGAGCAAATCGCCATTTTTTTTAAATCTTTTTTTGTTTTACATATATTGTATTCTTAAAAAACATTGATTTCTTAGACTCAGATACTGTATGTTGTGATAGTTTTATCATTTAATTGAGATTGGCAACAGGATCGTAATTTTCTTCTATTTAGTTACATGGCATAACATGAGTAGAAAACTCCGAATTTAGAGCTTAATTTTTCATTTAAAAAAAAAGTAGTGTTTCAGGCAGTTTAGTGGCAGCATACGACAATACCTCTTACACACAGTACATTGAGTGGATTAACCAAAATTAGCAAATAACATTAGTAGGAAGGTTATTCTAAGACTTCTAGGCTGACTTAAGTGTGGTTTACTGCGTATTCAGAGCCATAGACATTGTTGGATGTAACCCCCGTATCTCCAAAATCACCATCTCAGGAAATCACAGGAACGCCATCTTGATTGAGTTACCCAACACATCATTCAAGTTGGTATTATAGTACATGCCATACAGCATACAGAAATCGCTTTAAAAAAATATATATATATTTTATTCATTGTCATTGATTAGAAGATTACAGACTCGTAGCCAATAACTTGTTACGTCACCTTTCCAAACTCTTTTTCAAAGGTCTTAGAGCCATGAGTGATGTGATTAAAGGACTAGCTGACTAAGCTGTGTAATACCACTAGATGGAAATAAACCTGCACAAAAAAATTTGTCTTCATGGTCGACTGCAACATTCTGGAACAAAGCACTACAACCTCCATTTTAATAAAACAGGCTTACTCAAATCTTTACAACTTTTTCACTTCACAGATCAGAGGGAAGAGGCCGAGTTTTGAAACACTTAAGATTGTTCAGTGTTCAAGAGTTAATATATTTGTTCTCCAGCTATTTTCAACCCTTTTGATTTAATAATGAGTGAAAATGACAAACAGCATGGGACCAGACCAATAGAATGAATTTGTGAAAGAATACAAAGACAGCAACGATAAACTTGGCTCCATGCAACCCCCACTCTCCTCACGATGAGGACAACATCTTGATGGCTGTGGAGCTGCGGGGATCCCAAAAGAAAGTGAGCTAGACTCCAGCATGTTTTTTTGTTTTGTTTGTTTTTTAATGACACTAGTCCCGCATCATTTGTGACACATGATGGAAACGTCTGCTAACACAACCAGAACAGTCCACATCCAATCAAATCAATGTTCCAAATTGTCACAAGTCATTTAGTTTTTGTCAAGTCAGGCCAAAAACCATCAGTACTGTATAGCAAAATATGTATTAAGGACATTTATACATATAGTGATCCACTCCCAAAATTAGTTAAAGAAAAATGAGCAGCAATGAGCAATTTAAATGCACATACTGTCGATAGATAACTAGAGCTTTTTTTCCTTTTATTTTTTAACTGATGTAAATGTTTATTTCGAATACGCATTTCATGAAAAATCCTTTACTGAAACACAAGGTAAAGCAAGGATCAAAACGTGTAGCAAGAAGTTAAAACTTGTGGCAGACCAGATGATGCCACAAAGTCTGCAGTTATAAAAATAAATAAATAATCAGGTTGAACATCTATATTGTAGACCTATTAATGTAGTTAACATGGCACGTTACCCTCAACTAACTCTACTGCCCATGTCTCTATGACATCAGAATTTCTTGTAATGGTAAGTCCTTTTATGCAGTGTAAAAAAATGCAGTATTAAATGTCTGTATAATTCAGTGTATAAATACCAATTGAAAATTAAACACCCGCTAGTTTTAAATCACACACACTTCAGCTAACATACTTTAGCGTGTTTTTTCATGTGCTGAACCAAACCTGAACGAACTCGAAAACCTGCTTGGCAGATTGAACAGGAATAAGGTTTCTCTCCCGTGTGCATTCTAGTGTGCAATGCAAAATTCCCTTTCAGGGAAAAACTTTTCCCACAGAATAAGCATGAAAAAGGTTTCTCCCCAGTATGTGTTCTCATATGCCGCGCCAATGTCGAACTATCATTAAAACTGGTGCTGCAGACCGAGCAGGAATGGGGTTTTTCTCCAGTGTGTGTTCTCGTGTGTGTAATAAAATTTCCCTTTTGGGCAAATCCTTTCCCACAAACTGAGCACATGAATTGTTTCTCCCCAGTGTGCGTTTTTTTATGTTGAAGCAGCGCGGAACCATCACTAAAACGTTTGTCGCAGGCTGAGCAGGAAAAGGGTTTCTCTCCAGTGTGTATACGCATGTGGGTTCTCAAGTTTCCTTTTTGAGAGAATTTTTTCGCACAAACTGAGCATGCAAAAGGTTTCTCTCCGGTGTGAGTCATAATGTGTCTTTTCAAGATTTTCCTGTTGCCATAAGTTTTAAAACACTGAGAGCATTTCAAGCGTTTGTTGTCTGTGTGACATTTCAAATGTTCATCATCAGTGTCAGGTGAGTGTGACATGATATCTTGACGATCTGATAGTGGAGCTAAGAGGCCGTCTGCTTGGTCTCCATCACCTTCTTCTTCATCATCACCTTCATCTTCACTCTTCACAATGATACGATTAAACGGCAGCTCAGTGGTTTCAGTCTCCTTCTCCTCCTCTTTAACATGGGGGGACTCTGTTTCCTGCTTCTCCACCCTGGAGCTCCACTTTTGTTGCTCTGGATGAAAACCTTCTTCATGGACATCTGCAGGACACAAAAAGACAAACCAATCATTTATGTAGAAAGTCTAAAAATAAATATTTCAAACTTGTCAAAATGTATTTAAATGTAATATTTAGATTTGAATTCAGAGGAATATTGTGAAATCCTGGAACATAACCTGAAGCCATCCTTTGTGAAGTTACAGCCTGGTAGACGATGGATCATGCAACATGACAATATTCCAAAGCATTCCAGCAGTATAGCCAAGGAATGGCTGAAGAACAACAAGATTCATGTTTTGGATGTGCCCAGTCAAAATCCTGATTTAAATTCTTTCAAAAATACTGTGGCGGGACACCCACCAACCTCTCTCAATTGGCTGCATTTTGCAAGGAAGAGTGGCAAAAAAATCCCCAAAGTAGATGTGAAAGACTGATAAGTCACTAAAGAAAGTGTTTGGATGAAGTTCTCATTGCAAAAGGAGGTGCAATGTCTGATTAAGTGAGAAGTTCACATACTTTTGCACCCATGAAATCTGAGTTTTTCTTAAATCAACAACTTTTGTTCAAGAATGAATGACAATATTATCATTATTTTTGTTCAAGTCCATTATTTTTAATGTTAGCATTGTAGATTTAGGTATGACTAAACATTTAATACGGTTATTTTAATATTTCCTACAAAAAATCTGACCATGCCTGCCTTCACAAACTGTATATTCTTCCTAATATGTGAAAAATGAATAATATTAATAAATTTAAATCACGACTTTTCATCTTTTACTTGTTTTGTATCTCCATGTGTGCACTATGATTTTTTTTTAATGCCATACCATGTCTGTCCATTGTGTAGCTTGAACCCAAGCTTCTACCTCAATTTGTTGGTGCGCTCAATTTGCTTACCCATGTGTCCGGTACGTAGTCACAGCTTTAGTATTTTTTGGCCTTGAAATACATGGGACGCACTAAAAGATAAAAAAGAAAGAAGGGTTTGCAGGTCAACATAATTATGCAGTTAAATGCATTTAAAGTTCATGAAAATATTTTTGGGTGACAAAGCAAAAATGTATTGAAATTATCTACCCATTATCCATCCACATTTTTTAAATTATAAAATTGCATATATTACACTTTATTTAATGGTTTACTATTTCAAATGAAAATATGAGTACTTATTAAATATATACAATATAAATTATATTTAAATTAAATGTAATCTAACTGTAAGTGTGTCATAACATTCGACTTTTGACACATTTTTATGTTGAATTTTTCTCTGAACTTTTTGATGAGGGTGGTGTTTATTAGAATAACTTGTGCGCATATATAATACCTTATTGACAATTCCGAGATGGCGTCTCAGGTCAAGATGGCGGTCAATTTGGTAAACGAAATCCATCCGCTCATTGAAAAGCATTGGACTTTTGATCGTTGTGATTTGATTTGTGAGGGTTATTTTGATTTCAAAATGTGATGAGATGTCGTTTGACTACTATAACAATCGGTGTGGCTTGTATGATAGTCACAGGCAAAAGCATTACAATCCGCCGTTTGTTTTCACCGTATAAAGGAAGCATTTGCATTGCGTCATTGCCAATAGAAGTTTATAAAAAAAACTAAATAAACATTACACACACATAATGATAATAATAATAATTAGGTGGCCAGTGCTCAGTTGTTTGTGCGCTTTGAGACATGCTACTTCACAACAAAATTATTGGAATAGAGCGAGGGCAAACAAACAATACAATTTCACTGGATTCAGAACAGTTACCTGGCTGAGGTATAGCAGGAGACATAACGCGTGTGCGTGCGTGCGTACGCGTGCGTGTACGTGTGTGCGGCGCACATCGCCACCCAAGCGTTTAATCGTGCATCTTTTCTAAAATATTGTGTCAACATTTACCTGTCCTCAGTAAACTGCTTATTTAATAACTAACTAAATAAATACATTAATTAAAATAACTTTCCAAAGGGCACTTTTTTGCGAGAGGGCAGAGGGGCAAGGGTGTCATCACCACTAGGAGTCTGCCTGAGCACGCCAGTGATACCTGCTGTGTTTAGCACAATTTAAGGCTTTTTACAAACAGCTATCAGTTGTTCACGCTGTCGCTTGTTGGTTCAATACTTTCCATACTCTTCTATCACGCTTTTTTTTGCACACATCACACGGGGTTACAACACTTGACACTCACACGACGTTTGCTTACCAATTCGCTGCTAGCAAACGCGTCTCTTTTGTCGCAACAAGTAAGCTAAACTAATATAACTGGAGACTCTTCCAAGTCTCTTAAAAAGCAGTTATCAAATACAAATAGCTATGCGATTAGCCTTTTTATGACGGAAATGTGCACCTAAGGAAAGAAATACTCCACGATGAGCATAAACCGGATGTTTTACCATTTTACTTCCGGTGGAAAAGACAAAATGCTTTCCTCGTGAAAGTGAAGGACTCATTACACTCTGCTGTCAATAGATGGCGTCTGGTACAGTCCCATTCCAGGAAAGGAAAGAATGCTGGTATCGGGTTTTTGTGCTAGTTTACAGCCAGCATACGTATGTTTTATGACCGCAATGCAGAAATGATTGAAGCAAACAAATGTAAGTCAACATGTGTAAAGAATCACATTGTGGAATTTCAAATGAAAAATCCAGTAAGTGAACTGTTTTATTTCATAAGGGTTATGTTGGGATAAATCAACTATAAAGCCGGTTAATACAACAACAAAAACAATAAACTGTAACGGTAAATGTATCCTTTGGCTCTGAAACATTTCCTGAAAATGTTTAATTGCACAATTTAGCTAAACACTCTGCCTAGTGTTTTTTCATGTGGTGAATGAATGACGTATGGTAACTAAAACTTGTGTTGCAGATTGAACATGAAAAAGGTTTTTCTCCACTGTGTGATCTCATGTGCTCTCTCAAAGTCGCCTTTTGTGAGAATCTTTGACCACAATCTGAGCAGGTGAAAGGTTTCTCCCCAGTGTGTGTTCTCATGTGTTGAACCAGACCTGAACGAACTCGAAAACTCGTGCTGCAGACCGAGCAGGAATATGGCTTCTCTCCAGTGTGCGTTCTCGTGTGTGCGACAAAATTCCCCTTTATAGAGAAGCTTTTCCCACAGAATAAGCATGAAAAAGGTTTCTCCCCAGTGTGCGTTCTCATATGTCGTACCAATGCTGAGCTATCATTAAAACTGGTGCTGCAAATTGAGCAGGAATGTGGTTTCTCTCCTGTGTGTGTTCTCGTGTGTGTCGTCAGGCTTCCTTTCTGTGTGAAACCTTTGCCGCAAAGTGAGCACATGAAAGGTTTCTCTCCTGTGTGACATCGCATGTGTCTTTCCAATGTTGATTTGTTGAGGAAAGTCTTGTCACACTGAGAACATGTCAAGTGTTTGTTGTCAGTGTCACATTCTATATCACCTTCTTCCGTGTCGGGAGAGTGTGACAATGTGTCGTCACTATCTGATAATGGAGCTACAAGACTGTCTGCGTGGGACCCTCTCTTCTCACTTTGACCGTGATGAAGCTGCGAAGAGTGAGGCTCGTCCTCATCGTCCTCACTCTTCACAATTACACGAATCACTGGAAGCCTGCTGATATCAGCCTCCTCCTCTTCCTCTTTAACATGGGCAAGTGCCAGCTCCTGCTCTTCCACTCTTGAGTTCCACTCCTCAAGCTGCTCACGATTAAGATCTTCTTCCATGGCATCTGCTCGACACAAGGAGACAACACTTGAATGGATGTACCATATTGCTGGATATTGGAGGCAAGGAACTGGAATATGCTTTTAAACAAAGCTGCACAATCAATCAAATTTTAACCATGATAAGGGTTGTATTTAAAATGCGGACTCTGCTTTATAGTCAATATTTTTTTCAACCAGTTAGTCAGCCGATTGCGGCCAAATTGATAGTCAGGATTATTTTTTATTGATATATATTGTAATCATGATTATTAATCCAGATTATCATTATGTCAGGAACATCACTAGACACTGTGTATGCTTCTTGACAATTGAGAAGTGTAGTGCACAAACCTGCTGTGTGCGTCCTGAAAACAGCGTCCAGTAGTTCAAGTTGTAGTTCGTTTTCCTCTTAATTGTTCGAGAATGTTTCTCCTTGTACTCTACCGTTTTTAACACATTTTTTTTGCACACGATAACCACACTATAGTCACACTCGAGCTCTGTATTAACGATATAATGCTAACAAACTCCTCGCTTTGATAGCAGCTAACAAGCTAAATCGACATCTCCAGATAGGGAATACAGCTTTATTCTGACCGGATGTTTATAATCGATGATAATCGCTCCGTCATTTGACAGAAATGTGAACCAATGAAATACCGAACGCAATATTTTAGTACAATAAACACGATTTTGAGTGCTGAATTTTTATGACTACCGAACTTCCGCATTTCTTCTTCGTTTATCATTTAGGAAACTCGCACATATCACGTATAGCGACTCTGCCGTCTACCGGGTAAAAAAGCATAGGTGTGGGCAAAAGTACTACTGTACTTGTGTTTAAAAAATAAAAAGAACAGAAACAAAGACACACTGGTACAAGTACATATAATGGTTTAACTTATTTATTCCAGACCCGTCTCCCATTGGAAATGTGGGGTGCATTATGAAATGCAAAATATGATTATTGTGACTAGAGAAACTAAAGCTTTAACACCAAGCAAGTTGTGTTTTGTTTTGTTTGCTTTTAACTTATGCAGGCATCAAATTCAAAATGAGTGGATATTTTGGCGGGGGGGGGGGGTAATCCATTTGAACAATACTTATCTTGTATTTGTAGTGTATTAGGTTGATAAGGATTTGCAAATCATTCCAAAATGTCTCAATTTCATGATAATTGCTTATCACAACAAATAGCTAACCATGACAGCATATGGAAGACAAACAACAACAAAAACTAAACACAACAGCAAATAATAAAACAACAAATGACTCAACAAAACAGAAACGTAATCACAACACCATATCAAAAACACAACAACAAATAACTAAACAACAATTAGACAAACACAAATGAATACAACACCATTGACCTACCGGAAGCAATAAGTACTGGTGGGTAGTGCAGAGTAGACTCATTGCTGACTGAACGAAGGCACTGTTCATCTTTAACCTGAAATTCCCATCTGGCGTGGTTTTTCAAACGAGTGATACAGGTGAATGAACTAAACATCAAAACTAGACATCCAAAAGACTCTCTAAAAAAATACATCATTACAAACTTCCATTCTTCATCCACCAGCAACTTCCTTTTTACAGTGGACCATTATTGTAGAAAAACTGTTGTTTCAGACGGCTTGCATTGTAGGTGGGAGCAAACATGGCTCATTAAGTAAATATAAACAGCCCTGGATTGGCTGGCAATCAGTCCAGGGTGTACCCCGCCTTCTGCCCGAAGCCAGCTGGGATAGGCTACAGATAGAGTGTACGTTTACTAGTAAAATGTATGAACATTTATCTACTAATTACAACATTTATCTACTAACCTCGCAAAAAAATATCGCTGCAAATCCGTGAATACTTTGTGGGCTGCCAGTCCTTTCTGGTGATTGCTTCTATCAATCAACATATTTTATCTTCATTAGTAGGTATGTGATAAAAAGCAACATTTGGTTTACTCTTTTGTCTGTCTGTTATATATGATATGACCATTTTATAAGATAACCGATTAGATAGAGGACTTTACGCTGTATGAGATTCAGTGGTTACAATACAGGCAAGTGGCTCTTTTGCCGTCCAGTGTCCCTGAGGTGGCTTTCCCATGAGGGCTGTGACGTCACGTGCAAAAGGTAAATTTTGCCATTTTGTTGTGTTTTGCCATGTGAGGGACGTTTGTGGGCGGAAAGTCTATGTTTACCCCTCCAGCCAATCAAAGAGCAGGGTGCGTGTCGCTGAAGGCAGGCGCAATGTTGAAGAGAAGAGTGGGGTTTGAGCCATGGGAGGAGTCAGTTTTGAATTGGTTGTTTACAAACACAAACGGACCAATCTAAAGACCCCACCTTTAAGAAAATGGATGGATGGATGAATGAATAGCAAAGGCTAATGCAAGTAAAGACAGCCTCTCAGGATTTTCTTTCTCTGTTTTTAAGTTTTATTTCATGTATGCTCACACAATGTGATTCAAAATATTAAAGGCATTCAGTGATTAAGGAGTCAGGACCATTAATAACACTGTGGAGATTTGAATACACACATAAAAGTGACTTACAGTTTAAGATGATGTGTGGTGTTGTGATATATGTGTGCAAAAAGCAATCTGGCCTACAAAAAAATTCCTCAAAAATGCAGTTAAAAATGAAAACCAACTAAACACACATGCTTTTTTTTTTTAAATACTAATATTAATCCTTCACATAGAATGTCACTGACACTGAACTCTGTCATGCTTGTGCCTTCTTGTCATGTGCTTGACCATAACTGAGCGAACGCTAAAGCGTGCGCCGCAGACTAAGCATGGAAACGGCTTCTCTCCGGTGTGCGTTCTGGAATGTATCTTCAAATAGCCTTTTTGGGAGAATGTTTTCAAACAGATGGGGCAGCTAAAAACATCATCCTGATTATGTGTTCTTGTGTGTCTCAATAAATTTCCCTTTTGAGAGAAGTTTTCGCCACACACCAGGCAGGAATACGGTTTCTCTCCGGTGTGTGTCCTCATGTGGTTATCCAACGCTGAGCGAACAGTAAAACCTGTGCCACAGACAGAGCAGGTGTATGGTTTCTCGCCCGTGTGTGATCTTGTGTGTCTTATTAAATGTCCCTTTCGAGAGAATCCTTTGCCGCAATACAAACAGTTGAAGGGTTTCTCTCCAGTGTGGATAATCATGTGTTTTTTCAAAAGAGACTTGTAGACAAACGTTTTGTCACATTGAGAACATTTCCAGCATGTGTTGTCAGCGTGACATGTCATGTCCTCTTTTGTGCCTTCATCATCAGTATCGGGGGAGTGTGACGTTGTGTTGTCACTACCGGACACCGGGGTTAAACGACTGTTTAATTGGGATCCGCTGCAGTGGTCTCCATCACCTTCTTTTACTTCATTATTGGCGTCGTCAATCTGCACAGGAACACAAATCACTGGAATGTCACTGACATCAGCCTCCTCTTCTTCCTCTTTTATGAAGATAGGCTCTTCCTCTGAATCTCTATCATGCGTGGGCTCTGGCTCTTCTTCACGGACTTCTACAGGACACAAGACAGACACCCATGATGATTTATCTTCATTGCCATAATGTACCACCCTTTTTGACCTGATGGGAAGTAATGGAATACAAATACTTTTACTGCCCTAAAGCATGTCTTTACGTTAGTATTTTATGACGACTTTAACTCTCTCTATTTTCCCACATCCGCGGATTACTAAACTTCTCCAACATTTTTTTATTTTATTTTTATTTTCTTTACATACTGCATATTTTGAAATATTTTCTCAGCCTATGTATCTGCGATGCCCCTTTAGACCCCGGGCGAGAAAAAAAATCCTTGTGGAGAACATTGTAGATCAATTTAGAGGAAATTCCGTGACCTGGTTTGTAAAGAATTTAAGTGAACATACCTGTTCTCAGTAGATCATCTCGAGGTTTGAAAACAGCGTCAAGCAGTTGACGTTGTCGCTCGTTCTCCTCTTTTATACGAGAAAGTTCCTCCTCGTATTGTGCTATCGTTCTTTCAAACACGACCAACACTTCTTCCACAGCCGCATTTAGTCTCTGATTCAGCAAAGCTCTCAGCATGTCTACTTTACACATTTTCAAACGGTAATCACAACACTTTACACTCGCACTTAATCTGTTTAGTGATGTGTTGATATCGAACGCCGCACTTTGTTAGCAGCTAGCCAGCTAAGCTATCCAGGGCAGCTACAGAGACGAGTTTATCAGAATACGAATAACTAATAATGTTTACTCTTCTATAAAGAAGTACAAGTAGAGACTGGAACACAATGATTGCTAAGCATGTGCTCGTCTCAGTTTGTGCCGCTACAGCCTTAACCAAAGCGTAACCACCACCGTCACGTGACTGGCGACTCTTCTTTTAGCTTTACCAGAAACACGTGACCGCTACGGCAACCACGTGACTTCGAGCGACGCACGAAACGCATTTTTTTTTAATTAATCAAATAAATAACTTTATAAACCATGTAGTTAGTTTGAACAAAGCAGTATACAAACATGTAGATAATTTGAATATAAACAATGTATACAACATCAACAACACAACTCCATCGGAAACGCGTTGCCTCTGAACGAAGCCCGACGTACAGACGCGTACAGTGCGTGCATGTACAACGTCCTCAAATCAACCGTGATTTTAATGTCGACTTTAAAAAAATAATAATAAAAAAATAAAAAAAGGAAATCGAAAGTTTTGGAAGGACATTGAGGAGGGTTAAAACAAAACAAGCATTGTCGATATTTGATCATTTAAAGAATTTATTGTCCCTCTTTTGTGTTTCTTTTCCTTTTGTCTTGTTCGAATGCACGGTTCTATTTTATGTTGTGTGCTCAGTTTGCATTTCTCATGTTCTATGGAGAAAGATTTGGAGTCGGTTGAATGTTTTATTGTCTGTGTATTATTACACTATATCGGCACAGGGTGTTACTCAAACTTGTTTTCAATTGCATGTGACGCGTTATTTGTTAACACCTAAATAAAAAGTTATGAGTCCTTAATTGTAAGTTATTCCTAAGTTTTCAAGTACTTGCATTGGAGCCATATTTTAAAATGCTTGAATTTTGCAAGAGCGGGATTTCAAATGGAAAGGTGCTGTGCCTGTTAATGGCACAGATCTACAAAGCTGTTTAATAAAAAAAAAATACAGCTGTTGTGAACTGGAGCTGGCTGCAGAGTACAGAACGATGTACAGTACTTTCAGCACCCACCTCAAATGCCGTAAAATTTATAGACATTGGGCTGGATATAAGGGAAGGGAAGTTGACTTTTTTTTGGTTCTTCTTTTTTTTATATATATAAGTATGGGCGTTTAATGCCACTTAAGACACGGGGTACTGCAGCATGCTTAATCCAACAATCCTGCATAATTGAAGAGTAGGCTTTCTAGAAGCATAAATGTATTATGTGTAAACCAACTTGAATTAAATTGGAAGAAAATTTGACATTGTTTTCCTCTCTTCTTCATCACTCAATGTTCAGTCAACAGGTATAATTTTACAGCAATGTACATGACTGTCAAATTAAGTGAACAAACAGACAGCTTCACTTCACAACACACAGCACTACGTCAATATATATGCATATTCTACCTGACTTCAAAATTCATAAAGGCTAACGCTTTTGTGAATCAATATAAAAGTATCACCTATACGGGTAGTTATCAGTTTATAGCTGAACTCTATTAAGTCAGTCTATACCAGGGGTGCTCAAGTTCGGTCCTCGAGAGCCCCTATCCAGCCTGTTTTCCATGTTTCCCTCCTGCAGCACAGCTGAATCTAATGCTCAGCTAATCAGCAAGCTTTGCAGAAGCCTGATAAAGATCCTGATCATGAATCAGGTGTGTTAATGGAGAGAAACATGGAAAACAGGCTGGATAGGGGCTCTCGAGGAACGAACTTGAGCACCCCTGGTCTATACAAATGCACAACGTTTCGATCATATCAATAACACAAAACTGTCAAAAGCGTTATTAATTGAACAACCAAATTAATAAACTATGTTTCCGACGGTGTCTACCGTTCTCATCTTTTTAAAGGCAGAATTGTTGATCACGCTCTTGTATTGGATCTAGCTGATGGTCATAATGTTGGTGGTGGTCGGTGCTCAGCTCACTTTCCTACTGGGGGGTGCAGTGTTTCCCCACTTGAGCCCGAGTCCTGCTGCAGTAATAACCCATAAATGCCACAAGATGGTGACCAAGTGCTATTGTTCTGAGTTCTGACAGGGTTATTGCCTACAAAATAAAGCACTTCTCTTCACTTCAACATAGATCGTGTGTGAAACATTTCTAGAAAGGACTCGGAGGCTGGCTTCAGTTCATGGTTCTGTCTCTTTCATCATGTATGTCGGAGGCGGTGACGTGAGAAAAGCGTTCCTGCGAGTGTGTCGTCTCATGTGTGGACCCAGTCCTGAATGACAGCTAAAACTTGAGTTGCAGACTGAGCAGTGATGTGATTTCTCCCCAGTGTGCGTTCGTACATGTGTATTCGAAGTTCACTTAATAGAAAATCTTTTGCCGCACACTGAGCAGCTAAATGGTTTCTCTCCCGTGTGGATTCTTGTGTGTCGGACGAGAGTCGTTCAGCTTAAAACTTTTAGCACAAATTGTGCAAGAAAATGGTTTCTCTGCTGTGTGGATCCTCATGTGTCCGTTCAAATTGGACTTGTCATAAAATAGTTTGTCACTGCGATGTGTAACTAAATAATTGACGAGTCATTTCAGTATACACACTCAAACATTTATTGCCATTGAACTGTTTACTGATAAGTTCTAAATGTGATCATTGCAACACAGTATCCTTAGACCGTCACATCAAATGAGGAAATATCATACAAGAAAACTATTTACAACTACACAAAAAAAAGTGAAATAGGAGCTAACAATGACAGCTTCTTGTGGGAGTAGAGCCAGGGGGAACATGTTTAAGACAGATATTATTGACAATTTTAATTATATATACTTTAGTATCAAAATTGCGAGAGAATAGAGGAGAGCAAAAAAAAAAAGGTTAGTATTAGCAATATGTTATAGCATGCAAAACAACAAAAATAAATTGTTACGTAAAAAAAAGTTATATAACCACTGCACTAAGTATCTTGTCGTCCTTACAAGTACCTGGCATATTGATCTTTCATGAGCTGGTGCTGGGACTTGCTGGGATACAGAATCAAGGTCGTCATCCCAACTTGTGTGATCCTTCGAATCAATAACAGGTCACTACGTGGGATTCAAACTGTTTGACTGAAGTGACACATAACCTTCAATGATCTCCTCCTTGCCTGGCCGGTCAAATTGATTTTCAGGAACGTTGATTTCCAGGACTGCTTCAGTGTAGGGAAGTGGGTCCACAAACACCATGTTGTCACCTACACCATCCTATCCACTACATACCCTATTTTACACAATATAAAAACAAACACTTTAGATTTTTTTTTTAAAACGAAGTTTTTCTGCCAAGTACCACCTGACATTTGACACTTACTTCTTGCTATATATTACTGAAATGTTTATTCATTATAGATGCAACAGTCAAAAGTGTCTAATTTGTATTTACTATATAAGATTTTTTTAAATTAAATTTACGAAATGTCGGCTCCATCTTCAGGGGTTTTGCTCTAAACTCTCCCTCCAATGCCTTTGGGAAGTGCACCTAGTCTATCTGAGCTTGTGGTCGGTTGCCGTTTTCATTGTAATGCATCGCCGCCAAGTATAGTCTGTAATAAGAAAAAAGAAAAGAATCAAAGATGTCTCAAATTTTAGGTTACACACGTCAACAAAGTTACAAGTATGCATAGTTCTATTTACCTGCATAGCATTCCGAGAAATGGAAATAAAATGTCCTTCGGGACAAAGTGGAGAATGACACTATGGAATGCATCCAAAGATAAAGTCTGAAAGTGTGGGCTAAGTTTAGCTACATCCTTGAGAATACTTTCGTTTGACATCACCTTCTCAAGTCTGTAGAAAAATGTAGTTTCTGCAAAGGATAAAATCATAATTCTAAATTCTATATGTAACATTTTTAAATGACAACAATTACAGTTAATTCCCAAAGTGAGACATTCTTGATAATAACCCTGAACAATAACTCAAAAAAGAGGAATACATTTTTATCCAAACCTGCTGAAAGCCATTTGTTTTTATTGCCCGTCTGGTGTGACTAATGCAAGCAAGCAGGAAAAGAGGGTCGTCATGTTCATGAATGTCCTGTACATGATTAACTCATTCACTGCCATTGACGGCTATTGATGTCAAAAATTCATTTGAACTATTTCTATTAGTTTCACCCCCCCCCCCCCCCCACACACACACTTTTGTTAACAAGAGTGTGACAACAATAAAAAAAATTCTAGGTTTTCATACTCTTGTTAACAAAAGTGGGAAAAAATGTGAAACTACTAGAAATAGTTCAAATGAATTTTTGACGTCTATAGCCGTCAATCGCAGTGAATTGAGGCCCACTTTGCCACTCTCTCAGGCCCAGTGGTGGATGTAGCTGCTGCCCGGTAGATGTGACTGTTTATGCTTTTCATCCACTTCTGCAGCTTCTCACAATCTTTCATCTTACTGATCTTCTCGAGTTTCTTTGAAATGCCTATCTGTATATAATTTTTATTTTTATTTTTTTTTAAACATTTGTTGTAATGAAATAAGATGTGCCAGACATGGTACTAGAGTGTGACATTGTTCACCCTGAGAAACTTCTGAATTTGTGGATGTCGCTCGGTGACCACACAATCCAAACAACCACAAAAATCTTTCTTTTTAGAAAATGTGTAATGAATTTTTTTTCCATAATTAAAGGGACAGCAACGTGAAAAAAAACAGCTTTTTGGAGCTTTTAGCTATGTTAAAATGTTGATTCCTCACCGAAGTGGTGTTTTCCTCCATTAGCCCCTCTATAAATAATTCTAGGTCATTCTGCTTTCCAAGCACCAGCCCCTCCCAACCTAAAAAAACGATCTATTGGAACTTTTTGATGTCATTAGGTGCAGCCCCACCCCCATAGCCATCTTAAAATCCCAGAAAGGGTTCTGGCTGGCACTTGTGTAAACTACAAGTAAAACCTTTGCGCTGCAGAACCTAACTGAAGGAATAGTGTAGTAGTAGTCGCCCTGTAAGCAGCAGGTAACTGGTTTGCAACCTGCTCAGGTTTTTTTTTTCCTCTTTCTTTTCTCTCTCTTCTTCCCTCTCCTGCGCTCATCCTCCACGATTTCTTGCGGCAAGGAGACATTTTGTTTCAAATGTTTATGATAGAATTTATGGATTGCATTCAAAATTGACTTCCTTTTGAGTAATCTAGAATTAGTCTACTTTTTGTCACCAAATTGGCGATGCGCTGATCGGCGCGGCAGGTGCACTTTTTAGAGGCGTAGCGTTCACAAACACACTGCGCACCAGTCCCTAACAGTTTTGTGTTGTGGTAATATAATAGTCATGCTGCCTCTATAGTAGAATGTGTCATTTGTTCATTTTTTATGAAAATATGAATTTATATATTTTTAACAATTACCCCCCAACAATTGCATGCGTTGTTTTGTTTTTTGTGTGACTTTTTTTATATAGTTGATCCGGTTTGTAATCAGCCAATAAAAAAAAAAAAACTTTGGTTGTTCAACTTCATGCTTGTGTCTTGTCAAGCAAGTACTGCTCTCCCTCGCGATAAAGCACTAAAGGGTAATTGTAACATTTGCTGTGCTCTCATTATCACTCTCATCATATTAACACAAAAATTCAAATGCGCCCGTTTTTACGCCGAGCACACGTGCGCCAATCTTCGAAAAACCTGTCAGTTTTCAGGAATACGTGCTTTTTTTGTTTGTGTTTCTTTGTGTTTACAATTGCTGTCAGAAGTGGATGGAAGGCCACAGAACAAAAAAATTATAACGCCATGGCTGACCATCTGAAACGTACCGCTGCATGGTCTGTGGGTGCAGAGGTTACACCAAAAACAAAAACAATCTTAAATTATATTTTAAGAAGTTTCAATTTTCAAGTGTTTTAATGTTTATATAATGTTCTTAAAAAATATGTTCATCTTTAGTTTTTATTTAGTATTTTTGCCTATTTTTGGAAAAGTTACAAAATGATTTATTTGTTATTTATAGTCATGTTGACAATAAATTTACTTTTTTTTTAATGTTTCAATCTTGATTGAAAATCCAGTTATGCCTTTGTAATTAAATATTTTATTGGATTGGAATAATTAGAATTAATGAATAATTTAGGGATGTCCTGGCAACCAAAGTTAGACTTTTTGGTTCCCTTTTCAACCAAATTTAGACTGTAAAACATAAGTGTCAAACTTCAGTCCTGGAGGGCCGCAGTCCTGTTTAGGATGTTTCCGTTCTCCAACACAGCTGATATATAATCAGCTTATCAGCAAGCTCTGCATAAGACCGATAACGATCTTGCTGAATGGAATCTGCTTGTGTTGGAAGAGGGGAAACTTCCAAAACCTGCAGGAATACGGCCCTCGTGGACCGGAGTTTGACACCTATCCTGTAAGGACGTCTTTTTAAGGACGTCTTTTCAACATCTTGAAAATGATGACTTTTCAACTTTAACTTTTCAACCAAATTCAGACTTCTCATAATTTCAACCAATTTTCGCTGGGTGGGTTAACAGCAATGCAACATTAAATTAAGGCTACTGTGCCTCCCCCCTCTCCTACCACACCACCCCTCCTTTCTGTGTGATATCAGCACATTCTTCCTTTTAAAACAGTGGTGCCCAAGTCCGGTCCTTGAGAGCCACTAAGCAGCCTGTTTTCCATGTTTTCCTCCTTCCCCACAGCTGAATCTAATTGATCAGCTCAACAAGCTTTGCAGAAGTCTAATAACGATCCTGATCATAAATCAGGTGTGTTAGTGGAGAGAAACATGGAAAACAGGCTGGGTAGCAGCTCTCCAGGACCGAACTTGGCCACTCTTGTTTTAAACTGTCCCCTAGTCCATAAACAAATGGTCCTAGCCTGGAACTTCATGTTCAAACACAACTTTACTGATCATACATTTTTTCATATGGAACAATGAACAAACTGTATAGGTTGACCGTCAATCTTTCTACAGCGATGATGATTATGATATCCTGTTAAGTCTACTATGTAATCCAAATGGACAACTTAATCAGAATTTCTGGATCACACTTCCCGGTCTCTCCGAAAGACTTTTCTATTGTTTGATGCCATTCCTCCAGGTAACATTGCATTTTTGGGAATAGAAGGTTTTATTGGAAAGATTATTCAATATGGATATTGGATGTTACGTAAACCCTTATTGGAAAAACATGTTTGACAAGCAACAGCAGAATTATGAAGATTAATCAGTTTTTTTCTTTTTCAGCAAGACATTGTATAGACAAGCACCTTCTACAATATCATATTGGTCTTCCTTTGTTGATAATATAAAATGGGAAAAGGTTTGGTTTTTGCCACACAAACAAAATATATAGTTGTTGTTTTTAAAGAGTATAGTACTATATTAAGGGAATAAATAAAGACGCTGTACTAAAAGGTGTTAACACCATTATGAGAACATTAACTAATTTACTTGATCTTTTCACAAGATAAAGTAAATTAGTTAAAGTTCTTATTTATCTTCTTTATTCTCAGTTACTTTTTTTCTTTAAAAAAAAAAGTGTCGTTATTGCCACTTTTTTTTTTATCCCGGAGCGCAGGTGAATACACAAATAAATTGTGCCTTCTGATCCCAAGTGGAACCAGGGATAGCGCCACACACAGATACCTTTTTATTTTTAGGCTTATGAAATGACTGAGAATATTTACTTTTAAAAATGTGTCTTATTCAACCAAGACCTCCTTACTGAACCCCATCACCTTTCCAAAAGCGGCCTTATTTTCTTTGTGAGAGCTTTCATGTGTGTGAGGGAGAGAGAGAGACACAAAAATTGTCTTTATGAAGGAAGCTCAAAACTGTTGACATAATTATGTAAAATCTAAAAAGCTGATTGGTTCTGCCATACTCTAACTGTCAGAAAACCCAGGGAGGTACTTGTGTATTTATAGTTATTATATAGTTTGTTATTGTTTATTGATTCTGTTTTTTTTGTTTTTTACTCACTGTGCAGCAGCCATTTTTACAACTCGATTGGACAGTTACAGTATGTTCACAACATTATTTATCATAGCAAGAGGTACAACCAGGCCATGGGCAGATACAATGTCTGGGCAACACAGAGAAGCTGAAATCTGATTGGACAAAAAAAGAGAAAGAAAGAAAGAAGCTGAAATTTGATTTGCCAAAAAAGGAAAAGAAAGAAAGAAAAAAGCTGATATTTGGTTTGACAAAAAAAAGGAAGAAAGAAGCTGAAATTTGGTTTGACGAAAGAAAGAAAGAAAGAAAGAAAGAAAGAAAGAAAGAAAGAAAGAAACACACACACTACTGGAAGCTGGGCAGCCAAGACACACTATGAAATGGTGACAATAAAGTGAAATATTTGTGTTGTTGGTCTTCAAGACCTTGCTGGCCCTGACAATGTATTTTATTCAGGATTCCTATCCACGTTACCACACCCACTCAAGGTTTCACAGTTTATCTTAAGTTCTGCAGCTTTATTAGCTGCTACATTTGTCAACAACACACTTGTGTTTCTTGACCTGATACTTTTGAGGGAATCTTTTATCACACACATTGCAATTGAATGGTTTCTCACCTGTGTGCATTCTTATGTGTCTTGTCAAAGCACGTCTCTGAGAGAAACGTTTACTACAAACTGTGCAGGAAAAGGGTTTTTCCCCAGTATGTTCTCTCATGTGTTTTGCCAAACTTGAACGGTCACTGAAACTTACGGTGCAGACTGAGCAGGCAAAAGCTTTCTCGCCAGTATGTATTCTTGTGTGTCTGTTCAAATGTGCCTTGCGAGCAAAAGCTTTACTGCAAAAAGGGCAGGAAAAAGGTTTCTCCTCGGTGTGTGTTTTCATGTGATTTGTTAAATTAATCTTTTGACTTACTCGAAGACCACACACTAAGCAAGAATAAGGTTTCTCTCCAGTGTGTGTTCTTGTATGTCTATCCAAATGTGCTTTACTAGCAAATCGTTTACCACAATCGGAACAGCTGAAAGGTTTCTCGCCCGTGTGTAGCATCATGTGTCTTCTTAGATTTTTTTTGGCAGAGAAAGATTTGTCACACAGGGAACATTCCCAGTGTTTGTTGTCGGTTTGACAAGACATATCACCTTTAGAGGGTTCATTATCATCAGAATCAGACACCTTGTTGTCACTGTCTGTTACTGGAGCTAAGAGGTTATCTGTTCTTGATTCTCCACATCGGTCCCCATCGCCTTCTTCTTCATCATTATCATCATCACCTTCAACCTTCACAATGACACAAGTGAACGGCAACTTGGTAATATCAGCCTCCTCCTCTTCCTCTTTAATGTGAGGATGCTTGGGTTCGTGTTGCTCAGGATGAGGATCATCTTCACTGACGACTGCTGGACACAAGAAGACAAACACGCGTTTTGAAAATGTCAAACCTTGCTTAGTCAACTCTCAAAGTTGTCTGATTGTAAGAAACAGTCCGATTGCAAAGAAAGTTCAGGCTGTTCAGCACAACTGATTCTGAAGGTCCTAGGTGAATAGATTGACTTGACAATCTGATTGGACAAATAAATCAAGCTCCTGGAAACAGAACAGCCAAACGAAATACTGCAAAAGAAGAGCAGTGACTATTGGGAATAAAGCAGTTTAATTTCACGGACCAAATATTATCATTTAGGTTATAAATGCAGTGTTTCTGATGGTTTTCTATGGTTCAGCCAGTAGAGGGGTCTTGCTGGTCCCATCACAATGTTACATTAAACGCTATTTGTCAGTGATTCTTCAAAGACACAAAGTAAACACACAGTATTGTTAAGTATCTCCAGTACATACCTCAGTCTCGGGTGTTAAGTTGACACATATAAATGATGAAGGGAGTCAACATCTGCGGGTCAAAGGGTGAGAAAGAAGTGACCAAACCTACCTGCTCTGTGTGAGTTATCCTGAGTCTTGCTGAAACCAGCGTCCAATTGATGTCGTGGCTTGTTCTCCTCTTTTGTTTCAAAAAGTTCCTCCGCGTGCTCTTCTTTCACACTCTTTGCGTACATTTTCGGACGACCATCACATGACTTTACAATCACACTTGGTCTCTGCTTTGCGTTGTGTATTTGATAAATCCGTCGCTTTGTTAAAAGGCTAGCAAGCTAAGCTAAAATAACGGAAGAATTAGCTAATAGCTTCAAAATACACAGAGACGTGTTTATCCAGACACGAATATTTAATGAATGCTGTAAACTCAGGGCGTACTGTGTCGAGGCTTCAGTACGTTCAGTAATTTGGAAACATTTTTTTCGTGAATCGGATTTGGTTCCCAAAAACGTACACGGAAATAGAGCCGCAATGGAAGTACTACGGCAACTCCACTAGGACAAACTAAACAACCAGCAGGGCCGCCCAATTAGCCCTGGATGCAGAGTGCATTTCGTGGCGTGCTTCCACGTCGGGTGGATTTAAACGTTTAACTCTGCTCACAAAATTTTCAAAATGGTTTAAAATATTTATTTTTCCAACAAAATGTGCAGATTTAATGATGCACCGTTTTATGACGTAAAGTGATTTACATAACTAAATACAATAATCTGACAGTCTATGAGGCCCTCTTGTGGCCGACAAACAACATTGCAGAAATCCGGCTGCAACACAAACGCCTTGCGACTTTATCTTTTAAATTCAATGTAAGGATCAAAACAAGACCCATACTACACGAATATACCAATAATCAAGTCGAACTACTTTTTGGTCACGAAATCAACAAAACGAAACTTGAATACCAACCACTCTGTTGAGCTTTTATAAAGTCATAGCATTTTGTTCAACATTCCACGTCCAAAGTTTGGGATGATTTTACTTACTTTTCTTTGGAAAGGCGCGGGTATGCTGGAGTCTATCTCAGTTAACTGTGAAAGGTGGAGTAAACCGGCCCAGACTGGTCAAATTTATCTTGCGAAATTGATGTCAAGTTATAGCATAATGAATATAAATCACAATAAGGTGGTGTTTTCCTCTATCATTTTATTAAAAAGCAATACATTACGAACATGTTTACATTTAATAAACTATTATTTTACAAATAATAAAGTACAACATCAGACTTCTTAATTTTTCAATGGAAATGAATGCAGCTAACATGCATGTTTTTTGGAATGTGGAAAGATTTCAGAAGAGCACCGTCTCCAAACCAACCAAACAAACATATCTGCACACTGCTCACTTCCTCGTTCTCCACCAATCACCATCCTGTCTCCAGGGCATTTCCATTTACGTCATAATATTTACTATTAGTTATAAGTGGTGACACTGATCCAAAGGGTCTTCACAGTTTATTAAAGTCCCACAACTCCATTTCTTTCCAGCACACTTGTGGTTGTTTAGCTTCTCTTTACAAGAGAATCTCTTTTCACACACGCTGCAATTGAAAACTTTCTCCCCAGTGTGAGTGGTCATGGGTCTAACCAATGTTGAATGGTCACAAAAACTTTTGTTGCAGATGGAGCAGGCAAAAGGTCTCTCTCCGGTGTTTGTTCTCATGTGATTTGTTAAACTAATCTTTTGAGTTACTCTCAGTCCACACACTGAGCAGGCAAAAGGTTTCTCTCCAGTGTGTGTTCTCATGTGTGTTACCATATTTGATCTGAACGAGAAGTGTTGGCCACGGTTTCTCACGAGTGTGCGTTCGCTTGTGTTGAACCAACGCTGAATGATCACGAAAATTCTTGTTGCAGACTAAACAGAAAAAGGGTTTCTCTCCAGTGTGTGTTCTTGTGTGTGTTATCAACTTTACTTTTTGAGAGAATGTTTTATTGCAAAATGAGCAAGAAAAAGGTTTCTGTCCTGTGTGTGTTCTCATGTGCACTCTCAAAGTGTATTTGGTACCAAAAGTTTTGTCACACTGAAGACATGTCAAGTGTGTGTTTTCCATGGAACCTGTGATATCACCTCCAGAGTGCTCATCACCAGTGTTAGACTTTGTGTCGCTACGATCAGATAGTAGAGCTAAGCGGCTATCTGCTTTTGATCCCTCACAGTTGTCTCCATCGCCTTCTGTTGTCATGTGTTGTCTTGAGCTGCGTGCTGTGTTCTCCTCACTTTGACTAGAATGAAGATGTGACTTCAACCCTCTGTCATGAACTCCTTCGGTCTTCACAATAACACGAATCACAGGGAAGCCCGGAAGATGCTCTCCTTCATGTCTCTTTCGCATGGCCTTATCTTCATCTTCAAAGCTGGGGGGCTTTGCCACCTCCTCTTCCACCCGGAAGCTCTTCTGCCGCGGCTCAGGAGGAAGATCTTCTTTACTGACATCTGCAAGACACAATAATACAAACACGCGTTACCAGGCTTTTTGACGTGCTTAACTTTTTATACACAAGTTACTTGGGTAGGAATACCATTGGGAGTGCTTTCCCATAACGTAGCTGCAGAGAACACACACACACACACACACGTGCTAATAAAATATACTGTACTTATTATATTGAGAGGAAAAAGTGCACAAACCTGGTATGTGCAACTCATCTTGAGCCTTAAAAAAGGCGTCCGGTAGTCCGGACGTTGTCTTTCATTCTGCTCTTTCGTTCGACAAAGTTCCTCCTCGTTATCTGCTATCGTTCTTTCCACAACTAAATATTTCTTCAACTACCGCACTTAGTCGCGCATTAAGCAACGCTCTCAGCATTTCTATTTTATACATGTTGTTTCACACGATTATCAAAACACTTCACACTTGGCAACGTATTGGTGTCCCTTTTTTAGCTAGTAGCTAACTGGAGAAGCGGGGAAGAGTTTTTCCAGATGCAAAAATCTACATTTTATCAGCTGTGTGATTATGACAGAAATACTAACAGAATATAAAAACAACAACAAGAACAAGAAGGTACAACAAAATAAAGGCCGTTGTGACGGCTAAACACTAACTAACTTTGCGTTCCTTTAGGTTTACTTCCGGCAAACAAGACAGCACACTCTAGTGTTTTACTGCCTCTCTCAGGTGAGGAGGTGTCATTACACTATCTAGTTTCTGACGTAGTTGTCTCACAGTGAGACTATCCTGGGCTCTTTCAGTTTGCAGAGTGTAATCACACATTAAACTTTTGATTCAGCACCCCAAATTATTTTTAGTAATTCCTTATTTTACTTGGTGTAACATGATTTATGAAGACAGTTGCATGATGTGCTTTTCTTTGTCCAGGACGCCACAGCCCATAATCCTCACATTTCCCATCTCAATTTGTATCCACCAGCAGTATTTCACTCAACTGGATCAGACCACAGTCTTCAAGAAACTTGTCCATATGTAGTCCTCTTTCCAACTTAAACATTATTACTTCCCACACTATCTAGTATGCCACACCTTTTTTCTTCTCTGAGACATTTTGCATTTTCCACACAATTTAAAAGTCCCCAGGAAATGTTGTATGGCGGGGTTTTCTCTTTTTGTAAATTGCACTCATGCAACATAATTTGACTGGGAAACGTTTCAAGCCTCTGTATACATATATATATATCTTTTACCTTATAAAGCACTATTTAATTGCCTTTTGTATGTACTGTATTGTGCAATACGATTTTTTTTTTTACCTTTCCTTCTAATTGATGTCCTAACGGCCCACAATAACCTGAATGATACAAAAGACAGTGAAGACGAAGACTGGAAAATACATTTTATTGTACAAATTTCAAATGTTTGATGCATATCCACAGGTAACACACACAATGACAGGATCAAACATTTTGTGCAGTATTGCTAAAAAAAAATTAAAAAATACAAAATTAAGTCATTCTCGCTCAGCTAAATTTCTTCTTAGCACACTTGTGTTGGTTCAGCTTGTCCTTACGAGAAAATCTTTGATCACACACACTGCAACTGAACAATTTCTCACCCGTGTGCGTTCTCATGTGTCGAATCATTGAGGAGCGATCGGAAAAACTTTTCCTGCAGCTTGAGCAGGAAAATGGTTTCTCTCCAGTATGCGTTCTCATGTGAGTAATTAAGCTACTCTTTTGATTTACTCTGCGACCGCACACCGAGCAAACAAAAGGTTTCTCCCCTGTGTGTATTAACATGTGTTTTACCATATTCGATCTCACCGTGAATCGTTGACCACATACTGAGCACGCGAATGGTCTCTCACCAGTGTGTGTTCTCATATGTGCTGTCAAAGTTCCTCTGTGATCAAATTCTTTTGAACACACTGAGCAAGAAAATGGCTTCTCTCCAGTATGAATTCTCATGTGTCCTTTTAAATCTGCCTGGTTAGGAAATGTGGTGTCACACTCAGGACATTTCAAGTCATTGTTATCAGTGTGAGTTCTCAAGTGACATTTTAAAGATGGCTTGAAGCCAAAGGATTTGTCATACTGACGACAAGTCAAAACTTGGTTATCAATGTGAGATGTGGTACCATTGTTAGAGTGTTCATCACATGTGGCAGACATGTTGTCACCATATGAGACTGGAGGTAAATAGATGTTTGCATGGGATCCTCCACAGTGGTCTCCATCAGCTTCTGTTTTCATGTAATGGCTTGAGCTGCTGCTTGGCTGCTCCAGCCCTCTGTTGTTCTCATTCTCACCTTTGGCTTCATCTTCACTTTGCAAAGGGACATATGTAAACGCCATCTTGGTGATATCATCCTCCTTCTCTTCCTTTTTAATGTTGGGAGGCATTTGCTCTTGCTGCTCCACCCTAGAAATCCACTCTTGCTGCTCAGAATGACAATTTTCTTCACTGATGTCTGTGTGACACAAGAAGACAAATGCAGTTTGGAAAAGCCATTCAAGTTTGTTTGATTGTGCTTTGTAGTTTAACGACAGTTAAACAAATGTACCATTACGTCATTAGTGGGAAATGTATAAAATAAAAGAAGGAACTTGGATTTTCCTAAAATTTTCACACCGTAAGCTGAGATAATTGTGCCATCTGGAAACAACACAAACTTCAGTAATTGGAACATACTGTACAAGTATAATAAATCATTACAGGGTGAATAATATTGGTCTCAGCACTGAACCCTAGGGGACACCACAAACAATGCCCAAACATTTCGAGATACAGACGGTCCCCTACTTACGTACGAACATTCGAGTTACGAACAACGGTACATACGAACATGTCTGCGCGCATGTCAAAAAATGTTCGGAAAGAGATGCTGTAAGTTAGATTTTTTATTGCGCACCCTTTTCCAAGTACTGTAGTGCTTCTTTCCGCCGCTAATACCGACGCTTGGCGCTGTGAGAGCTCACCCAGCATTGGAGGCTCAGCAACGTGTCGAGGAGGAGGAAGAAGAAGAAACGCCTGTCGCTCATAGATAAAGCCATCGCACTCTTCGAGAAGCAAGACCCAAATATTGAACGTTGCACAAAGGTTGCAAATCAATTGAATGATGCCATACAGTGCTACCGCATCATTTATGATGAAAAAAGAAGAAAACTGTGCAATCGTAGTTAGATCGCTTCTTTCGGCCAGTTTCTAGTAAATCCTCCAAGGAAGATACTCATCAACCCTCATCTTCTTCTCTGCGACCCTCAACTTCTTCCTACATTGAAGTTACGGAGGAGGAAGTAACTTTTGAAGCCCATTCCAGCGACGACGAAGAACCTCTCATGATATAAAATCCTCCTCTTCCTCCTCCTCCTCCTCCATCAAATCCTTAAGCATCGAGTACATCTTCCAAAAGTAAGTTAAACTTCATTTTATTTATCTTATTACGTACATGTACATGCTGTGTGTGTCTCTCGCTCTCTCTCTCTAACATACGTAGTACAGTACTGTACGTATTCTCTTTAAACATAAATTATAATACAAAATATAGCACTGAAGCAACTTACGAACAAATTCACTTTACGAACGATCGCTCGGAACGTAACTCGTTCGTAAGTTGGGGAGCGTCTGTACTAGGGTGACCATATTCCCTTGAAATTGTAGTACCAGTCGCAGTTACACAGTGTATGTCACCTCCTATTAGTGACGCAATGCCAACCGGACATTTTCATAAATTTATAAAAAACCCGGACGCCCGAACAGGACGTAAGAAAATGGTCTGACGTTAGATCACCCAGCTTCACAAATTTTGTTCAAGAACTTCTGAGCCAATCGAAGGCTACAACCCTAATGCTAGTGTTCAAGTTTACTGAGCAATTATTGTTTATGCTTTTGAATGTTTGCCTTGCTGTTAATATTGAACTAGGCTCAACAGAAATTCCCACCACAGGAAGAATCGTGTTTAATGTTAAAGTATAAGGTTAATAAACGAACCTGTTACGTGTAACACGTTTTGCTTCTTGACAACAGCGTCCAATTGTTGACGTTGTCGCTGGTTCTCCTCTTTTGTTCGACAAAGTTCCTCCTCGTACTCTGCTATCGTCCTTGCAAAAACTCCAACTACTTCTTCGACAGCCGCACTTAGTCGCCGATTCAGCAACGCTCTCAGCATTTCTACTTTACACATTTTCAAACTATTATCCCAACACGTCATAAACTTGAGCTTTGCTTCCCCACGTCTTATCGTCTTTGTTTGCAGCAAAGCTAACAGGAAAAAGGACTCAAGATGGCGCCGTGATGGACAGCAGAGAAAGCGCATGCTCCACCTGCGGCATATCGTGGTGGCGGGTTGATGACGTTACGACGCAGCGGCCATCTTGAACCGGGAGTCCTCTGCTATCCTTGGTCGTAGTTTGCAATAGTAATTCGTTGAATTTACCGATTTTTATATGTTTTAGTTTGTTACAAACGCGAAAATTGTAGTCACAAGATCTTCATATAGGCAACATTGTTCCAAAGGAGATTCTTACCCGGATCTCCAAAATGTGAGCCAGACGTATGCCCTCTTTGTGCATACACTCTTAAACGTAGATTTTTGTACGTAATGCCTAGTATTACTGTATTGTGGTTAACCTACAGTCATGCTCAAAACATATGTCTGTTATTTTTTTGTATGGCACAATTCATTGCCTTAACACTGTCATATGTACTCCCAAAAAATTGAATATTACCTCTATATTTATTTTTTATTTTTTTAAGTATGACTGTATGTTAGCAAAATAAACATGAGGATTGGTCTTTTTTATCATTTTATTATATTCTATGCATAGAAGAGCAGAAGTTGGACATAGCAGCTTGCAGGATGCAAAACACAAAGTATTCTCAGCAGAACAGCAATTGCAGATCCGTGATCGTGACAGAATCTGTTTGCAGTTACAAAAGACATTTACGAGAATGGCCTTGACTGAAGTGCCACCTAATATGTCACAAATTCTAAAGACAAAAACAGTACATTATTTTCTGATCACATGCAGGAGTCTGATACAGTGTTGTGTTGCTATCATACTCAAGTGACACTAATGCTACAAACTTTTTGTGCAAAGAGTAAGGTTGATTCTGGTCAATCAAACTATCATGTAATGTTCTGACATAGACATTATTATATGCTATTACTTTGAAGATGTTTCATTTAGGATCTAACATAATCCTCAGCTTCTTGTGCTGCTGTTCTTCTCACCAGCACACTTGTGTTTGTTCATCTGATACTTGTAAGAAAACCTTTGATTACACACACTGCAACCAAACACTTTCTCACCAGTGTGTATTCGCGTGTGTTGAACCAATGATGAACGATCAGCGAAACTCGTGTTGCACACTGAACAGGCATAAGGTTTCTCTCCAGTGTGCGTCCTTGTGTGTGTTCTTAAATGTGCCCTCTGGGCAAATCTTTTGTTACAAACTGAGCAAGAAAACGGTTTCTCCCCAGTGTGTGTTCTCATGTGTAGAACCAATGTGGAACGATCTCCAAAACCCAAGTTGCAGACTGAGCAGGCAAAAGGTTTTTCTCCAGTATGTGTTCTTGAGTGTGTGTTTAACTGTCCCTTCTGAGTGAATCTTTTACCACACACTGAACAGGAAAAAGGTTTCTCCCCAGTGTGTGTTCTAATGTGTTGAACCAATGATGAACGGTCAACAAAACTTAAATCGCAGACTGTGCAGACAAAAGATTTTTCGCCAGTGTGTATTTTTGTGTGCGTTATCAAATTCCCCTTTATAGAGAAACTTTTACCACACACTGAGCAGGAAAAAGGTTTCTCTCCTGTATGTGTTCTGGTGTGTGTTACCAAATGTTCCTTCTGAGTAAATCCTTTACCACAGACGGAACAACAAAAAGGTTTTTCCCCAGAGTGCGTTCTTGTGTGTCTTGTCAACGCGCCTCTTTGAGAAAATGTTTGACCACAAACTGAGCAGGAAAAGGGCTTTTCCCCAGTGTGTTTTCTCATATGTTGAACAAAACGTGAATGGACACTAAAATGTGTGCTGCAGACTGAACAAGCAAAAGGTTTCCCTTTAACATGTTTGTCATCATCCGTGTCAGAAGTGTGTGACGTTATGTCGTCACTCTCTGATAGTGGAGCTAATACGCTGTCTGCTTGTCCACAGTGGTCTCCACCACTTTCTGTTGTCATGTATTGACTTGAACTGCTGCTTAGAGGCTTCTCCCCTCTGTTGTCCTCACTTTCACTGGGATGAAGCATTGACCACTCATCTTGGTCTTCTTCATCTTCACCCTTTACAATGACACAAGTCCATGGAAAGTTGGTAATATCATCCTCCTCTTCTTCCTCTTTAATGTTGAGGGGCACGTCATCATCGTGTTCAATATGAAGTTTTTCTGGCTCCTGTTCATCTTTTACGTAAGGGTAGTCTAGCTGTTCCTCTTCCTCTTTAACATTTGGGGGCTCTGGCTCATACTGTTCCACCCTGAAGTTCCATTCCTGCTGCTCAGGATGAAGATATTCTTCGCTGTTGTCTCCTGGAGACAAGAAAAACAAATTTTATGGCTGTACCCTTAAAAAAAAAGAAAAGAAAGAACAGTGTGGTAAAGAGCCTACATGTGACATTTGTGATGATGATGGTGATGATGCGTGTGTAAAACAATGACCATCTGATTGCACATCAAAGCATAGGAGTTGCATATATATTTATTAAAAACATAAATAAATAAAAAACACCAGAAATTTGTCTCCGGTAGTATGCGCTACACTAGTTTTGCAGTAACAAGCAACTATGACAAATAAAGAAGTGACACATATGTACAAAGTATTTACGTAATGTATGAGTATTAGTACTGAAGTACAGGCTAATGACAGCTGTGCAAACAATGAGGAGAGCCATCAAGCAAAAATAAAGTGACCAGTAGTGCGGTAACTATAATATAATGACAGTTGTGCATATGATGTAGAGAACCGTTGAACCATTTCAAGACCAGTAATGGAGTAATTATAATATCCAATGATGCAGAAAGTCCTTGAACACTTTTAAGTGCCTCGTGGTGTGGAGTCTTGTTACTGTACTAATGTTATATGAACGAGAACCCTCAGAGCTGCCAATGCTATTCTGGTGGGCATCGTACCAGGCACAAAATACCTGATGTTTACCTTTCCAACAGAGGATTATATTACGAAAATTAACTTACTACTATCAAACCTACTGTACAGTAGTTATGAACAAGAGAGTGAACTAACCTTCTCTGGGTAACAGAACTTGATGCTTCTTGAATGCAGCGTCCAGTCGTTGACGTTCGTTTCCCTCTTTTGTTCGAGAAAGGTCCTCGTCGTAATCTTCATTCACACTTTTTGTACACATTTTCACACTTTACACTCACACTTCATGTTTACTTCGCGATAACAAACGCGTCTCTTTGTTAGCAACTAACGAGCTAAGCTAGCACCGAACCGAGACGAGTTTATCCGGACACATGCTAAACGCTGTCATGCTAACTTTGCTTTTCTTTGCATTTACTTCCGGCAAGCAAGACGCAATTGTTACCTTTCAGTACATTACTGCCGCCACAAGTGTGGAGGAGTCATTACACGTTATAGCTTCTGACACAAAAAACAAGTCATACGTTACTGTACTTATATTTTTTTAGGTCGAGGTTTCATTCCTACAAATCTGCCACTTCATAAACTCGCGAATTTACGACTTTATAAAGTGGCAAATTTGCGAGTTCTTTTCTCGGAATTTGGCCCCGCCCTTTAAAAAAAGGTTTGAACATTAACGCTGCACTTAATTAACTATAGCAAAATAAGAAACTGTACTGAATTACCGATATTATTTAAATTTATTGAATAGAAAAGCAAAACTAAAAAAAACTAATAAATGCTTGAGATGGAGAATTTCTAAATTATTAAATGCAAATGTATTGCATTTAAAAATACAATAAAAGCACTGTGCTACATTTTTAAGCATTTTAACATTATGCAATTTCAACCTTTAAGTGATTCTTTCAAGTATCACCAGAGGGTTAAGGTACCACACTTTAAGGATCACTACATTAGCTAATCCAGTATTTTATCAAGTTATCAAAACTGGTATTGTATATAAATAACAGTAAAATTCATTTACATTTTTAAGTCTGTACTTTTCTACATTTAATTATTATCACTATTAATAAAAGCAGTTCAGACATCACCCTTCCCAGAGTATATTGTGTAGTTCTGCCTGAAGTCCAATGTGAGTTCTTTGCTACCTTTGCGCCTCTGTGTTCTTTAAAGTCTATTTTGTGTTTCCGTTGTTGGAGCCACACGTACAGTCTTTAAGTTTTATTTATTTATTATTAAATACTGGATATGTTTGATTATGTTGAATTCAAACTGTTCATTTGACAACAACCATTGACTGTATAGGAAATCTTAAACATGAATGAATAGCATCCATAGGTCCTTTGAAAGGCACTATAGAGTAATATAACAACATAGTTAGTAACATTTGAATACTGTACACCCTAAATCCAGCATTGCAGCTCATTTGCAATTGAACATCAACAGCGTTTGCGCCAAGTTAAAGTAAGCATTTCTTCAGTTTATTTAAAGTCATCCATCTTAATTCACTGCTGCTCTTCTTTGCCAACACACTTGTGCTTGTTCACCTGATACTTGTAAGAGAATCTTTGACCACACACACAGCAATTGAACACTTTCTCCCCAGTGTGTGTTCTTGCGTGTCTAGCCAGCGCTGCAGGATGACCAAAACTTTTGGCACACACTGAGCAGGTAAAGGGTTTCTCACCAGTGTGGGTTCTCATATGTTGGACCAATGTTGAACGAACATTAAAACGGGTATTGCAGAACGAGCAGAAAAATGCTTTTTCCCCAGTGTGTGTTCTCGTGTGTGTTCTCATAGTTGCCTTCTGAGAGAATCTTTTACCGCAGATAGAACATGAAAAGGGTTTCTCACCCGTGTGTGTTCTCATGTGTTTGGTCAAAGTGGAATAATCACCAAAGCATTTGTGGCACACCGAGCAGGAAAAGGGTTTTTCTCCAGTGTGTGTTCTCGTGTGCGTTATCATCGATGTCTTCTGAGAGAATCTTTTCCCACAAACTGAGCACATGAAAGGTTTTTCTCCCGTGTGAATCATCATGTGTCTTCTCAGATTTGCATTGTTGCTAAACGTTTTGTCACACTGAAGACATGCCAAACCTTTGTTGTCACCTTTAGAGTGTTCGTCATTTTCTGTGTCAGGAGAGTGTGATGTGTTGTCACCATCTGATAGTGGAGCAAAGTGGCTGTCTGCTTCTCCACAGTGATCTCCATCACCTTCATCTTCACTCTTCACAACGACACAGTTAAAAGAGAGCCGAGTGAGATCAGCCTCCTCCAGCTCTTGAAATTGCTCTCCCTCCTGACCGATGCTGTGCTCGTCTTCTTCCTCCTTAATGCATGCTGAATCAGGCTCTTCCTGCTCTGTCCTAGGGCTCCACTCCTGCTGCTCTTCTTCACTGACATCTGCAAGAAACAAGACATGTGCATGTGGTTTGGAAAAGTAACTTTGCTGAGTCAAGTTACGATATTATGATTTTGAAGCATAGTGAGGGTAGAAAGCAATATTTTTTTAAAAGGTAATTTGATCAGTTTACACAGGAAAAGAAACCTTTACAATTTTATTGCAATTACTTTGCGAGACAACAAACTAAAAACATTTGTTCTTGTAAATAAGTGAGAAAAATCCCATGCCATTTGTTGACACGTTGTAACTATCGGGGACAATCTTCCCTGTAAGGAATCCCTAGACCCAAAAGTGATGAAAATCTGAGAGATGATCAGATGAACAAACCTGATCTTTCATCTTGATGCTTGAAAACAGCGTCCAGTAGTTCATGTTGTCGCTCGTTTTCCTCTTTTGATCGGCAATTTTCCTCTTCGTAATCAGCTATCATTCTTTACAAACTGTCATCCGATAATCAATCAATCCCAAAAATTAAGACACACACTGGATCGCCGAGGTACCGTATGAGGCTAACTTCCGCGTCTCTTTGTTAGCAGCTAGCGGGCTAAAATAGCAGGTGAAGCGTCACCGTGCGCCGACAAGAAGAGTGGGCTACGTAATCGGTTACACGACCTAAATATAAATAGATGACAAAGCAAACGGCACAATATTAATGCCAATATTAGGGGCATAATTGCACAGTCTCGCTTCCTGCAGTTCTGACCTACATTCAATTTCCTGCAGAGAAGACACAGCTGGCCCATGCTGGTGCGTTACTGACTCCTTTGGTGAGGACGCGTCATTACACTATGGTAGCGGCAATTTACAGTACTGTATACTAAAATTGTGTTTGTGCATTTGGTACAGGGGCCTTCAGTGGGGATCCGACTTCCACCTCTCTCTGGTCCGGTCGAAAAACCTCAATACTAAACAAAAACGCAGTATCACACTGTGTTTTGTGCACCAGCTGGGGCATTTTCACAATAAAAACTTTTATTTGTATTTTTATTAATAACATTCGCCTTCTGGGGCAAATTTGAAATCTGATTGGTTAAAGAATGATCGTAAAGATTTCTGGGCCAGCACCAGCGCTGCTGAGTCTGAAAGCTTTAGGCAGATAATATTGAAATGGAAGAAAGAACACAAAGGCTAAAATCTGATTAGACAACAAAAAAAAAGAGAGAGGAAAATAAAAACTCGAACATCTGCATACCTTTAAGGGGTGCAGCAAAACAAAAAAAAAAGATAACACTTTCCATTCAAAACCATCTTATTTCTTTACAATGTTTTAATCTGTTTCATAATGGAATTCATATATTATTACAATGCAGTTAGTATTTTCATTATTAGGAATACTAGGAATGTATAATGACATTTTAATTCAATAAAATAGGAAAAAATATTTCCTTTGTGAATAAATGAGTTTATGAGCTCGGTCACAGAATGTATTAAACTTTTCTGTCAAGGTATTTCTGTATTAGTAAGGATGACAATCAATTTATTCAAATATTTAATAACACCTAAAAACTGATGTATTCTGCATAAAATGTCTGCCATTTCAAGCAGCCTATCAATATTTCCAGTCTTTACAGTGAAACTTTTCAAGCAGAAATGCAAAACTTCAGTCACATCGTGATTTCTTTATTTTAAATCAATGGTGGTGAATTATAAAATTTTAAGTCCAAATGCTTTTGAACATCAGGTTCATGATAGCAATTTTGGAATCACACTTTTCCAGCTAACCACAACTGCTTTAATTTTCTCGTCACATTTTCCTGGACTTCATGTGTTACTGCTCTTCTCTCCAGCACACTTGTGCTTTTTAATCTTATACTTATCATTAAATCTTTTATCACACGCACTGCAACCAAACGGTTTCTCGCCAGTGTGTGATCGTACATGCCTTTGTAAAGCTCCACTTTGTGAGAAACTTTGACCGCATATTGCACAGATGAACGGTTTCTCTCCAGTGTGCGTTCTCATGTGTTGAATCAACGTCTTGTGAATTGAAAAACTTCTGTTACAGACCGAGCAGGAAAAAGGTTTCTCCCCAGTGTGTGTTCTCATGTGCCTCGCCAATCCTGCAGGATGAGCAAAACTTTTGTCGCACACTGAGCAGGTGAAAGGTTTCTCACCTGTGTGTGTTCTCATGTGGTGAACCAACGTTGAACGAACATTAAAACTCATGTTGCAGATGGAGCAGAAAAATGATTTTTCTCCAGTATGTGTTCTTGCGTGCGTTTGCATCGCCACCTTTTGAGAGAATGTTTTGCTGCAGACTGAACATGAAAAGGGTTTCTCACCGGTGTGTGTTCTCATGTGTTTCACCAATGTAGAATAATCACTAAAACATTTGTCACACACGGAGCAGGAAAAAGGTTTTTCTCCAGTGTGTTTTCTTGTGTGTGTTATCATAGATCCCTTCTGAAAGAATCTTTTCCCACAAACTGAACACATAAATGGTTTTTCTCCCGTATGAATTATCATGTGTCTTCTGAGATTCCTCTTGTTGGTAAAAGTTTTGTCACACTGAGGACATGTCAAAAGTGTTTTGTCATTGTGACATGTCACATCACTTTTCGAGTGTTGATCATCATCAGTGACACAAGTGTGTGACGTTATGTCATCACAATCTAAGATTGGAACTAAGTTGTCGACTTGGGATCCTCTATCATCTTCTTCATCATCGTCATCATCATCAAACTTCACATGAACAACAGTGAATCGAAACTTGGCGATGTCGTCCTCTTCCACCCCTTGAAGCTGTTCTCCCTCTTGACTGATGACGTGTTCCTCCTCTTCCACTTTAATGCCTGTAGATTCTGGATCCTTCGCTTCCTCTTTGATGTAGGGGAGCTTGTACTCCTCCTGCTCCCTGGAACTCCACACCCGCTGCTCAGGATGAAGATCTTCACTGATGTCTGCAGGACACAAGATTACAAGCACCTATGGTTTAGAAAAAGTCCATCTTTACTCAGTCAAATCATGCTATTTTTATGGAAACAAAATTACGATTATGAGAGGAAAAAGTGAACTAACCTATGTGTTCTTCATCTTGCTTCTTGAAATCCTCATCATACTCTGCTGTCGTTGTCGCACACATTCCCCCCACCAACTATTTACATTCACACTTGATCTCCGTTTAACGACGTGTTGCAAACAAACACGTCTCCTTTTTCGCATCTATCGTGCAACGATAACTTAACAGGCACATCAGAACGGACTGACACGCAGTGAAAATACGTTTAATCGATTACGTGAGAGAAACATAAACAGATAACGAGTAAACAAATAATAACGGCGATATTAATAACATTGTCCTGTCGCATTATTTTCCTTGACTAGTTTTTCATTTCCGGTAGACAAGACACCGTTAGTACATTTAAGTGCATTACTGCCTCCTTTTGTGTGGATGTGTCATTTCACGCTAAATCTTGGTCCCGCATCTTCACAGTAAATGGAGGATGTTTCCGACTCTCTCACATCATAGTTTGGATGTACAGTAGAATGTTTCATGTTTTATTTTGTTTATTTACGTTTATAATTCATTCATTTTGTTCCGTGAAAATTAAAGCGTGTAATGATACGTTCACACCTGAGGGAGGCAGTAATGCGTCAATATGATCGAAGCACCGTTTTTTCCTGTGCCGGAAGTAAATAAAAATAAACGAAAACACATTATCAGCGGTTAGATAAGTCTTCGTCGTTGCGTTCTTTGCCGTACCTTTCGCTCTTTATGTAGGTAATATTTCGTTTGCATAACATATAAATTACAATTAGTTATTAATGTTTGGATAAACATTGCACATAGAAGCTCCTCAAGCTATCTTAGTCTGTTAGCTGCGAAGATAGCAACATAGCGCCAAGCAGCGCTCGAGTGTGAGTGTAAACTAAAGTGTTTTGATTATCGTGTGAAAATGTGTAAAGTCCAAATGTTGAGAGCGTTGCTGAATCAGCGACTAAGTGCGGCCGTTGAAGAAGTATTTGTAGTGTTTGAAAGAACCATAGCTGAGTACGAAGAGGAACTTTGTCGGACGAAGGAGGAGAACGAGCGACAACGTCAACTACTGGATGCTGTTTTCAAGAAGCCTCGACACGTACCAGGTTTGTTCATTTCTTCCTGTCACATGTTAACTTTAGTAACGTTTAGTAATAGTTTCTGTGTGTAGTTTTAGAAGTACCACGTTGCAGTTTGTGTGCATCCCCCTGAAAGACATTGTTTAAAAAATCTCCAAATAATAACGCTTACTTTAATCTGTTTATGTGTTACTTACACATAAAACAAATAAATACTGTATATTTAAACACCAACATGTTGAACCAAGCGAAGGCCTATCCTTTAAGGTCTATATTTTGAAAATAATGTATACACAATAGACCTACCTATGTACTATAAAAGTCTGCATTATAGTGGTGGCATAAACGATGAACCACGATATAGCGGGGGTTCACTCTACTCATTGTGGTGATGCCACAAAAACATGTTAATTGACTGAGCAAAGTTTGACTTTGTCTTTTTGTATCCTCCAGATGTCAGTGAAGAAGATCTTCATCTTGAGCAGCAGGAGCAGAGATCTGGGGTGGAGCAAGAAGAGCCAGAGCCGCCCTACATTAAAGTGGAAGAGGATGGAGAGCATCTTCAAGGGCTGGATTTCTCTGTGTATCGTGTCATTGTGAAGAGTGAAGATGACGAAGACAAAAGTCAGCGTGAGGAGAACAGAGGGTTAGAGGCTGCAAGCAGCAGCTCAAGTCGTCACATGACAACAAAAGGTGACGGAGGATCACAAACAGACAGCCGCTTAGCTCCGCTGTCAGATAGTGGCGACACAATGTCTGACACGGATGATGAACACTCTAAAGGGGATGTGACAGGACACACTGATGACAAACATGTGAAATGTACTCAGTGTGACAAAACGTTTGGAAACAAAAGGAATCTGAAACGACACATGAGATGTCACACGGGAGAGAAACCTTTCCTGTGCTCCGATTGCGGCAAAAGATTCTCTCGGAAGGATTATTTAATAACACACACAAGGAAACACACGGGAGAAAAACCTTTTTGCTGCTCAGTCTGTAACTCAAGTTTTACTTTTCAGTCGGCGTTATTTCAACACATGGAGACGCACTTTGGGGAGAAACCGCAATGTCCTCAATGTGACAAAACATTTGGCAACAAAAGAAACCTGATAAGACACATGAGGCGACACACGGGAGAAAAACCATGCATCTGCTCATTCTGTGGTGAAAGATTCTCCCTGAAGAGAAGTTTGATCAGACATATCAGAACACACATTGGGGAAAAAACCTTCTCCTGCTCCATCTGCAACACAAGTTTCTGCTATCAGTCCGGTTTGAGTAAGCACATGAAGAAACACACCGGCGAGAGTGTCGCGCTCAAGTGTGTGTGATTAGCAGCCCTTTCATTTAGAACAACACCAAATGTATAAACACCAAAGTAACAGATAAGGAAAGCAGTTTGAACATTTATTTATTCAATATTCTTGGGATTCAGTTGAAGTTCCATGTATAAGTACGTTCTTTGCCCTCACTAGTGGGACCAATTAGTGCTAGTAGAACAAGCCACGTTTTTCTCATATTGAGTGCCATTTTTGTGCACTAGTAGTACTACAATTACATGCTACTAGTGAGGTAAGCTACACTTGTTTACTAGCAGTACTAGTAGAATTTGATCATGTCACTAACTTGACACAGTCAACTAGTGCACGGTTTTGCTTCATTAGTAACATGTCCTTGTCCTTCTAGAGATGTCATACAGTAGTAGCAAAGTGTTACTAGTAAGACATATTTTACTAGTGCACCAAATTGTCTTGCTCTCTAGTACATACCTTAAATAGGATATCAAGAATAGCGATAAATGCTCCAATGATTTTCCACAGACAGCAACGGGTGTGTACATGACAAACAAACATTGATGCATGTGACTGTGTAAGCCAGAGGATGTGTATTTATATTGTATATGTGGACTTCTGCGATATGTTGTGATGTGTTAAACTCGTGTTATGTATAGTCCTGGAGATATACAGTATGCTTTTTTTTCTTGATGCATGTTTTCTCATTTTCATGCACTCATCAGTATATCTAAGCTTCCACCATCTGACGCCACAATAATGGCATAACATTGTTCAATAAAGATGTTAAATATGGTGCTCGGAACTTATTTTTTTTAGGCAATAGTATAGGGTTTGGTGAATATGCATATGAAACTGATGGGGTTTAGTACCTCCTACAAGGTTAAAAAGAACCGCTGTGGTGGGGACTTGAACACAGCCTAGCTCAAGTCACCTAATTTGACAATGGAAACGGATTGAGAGAAACATTTTTTAGAAAAGCCAGAGAACACTCAGAACCAGGCTAGCTAGCTCTTGGTTTAGAAAAAACAAGTGGGGTTTTTTTCGATCATCAGAATGAACACTATATAAGTTAATAAACAATGAATACATTTTCTCCCAATTCTGTCCTGTTATCAAAATTGATTTTGTATAGAATTTACATTAAACATTCATTCAAGACTTCAAGTACAGGAGTTGAATAACTACTTCTGCTTTTACCTGAGTCTTATTTGTCACTAATGTTTACACCCCTAACACAGTGTAAGTACTTTGGTCACCATGCTTTCAAAATTGAAAAAAAAAAATACCCGCAGTGTCCAGAAGTCCAAGAGAGATGTGGCCAAGGAATAAGAACGCTGTATCACAACCATTGTTGAATAAGGACAAGAAATTATAAGGGAAGATCGCAGCACATTTCTCATATGAGCTCTCTGCCAAGACTTTGTTGGCAATGTTGTTTCCCTCCCACATTCCAAAAGCATTGCTTCGGTGTCAGTAAAGAGTGGAAGTTTGAATGCTAGATTACTGAAATGCGCCGGGATTGTCATGGTGACCAGTCTAGAGTGTATCATGCCTATTGATCATAAGGTTGGAATATTGCCTGTAAAGTTTCCACGCTGCTGCTTGAATGCAGACCACAACTCAATAAACAGATATTTTGTATCCTGTCTCCCTGTAAATGGAGAATACATTATCAAAATATTATAATTTATATAATAAGTAATTTTCATCACCTACAAAGTATTAAATTGTGAAGCACCATCTCTCTCTGCAAGAATTTGTAGGTCACATCATCCCTCTTGAGCAGCAGTTCTCAAATTTAAAATTTGCCAAGTTTTGTGAAAAAGCAAATTTTTGAAGAAAAAAAAGGTGTAAGAATAGTTGTATTTTTTTTTCATGAACAAAACAATCTTTTGAAGACCTATACAATGTACTTTGTCATTATCAAAATTATGAGAAAAATGGCTACTCATTCATCAAGAAAAGGTACAAATTACATCAGGGTTTATTAAAACATAATTGGGATAAACTGGATCGCAAATCTCATTATCCGCTACTAATTTTGTACAAATTTGGAAGAATTTCTCTATCCAATTGTCCATAAAGATATCACTTTGTGGGGATGTCCGACTTCTCCGAAGTCTGAAGGAGAAAACAGCAAAAGTGTGAACAAACCTGTTGTGTGTGTTTCATCTTGTGGCTTGAAAAGAGCGTCCAGGAGGTGATGTCAACCTACGGCAACACATATGGACAAACTACATCGCCGTAACTCAATATAGGATCTATGTGCAGTTTGCCACTTTTTTACTCATGACTGCCACCTCTGGCTTAAAGCGTAACTGCAGCATCTGTGTCAAGCTCATTCATGGCGCGCGTGCGAGTAGTCCACGATTTTAAAGCGACAGCCACAGTTGACAAACGAAAACATGACTTCAAATGAGGTAAGAAAAACTCTGACACTCCCCTCCCCAAAGAAACTGTGGAGTGTGCAGGGTCCGCACACTCTACTATAAAGGGAAGATAAAAGCTGATAGATGCAGTCCCAGTAAAACAGTTAGGGCTCTTCGTACTCATCTGGACAGTGGTGGAGCATGCATAATGTAGAAAAAGCTTTAATAGTACCTTCTTAAATGGCACAATGCACCTTTAATAATAATAATAATAATAACAAATATAAGTATTTGGACTAAAACAGAAATAAAACTTCCCCGTGACTGGTCTATCTCTCTCTCTCTCTCTCACTCTCTCACACTCTCTCTCTCTCTCTCTCTCTCTCTCTGAATAGACAGAAACCTGAACCGCTTACTAAGTAAGTTTATACTTTTTTTCTCCACCTATTTCAGCACGTACATGTTCAGGCATGCATAAGGTGGCAACTTATTGCCTACCGGTATGTTTGTGTTGATTTTTTTTTTTTTAACTATTTAAATACTACTGCTATGTGATACATTTAAAAATAGTATATTTTTAAATGTATCATCTAAGTTCAAATGGAAACCAATATTGACTAAAATCCAGTTAAATTGAAATTGTGCACATTTATTAAATTCTCTACATCAATTTGAAAAAGTGGTTAGCAAATCTTCAATCTCATACTTGGAAGGATAGAGTTTGACACAGGGCTCTGGCCTTACTGTGTGGGGTTTGCATGTTTTCCACTTGCTTGTGTGGGTTATCGCTGTGTACTCCAGATTCATCCCACATTCCCAAAAAATTGTATCTTCAGTTAATTGAAGATTTAAAAATTATGTGGAGGTATTATGAATCTGAATGGTTGTATGCATTCTGTGCTGGTAGTGAATATTTCAGGATACATCTATGCTTCTGGCATTAAGTCAGGTGGGATAGGCTACAGCTCACCAAATGCCCGTACACCCTATTGCCCGTCCAGCCCCGTGAGGTCCATGTATTTTGTATGATCCGTTTGTGCTATTCTCTGTGTTAAATTAATGAACAAGCATTGTAATTCATGTAATCTATATGAGATAAGGATAACATTGAAGAGAGTGTGGTAAGGACAATAAGCATTGATTGAACTTAATCCCTGTTTGAAAATTTGAATTTTATTGAGCATGACAAGTCCACTTCTACATCTTATCACAAAGAGCCAAAGTTTCTTAGCAAATTATCACAGATTAATTTATCGCCGTTCTTCTCACCATTACACTTGTTTCTTAATCCGAAACTTGTCATAGAATCTTTTATCACACACAACACAACTGAATGGTTTCTCGCCAGTGTGCATTCTTGCGTGTCTTGTCAACGTTCGTCTTTGAGAGAACTTTTGACTCCATACTAAGCAAGAAAAAGATTTCCCGCTGGGATGTGTTCTCATGTGATAAACCAATCCAGCACGAGCCATGAAACGTAAATTGCAGACTGTGCAAGAGAAAGACTTATCTTTGACGTGTGTTGTGTGTCTTGTCAAGGTGCGCTTTTGAGAGAATCTTTGATTACAAACTGAGCAGGAAAAGGGTTTCTCCCCAGTGTGTGTTCTCAAGTGTTTAACCAATCCTGAAAGAACCAAAACTTGTCTTGCAGTAAAAAGTTTTTCTCCAGTGAGTGTTCTTGTGTGTGTTATTAAACTTCCTTTCATAGAGAATGTTTTACTTTAAACTGAGAACGCAAAAGGTTTTCAGTGTGACAGTGTGACATGTCATATCACCTTTAGAGTGCTCACCGTTATCAGTGCCAGGAGAGTTTGGCATTGTGTCATCACTACCTGTTGGTGTGACTAAAAGGCTATCTTCTTGTGAGTCTCCACAGTGGTATCCATCACATTCTTCTTCATCATCATCATCATCACCTTCAACCTTCACAATGATACAACTAGAGGGCAACTTGGTGAGATCAGTTTCTTCCTCTTTAATATTAAGGGGCGCTGGCTCCTCTTCCTGTTGGACATGTTGGTACTCTGGCTTCTCCTGCACCACACTAGAATTTTACTCTTGTTGCTCAGGATGAACGTTATCACTGATGTCTGCATGACACAAGGTAAAATGAATGTTAGAGGTGAGCAAAAACACACACCAAAAACACAGCTTAACACGTACAACGGTAGCAGTGACGTCACACAGTACATAAACACCAAGCTTACTGTTATTACTAACATTGTTACTGAACAAGCGAGAGTAAACAAACCTGCTCTTTGTGGTTCATCTTGAGGCTTCTTGAAAACAGCGCTGTATAGTTGACGTTGCTGCTCATTCTCCTCTTTTTTTCGACAAAGTTCCTCCTCGTACTCTTCTTTCACGTTTGACACACATTCTCGAACAGTATTCGTGACACTTTTGACTCCTACTTGATCTCTGTTTAACTACGTGCTGATAAATGATAACAGACACGCCTCTTTGTTTACAGATAGCAAATTAAACTAAGATAAACTAGGCCGAGATTGTTTCCACGTGCACCGAGACGAGTTTATCAGCACACGAAGATTTAATGAGTGAAGTTTTACTCATGTGAAGAACTAATGGGACATAATGCATCGAGGCTTCAGGCCGTACTAATCAAGAACACTTGTTTTTGTTTCCAGAGCGAGCAAGCAAAACGTACACGGAAGTAAAGCTGCGTCGGTAAAGGTACGGCAGCTCCATTTGGACAAACTGTAGTTGGAAACAATATATTGTCGTTTCCACCCTGAACCGACCCGAGACTTCCTTGACTTTCGGAATATATTAGGAACGGTTCCTGGGTTCGACGTTTAATCTTTTTTTGTCATAGTTATTCCTGAACAACTTTTATAATAGGAAAGGAGACAATACAATAGCACAATTTCTCTACGGCCAACAGACAGAAATTCATTTATTCAAACAGGGTTTTTCTTAAATTTCCTGTGATTATCTCAGACCCAATGCAGGAACAAGCAATGGCCTCCATGCCACAGACTTATAAATAATGTCATTTTCATGATTTATTTATAATCGTTATTTCATCAGTGTTCATGTCTGTGGCAACTGGCAAGTTGTTTGTCCAAGTGGAATTGCCGTACAAAATTCAAATCCGCTACAGCTCTACCTTTGTGTACAGATTATCAAACTGAACGGCATTAACAAAATAACTCCACCCAAATTAACTGAATTTACTGAAGCAGTTACACAGTACGTCCGATCACTTCTTTACTGGACAAAAACATCATGAATTAAGTCCTCGTGTCGGGATAAACACGTCTCGAAGCACATTGAAACGTCTCCAGCTAGCTCATTTTAGCAAAGCTTGCTAGCTGCGAAAAAAAATACTCGGTTTGTCGAGTATAAAGTGTTGTGATTGTCGTGGGAAAATGTCTGCCAAAATTGTGAAAGATGAGTATAAAACGGAACTTTCTCGGACAAAAGAAAACAAGCGACCACGTCAACCACTGGACGCTGTTTTCAAGAAGCCTCGAGTTGTGTTCCAGAGAGCAGGTTGGTTTTCTTTTAACTTGTTTAAGTTCTAGTTAGTTACTGTGGCAAAATCCAAGCAAGACGAGTCAAGTCATTAATTGGATTTAAACAGCCATAAGGCAACTCGTTTATTCTTGCTCAGTCTCACATCAGGATATAGTTTTGGAGTTTTCATTATGGTTAGTTTTTATTTTATTTTTGTTTTAACTTTTGTTTCTTAAATTCAATTAGTTTTGATGAGGTTTTAGAGCAGGTTTGTTGGTTTTTATTTGTTAAAAAATGCTGAGTTTTGTTCTTGTTATAATATTCATTTTATTATTTTATTTTTTTTAAATGTTTGTCGAGTGCAAAGATAATTTTAAAAAATCGGTCACTAAGTATTGTGCAATAAAGTAAACGACAGATCTCAATTCGCTGTTTGACTTTCCTTCTTCTGAACGGATGTATAGCAATACCGAAATAAATAGAAGTAAAATGGATCCTGAAAACTCACATATGACATTAATTGAAAAAGGCAAAAGCGCAGGACATAATATTATCATATATTATGCGCTATAATTATAGTTAGTTTTAGTTAGTTTGATTTCAATTAGTTTAAGTTTTTAAAAGTATTTTTGTTTTTATTTTATTTCATTAACAAGTTATTACATTAGTTTTTGTTAATCCGCTTGTAACATATTTGCACATTAGCTGCTTTTCACGTAGCAGCTATACTTGCGTTGTTTATGCCTACAAGACAAAATATCTTGGCAGACAAAGAACAAGCACATATATTGATTTGACACATTTAATCTTGTTTGCAATTGAGTTTATGGAAAGTGTGTTGACTGAGGGGAAGAAGATGCAGGATGAACTTTTCTTCAGTTGCACAACTTGCACAGCAGTTGAAGTTGGTGATTTCCTGATTAACGGCCACTTCCTCCACCTCGCTCAAGTCTACTGATTTTCTTCTTGAGTTAAATCATCTGCTGTTTGTCGAGTTCAGTGCGTTTCTCTTATGCATGTTGCTTTGTTGCAGAGTCAGAGGTCTCGAAAGGAAATGGCGTCTTTAGCCAAGCTTTCCTTTTCTGTCTTTTGTATTTATGTATTTGTACAAGAAGTACTTTCCTGAAACTCAATTAGGTAGATGAAACACTTCTTAGAATCATCCCTATAAGGGCGACAGGAATTTATTTTTATGACGTTACCATCATCAACTGTTAGTGTGTGGTAGTACAAGCTGCTGCCTTCCGTGCAGACGGGGCAGGTTTGACTCCCGGCCAGTGGTTTCAGTTATTGCTGAAGCATACAGCAACCTAGGATGAGAACAGTGCACATTTCTTCATAATCAACATGCATGATAAAAAAACAAAACATTATATTTTAGAATCACAGCATGAGACTCTACTTAACCACCATGTGTTTTTGTGTCCTATAGATGTCAGTCAAGAATATCTTAGCCCAGATGAGCAGGAGCCAGACTCCTCTTTCTTTAAAGAGGAAGAAGAGAGAGTTTCGTCTTGCATCACAGAGGAGACACAGTCAGAACTTCCCCATGTCAAAGAAGAAGAACAAGAGGCTGTTATCACCAATCAACCATTGACTGATGTCGTCATCAAGAGTGAAGAAGATGATGAAGGTGAAGGTAATGGTGGATCCCAAGCAGACAGCCTCTTAGCTCCACTATCAGACAGTGACAACCAACCGTCACATACTTCTGACACTGATGACGAGGAGCAGTCAAAAGGTGACAGGACATGTCACACTGACAACAAACGCTGGAAATGTTGTCAATGTGAGAAAACCTTTGATGCCAAGTATACTTTGAAAGTGCACATGAGAATCCATACTGGAGAGAAGCCATTTGCCTGCTCGGTTTGTGGTAAAACATTCACTCAGAGGGGACATTTGGGAACACATGCTAGAAAACACACTGGGGAGAAACCTTTTGTCTGCTCATTTTGTGGTAAAAGATTCTCTGGAAAGGGAAACTTAAGAACACATACAAGAACACACACTGTGGAGAAACCTTTTGCCTGTTCAGTGTGTGGTAAACAATTCTCTATAAAGGGAAACCTAAGGACACACACAAGAACTCACACTGGGGAGAAACCTTTTGCCTGTACAATTTGTGGTAAAAGATTCTCTCAAAAGCCAAATTTGGTTACACACGCAAGAACTCACACTGGGGAGAAACCATTTGCATGCTTAATTTGTGGTACAACGTTCTCTACAAAAGATGGTTTAATCAGACACACAAAAACACACACTGGAGATAAACCTTTCCCCTGCTCAGTTTGTGGTAAAAGATTCTCTCAAAAGCCAAATTTAGCTGCACACGTAAGAACGCATGGTTTGAATGGTTGAATGCCTTTTTAGACTTGAAAAAAATCTCAAATTTAGGAAATAGAGTAATTTTTTTTTTTAAATCTAACAAGTGCAAGGAGCTAGCAGGCTTAATAGCATGTCTTATAAAATGAAATGAAAACATCAGTAAATAAATAGCTCCCGGAAGTTTTCTACAATAAATAAAGTTTTACAAAATTTCAATATAATTAAACTGTATATTGAATATATAATCAATTTTGTTTTTTGTCTTTTATTATGATTATCTCTGTTTAAAGTTCCAAAACAAAAAAGAGCATCCTCAACGCAGCTACTGGCCAGCATGTCACCAGTGTGAGTAACAGCCAAGAACCTAACATCTAAAACTAATCCACTTTGTGATTGATTGCTTGTCGGCCATCTGACTTAAAAAATAATTTTAAAAAAGATCAGCCCAACCGACACTAATGAAGCCAGATTTAAGAGGACAAAGGGGAAAAAATCCTACACGGATCACTGAGTGGTGAGCACATTCGAACACAGTTCTGAGGGTGACTGTTTGAATCTGGGCTCCGGCCATCCTAGGTGGAGTTTGTATGTTCTTCCTGTGCTTGCGAGGATTTTCTCTGGGTCCTCCAGATTCCTCCCACATTCCAGAACATGATTCTTGGGTTGTGTATTGGTGTGAATATGAGTGTAAATGGTTGTTTTCCTCTGTCCTCCGATTGTCTCGAGTATGCACCACCTCTCGCCCCAAGTCATCTGGGATACCTGTGACACTAGTGAGCATAAGCAGTAGAAGGGCGGAAATGTTTTTCCTTCTCAGTTTTTGGCAAAAGACTGCCAAGTAAGGATCAGATCAAGAAACACAAGCCTGCTGATGAGAATCGCAGCAATCAATGAAGCTCCAAATAGACCCTAATGGAACATTGACTTTTTGTGGTCTGATGGAAAAGTGTTTATGTCATCTTAAATAAAATACAAGTCTTCAAACAGTGACAGTGTTCAATATCTTTCTATATTCTATTTGTGTTTTTCGCAGCATTACATGATACTTATCGCACGTGTGCTCAGAGGTTACATCTCTTGACCACCAATCTTAAATGTTTCACTGAAATAAATTGGTTCAATAAAGTGACTAGAAGCAACCTTAAGTCACTCCCAGGTATACAAATTTGCCAGACCATCCAACTTTCTTGCCACTGAAGAGGTCACATTATCTGTCGGTACAGAATGTGCTGGTAGCACCACAATCTTCTTACAGTAGATGGAAACTCTGATAGATTATAGCCAGGCCATCCAATAGCTGCTTATTTACAGCTCTGCTGTATTATGGACTATATGCCACGGAAGAGGCGCAACTTCGGGGTTTTCACCCATCAACTTTGTTTCCGTTTCTGGTTTGCGACGTGCGGGCCGTGTCTCAATACTTGCGCTTTCGCCGGGCTCCAGGTGGCAAAGTGGTACCGTCACTTACCTAGAATGCAGTTAGCGTGGGTTCGCTTCTTCACAGCTGAATCTAATGATCAGCTAATCAGCAAGCTTTGCAGAAGCCTGAAAACAATCCTGATCATTAATCAGGTGTGTTAGTGGAGAGAAACATGGAAAACAAGCTGGATAGGGGCTCTCGAGGACCGAACTTAAGCACCCCTAATGTATATCAAGTATTAGAGAAAGAGTTTAAGAATATTATGAAGTGGTTCAATGCCAACAAACTGTCTATAAATATTAGTAAAACCAGATTTATGATTTTCAGTTGCATAAATATAGATGTTGAAGCAAAGCTGACAATGCAGGAAAAATAAATAGAAAGGACTAATGAAATAACGTTTCTAGGTATTATTATTGGTGAACATTTAACATGGAAAACACATAGTTAAATCTAAGGTATCTCTCCAGTAGGTAAGAATGCGTTGTTATTGTTATATAATTCATTGATTGTTCCATACCTGACCTATTGCATTGAAGTGTGGGGGTGCGCCTGTAAAACCTATATTAAAATCTTTCTTCAACAGAAACATGCTATTTGTGTCATTTTCAGATGTACAGAGACCACACTAATCAATTATTTATACAACTAAAAACTTAAAAAATGTATTGAATTGATGGAGTTTAACCGCCTCAAAATAATGTATAAAGCCCATAATGAAATTTTACCAGTTAACATGCTAATCACATAAAAAAGGAGAAAGGGAGTACAAATTAAGAGGAAAATATATTTTTTCCAAACCTAAATATAGAACAAAACAAAAAGAACGATGTATTTCAACTCAAAGTGTCAGTTTGTGGAACAATCTGGATTGTAAAACAAAGTAATCTCATTTGTATTGTATTATTTATTTTTTTAATGTATAAAAGCACAATTACTAGAAATATATATATAGCACAAGGACATGCTGTTGAATTATTTTATAGAATTGTTACATTAAAAGCATCTTGACTGTTTGATGTCATAATTTATTTATTTTATTTTTTTGGAAGTGGGGGGCTAATCAGGGGCAGATCTCACAAGTTTTACTTCTTTCTGTCCCCTTTCATTTCTTTTTCTTTTAAAGAGTGAAATAAATTTAAATGAATAAATGTAATTTAATTGAACCTTTTACACCAAGTACCACTTCAAAATATACTTGGCTTAATAACCAACATATATATATTTTTTTTTTAATATAGTAGGGCCAAATATTATTTTTAAAACACTGTAACATGTACATTTGTAATGTTAACATTGCATTTAATATAGGAAGAAAAATAATAAAATAATGTTTCAATAAATTCAAGAGAAACTGCACAAAAACAATAAATAAAAAAATACATAAATGCTTATTAACAGTTTTAAAATATTAAATGGATATGTAATGAACTGTACTTTGCCATACAAATCTGATTTGTTGTTGCTAGTACAGTACTACTATTATTATTATTATTATTATTATTATTATTATTATTATTATTACTACTACTACTACTACTACCGGTATTATTGGACTGAACTAAAAAAAAATGAAGCCACTCGTCTGTAACATTATTTGTATCATGTAGGCTACAGCAATGGTCCTACACCCTGATCCTCAGGGACCGGTATCCAGCCTGTTTTCCATGTCTCCCACAGCCAACACAGGTGGAGATCCTTATCAGCCTTCTCCAGAGATTGCTGATTAGCTGATGATATGAATCACCTGTGTTGGCTGTGGGAGGCATGGAAAACAGGCTGGATACCGGTCCCTGAGGACCAGGGTTGGGGACCTCTGGGCTACAGTACATGCAGGTTCATCATTTGATCCACCCTTTCGCGTACCACTAGAGAGAGCCCGTACCACACTGATAATCCCCGGGCGATACTGTGGAAGGGCGTTTCATCTACATGCAGCCCATTTAACACTCTCTTTGGCCTCATGCTTAAATAAAAATTATTCATAACATTTTGTTTTTAGTTCTTCAGTTACACGTTTTGTTGTGCCTAAATCCACGACTACGTTTTAAATTGTCGAGTCGCATGTTGTAGTTTGTCCAAGTGTGCTTGCCGTACAACTTCACTCCCAGCCTCCAGCTCTATTTCTACTGCACGTACGGTTTGGTTAACCAACGGCGCTTCTTTATCATATTTAGTCCTTATCTTACTGAAGCCTCGAAACGTTACCTCCCATTTCTACTTTATGGGACTAAAACATAATTAAGTCCTCGATTGGCGATAAACTTGTCTCGAAGCACTTTGAAATTTCTCCGATTAGCTTTGTTTCTCCACTTAGGTTAGCATGCTAGCAAGTAACAACTAACAAAGTGACTTGTTTACAATCAATACATCGTTACGCAGAGATCAAGTGGGAGTGTTAAGTGTTGTGATTGTCGTGTGAAAAGGTGTCATAAAAGGCTGAAAGAAGTGCATGAAGAGGACTTTACTGGGACTAAAGAGGAGAGCGAACGAGAACGTCAACACTTGGACGCTGCTTTCAAGATGCCTCGAATTGTGTTGCACAGAACAGGTTTGTCCACGTCTGATTCTGACTTGTGAACTACTTTCTTGAACTAAAACTAAATAAATAACAGCAGACAATACTGTGTACAATCGGTCTGAGAGATGCTCTTTCCGTGTACCGAAAATAAAATAAAAACTAAATAAATACAAAGTTTGCTAAATAAATACAGGATTTGCCGCAATGCCACATATTTTACATTCATGTAGACAAAAACATGACTGTGCTACATACTGTTCCCTTCCATGTATACGCTATGCCTCTGATACCACAATGTTGCAACTTCACGATCAGGATGTCATTATTGATTGTATATCAAAAGCTTCGGACGAGTAAAAAACAAACCTCCATCTCCACAATCACTCCCAGCCATCACTTGCATTTTTTTTTTTTTTAGTACAACTGCTAACTAAGTACAAGCTCATTAAGTATTGCCATGCAGGTGGTCCTATCCTTCATTAAGCCAAACTGAGATGCAGTGAAAACATTCAGTCTATTTAAATAATTGCTTAATCTATCATGGAATCTAAATTTTAGAGAGTTATACACTTTGCTGGTAGAAATTGCCTAAAACATTTATTAACAGTAATACGCAACATTTATATCACAACATGAGACTTGACTTTTCCAAACCATGTGTATGTCTTCTTGTGTCTTGCAGACATCAGTGAAGAATATATTTGCCCTGAGCAGCAGCAGCTACAGCCTCCTCACATTAAGGAGGAAGAGAAGGAGGAAGGTCCCCACTACATAAGCAACAAAGAGGAGAATGATGTCACACAGCCTCCATTGACTGTTGTCCTTATGGAAAGTGACGATGACAAAGGTCAAATTGAGGAGAACATTGTGCCTGAGCCTTCAATCAGCAGCTCAAGTCAACATAAGACAACAGTCGGTGATGGAGACACCTGTGGAGAATCAGAACCAAAGAGCCTCTTTGCGCCACTATCAGACAGTGACGTCACACATGATGATGATGATGATGGTGAAGTACACTCTAAAAGTGATTTGACAGGTCACAGTGACTCCAAAAACGTGAAATGTTCTCAGTGTAACAAAACGTTTTTCAACAAGTCATCATTGAAAAGACACATAAGAACACACACTGGAGAAAAACCTTTTTTCTGCTCAGCGTGTGGTCTTCAGGTAACTCAAAAGAGTAGTTTAACAGATCACATGAGAACACACACGAAAGAGAAACTTTTTGCCTGCCCAGTCTGCAATTTAAGGTTTGGGAATCGTTCATATTTAAAAATACACATACGATTACACACTGGGGAGAAACCGTTTTCTTGTTCAGTTTGTGGTAAAAGATTTTCACTAAAAGGAGATTTAAGAATACACACAAGAACACATACTGGGGAGAAACCCTTTGCCTGCTCCATTTGTGGCAAAAGATTCACCCGGAAGGGACATTTGAATGCGCACAGAAGAACACACAGTGGAGAGAAACCTTTTTCATGCTCAGTGTGTGGTCTTCAGGTAACTCGAAAGAGTAGTTTAACTGATCACATGAGAACACACACTGGAGAAAAACCTTTTGTCTGTACAATCTGCAACTTAAGTTTTGGAAGTCGTTCATATTTAAAAATACACACACAATTACACACCGGGGAGAAACACTTTTCTTGTTCAGTTTGTGGTAAAAGATTCTCTCTAAAGGGAGATTTAAGAATGCACACAAGAACACACACCGGGGAGAAACCTTTTGTCTGCTCAATTTGTGGGAAGAGTTTCACACGGAAGGGGCATTTGAATACACATGCAAGAACACACACTGGGGACAAACCTTTTGCGTGCTCGATTTGTGATCAAAAGTTCTCTGAAAAGGGAAGCCTGACGAAACACGCAAGAACACACACCGGGCAGAAACCTTTTGTCTGCTCAATTTGTGGGAAAACGTTCACTCTGAAGGGACAGTTAAATGCTCACACGAGAACCCATAATGGAGACTACCCTTTTTCCTGCTCAGTTTGCAACCAAAGATTCTCTGAAATAGGAACCTTAAGAAAACACACACAAACACACACAAGGAAGAAACCTTGCACAGGTTCAGTGTCTAACATTAGTTCAGAATTGGAAGAACTTCGTTCTGAGCAGCAGGAACTGAACTCCCACATTAAAGAGGAGGATATCATCAGATTTCCATTGACTGATGTCATTGTGAAAAGTGAAGACGATGAGAATGTGACAATGGTTTCAATGTAACAAATTTTTTGATGTGAAGACAGAATGGAAATGACACAAAGATAAGCTTTTCAGCAAAAGGTGTTCTGTCCATAGTTGTTTAACACATCTAGATGTAAGTACCATAAAATAAAAGCTGGATATCTGAACTTTTGTGTCATATTCCTCTTTTGATCTGAAAAATAAATGTCTTCAGTATACAACAAAAACAAATGAATTGGACTTTCCATTCCAATATTTTAGAGACGGGACAGTAAATTGTAAAGAAACTTTAATTTCAAGAAAGCTATAAATTTTTACATGTACTGTTAAATAAAAATATTCTGTCATAGTGCTCCATATCAGCTGTAGAAGCCTAAATAGTAAAGCCAAAAGCATTTTCTGATCAGTGTTGGGTTATGGTGACCTAATTTATATGCATGCTTCTTTAAAAAAACAAAAACAAACTAGATGTGATTTGCCACTTAGCTTTGCGACTCACCACTGCACTCTGTATGAAGATGTGCAATGGTCCTCTCTCTACTATTCACTGACTTTTATTGATAAATAAAAACACTTATGGGGCAAACTACCCCTTTATATTTCAAATGTATTTTCATACCACAATAGTGTTTACAGGACAAGGTCATCAGGGGGGGGGTGCTATTAACCACACATACAATTGACAAGAACAGAACTTGGAAAAACGTTTTTTTCATCATGAGCACCAAATGTTTGGAATGAATTTCAAGCCATTTTAAAGTAAAGTAAGCAATAATGCAACTATTTTTAACCTGAAATGTTTTATCTGTGTATATTACCTTGCTTGTGTAATGCACCGCACTACAACTGTGTGTGTGTGTATATGCCCCCCCCACCCCACCACCACCAACAACAACAATTATAGGGATCCTCTACAAAACAAAGGATGTTTTGAAAAAGAAGTCATTATATATATTAAATTGCTCATCATTATAATTACCATATCTAACATCCATCCATCCATTTTCTTGACCGCTTTTCCTCACTAGGGTCGCGGGGGTGCTGGAGCCTATCCCAGCTGGCTTCGGGCAGTAGGCGGGGTACACCCTGAACTGGTTGCCAGCCAATCGCAGGGCACACAGAGACGAACAACCATACTCACAATCACACCTATGGACAATTTGGAGTGTTCAATTAACCTGCCATGCATGTCTTTGGAATGTGGGAGGAAACCGGAGTACCCGGTGAAAACCCACGCAAGCACGGGGAGAACATGCAAACTCCACCCAGGAAGGCCGAAGCCCGGACTCGATCTCACGTCCTCTGCACTGGGAGGTGGACGTGCTAACCAGTCAGCCACCGTGCTCATATCTAACATATTGTGTGGAAATATGTGGAAATGCTTACAAAACAAATACTTACCCTCTTTTCAAATTACAAAAAAAGAGCAATAAGAATTATAAACCAATCAAAATATACAGAACCAACAAATCCACTATTTATCAAATTAAACTCAATTAAATTTTATGATCTAGTTGAGTTTAAAATAGCTCAAATAATGCACAAAGGACCTAACAACCTACTTTGCCACAATATTAAGAAATAGTTTGAAATCAGAGAGTGGCTATGATTTAAGTGGTACAAGTGTTTATTTAAAAAAAAAATCAAAATAAGAACAAATATTAATCAAAGGTGTATTTGAATTATAGGTGTAAATTTGTGGAAACATTTTGGAATTAACCTAAAAAGGTGTGAATCACTGGTTATGTTTAAAAAGATGTATAAAAACAAAGTACAACAACAATATTTAAATCAGGTATAAGTCAGTATAAATGTAGAAATTTGAGTGCAATTAAAAATGTATGTATAAGCCAAGAGGCTAAACATAACATGAAGTTGCTACTTCAAATAGCTGCTTGAAATATAATATAATATTTGATTGGTTGGCAACCAGTTCAGAGTGTACCCAGGCTACTGCCCGAAGCCGGCTGGGATAGGCTCCAGCGACCAAACGGTTAAGAAAATGGACGGATGGATATATAGATATAGGCTACATATGATATATTCCATTATAACTCAAAATTGTTGCACGTGTTTGGCACACAATATGCATGAACATATCATCAAAGCAAGCTAATAGTTTTAATTATTATTATTGTTAATACAGTATATGTATTTTGTTTGCTCTGCACTTGGAGTTTGTCCAAGTGGGCTTGCCGTACAATTTCAGCCCCAGTTCTACTGCCATGTACGGTTTGGCTAACCAAAAACGGCTTTACTCTATACTGCGTCTGTATCCTTAGTGTACTGAACCCTTGACACAGTACGGCCCGTTACTGTTTACGAGACCAAACAAAATTATAATACTAAGTCCTTGTTTTACGGATAACTTGTCTGGGAACATTTTGAACTTCCTCCGGTTAGCTTAGCTTGTCCAATTAGCTTAGCTTGCTAGGCACGACTCGTTTGTTATAAACACGTCGCTAAGCAGAAATCAAGTGGGAGTGTTAAGTGTTGTGATTATTGCGAGAAAATGTATGATAAAAGTGTGAAAGAAGAGTACGAGGAGGACATTTTTGGAACTAAGGAGAATGACCGAGAACGACAAAACCTGGACGCTTTGTTGCACAAAACAGGTTTGTCCACATCTGACTCTGCCTTATGAGCTGATTTCTTGAACTAAAACAGTAACAACTAAACTCACGTGTCTCCCAGTCGTAGCTTTATTGTAGTTTTTGCAGTGGTTAGTAGTGTAAACTGAATTGTCCTTGGGGTTAACTAATCCCTCAGGGGGCTCAAGCGTGAAGGATCACGGATTCCCCCTTAAAACAAAAACATGGCCTGAAGGCAAACTAAAGAAAACAAAACGTGATATTTTTAAGTTTGGCTTCAAACCCAAATTAATCATCTGGACTTTTGGATAGTACACTGGCTAAAGCTATTGGCCTGTAATTAATCACGCGAACTACACACCTAAAGCCAGCTTCATCCTTGTTAACATGAATCAATAAAAGAGGCATCACCGAATATGGCAAAAGACTGTAAAACACAAGACCAGTAAGAGAGAGCACAGGAAAACCAGATCACCTCATACCAATATTTTTTTCATATTCAGCAGAAATGTAATATAATCCATTCACATTGTCATTTGGCCAATGGTCACAGAGTCATTGTTGACGTTATAAACCATTACTTGGAACACAATTAAACAAAGAACAGTAATTTTATAGTAAAATAGCTATTATATTTATCCCTCCCCAGATATTCCGTGAACCGCACAGGGCGAAGTTATTTTACTCACATTTAACTCAACTCAACTTTATAAAGCACTTTAAAATGATCGCTGTGTACAAAGAGTACATGACATTAATGAATGAATAAAAATGTTTTATTCGGTTCATTGGCAAATTAAAAAATTAAAATGGTTAAAAAAAAAATCCATACATAAATATAAAACTAAAAGGGTTTATATCATTCATGGAACAAAAATAGGTTAAACAAAATAACACAAAAACAAATTAATAAATATCATAACTGGGTCAGTAATAAATAAGTAAATACAGTTAATAACACAAGAATTAGGTGATATTAATAACCAAATAAAATGAATATCAATAAATTAATAACACAAAATACAGTAGACGGGTTACAAAAAGTTACAATTCCTAACTCATCTTACCTCTCTACAAAGGTCAATGGCATTTGGCATTTATCCTTCATAACATTTCTTAGCCATAAACCAGCCCTTATAGCTTTCTAATTTTTACAAATGAGCCCAATAGTATTAGGCCTGGGCAATATATTCCTTTTAACAATTACGTTTTTTTTTTTTCTGTGAGCGATTTAATTTGAGATAATAAAAAAAAACATTTCAATAAATCAAATAAATATATTTATTATAAATATATATACAGTATATATATTTTTAAACATAAATTGTTTTGATTTTTCACCCCCAAAAGTGTCTGTATATTTCCTCCATTTTTTTCCATCACAGAGATACACACAGCATAGAATTGCGCAACAACATGGCTACCTACCTAAGGTATGGTAGCCATACGGTATATACAGTGGTGTTTATCCACTTGCTCAAAAGTGTTATGTGTTACATAGCTGCAAGTATTTTGCTGAACTTGCCTTACCTGTGAGAAAATCAGCAGATAGCTGAAGGGTGTTGTTTTATTCTTCAATGACAGATGTGGTCCAGTTAAACCAAGCTCCAGTTGTTCTTTACTATGTGTCCTCTCTTATGTTGCAAGGAACAACACATCAATAATTTATCATCTTTAAAATTGCTGATTTTATACTTAGAAATACTATACCACCCAAGTGCCTTCGGAAGTAATGATATGATTCTCAAACCTCATAATTGTACTTTTTCTTGATAGACATTACCAACAACATACCCCATTAACAGTAACGTGCAACAGTCACAGCAGGAGACTTTTCAAACCCTGTGTTTGTTTTGTGTGTGTTTTGTAGATGTCAGTGAAACATGTCGTCATCCTGAGCATCAGGAGCCAGCGTTCTCTCACATTAAAGAGGAAGAGGAGGATGAAGAGCCCTTTCTCATTAAAGAGGAAGAGGATGATGAGATCACCAAGTTGCAATTGACTGTAGTGCTTTTAAAGAGTGAAGATGATGAAGACGACGGTCAACGTGAGGAGATCAGACAGGCTGAGGCAGAAGGTGTTGGAGACCACCATGGACGATCACATGATGACAGCCTGCTAGCTCCACTATCAGATTGTGACGAAATGGCGTCACACTCATCTGACATTGATGATGGTGATGATGAAGAACGCTCTTTAAGAGAACAAAGTGGAGAGAAGCCTTTTGCCTGCTCAGTTTGTGGTCAAAGATTTGCTTGGAAGGGACATTTGAACTCTCACAAACGAACACACACCGGGGAGAAACCTTTTGCCTGTTCAGTGTGTGGTCAAAGATTTTCTGAAAAAGGAAACTTAAGAAAACACTCCAAAACCCACACTGGAGAAAAACCCTTTGCCTGCTCAGTTTGCGGTCAAAGATTCTCTGAAAATGGAAACTTAAGAAAACACGTTAAAACCCACACAGGAGAGAAACCGTTTGCCTGCTCGGTTTGTGGTCAAAGGTTCTCTGCAAGGGGAAACTTAAGAACACACACAAGGACACACACTGGGGAGAAACCTTTTACCTGCTCAGTTTGTGGTCAAACATTTGCAAGGAAGGGACATTTGAACACACACACAAGAACACATACTGGGGAGAAACCTTTTGCATGTTTAGTTTGTGGTCAAAGATTCTCTGTCAAGGGAAACTTAAATACACACATGAGAACACACACTGGAGAGAAACCTTTTTCTTGTTCAGTGTGTGGCAAAAGATTCACTGAGAAAGGACATTTGAACACACACATGAGAACACACACTGGTGAGAAACCTTTTGCTTGCCTAGTTTGTGATAAAATATTTTCTCGTAAGGCAACTTTAAACATACACACTAGAATGCACACTGAAGAGAAAACATTTTAATTTATTTTCCAAGCATTTTAAAATGCGTTGTTTTTAGTTTATTAATTGTAAAATGTGATTCAGGATGTATATATGTATGAATGCATTTTAACTGTGTAAAACACTTTGTGAGTGCTCTGCTCTCTCTAAGAAATGTATGGGGGGAAAATGCTTAATGTGTCTGTTCGGTCTGCAACTTTAGTTCATCAGCAGAAGTGGAACTTGAGGGTAGAGCAAGAATTTGACAAGACACAAGAATGTATGGGAAACCCTTCAGTTGCAGCCTGTGTGATAAATTATTCTAGATAAGTCAAGACATCTTAATTTATATAGTGCTTCCAAACAGCCATAGCTGTCACAAAGCGCTTTACAAATAACATAAAATATTAATAAAATCATAACAAACCAACAAATCTTTATCCATTTTTTTGTTATGTTTGAAGCTGTTATAGAAAAAAGAGGAGAGATTTGATCCCCTTTCAATAGTTAATCAGATGTCATGGTCACAGCATGCATGACATCACACACATTCATATCAGTAAGAATCATGTTTGTTGAGTTGTGTTACTGAGAGGTGCAGCAGTAAATGGCTTGAAATAAATTGCTACAAAACGGTCTCGCTTTTGAAACAAAACTTGTGAATTTTTTCGTGAGCTGAGATTGTGTATACAGGTATGGGATCCTCAATACAAGTTTTCAAACCGTGATGGTGTTCAGCCTATTGTTAGTGCCTGAATGTGGTAAAGTTAAATTGTAGTTGTTTTCAAGTAATTGTAAGGTTCCGTTCTTTTTCTTAAGTCTAAACACACAATTATTTGACTTACATTTAGGATTCTAAAGTGTTAAACTTAGTTGGACGCTCCAAATCAGAAGTGTCCAACCTTTTTCATGCCACTGACCGGTTACCGGTACATATAAACAAATTACTGTACGGTTATTAGTGTGCACACAACCCCCTGCCCCCTTGCTGGCCAAAACCTTGATTGTCACTTAAACTGTGAGTTAGCTTTTTTTCTCCAGCAATTTTGCATAATAAGTGCTCATAAGGAACAATGACCGAAATTAAAACACCATTATTAGATCTTGTGGAGTTCCTTCTTGCAATGAATGCTTTTATGATTAATTTGTGCTTCATACTATGTATGGTACGACATAAGCAAATCCAATATGACATTTATGTTAAAACGATTGTGGTGTTTACAAAAAAACAGGACATTCTGTGCTTAACTGCTCATGAATTATTATTATTATTGTCTTTGCTGCTGTTCTTTTTGTGTATCAGCTGGGTGCAAACCATGCACTAAAAGCGTGAGTCACTCAAGTCAATTATTCTGTATATGTGTGGTCTTTTTTTTGTTTTGTTTTGTTTTTGATATGGTATATTCAAAACGTCTCCATTATTTCTCGGACATTATAATTATAATCAGAATTTATATTTTAAGTCAATTCGATGTTTTGAGGTTTGAACAATGTCCAAGTGGTGTTGCCGTACAATGTCCTCCACTCACTGAAGCTCTAATCCATTGCTCGACGAAGTACGTTAGTATTCTTCTTCTTGTCTCTCTTCTTCTTGGTCCTGAATGTAGAGAAGCTGCTACACAGTACATCCTATCACGACTTCACTGGAGTTAAACATCAGTACTTCAACATTCCTGTCCGGAACTCCTCTCGGTGCATTTTGAAGCTTAGTGTAGCTAAATTTAGCGAATGCTAGCTGGCTAGCCGCGAACAAAGAGACACGTTTGTTGGCGACACATCGCGAAGCAGAGATCAAGTGTGAATGTAAAGTGATATGATGGTCGTCTGAAAATGTGCACAAAAAGTTTGAAAGAAGAGTACGAGGAGGAATTTTGTGGAACAAAAGAAGAGAGCGAGCGACATCGTCAACTCCTGGACGCTGTTTTTGAGCTACCTCGACCGGTGTTACACAGAGCAGGTTTGTTCATTTCTTAAATTCTCACTTGTTTACCACTACTTTTTTCTTTCCTCTCTTTTAAAACAGTATTCACGTGTCACTAATGTCCCACGTAAATGTGTTATAAAATGTAGAGTAGTTATAACAAAGGGGCGGACTGGGACTTATATATTTATAACGAGAACAAGCTTTCCATTCCAATTAATATACTGTACACCATTATGCAATGAAACGGATTTTACGCTGAATGATTTTTATTAACATTAGTTAAATCCAGCATGTGGGAATTCTACAAAGTCACTAGTGCTGCCATATTGATTGTGGAAATTACATTGCCAGATGTAGGGGTTCTATGCTTGTCTCGATAAGAATCACTGACTGACTGTACATTAGTAGCTTTAATCATATTTAATATAACATTATTATTACCAGTAATTATACACTATTTGGGTTCGTTGGCGTACAATACAATGAATAACACATGAATTATTTGCCATCCTGAAAATCTCAGGTTTTCTACTTCCAGTTTCTGAATTGCTCAAGCGCCCTTGAAAGAAACATTGTGATTTTTTTTAACATCAGATCTATACATGTACCTGATAAACATGGGTAAACAATAATTCACAACATTAAAGTCACAATAAACTTTGTGTTTGTCTTCTTGCATCTTCCAGACATCCGTGGAGAATATGTTGGTCCTGAGCAGCAGGTGGCAGAGCCCTTTCACATTAAAGAGGAAGAGGAGGAAGAAGGTCTCTCTGTCATTAAGGTGGAAGAGGAGCCAGAGCACCCCTACTTTAAAGAGGAAGAGGAAGCTAATGTCACTAATTTGCTGAGGTTTATCCCTTTAAAGACGCAACATGATGAAAACAAAGTTCAACGTGAGCAGAACAGAAGGGCTGAGGCTCCAAGCAGCAGCTCAAGTCAGCACATGACTCCAGAAGGTGATGGAGCCATTTGTGGAGGATCACAATCAGGCAGCCTCTTAGCTCCACTATCGGATGGTGATGACATATCGTCACAGTCACCTGACACTGATGATGACACCAAGGATGATGATGATGATAATGATGAACACTCTAAAGGTGATACGACGTGTCACACTGACAACAAACACTGGAAATGTTCTCAGTGTGACAAAGCCTTTGTCTCCAAGTCTCTCTTGAAAAGACATGTAATGATCCACACTGGAGAGAAACCTTTTTCCTGCTCAGTTTGTGGTAAAACATTCACTCAAAGAGCCAATTTGATAACACACACAAGAACACATACGGGGGAAAAACCTTTTTCCTGTACTGTGTGTGGTCTAAGATTAACTTACAAGAGTAGTTTACCAGCTCACATGAGAACACACACTGGAGAGAAACCTTTTGCATGCTCAGTCTGTAGCAAAAGCTTTTCTGGAAGGGAAGCTTTAATCAAACACACAAGAACACACACTGGAGAGAAACCTTTTGCATGCTCAATTTGTGGTCAAAGGTTCTCTGTTAAGGGAAGCTTAAGATCACACACGAGAACCCACACTGGAGAGAAATCTTTTGCTTGCACAATTTGCGGTCAAAGATTCATGTGGAAGGTACAACTGAATACACACAGACAAACACACACTGGGGAAAAACCTTTTGCTTGCCCAGTTTGTGGTCAAAGATTCTCTGCAAAGGGCGGTTTAATAAGGCATACAAGAACACACACTGGGGAAAAACCCTTTGAATGCTCAGTTTGCAGTAAGAGCTTCTCTGTAAAGGGAGATTTAATAAGACACACAAAAACACACACTGGAGAGAAACCCTTTACCTGTTCAGTATGTGGTAAAAGCTTCACTCAAAGGGTAAGGTTATCAGAACACACAAGAACACACACTGGGGAGAAACCTTTTGCCTGCTCAGTTTGTGGTGAAACCTTCTCTGTAAATGGGCTTTTAAAAAGGCACACAAGAACACACACGTGTGAGAAACCGTTTGCATGCTCAGTTTGTGGCAAAACATTCTCTTTAAATGGACGTTTAATAAGGCACTCAAGAACACACACTGGGGAGAAACCTTTTGTATGCTCAGTTTGTGGTAAAAGCTTCACGGAAAAGGATACTTTAAAAAGGCACAGAGGAACACACACTGGAGAGAAACCTTTTACCAATTCAGTCTACAACTTAAGTTTAGGATTGGAAAATGTTCATCCTGAGCAGCATGAGTGGAGCTCCAGGGTGGAGCAACAGGAGCCAGAGCCATCCCACCATAAAGAGAAAGAAGGGCCAGAGCCATGTCGTGTTAAAGATGAGGAGGAAGATATCATTGAATTGTCATTGACTGATGTCATTGTAAAGACTGAAGATGATGAAGACAGCCAAAGTTAGCAGAACTAAAGGGCAGAGCCTCCAAGCAGTAGCTTAAGTTAAAACGGGAACCTCTCTCTCTCTTCATTTCAAGCAGTTTGTCTGTTGTCTAATAATTTAATCTGCTAGATGTTCAGGCGCAGTAGTTATCCTTTACATGACACACTTCACTTGCTGTATCCTGATCCTTCTTCTGATCATGTGTTGATAACTCCATTTTATGAGCCATCTTCACAGTTAGTTTAACTGCTAGTGGTGTGAATGCAACCCTTCGGTGCATCTGCGTACATTTGAGGGACAATCTTTTAAGATTGCTTTATTAAGCAATCTGTAAAATGTACTCCTCTGATTGAAACATAAAAAGATGTATTTAAAACCTGTGGGCAGTATTTTATTTTGAAATGGCCTGGACAGAACCATCAACAAAAAAAAAAGAAAAAAAGCAAATTGGCGAGTTTTTGGGTGAATAACAAAGAAACAAAATGACAAGTGCTTTGTGAATGCCAAACTGCTAATACGCAACGCCAGGTGTGGGCTAATTGGTTCTCTATGGCCGGAGTCCTGCAGGTTTAGATGTTTCCCTTCTTCAACACACCTGATTCCAGTGAACAAGATCGTTATGAGGCCTATTCTTGCTGATGAGCTGATTATTTGAATCAGTTAGCTCCGGCCCAGCCAATAGCACAAAGTCCCCCTTCTTTTTTTAAATATAATATTGTTATGTTCATATTTTATTGTTAAACAATCAAAGACGTGTTAAGGAGTGATGGACAAATGACAAATAAAGATGCGGTGGAAAATAAATGGATTTCCATTGCACTATATAGCCTTTATCTTTAAACCAAGAGCACCATCTAGAGGAGTAAAAAATGCAAGTTTCATTTTCCCACCTTGCATCATACTGTTATTTAACTAAAACAAAAGGATAGAAATGATTAGATAGTGGAGGCATTTCCAAGACTACTTAAAGCAAGGCAAGGCAGCTTTATTTATACAGCACAATTCATACACAAGGTAACTCGATGTGTATTACATAATTTCCTTTTTTTCCAATTTCTAAAACACACAATTCTGCAAACTAGGCGCATTTAATCAAAAATACTTAACACAATTCACAGAACTACACAACCGAACTGCAAAATCCCTCACTTATCCTGCGAAATGAAGCACTGCAACCAAAACTAAATATAGCTTTACCAAAATCAAACTTTTGCATCAAGTAGCACACACGTCATTCATGTTACCAGATTTCTGTCTCATCAACTACACAATGTTGGACATAATGAATTGTAATCTCATCTAGTATGATTTGCCGTAATACTAAAATAGTTCAAATTGTAGAACATTCTTCAGATTGTTCACATGCACAGAAATATTTGAAGATACACACATGCTGTTGAATCTTTTTAACAATTTAAATTTACTATTTTTTTCACCAACAAGTCAGTGCAACATATGCACAGCAGATATGTTTATGTCGTGGCGGTCGTTCCAGAGAGTGATAATAATTTTCAACCTACCCTTAAAAGCATTCTTCTTCTTTTTCCTCTTCTTCTTCTTTTCCTTTGGGCTTTTCCCTTCAGGGGTCGCCACAGCGAATCAGTTGCCTCTGTCTAACTCTGTCCTCTGCATCCTCTGCTCTCACACCAACTACCTTCATGTCCTCTTTAATTACATCGTTAAAACCTCCTCCTCTGCCTCCTGTCTTTTCTTCAGTGGCACTGTCTTCAGACCAATTAACATAGCTGGTCTCACCACAGTTTTTTAAACCTTTGCTTTCATTTGAGCTGAAACTCTATCACTATCACACGTCACAACTGACACTTTTCTCCACCCGCTCCAGCCTGCCTGCCCACGGTTCTTCATTTCTTTTCCACACTCTCCATTGCTCTGGACTGTTGACCCTAAATACTTAAACTCCTCCACCTTCTTGGTCTCTTCTCCCCGTAACCTCACTCTTCCACTTGGGTCCCTCCCGTTCACACACAGATACTCCGTCTTGCTATGGCTAACCTTCCTTCCCCTCTTTTCCAGGGCAAACCTCCACACCTCTAGCTTCTCCTCCACCGGTTCCCAGCTCTCACTACAGATTACAATGTCATCTGCAAACATCATAGTCCATGGAGATTCCTGTCTAACCTCGTCTGTCATCCTGTCCATTACCATAGCAAATAAGAAGGGGCTCAGAAATGATCCCTGATGTAGTCCCACCGCCACTTTGAACTCCTCCGTCACCCCTACAGCACACCTCACCACTGTTTTACAATCCTCATACATGTCCTGCACCACTTGAACATACTTCTCTGCCACTCCCGACTTCTTCATACAAAACCACAGTTCCTCTCTGGGGATTTACCCTGTCATAAGCTTTCTCCAGATCTACACAGACACAATGCAGCTCCTTCTGACCTTCTCTGTACTTCTCTATCAACATCCTCAAAGCAAATACTGCATCTGTGGTACTTTTTTTTTTTTGTGGCATGAAACCATACTGCTGCTCACAAATGTTCACCTCTGCCCTCAGTCTAGCTTCAACTACTCTTTCCCATAGCTTCATTGTGTGGCTCATCAGCTTTATTCCTCTGTAGTTGCCACAACTCTGCACATCTCCCTTGTTCTTAAAAAAATGGGCACCAGCACACTTTTCCTCCATTCCTCAGGCATCTTCTCACTATCTAAGATCCTGTTGAACAACCCAGTCAGAAATTCTGATGCATTCAGACTTTATTAATTTAAAAATAATTGAAAAACATGTTTTGAATGTTTCTTTAAGGGGAAGGAGAGGTTGAAGGTACAAGTGGACATCGATCAAGAGGCAGAGGAAGTAGTATTTAGGAAATGTTCCACAGATTGTCATCTGCAATTGTGAGTGTCATCATTGAGAAACAAGATAATTGCAGGCAAACTTTTGCAGTCACTTTTTTCTTTTACTTAGTCGGGCAAACACACAAACATGGCCTCCCGGGTGGGCTAGCGAACCCACACAGCCTGTAGTGCCTGCACCACAGGTAAGTGATGGTACCACTCCACCACCGGGAGCCCTTCTGCAGTTACTTCTATGTAAACGGGAAAGGGACTCCTTTTTTCATGACCATTCTGAAGGCACAGACAGCACAATCAGAACCACGTCTTTATCTGTTCATCATCTGAAGTCGGCTCCTTCAAGAAGATGTGGAGCAAGTTCTTGAATTCAGATATGCCTCCGCTTGAGTGAGGTGGAGTAAAAAAATAGCAATAAACTAACGGTAATGCCCGAACATGTGGGCAAGGAGAGCCACAGCTCTTTATTGAATGGGACAAAAACAAAATAAGAAACACTCACGAGGAGTATGAGGCAGACATCACACTGAATGTGGTAAACGGTCTACCCGACTGTCTCCAGCTCCTGATGTGACTCACTAGGTTACGCCCCTTAAAGGCACTCATCAACAGATACTGTGTATATGTGAGGCTTTCGACTTGATTGCAATTCACAAAACCTGTTTTCATTTCTTCTACATTCGCTTTTATGTTTGACTATGTTCTCATATTATTATTTTATAATACAGTTGTTTTGTCTTAATGGAAAGCATGTTAGTTTTTTTGTTGTGTTTGGAACAAAGTGATAGCATTTATTTTAACAAGTAAAATTGATTTGATTTACGATTTTGGTCACAGAGTGAATTGTAAGTCAAGGTACCATTGTATAAAATACAACATTTTACATTTACAGTTTTTTTTCCCAATTGCTAAAACACAATTTTGCAAACTAGGCTCGTATTATCAAACTACTTAACACAATTCACAAAACCACACACCCAAACTGCAAAATCCCTCACATATCCTGCAAAATGAAGCACTGCAACCAAAACTACATATAGCTTTACCAAAATCAAACTTTTATACCAAGTGGCACACACGTCATTCATATTACCAGATTTCTGTCACATCAACTACACACAGTTGGGCATAATGAAAAGCACTCTCATCTTTAGAATGCTTTGCCACAATACTAAAATAGTTCAAATTGTAGAACATTCTTCAGATTGTTCACATGCACAGAAATATTTGAAGATACACACATGCTGTTGAAACTTTTTAACAATTTGAATTTACTTATTTTTTTTTTCACCAAGTCAGTGCAACAAATGCACAGCAGATGTTTACATTGGAGTGAACAAATATATGCTCACGAAACAGTAAACTGAAAATTGCAGGAACAAAATATATAAAAGAGAGGCAACAAAAATTAGGCAGCCTCTCTCTCGCATTGTCAGTCCATGGTTGATGACATTAATCAACTAAGGTTGCTTTGTTTTCTTTTGAAAGTTGTTGTCTTCTTTGGTCATGAACTCCTCTACCAGTTCTACCTCTAGCTCTCACCCTCCTCTTGCTGCCACCTCTTCCATTGTTTTTGTAAAAAAAAAAAAAAAGTGTTTATCTGTGGTCTTTTTATAGTGCTTACTTCCTGATTGAGGTGGTAACAATTAACCAATGAGGTGTTTGGCCAGGCGGCACATATATTGGCCAATTAGCTCATGTAGCGTCATATTAAATGGCAGTGTTTTGAAATGGCAAACATGACCTTATGTCGGATTGTTGTGTCAGTGCATTTAAAAAGTGCCATTTTGAATTGCAAAATGTGTGTTAAGCTGAAAATGTTTTTTATTAGTTTTTGAGACTTGAGAAGATGTTTTGCACTCTGTGTCAGTTTAAATAAATCTGCTATACATGTCATTTTAGTGTTTTAACAATTAGGAAAACTAATACATGTTAAAACAGAAAGAAAAAAAACATTAAATATATTACATAAAAGTAAAAATATCAAAAGCAGTTACATTTGATAGACTGTAACATCTGCTAATGAAAAGCTTTGTCAGTTTTTTTTTGTGCTTATAAAAACAATATTTTCATGGATTGTTCTCAGTGGAACAGGTCATATCACCTATTAATTGTTCATCAAGATCAGTGTGAGGCAAGTGTGACATTATGTTGTCAATACATGATAGCGATAGTCGGCATTTGATCGTCCAGAGTGGTCTCCATCACCTTCTGTTGTCATGTGCTGACTCAAGCTGATGCTTGGAGGCTCAGCTCCTCGGGTCTCCTCACTTTGTCATCATCTTCACTCTTCACAGTGACAACAGTCAATGGAAACTTGGTGACATCCTCCTCATCGTCTTCCTCTTTAATGTGAGAGGTCTCCAGCTGCACGTCTTCCTTTTTAATATTGGGGGTCAGCTCTTGCTGTTCAGGATGAACATTTTTCACTCCTGAACTTAAGTTGCAGACTGAAGCGCTAACAGGTTTATCTCCTGTGTGTGTCCTTGTGTGTCTTGTTAAATGAACCTTCTGAGTGAATATTTTACCACAAATCGAACAGGCAAATGGTTTCTCCCCAGTGTGTGTTCTTGTGTGGCTTATTAAACTTCCCTTTACAGAGAAGCTTTTCCCACAAATTGAACAGGTAAAAGGTTTCTCACCAGTGTGTGTCCTTAAGTGTGTTCGTAATGTTGCCTTCACAGAGAATTTTTGGTCACAAACTGTGCAGGCAAAAGGTTTCTCACCTGTGTGTGTTCTTGTGTGTATTCTCAAGTTTCCCTTTGCAGAGAATTTTTGACCACATACTGAGCAGGCATAAGGTCTCTCCCCAGTGTGCGTTCTTAAGTGTGCGTTCAAAAGACCCTTCCAAGCGAATCTTTGATCACAAACGGAGCAAGCAAACGGTGTCTCGCCAGTGTGTGTTCTTACGTGTGTTCTTAAGTTTCCTTTTTCAGAGAATCTTTGACCACAAAATGAGCAGGAAAAAGGTTTCTCCCCAGTGTGCGTTCTTGTGTGGCTTATTAAACTGGCCTTCTCAGTAAAGTTTTTACCACAAATCGAACAGGTAAAAGGTTTCTCCCCAGTGTGTGTTCTTGTGTGCTTTGTCAAATTTCCCTTTTCAGAGAATCTCTGGCTACAAAATGAGCAGGCATAAGGTTTCTCCCCGGTGTGTGTTCTCATGTGAGTTGTTAAACTACACTTCTGGTTTACTATAAGACCGCACACTGAGCAGGAGAAAGGTTTCTCCCCAGTGTGCGTTCTCATGTGTCTTTTCAATGATGACCTGTTGAAAAAAGTTTTGTCACACTGAGAACATTCCCGGTGTTTGTTGTCAACGTGACTTGTCACATCACCTTTAGCGTGTCTATCATCATCAGTGTCAGGCGAGTGTGAAGATAAGTCGTCACTATCTGATAGCGGAGCTAAAAGGCTGCTTGATTGTGATCCTCCACTGACGTCTGCATCACCTTCTGCTGTCATGTGTTGACTTGAGCTGCTGCTTGGAGCCTCGACCTTTCTGTTCTCCTCACTTTGACGATCATCTTCACTCTTGAGAACGCCAGCAGTCACTGGCAGCTTGGTGATATAAGTCTCCAACTCTTCTTCTTTAACGTGGAGGGGTTCCGGGTCCTGCTGGTCAGGATGAAGACATCCTTTACTAACGTCTGCAAGACACAAAAACGCAACATGTAACATGCAACATACCGTGCATTTGCCATAAGTTCTGTTAATAGAGCTTTACGCCATCAATTGTGTAATAAACGAGCCAACTTGGCCACAATGGACTTAACAACAGACGCAAGAGAGTTTGCACTTTGCAAACACGGACGCTGGCGATAGAAACGAACTCGCTTTGTGACATTTATGGATTTTAATGGAACCAAACGTAGAAAAACATAACGGTAATTTTGTTGGTGTTTGTGTAAAATGTGCATATGTGTGCATAAGATAAGGAACGAGTATTTATATCCACTAAATTCAACTCACGTTCAACCTTATCTTTTTTTTTTGGGGGGGGGGGGGGTCGATTAATCGATGGAATAATCTCTAGGCAACTCCATTAAAAAAAAAAAAAGTTTACAGTGACAGCACTCATTTTTATGTCACATTACTGCTGCCTTAAATTCTCTATTAGCAATGTTACAAACACATGCAATTATATTTTATCAACAGAAAAAAAGCAAAAGGATACATCTCATAGGACAAATCCATATATGCTGGATCAATTTTGCATATTTTCTTGTATAGGCTGTTTAATGGCCTTCGCAACAGTAGCTGCCACTTAACCGCAAAATGCACAGCAGTCTGTTTAGTTTACAAATATCCATTATCTAAACTGTTTAACATAAGCTTTAAAATGATTCAGTTGTTCATCTAACCTTTTCAAGGTGCATTTTTTAAATGATCACTCTTGTATGTAAGATGTAAGCAAAAATCTGCCGCCATTTTAAATGCTTCTGACTAACCCTCAAATAAAGTTTAGATGCTCTAGTTGTCTTTTTTCAGTCATTTTTCTCGTCAAAGCACAAGTCATGGTTTGTACAGAGCTTCCACATAAACAGAGGAATCTCCCTTTTCAAAGGCATCAGTCAGGAAAAAGGTACAAAATAATTTTCACTTCATTAAATGTTTTTGTTTGTTTGTGGAAGTCTTTACAAATTGATTTGAGAAGATAATTGAAGGTATTTGTGTATTATTTCACATTAATGCAGGCCCAGTCTATGCCGGACATGGGTTACACATGATGCACGTCGTTTTAAAAACTAAATAAATCAATAAAAAGATATGTTTCTTGCTGGCTAATAAACAAGTATACGTGAACAAACCTGCTCTGTGTAACGCACCTTGTGGCTGGTTAATAACGCCGTCCAATAGTTGACGTTGTGGCCCGTTTTCATTTGCCCGAGAGAGCTCCTCCTCGTACTCTTCTTTTACAGTTTTTGCACACATTTTCCGACGATAATCTCAACACTTCATACTCACACTTGATTCGTGTTTAGTTATGTGTTGCTACCAACGCGTCTCTTTGTTAGCGGCTAGCAAGCTAAACCAAACTAGGCTAAAAAAGCTTCAACAACGTGGACCGAGACGAGTTTACCCCAACACCAAGATTTAATGGCAGACGTTTTATTCCAGTGAGGTGGTGCTATGGCTTTCTGCGTCGAGTTTTCCGTACTTCTGTAATGATTGGGGAATAATTATTTCGTGAAGCGCGTGTGAATAGCCACAACGTACACGGAAGTAAATTAGCAGCGGAAGTTGTTTGACATTAACTTCACTTGTAGTCTTGGGCAAACCTTTTTGCCAATGAAACGAATAAATAACGAAACAATGCTAAACTAGATAAAACAAATGATATCTGCAAACAATTTTAACAACAAAACGTTCAATTATAAATTAATTGGGGACAATTCACAACAACGCGCGTCGCAAAAGGCCACGTATGAAGGCAAGAACATCCGCTTCCGGGGAAAAAATCAACAACATCCGCGTCTGTTTGTTAGCTGCCAGCTTGGCTTTTGAATGAAGAAAGCATAAAATAAAATAGGGTGTATTATTCAATACGACGGCGTATTAGGACCACGTATGTATATGTACATGTATAAGGAAGGCAAATTCATAATAATGTTTGATTAATCCTAGACTTGTTAGACTATTATTCTGTCACTGACTAAGTTTAATTTTGTTTATTGATTTATTTTTCAAAGCGTTTGACTCTATTGAACATAATTTTCTGATAAAATCCCAGAAAATTTTTGGTTGTGGAGAAAAATTTTGCAAAATATTTTTTTTCTTCAAGGAAATTTACAGTTATGTTGCACTAAACCCGGGTGTAACACCAAGAATTTATGTATCTTGTAGTATTAGACAACGATGTAAAATTTCACAGGAATTATTCATACTATGCACACAATTAATGGCCTATCTTATCATAAACAATCAAGCGTTAGAGGGCATTAAAGTTAATAATAAAGAATTTAAAATTTGTCCGTTTGCAAATGACACTGTAATATTTTTTAAAAGATAAAGCAACGCTCCAAGACTTTAAATGTTATCTCTAAGTTTTCTCAGTCATCAGGCCTTCAACTTAATCAATCTTAAAAAAATGCCAATTATTACCACTCTATGATTGTTTGGACATAAGCTTAGAATCCATTCCGGTGAAGACTCAAATAAAATATTTGGGAATAGACATTACGAGATGTACAACTACGGGAATAAAAATATATAAAGGAAAAAATTTAAAAAAAATACTAAGAATTTTAATCACTGGTTAACTAGGGATCTGACCATTTTGGATAGGAGTTTATTAAAATCAGAAGGTATTTCATAATTAGTATACCCATGTTATTCACAAAATGTCACTCCACAAAATATCAAAAAGACTACTAAAATAATATATCAATACATTTGGCGCAATAAAACCCACTATATTAAAAAAAAAATCACAACTTGTAAGAGTATGACAAAGGCGGTTTAAAAACAATAGATTTAAAGCATTTCTAGACAAACCATTCTTTGTGGTTTTACATTCCAAAGAGTATTTTTTGACAAAGTAGGGGGTTTTGAATTTCTTTTAAAATGTGATTTTGAAATATCTAAACTGGCAGTGAAATTATCTGAGTATCATAAACAGGTGTTATATATTTGGAAAATGGTATTTACCTATAATTTTTCACCGCATGGCTCTACCTTATGGAACAACAGAGTAATTACATCCAATATGAAGAATGTTTATTCAAGAATGGTATGAGAAAAATATTATTTTTGTGATTGATATATTAGATAAAGGTGGTCAATGTTTAAGTTTGGAAGGTTTGGAGAGAAAATTTAACATAAGAAGCTCTATAAGAGAATATAATAACGTTTGTAAAGCGGTTCCTGTGGCCTTAACAAACACGATTAAAAAAATTACATACTTTATTCTAAAAGAAAAATCTTGCTGCCAAACATTTAATTAAAGCACATTTCTCTTAAAGATAAGAAGTGTAGTTAAAAAAAAAGTGTCAAACATTTTAAAATAAATAGATTTTATGATTTTGATGAAAATGTTCAAATTCGGGACAGGGAAAGTAAACTTACAAAGGATGATGTGAATTTTTTTTAAATGGCCAATTTCTCCTGAAATAAAAGAAATGCAATTTAAAATTTTACATGTTTTTTATCCAGTTGCAGCTATGTTGAAAAAGCAGTTTGGGCCTATGACCCATGCAGTTTTTGCGATCGAGAGAAGGAAATAATTGCTCATTTATTTTTCTCTTGTAGTATAAAAAAATAATTTTGGAATAATGTAACATTATGGATGCAAATTAAATTGGACAAACTAAATTTGGACCAAATCCTTCATGGTTCGACTAATGTACCAATCAAAGGAAGGAGAGTTTGCAATACAATAATAATTATTGGTAAATACCATATTCATAAATGTAAATGGAAAACTAGAAAGCCATCCATTGTTTTGTTTAAAGTTGAATTGCAGTCACACGGACTTTCAGATGGTTTGTGAAGAGGTCTCAAAATATTTGTGTTTTTGATATGTGAAACTACATAGTTGGCTTATAGAAATGTAAGAATGCCTTGCTGTTTCTTTTCTTTTATGTTTTTTTTTTTGGAACGCATATTATCTCCCAGCGAGAGTTTGTGTATTGTATTGTTGCGTGAATTTTTTGTTTATCAGATGGGCCTACAGTGCCTAATGTCATTTAAACCCTATTTTGAAGCCCTCGCTCTATTAAATTCCTACCTTGACAGCCTAGCACCATACTTTACACTTAAACTGCAGCTCTGCTTTGCAATCTGTTTTTAACATTTGTGTCTTCTTGTTAGTGGCTAGCAAGCTAAGCTTATTTGAGAAACTTCAAAGTGCTCCGAGACCAGTTTATCCAGACACGAAGATTTAGTTGGGATGTTTTTCTCCAGTGAGAAGATATGCCGTGTCAAGGCCTCAATTAATTGTATGAGCCTAAGTCACAAGTTTAAATGGCGGTCTTCCTCAGTAAATACAAGCTCTTCTCTCTTTGAAAAAGCATTGTTTTTTGGATCATTGTTATTTGTGAGGATTATTTTGAATTCAAAATGTGCTGAAATGTACAATACTATACTGTAACAACCTACTATAACGATCTGGCTGCAGAGGCAAAAGTGCTATATGAACAGAAATTAGTCGTGACCTTAGATCGGTGGTTCTCAACCCCGTTTCTCGGCGACCTCTATCTAGCTTGTTTTCCATGTCTACTGACTCCCTCACAGGTGGATTTGAATGATCAGGTAATCAGCAAGCTCTGCATGAGCCTGATAACAATCCTCACCTGTGCTGGCTGAGGGAGACATGGAAAACAGGCTGGATAGGGGTCCCTGTGGACTAGGGTTGAGAAGCACTGCCTTAGATGAATGTCCTTACAAACAGCCAAAGTCACTTGTACATTATTAAAAATCAAAGAATCAAAACCATGTGTGCATACAATTTAGGTCTTAAGTCATCTGAATATTGTACATTACTGTATACTAACATGTAAAGCCATAGAAAATTAAAATTGCAACATGTCAGTTTAGATGTAAAAAAACAACAAACAAACAAAAACTAGCATGTCATGTTAGCTAGTACGGAGCTGTCGTGGTTTGATCTCGGGTTAAGTTAGCCTGGTCGGGCCAAGAATAAGACATTTGCGTCAATTTCAGCAATTCAGATGAAGAAAAATGGGTGAAAGTCACTTCGAAGAGGTTTACTTCATTTACAGTGGTACCTCGGAGTTTGAACACAATTCGTTCCTGTGAAGTGCTCAAAGTCCAAATTGTTCAACATCTGAACCATTTTTTTCCCCCATAAGAATTAATGTAAATGCAATTAATCCGTTCCCAAGTTCCAAAAAACAGAAAATTCCTATTTCAAATTATATTTATGTTAAAATAAATAAATAAAAACATGTACATTCATTCCAACATTTAAAAAAACACTGCCAAAAAAATATTTTACCTTTTTTGTTGTGGTATGATGCATCAGAATGAAAAATGCTGTATTAATGCATGCTTTAGTTCGTGCTAAGTTAGTGGATTTTACTTTATGCATATTAAGACTACTAAGGGGTCCATGTGCTCTGTTTAGCGTCAGGCACATTGTTGAACAGCTAAAAGGGGTTATTGTGCTGGTATTTACGGAAGTAGTCACGATAGTTACAACGACGCCTAAATCCACTATGGTTTGTAGCACTGTACGTTTTTCTTTGCTGCCACTGGCACTGCTGTCTTTCTTTGGGCCCATGTCGAATAAAATTGCCCTGAAAAAAATTAAAATGCACTTGCGAATGTACGGAGCACCTCCGGGAGTATTCACCCGCTCTGACTGGAAATGAGCAACGCTTCGTCTCGACTACCGCAACGTGAGCATTCGGCATCGCTCGGCTTTACTCGGTTACCCGTTCAAGGTACGTTCGACTTTGCTTGATTTGTTTGGGTGTTCGAATGCCGAAATTGAGGTCAAACTCCGAGACATTTTTTACTCAGATTTTTTGGTCAATGTCCAATTTGTACAAGTTCCGAGACGTTCAAACGACAAGGTTCCACTGCATATAGATAATGATGTAAGTTGGTTAACGCCTAAAATACGTAGAAAACACAATAATATAGTTAATGCACACTCAAAAATTATTCTTATCATTAACTTTGGAAGTGCAAACTACAAAGCAGTGTGATCTTGGTTAGCCTACATTTAAAACTGTCCAGTCACTCTCTTTCACTACTTATACACATTTTCTCTGACCCTCAAGGTCAATGGGAAAAACATGGAATGATAATTCAGTTTCCGTATTGTTATGATTGGAACATCCAACCGTACAACAACTTTTAGGCATGATTTTCTAAGAGCTTTGTATGTTAGTCACAGGCAAAAGCAATACAATACGTTTTCACCGTGTAAGAGGTGTTGCGTTGTGGAAATACCAGAAATTCCCGGATGTTGGGAATTGTCCATAGTACTACTAATTCAGTGGGAAATTATTTTCATGTTATGTTTTTACAAAGACGCCACCAGTGCATTTTCTTTTCACATTTATAATGGAAGCATTCAAGCAACAAAAGCATGCAAGACTAAAACAATTCCAGCCAATTAAGTCAAATCACTCCACTATAACTCGTAATAAAAAAAACATGCATAGGGTAACAAGCAATAAAACACGTGAAACAATAAAACAAGCTCAAACATTACACTGCAGCTCGTAATAAAAAAAAACATGCATAGGGTAACATACAACAATCAACATTAAATACCTATTTTAAGACAGTCAACCTGCATGAACAAGTACAAGGTGTGGAGGCTCCTATCAGATTTAGGAGTGGGAAACCTTCAGACCCATTGGAATTTGCAGCACCTGCTGAGCTGCAGCCTCTCTAGCTCTCTCCAGTGTGGTTGTAGCAGAAGGTCCTGGCAAGATCCTAACCTGCCCTGGGAAGACACCTAGCCCAAGGATACTCACCTGATAGTTAAGGTGGAGGAATCCATCAGGCATAACACGGTTATGGATGAACTCAAATCGTGGCATAGCTATTCCAGCCAAGGCACATTTATTTTGAAGTTCAGTCACTGGAGAGGGTGACAATGCTACAGGCAAGAGACGCTGATGGGAAGCTGGTGTACGGCGGATAATGGGTCCTCCCACATTTCTGCAGAAATCCGAGGAAAAGAACGAAGGGAGTTCTGGACCAGGAGAAGGCTCGGCTAAAATCTGAGAGACGTTCGCCTTGGAGTATGGAATCTTTGGGGTTGGAGCCACGAGGGATTTCGATTTCTGAGGAAGGAGCGACTCATCTGAGCTTGGCTTCATTGGGCGCATCCACTTGACTGAGATGCGCAAGGCAAACAAATTCTGAAACGCTAGTGACAAAATCATGCGCATTAGTAGGTTATATTTAACAAAGCGTGAAAAGAGGATCAATTATAATCAAGTTGGGATGGTGCGTAAAAATTGAATCAGCTACAAAAGAAAACAATAATGTAGAAACTGATGAACATTATTGATTTTGGCAAATATTCTCTTATTTTGAATATGCAAAAACATGTTCTAAAAAAGTGTGAAATGACTGGAAAACTTGAGGAATGCTGAAAAAAAAAAACACTTGTTTGGAATATTCCACAAGTGAACAGGTCAATGCTTGTACATGATTGGGTAAAAGGAGCATCCCCAAAAGGCTCAGTTGTTCACAAGCAAGGATGGGGCAAAGTTGTGTATAAATTAGGGGTGTCAACATGTGTGCGTTCATTTTGAGTTAATTAAAAATTCCTTTAACGCCCCTATATATTTTTTTACGCGTGATTAATGACCGCCCCTTACTTGGAAAACCTGTACTGGGGGAATTCCAGTCGCAACGCAGCAGACACGTTCACGTCAAAATTTAGCAGTAATACATTTAATAATAATGCATATATTTGTGGAGACTGGGGTCAAGTTGTATTTTACAATAAAAAAAGAACTTAATGTTAAAGTTATTTCATGTTAAAGAAAAATGCACTGAGCTGTCACCAATGTCTTACAAATGCAATTTTGCCATCTAGTGGCAGAAAAATGACCTCAACACAAATTAATATCACACAATTTTTTTATAGTACAATACACCTTTTTAACTTTAACAAAATTTTTATGATTATGAAATTACTATATTGAAGACGCAGCCATATTACTATTTTACATTTCTTTCCACTTCGATGTTAACAAGAGTATGAAAACTTAAATATAAAATTATATAAAATATATTATTGTACATTTAGAACATATGCAATTTGTGATTAATTGTGAGTTAACAATTGAAGTCATGCAATTAATTATGATTAAAAACTTTAATCGCCTGACACTCCTAGTCGTGCAACAGCTGAACGATTACGTGTCCACTAACAATCGATATGAACCTTTTCAGTCAGCATTCAGGGCCGTTCACTCTACTGAGACAGCCCTTGCTAAAGTGACTAATGATCTTCTAGCAATGGACTCCAATACCTCGTCAATATTATTATTACTCAATCTTAGCGCTGCCTTCGATACCGTCGATCACAACATGCTGCTAGAACACCTTCAAACATGCACTCTCGTGGTTTCGTTCTTACCGTTCAGAAAGAATGCACCGTGTAATCCATGGCTGTGCGACCTCTGAGCTATGCATTTGGAGTCTCGCAGGGGTCCGTACTTGGCCTTCTACTGTTTAACATTTATATGCTTCCGCTCGGTGCTATTATACGTAAATATAACAAACTTTCACTGTTATGCCGACGATACTCAATTATATTTGCCTCTAGAAATAACAAACCCGCACAACTGCTGTATTCTGGGGTCGTGCCTCGCCGACATTAAACAATGAATCTCGTTTAATTTTTTGCTCCTCAACCCAGACAACACCGAGATGTTGATTGTCGGTCCCGCTTGTCATCAGCATCTGTTTACAAACACCTCTTTAAACCTCAATAAATGTATTATAGGCCAAAGTGACTCAGTAAAAAATCTTGATGTTATATTCAACCTATCTCTCTCTTTCCAAATGCAAATTAAAAATATTAGTAGAACTGCTTTCTTTTACCTTTGCAATATTGTTAAAATTCATCCTATTTTGTCTGATGGAGATGCAGAGACTATAATTTAATTAATAGTTTGTTACGTCTCACTTCGACTACTGTAATGTATTACTCTCTGGTCTTCCCATAACCAGTCTTAAAAGTCTGCAGTTAGTACAAAATGCTGCAGCTAGACTTTTGACGCGGACGAGAAAGTTCGATCATATTACCCCGATACTAGCCAACTTGCATTGACTTCCGGTCCACTTGAGATACGATTTCAAGGTTTTGTTACTTACATATAAAATACTACACGGATTAGTGACTTCCCATCTTGTCGATTTAATAGTACCGTACGTTCCGACACAAAACCTTAATTCGCAACACGCTGGTCTTTTGGTGATCCAAGAGCCAAAAAGAAGTCTGCGGGTTCAAGAGCGTTTTTGATTCGGGCTCCAGTGCTCTGGAATGCCCTACCCTCGGAAGGGCAGAGCCGCTTTTCCGCTGTAGAAACGTTTAAATCGCGTCTTAAGACTCATTTTTCTACTCTTCCATTTGGCTGAATTATGTGGGCCTGGCCTACATCAGATTGTATAGAAATTTGGTGATTGTTTTGTTAAACCTGGAAATGAGTCAGTCATTTGTTTGTAGTTTTTTGACATGAAACTATGAATACAGTGTTCCCTCGCTATAACGCGGTTCACTCTTCGTGGCCTTGCTGTTTCGCGTTTTGTTTTGGTGCAATTTTGCATGCTTTTTTTTACAGTAATGTACCCATTTTAGAAAATTTATGAAGGTTTGAACATTGATAATGTTTAAACAAGAAATATGAAAAATGTAAATGCCTCAATGAGAAAAGTGTATAAACTGTGTGGTGAGGGGTTTTAACCCTAACCCTAACCCTTAAAACATTTATAATAAATGTAAAACATAAAGCTAACTACTTCACAGATTTATTGTGGGCATTCTTTGGAACCTAACCCAGCGGAAAACGAGGGAACACTGTTAATGTTACCTTCAAGTTAGTAGTCAAATTTTTGTTTGGCTGCTCCAAGTGTGTTTTAATTGAATGATAACGTGCTCAAATGACTCTTTTAATGTGAAAGGTTGCTGAGTCTAAGGGCCCGTTCATACGAGGACGCTTGGGGGAAGAAACCCCCAAAAAAGTGCCTTTTGTTTAGACGGTGATGTTGTTTTGGGGTCTTGAAAACGCAAACGTTTGAAACCACCCACCAGAATGGAAAAGTTGAATACGCTCTGTCGTTGCGTTCCCATATACACGGTCCAAAACGCAAAACTCTGCTCACGTCACGTACGCATTTCCGTCACATTATACATGTGACGGCCAGCCAGCTGCTGCTATAATAAACCAACAGGAGTCGTTCCAGCGTCAAGTTTTTTTCCCCCTACTAGTAACGGTCATTTTGGCGTCACTCATTCGTGGCACATGAGTGACAATCAGATAAGAGATCAGATTGTGCCGTGGCCCGGCCTGGACCAGTGAAGGCCAGCGGCGATGGCCGGCAGTGAGCAGGCAGCCTGGGGGACGGTCTCTTGGTCGAGCCGCTGCAACAGAATCACCGCACTGCGCCCTCTGCCCAGGTTTTTCAAGCATGTGCACGGACGGAAATCAAGGCATCACCTTGCTGCCTGGTAGAATTCCATACACGCTTGCGTCACCGTATGTATGCAAATGTTCTCTGAAAAACGCTTGTCTACACGCAAAATAAAAAGTGGAGACGAGACGCCATTTTTTAGTCTTCTATTCAGATCGTCCTCGTATAAACGTAGCCTGAACTTCTGACCACAACTATATGTCCATCTCCTGCAGTTGCAGTTCACTCACCTTTCACCAGTTCCCTCTTTGCCATAGAAGCTATATAGTGAGATGAGAAGACAACGACAGCGGATACACCCTCTATTTCAGGTCCAGACCTCAGAGAAAGGCTCTCAACCCCTTGAATCAGTCCGCGGAGTACCTGGTGGTTAGAAAAATGTTAGAAAAGATTAGTAAGTTTGATCATCAATAGTATAATTATGCTAATGAAACATTTCCTTGTAAAACATGCTGTTTCACAAATGAGATCCCGGAAAGAGATAAATCCTGGAATACAGCAAAATGAATTCAGAGATTTGTTTCTAAATTCATTACATATGTTTGAAGATAATTGCTGAAAACTTGCCAAGACTGACAGCAATGCACGGTAGTTCTGAACTGCGGAAACTTACTGGAACGTTAAACTGTTTTTCACCATCTTGGTTTTCCTGATGTTTTAATTTTTTTGCGTGGCTAAAACGGCACCCAATGAAACAATTCATGAATTGAGCACCTTTGCTCTCTGTGGCAATGGCGAGTTGCTTAGTTAGAATTACTTGGCCAATTCCTACCACTACAGTGTGCAGTTAGCAAGATAGCTAGCTAGCTCGCTATGCTTTTGTCCTGTAAGTGCATCTTCCTTGGATGCCACAATTTACAATTTAAATTTATTTTAACTCCCAAATGTTATGCACTTTGTGTTATTTAGGCTACAGTAATATGTTGTAATGCAAAGCATTGTGGGTAAACCATCAGGAAGTCATGTAGTGTGAGCCAAGGGTTAGGGGTTGGCAAGAAGATGATGCTGTGAAAAAGCCCGGTGCCTGTTCATTGGCCGAGAGGAGCCCCGGTTAGCTCGTGAGCTAGCTGCCACAGGAGGATATAAGTAGCTGAAGAATAAAATTCATGCTGTCTACACAATAGCCATGTTCTACTGCACGACCAGTGCCAACCATCCAGCAGTATACAGTACATATTGTTATACAAGGGTAGTGAGAACCCTGCAGTACCTGAAGAAACATTTCTTGCTTGGTGTCGGCTGGTAAATCTGCGATGTAGAGGCGCCTCTTCTCTGTGCTTTGGCATACAAATATCTGAAAACCTGGCTCAAGCATGTGACCATTTAGCTGGCGTATAGCATTTTTAGCTACACCTGCTGAACCGTATTTGGCATAAGCAAATCCACGGTTTTGCCCGCTGAAGTTCATCATGAGTCGAAACTCCCACAGTGGCCCCACAGAGCTAAAGAGGGGGAGCAGCGTGTCCTCGAAGGCGTTTCGTGGGATGTGGTTGATGAAAACCTCACAGTTAAATCCAGGGGCTGGGTCATCCCACACTTTCATTGCAATGGAGAGAAAGAGATAGCAAGTGATAATTCAATTTAAAAAAAAGTTTTGAGGGTTTGACGAGCTAAGACAGGAAGTCAACAAACTAAATTAAAAAAAAAACCACCATCGAGCAGCTAAATCTACTAATAATTGCAAGATGCATTCTAAAAGAATTTCACATTTAAAACTCATAACGAAGGAAATTCTGGAGAACTGTATGCATTGTAGTTTAAATCTTGTATACATTAATTGTATGCACGGAGTATGAAGAAATTACTTTCAGCCGTGTGGAACTAGTAGTAATAGTTTGTTATTATATAAATAAACATCATTAGAGATAAAACTGAATATCACTATAGGTTATTGATCCATCCATTTACTACCGCTTATCCGGGGTCGGCACGCTGGGGCAGCAGCTTTAGGAGAGAAGCCCAGACTTTGTTCTCCCCGGCCACTTCAACCAACTCCGGCGGGATCCCAAGGCGTTCCCAGGCCAGCCGAGGGACAGTCTTTCCTGGGTCACCCCCGGTGCCTCCCGCCGGTGGGACATGCCCGGAACACCTCTCCAGGGAGGCGTCCAGGAGGCATCCGAAACGGATGCCCAAGCCACCTCAACTGGCTCCTCTCCACGCGGAGAAGTAGTCCCTCCCGGATGACCGAGCTTCTCACCCTATCTCTAAGGGAGAGCCCGGACACCCTACGGAGGAAACTCATTTCGGCTGCTTGCATCCGGAATCTTGTTCTTTCGACCCACAACTCGTGACCATAATAGGTGAGTGAGGGGAGGAACATAGATCGACCGGTAAATTGAGAGCTTCGCCTTTTGGCTCAGCTATTTCTTCACCACGACGAGGTTCCTGTGGGGACGTCTCCCCACGCCTCACGGCTAAAAAAGGTTGGGAAACACTGTTCTAGAGCACCAGACAATAACCTCAGTTTTGCTGCATTTGCACCATAGAACGTGACAATAAAGGCTTTCTATTTGATATCATTTACACTTTCTGTGCAGCACTTTGTAAAAGTTGTTGATTTTGTCGTCTATAAACAAATGAGTTGAGAATCTGAAAAAGATGTGAAAGTTTTTGTACACATGGACTTGCGTGAGCACTTTTTTTCATTGTTATTGTTATACATTAGTCTAGCGACCGGAAGTTAATACCCAAATGTGGGAATGGTGAGAGCAAAGAGTTCATTCTCACCCTCAGGTGGTCCCCCATACTTCCGCTGGCCATTAACTTGAGAGATCTTTGTATTTGTTGCTTTAAGCCAGGTTTCCAGTGCCAGCAAACGTTCCTTACCCACCATCTAAGAAGAAACCAAGAAGAAACTCACTGTGAAAATTCAGAAAGTAGAACTAATTAAAAATATTTTTTAAATGACTTAAGTTAAGAAATGTTCTTTGTAAAAAGAAAGATCTATTTGTATTCAGATTCTTCAGAGGCAGGCTGAATAGTTCTAGTTCACACCTGTAACATTTAAGGTAAACTCTAATGTTCATCATATGTTTGTAGTCAGAAGTTTATATACAATGGGCATAAGGCACATTTCATACACACGTTCAAACTGTGATTCGCGTTATTAAAAGTATTTACAAATAAATGAACTGAAGAAATTTTAAAACAAAGTAAAGAATTAAAAATTAGCCAACTAAAATTACTAAAAGATACTGTGCCAGAAAAATATGTTAAAAAATAGATTTTTATAGCCCAGTTTTAAAAGCATTCAGTTGGGGCTGACTTCACTTCTGTTCGCAGCTAATTACCATTTGCATGCAGCACAACAGCTCAATGCTGCTTGACCATGTTTACTTTGAACTCTGGGCTCCACTAATTGATCATGTTTACTTTGAACTCTGGGCTCCACTAATTGATCTGAGCCTGCAAACCTAAGAGCCCTACTGGGTTCATATTCCGTTAAAATTTGTCAAATGTATTTAAGGTCTAAATCACAGCTTGTTGATGATTCCAGCAGCTGAACCGTTTCCACTACAGATTTTTGATCAACTGGTTATCTTTTTCCAAAATCAGAACATTTGTTTTACTACCAGACATTTTGAATGGTATTTTTCCTTTTGATAGTTGTATTTAATTTGATCTTGAATCAATTTAAATGGTTTAAGTTTATTTGCTATTTTCATAGTTGCATTGAATTTGGTTAGATAGTTAAATATTATATGTTTAAATAAAAGGACCTAAATTCAGCCATTTTCTCTGGGTCTTTTATTTTGAATTGTGTAAAAAAAATAAAAATAAATCATCTATATCGGCTAATATGTACTCATATCATGATACACTTTTCAGTTATATTGCCCAGTCCTATATAATGATGTGAACATTTATTTATTTAAACTTAAAATGGCAAATTTGTCATTTTGCCAAACATTTTATATGTTGTTTACAGGGGTGTCAAACTCATATTAGCTCAGGGGTCACATGGAGGAAAATATATTACCAAACGGGCCGGATCTGAAAAATCATGGTATATCATTTAAAAACAATTGCAGTCAATTATACGCAGATTTTCGATATTTGCGGGCCAGCCCTAAAATTGCAGGGCTTAACTGTGAATATATTGTCCCAAAAAAATAACGCAAATGGAACGCGGCAACACTTTGCCCGTATGAGTTCCAGGCATGCTATATCTACCTATTTTGCATATACAGTCCTGCTCACCATTATTGGCACCCATGAAGGTAAAGTACATAATGTGGAATATCTTCTGAGAAAAAATGAGTTAAGGAAAACATTTTATTTTTTTATAGAAAACTTGTGTTCTATCTGAAAGACCAAATGATTTAAAACAATTTTAAACGATAAACAATGGGTGTAAAAAAATAGAAAACTTAAAACGTCCTCTGTCACTGGTATTGGCACCGGCACCCTTTCATGTAAATTAGTATGGCTACACATTGTGACTCACATTTGGTAAATCACAAATGAGCTTGTCTGCAAGGGAAGAACTTGTTTTTAAGTACTTAAAACTTGTTGTTTTTTTAATCAAGATGTTGCTTCAATAAAAGTGTTAACACTATCACAACTACTGTGCTAAATGACAAATGAACTCCATCTTTATAAATCACGTGATTGATGTCCGTGCGTCCTGCGGCTGCCACAGGGCTGATCTGAGCATATAAACGGCAGATCGGAATGGATCACGTCACATGTAAACAGATGAGCAGAGATCTTCATTCGGAATGACTAAAAAGTCTCCATGTAAACCCGGCTAGTGCTACCAGTGCAAAAGTTAGTGTAGAGCCCTGAATATTTTTTGTTTGGATTATTTTGCATCAGAGAGTGCTGACTTTTAATTTGGATTTGAGATTTGCACAATATATGTTGTTATCCAAAGTAAAATTATTCTTTCATTGTTTTTTTTATCCATATAGCTTTTATAAAGGACAATGTTAACCCATAAGCAAATTATTTATTTAAAAAAACCAACAACTTAATTCTATACTGTGATATATGCCGTTAACGTGAAGGGATGCAGTTTATACCGTGATATGAATTTTGGGCCATATCGCCCAGCCCTACTTTAAGTAGCGTGTAAAATAATGACATCCAGAGCAATTCCTTTTTTTTTTTTTTTACCTAAAGCCCATTAAAAAAAATCCCATACTAATAATATAATATAATATAATAATAAATTGCCAAATGCAGAAACATCAATGTAAGTTATCACGATGTAGTGGCTCTCGCTAACAGACAGAATTAAGTAACCGGAATTAGGTTAAAAAATTCAGAGCAATTCCGTGTACAAGTTGCATTGCTCATCTGAGGATTGCTTGTGAAATTCTGAATTTATATACTTTGATTGTGGCCGGCTGATTAATTGGTCCGACATTACTCTTTTTTTTTTTTTTTTTTTTTTTTACTTTACAAAATTGTTTTGCGGGCCGGATTAAAGCCATGTGCGGTCCTGATACGGCCCGCGGGCCATATGTTCGACACCCTGGTTTAAAAGTTAAAAAATAATAATAATAATAATAAAATAGTTGATGGTTTTATAACTACAGTTATGTCCCCCAATTCATTCAGTTCAGCAAAAAAAAATCAAGAGTACCGAAATGCATCAAAAATCGCTTTATCTAATTGGCCCCTAAAACGGTTTGTATGGATTAAGTAAACGACTTGATGTGTTTAAATTATATCGCCATAATTTTTACAGAATTATTTGTCGGTAATTAATGGTCAATCGTAAAGAGATCAACTGTCTGAGACGCGACAATTGCGCAGTATGTTGATTTAATAGTGCGTCATTAAACGAGCACGCTCGGCAAATAGAAAACACACCAAAAGTCATGCAACATTAAGTCGATTGAAGCATGCAGCATCCTTGCACGACACTTTTCCAACGAGTTACAGTGCTTTACAGACCTACAGCACATTGCGGGACACTTTTCCAACGAGTAGAAACCGTACATTAGTAGGCCTAAACGCCAACAACAATGCCATGCTCGTCAATTTGTTGAAGGCCAACTAGCTGTGTTTACATTCAACTAAATATACACAATTTACCCGGGGAGGAAACAGCCTCCTAAACACGCACAAGCAACAATACTTAAGTACACGGGGCATTTTGTTTTGTTTTGTTTTTTTTTGTTTGTTTTTTTGCTACCTTCATCTGCATGTCCATCCTTGACGGTGTTTTGTGTCCTACGCTTGCAAGGCCTGAGGCGATGTTGTTGACAGGCCAACTTTGCAACTCAACAGGCGAGATAGCTCCACCCCAAGACACCACGTTCCAATTTAGTATGCAAATTGTTTTTCTCTGTTTTTTATAGTCTATGCACTCAGTGTAGTTTTCAATTCGTCAGCTGTTATAATTCAGAATAGTTTGTTGTTGTTGCTTTGTTGGAATGATTTACAAAGCTCCTAATGCCATTTTTCAAAAATGCCTTTTTCTTCTATCCATATTATATAAACTTATACTGTGCTAAGAGAGGCGGAAGCCTTTAGAGGGACTCCTAGGACAGCAACACAAATGTGGATCGAAAGCTCAATAACAGGGAATGAGAAACTTCAACATTTATTTCACAAATTCGTTTCACAAAGTGAAATATTTCAAACCTTTGTTTGTTTTAATGTTGATGATTATGGTAGAAAGACACACACACACACACACAAAATCCAGTGTTTCACAAAATTAGAAAAAAATTTCTGTGACCAACAACAACAAAAAGATCTCAAACACAGAAATGTTTGTCTGCATGTTTGTCATCTGCCCTCACAAACTTTGTTGGGCTTCTTTTTACTTCAGTTACAGCATCAAGTTGTCATGACATGGAGACGATAAGCCTTTGGCACAGTTCGGGTGTTATTGTAGCTCAGGATGCTTTGATATTGGCATTTAGATTGTCTGCATTTCAGGGTTTCTGTTCCCTCGTCTTCCTCTTGACAATACAACATCAATTTTCAATGGGGTTCAACTAAGTCAGGTGAGTTTGCTGCCCAATCAAGTGCTGTTATTGCTATTAAAGCAGGTATCGGTAGTTCTGGCTTTGTGAGCAGGTGCCAAATCCTGCTGGAAAATAAAATCCTTGTCTCCAAAAATCTCAGCAGCAGCGGCAAGTCTGAAGTGTGTTGACTGTGGACTTGATAATAGAATGGCACAACAGCAGCAAATGACATTGCTCCCCAACACTGTAGAAACTTCACACTGGACTTGAAGCAGTTTGATTTTTGTGCTTCTCCAGACTCTGGGAGACCTTGACTTCCGAATGAAAAGCAAAATTTACTTTCATCTGAAAAAAGGATTTGGGACCAAAGGGCAACAGACCAGTATGTTTTCTTCTTATCCCAGCACAGACGCATCTGATGTTGTTTTTAGTTTAGGAGTGGCTTGTGTCATGGAATTCTACACTGTAGCCCATTTCATGCAGACATAATGTATGTGGTGGTTCTTGATGCACTGACACCAGCCTCCGGCCACCCCTCATGGATTCCAGATTTTGGAATCACTGTTGCTGACATCCTCTCCATCTTTGTCACTTGTGCACATTTTCCCCTTCGTCTTCACACTTTGTTTGTGTACTTTGATACAGCTCTCTGTAAACATCCAGGATCTTTAGCAAATTCTTTTGGAGACCTTTTCTCTTGGAGGGTGTCAATGATCGTTTTCTGCACAACCAGCAAGTCAGCTGTCTTCCCCATGATTCTAAAGTTTACTAAACCAGACAGACCATTTAAAGGCTGAGGGAAAACCTCTGCACTTGTTTTGCATTAACTAGCTGACAAGATTAGGATACAAGGAGCGTATAATGTTGAACTTTGTTACAATATTCAAATTTGGTGAAACATTGGATTTGTTATTTTTATTTTGGTGTCTTTCTTCCATACTCATAAAATTTGAAACAAATAAAGACTTTTGTAATATTTCACTTTGTGTGTGATGAACTAATATAGTAGTTTTACTTTTTGAAACAGATTATTGAAATACATGGACTTTTTCTTGCTATTGTAATTTTCTGAACGACACCTCTATATATTAATTTGTATGGGTAATTTTGATATTTTAAGCAGAAAAGATTCCGTAGTTTTAGCTGTTCTATTACAGAGTTTGCTAGGCGACTTTGGTCAGTGGAAAATTAAATGACAGGCTCAGAATGCCAACAGTCGCTAGCCCTTGGCTGTGGAAAAGGGGAGTATCGTATCAACAGAAGAATTACAAAAAGTTTTGTGTTTGTTTTTTTCCCCCAAATAAATTTTTAGAGATGAGAATGACCTATGAAGTACTACATTTTCTACACCTTTTAGCTTGTGGCCACACTATCATGGGAATTTCCGATCTTGAAAGATGAGAAGGGTAGGGCCTGGTTCCCAGTAAAATCCCATTTGAGAACTGACAAGGCAAGTTGGGTATTCTCATGGCCACAAGTTGAAAGATGGGCTATTTCACCCTTTATAGGCAATGTTCATCTCACAGATGTGTTATTAAAAAAAAGGAAGCATTTTGTAATTAAAGACAATGAGTATACACTGTTGCATTCTGAGCTCTCAGCCTGCCAGGTTAGCATCTGCTTAGCTGCCTGCTACCAAGCAGCTACTTGCTGTCTGGTCTTTTGGGAAAGATCGCTTATGTGATTCATTTGATTTCATTTGGTTGTACATGGAACAAAAATTGGAGAGTGAATTGAACTCTTCCCCCAAATGGACACGTAATTATTCGTCACTAACAGCGCCCTCTTTCTGTCTAAAGTAAAGGTGGAAAAAGTTTACAGCAGCTGGCACTCATGGGTGACTTCCCATTCAAGAACAAACTTCAGAATGTGTGCCGCTTTAAACCCAAACCGCGAACGTTTGTCCAAAGGAGGTTGCCGTAGTACTACTTCCGCTGCGGGCAGGACAACTTTTTTTTCACCTTATCATACGAATTTGACAAACATTTCTTTCCAAATCGATACTGAATGTACTGCAGCATCGACACAGTACGTCCACCACAACTTTGCTGCACTAAGACATCACTAACTAAATATTCGGGATGAAGTAAAAGTGCACGTTGTAGCTTCTCGGCCCCATAGACCTAGCCTAGCCTAGCTTGGTTTAGGTAACAAAAGAAATGCGTTTGTTATGAACGCTAGAGATCAAGTGTGTTTTATGTGAAAGAGAGTAAAAGAAGAGTACGAAGAGGAACTTGTTGCCATTAACGAAAGGAACGAGCGGCAGCATCAACGGTCGTTGTCTTCAAGTTGCCTCGACTTGTTACACGGAAAAGGTTAGTACATTTATTACTCTCACATTTGTTTTTAATTTAATCCTCATTAAGGTATTACATCTCATTTGTTAACATCCAATAATCATTCTGTACTCGTGGATATGATGGGGCGTAGCTAGCATTTCGCAAGTTTTTGACCAGAAAGAGTATGTGGGTGAGGTTTGAATTCAAATTTTGACATCTCCTTGTCAGTGAGCTTTTCATTGTAATAATGATTCCGCTCTACGTTACATCACCTTTAAATTTGTCGTAAATTGGCCACATTATCAAGATGTAGCATTTTTACTCATCTAGCGGGCTTGTTTGAAAAGTCGCGAACGAGGTGTGCCTTAAGAGATCATCATTAAATTGTACTTAATTTAAAAATATTTGTTACTTTAAAAAAGTATTTGTTCATCTATGTATGCCAGCGACGTAGAATGATAGGCAGAACAATTAAATGTTATTCCGTTGGATGACATGGGATTATGGTAGGTACGATTTCTATTTTGGTGATTGTCTAAAAGTGATCTAGTCTCAGGTAAATAAAAAAATGTTTTACTCATTAAACAAAATCAATGTAAATGCTTAGTCTAACTGAGAAAAATGTTTGAACACCCTATTCCTTAGTAACTGGTTTTACCCTCTTTGGCTGGTTAGTTTAGAGTCATTGTCATTTTGCACGGTCTAATTGTGCTTCTAAAATCTATTCCAAAATTAAAATCAAGATAAACAATGTACAACATTAGACTTTGTTGCTGTACTTTACCAAACCTCATGTCTTTGTCTTCTTGTGTCCTGCAGACGACAGTGAAGAAGATCATCGCCCTGAGTAGCAAGAGTGGTGTTCCAGAATGGAGCAGCAGGAGCAGGAGCCCAACCCCATTAAAGAGGAAGAGGAGCTAGAGCTCTTACACATTAAAGTGGAAGAGAAGCCAGAGGCCCTGGACATTAAAGAAGAAGAGCAGGAGGATGATATCACCAAGGTGTTATTGACTGGTGACATTGTCAAGAGTGAAGGTGATACTGACCATGAGGAAGGATCCCAATCAGACAGCCTCTTAGCTCCAGTCTCAGATAGTGACAACAACATGACACCCCAATCTTATGACACTGATGATGATGATAATGATGATGATTATGATGAACAACACTCTGCAGGTGATATGGCGTGTCACACTGACAACAAACGTGTGAAATGTTCTCAGTGTGACAAAACATTTTTCAACAAGTCATCATTGAAAACTCACACAAGAACGCACACAGGCGAAAAACCTTTTGTCTGCTCAGTTTGTGGTAAAAGATTCACCCAAAATGGACAGTTATTAGCACACACAAGAACACACACTGGAGATAAACCTTTTTCCTGCTCAGTTTGTGGTAAAAGTTTCTCTAGAAAAGGAGATTTAAGAACACACAAAAGAACACACACCGGGGAGAAACCTTTTGTCTGCTCAGTTTGTGGTAAAAGCTTCTCCAAAAAGACCAATTTAACAACACACAAAAGAACACACACGGGGGAGAAACCTTTTTCCTGTTCAGTATGTGGGCTTAGATTCACTCAAAAGACCAATTTAAAAACACACACAAAATCGCATTCTGGAGAAAAACCTTTTGCTTGCTTAGTTTGTGGAAAAACGTTTTATACAAAGGCAAGTTTAACATCACACACAAGAATTCATGATGTAGAGAAGCCTTTTGCTTGCTCAGTTTGTGAGAAAAGTTTCTGTTCAAAGACAAATTTATCAGCGCACACAAGAACACACACTGGAGAGAAACCTTTTGCCTGCGTAGTTTGTGGTAAAAGATTTTCTAGAAAGACTCATTTAACAACACACACACGAACACACACTGGAGAAAAACCTTTTGCATGCTCAGTTTGCAGTTTACGTTTCAGTGTGCGTTCAACATTAGCTCAACACATGGGAACACACACTGGGGAGAAAACTTTTGCCTGCTCATTTTGCGGGAAAAGATTCACGCGTAAGGAAAAATTGAACATACACGAAAGAACACATATTGTAGAAAACCATTTGGCATGCTCAGTTTGCAGTGAAACATTCTCGGAAAAGACAAGTTTGACAGCTCACACAAGTACACATGGTAGAGAGAAACCTTTTGCCTTCTCAGTTTGTGGTAAAACATTTACACGCAAGGAAAAATTGAACATACATACTAGAACACATACAGGAGCAAAACCTTTTGCCTGCTCTGTTTGCAGTAAAACATTCACGCGTAAGGAAAAATTGAACATCCATGCAAGAACGCACACTGGAGAAAAACCTTTTGCATGCTTAGTTTGTGGTAAAAGATTCTCTAAAAAGACAAGTTTAACGACACACACAAAAACACACAATGGTGGGAGACCATTCGGTTGTAGTGTGTGTCATTTAGAATTTAATGATACACTTCATCTTAAGAAACACAAGTGTGCTGGTGACAAGAGCAGCACAAGTGAAGCTGCAGAACAAACTGAGGCTGTGTTGGACATTGTTGACGCCTTTCCTACTCCCTAATCACTGTATGGGGAAATTTTTACTGTGGGCTATATAGTTAATTCGTTTGTCAAATGGTTTGATAGCATGTCCATTTTATTTATTTTTACCCCTTTCCTCTTCTCAGTCCAAGCACTATACAACTAAATGACGGAAGGAATCAAATTAGTGTGCAGAGATTTTTGTTGTACTGCCAAGTTATCAAATGTGCCTTGACAGGAAAAAACTTTTTCTTTTGTATTTACACACATTTCAGACTTTGTACTTTTTTTTCATGTTTGGCTTGAGCAGTCTTTTTCCAAGGATGGCGCAACAAAAAGGTGACTATTAGCTATTCACGTGACCAAAGTTAAATAAAGTGAGTGTCTACGTTTGCTCCAATAAGTATGTGTCTCTGAGTTATTGTCTGACAAGGAGTAACTTAGACATTCTGCATCTCTGACACTATATAGGTGGCAGCTGTAATTTGAGTGTGTGTGCACTCCAGGCATTTGGAGCTGTTTTCTTAGACGTTTGAACTGGAGGAATCCATCGTACTAATAACCTTTGCCACTGTATCCAAAGTTTCTCCTTACTCTGTCAACTCGTTATACTCCATCGGAATACTGTACATCTGAGGAGAATGGAAATGTGATATTAACGGGTTAGAGTTCAACAGAAAAAAGGTAGCCTACAGGAGTCGGCCTACAAGTTTTTCCGCATACCACTAAAGACATACCACATTTTGGGAAGATCTGGTGTTGAGGATGAACACTAGAGAAAATGTTGCTACACGCTCTATGTCTATGTCATGTGGGTGAGGAAATCTAGGAGCCACAGGATGAGTTGGTCATCCTGGTAAAAGGAGAAGGACGGAGGAGAGTATATGTGGGCCAGCATGTGAATGTGAGGATGTTGAAAGCCGAGGAGAAGTCAGTAAACAAGAGTCTGTCGGAGGCCTTCGGTCATCCAAGTTTTTGTAGAGCACGTCTAGGAAGTATGTTTTGGGATTTGTATCAGCATTATCACACTTCTGGACACCATAATCATTGGATCATTTTGGCTACTACAGAGCTGTAAACTGCCATTCATTTAGTAGTGCATTGCCTACTGCAAAGTGAAGATCTGTACGTAAACAGTTAATCCTTGTAAACTTGCGCTATCTGTAGGTCAAACGTGTAATGACAATGCTGCACCTGCGGGAGGCACTATTGCACAATTGTCTTGTCTGCCAGTGTTTTGTTATTATCAAACCGTGTTTGTTCTGTACTATGTACATATTTATGCCATGTAACAGACGTGTTGTCGTTATGTTGTGTATCTTGTGTATCCTGATAATTAATTTCAATAAACGTCCCTGTCTAGTCTGTTAGTATGTTATTATGTGGTCTTTTTCGTCGTGCTTTGTCTTTGCCTTTCCCAAATGAATTTACAATTGAATACTAGATTTTGAAGTAGTTTTGTCTTATTTTTTTAAACACTTTATTATTTTTCTTAACGCAAAGTTAAGTTTAGCTATTTAGCTTTGTGACTGTGACAGGAAGTTTGTCCAAACGGGTTTGCCGTACTACGTTTTACTACGTACTTAGTTTTCGTTATGGCAGCTCGTGTTTCACGAAATAATTCTTCCCGGATTATTACAGAACTTTCTTAAACATTGACGCAGCCCGTCAAAAAAACACATTTTTTCTGGATTAAAATATCTATCATTAAATCTTCGTGTTGGAGTAAATTTGTACCGATGCACGTTGTTGAAGCTGACTAGATTCCTGATCTACCCTAGCGACATTAGCTAGTCGCTAACAAAGAGACGCGTTTGATACAAACACAAGTATTAAGATTACCATCGGAAAATGTGTGCAAAAACTGTAAAAGAAGAGTACGAGGATGAACATTGCTGGACTAAAGAAGAAGAAGAACCACAACGTCGACGACTGGATGACGTTTTCAACAAGCTTCAAAAAGCTGTGTTACACAGAGCGGGTTTGTTCACTCATACTCTTACTTGTTATTTATTTACACATGTGCCAGTCATAAGAAGACTGCATATACTGTGGCAAAAATCAAGCACTTCAAGTAGCCTTCCAAATTGTAGTTTTATTCCATTCTACTTTTGCATTTTATGCACGTTCCAAAGTGAGTCGACGTTACTGTATGGTTATGCATTTGTTCTGTTAATTTTAATGGGGACATTTGCGAGATGTAAATTAGATTTTTCTTAACTATTCCGTGTGTGTCTTTTTATGTCCTGCAGATATTGGCGAAAAATATCTTTCTCCTGAGCAACAGGACCCACAGTCCCCTCACAATGAGGAGGAAGTGAAAGATGAGCCGCTCCACATTAAAGAGGAAGAAGACCCAGAGCATCTGCACATTAAAGTGGAAGAGGTAGATGTGGAAGCCTTCACGAAGTTTCCGTTCATTTTGTCACCCTTGAAGAGTGAAGACGATGAAGAAAAAGGTCAAAGTGCGGATGCTTCAAGCAGCAGTCAATACATGACAACAGAAGCACAAGCAGACAGCCTCTTGGCGCCACTATCAGACAATGACGACACCGTGTCAAAGTCTCCTGATACTGATGGCGATGAACAGTCTGATGATGATATGACATGTCACACTGACAACAAACGCTGGAAATGTTATCAATGTGGCAAAACCTTTTCCAGCAAGTCATCATTGGAAATACACATGAGAACACACACTGGCGAGAAGCCTTTTGCATGCTCATTCTGCAATTTAACTTTCAGTGCTCGCTCAGGATTAATTCAACATACAAAAACACATACTGGGGAGACTTCTTTTGTTTGTTCAGTTTGTGGTAAGGGCTTCATTTTAAAGGAAAGTTTAATAAGGCACACAAGAACACATACAGGAGAAAAACCGTTTGCCTGCACAGTTTGTGGTAAAAAATTCTCTCAAAGGGGCAATTTAGGAACACACATGAGAACACACACTGGCGAGAATTCTTTTGCCTGTTCTGTTTGTGGTAAGGGTTTCTCTTTAAAGGAAAGTTTAATAAGGCACACAAAAACACATACTGGAGAGAAGCCTTTTGCCTGTTCAGTTTGTGATCAGAGATTCTCTCAAAGGGGAAACTTAAGAACACATACAAGAACACACACCGAGAAGAATTCTTTCAACTGCTCATTTTGTAGTAAAACCTTCTCTATAAAGGAAAGCTTAACAAGGCATACAAGAACACACACTGGAGATAAGCCCTTTGCCTGCTCAGTTTGTGATCAGAGATTCTCTCAAAGGGGAAACTTAAGAACACATACAAAAATACACACTGGAGAGAATTGTTTTGTCTGCTCTGTTTGTGGTAAGGGTTTCTCTTTAAAGGAAAGTTTAATAAGACACACAAGAACACACACTGGAGAGAAACCTTTTGCCTGTTCTGTTTGTGGTCAACAATTCTCTCAAAGGGGAAACTTAAGAACACATGTAAGAAAACACACTGGGGAGAAACCATTCATTTGCAGTCTACGTCCTAAAAGTTTATCTAGTAAGAATGTTACAACAGCCAATTTTGCCGGCGAGACTAGCAGTGGTCAATGAACTTTAAACAGACTTAGTGCTATGCTGTAAAAATGTATACTTAATACTGAATAAAATGAGACGGTGGATTTGATGGCGATGGTGTAAAAACTTTAAACCAATAAATTCACATGTGACAAAAGAACCATGGTGGCGTGTACTTTAGCGCCAGGAGAGTTTCATACTTAAATTATTGTATTTGTGGTCTGGGGATTGATGAATGAAGTCCCCACTGACCATATGAGGGCACCTGTAGTGTTTGTGTATTTAAACAGATGATAACAAAATGTTGACTAGCTGGGGTGAGCTTTAATTTGAGTTTTCACCATAACACCTCCGAGAACGACTGACTGGACGTAGCTTGACAAATCATCTAGTTTACACATACCGATGATGACATCACATAATAACGTACCATACGTACAACATACCATCCTTTCTTTGAGTCACTTGGACTCATCTTAATCAGCAACACCATTATACATGAACATTTTCTTAACTAGACAGAACATCAATAATAATATATTTTAACGCACTACATTTATAAAATAAATCTCAAAGTGCACACTTTAACTTTGATTGAGCTCACCTACTTGGGTCAGAGCTCTGACGCCTTAGGGAAACTATGTTTATGTGACTGTCTTTTAAATTTATTAGAAGAATGAGGGGCTTATGATCACCCTGCAAGGTAAAGGAGTCTTGGCCATATAAATATCTGCAAAACTTATCACAAGCCCAGACTGTGGCAAGGCACTCCTTTTCAATTTGCGTAGTCATTACTGTGTCCAAAAGAGAAAAATACTTTGGCTCCTGCAAGTTTTTGTAATATATCATCAATAATAAGCAAGACATACTTCTACCGCTTCATTGCTTCTTGAAGTCCACACCGAGTCTTGGTTGGTCTTTGTTCTTTTTGGACACAGCAACCTTTGGAGCACACTGTTATGTTGGTTCGTTTGAATACCACGCAATCCAGCTCCTTCTTCACCTTTTGAAGAATAAGCACAGCCACAGATACACGCCTCGCAGTGGTCATGCTGTATGTTACGGCAGCTCTTTCAGAGTACTATGGTCAGTTTGTCGACTTTGGCTGAAAATTATTACTATTATGATTATTTCATTCTCGTTTTTTACTTCCTCTGTGTTTAACCAGGCTAATTGATTGCTACCGCCACAAGTCGACTCAGCAGGTTTGTGATTCTTATATCTCATTCACTTTCAAACTTTTATTTCTTTTCCACCTTATAGCAGCTATTGGTGTCCCACACAATTCACTTTACACCCTGCAACAGTCTGTTTTCTTCAATGGGGTCTTAAATTTTTCTTTATACATATGTAAATTATACTTTAATTGTGACTTAGAGAGTCCGCATGAAGATGTTCCAATCCTGAATTAAATTTGCAGACTGAACGGAAATAAGTAAGTCAATTTTATTTATATACTGTTGCTCTTCTCGCAGAGAGGACTCACAAACTCATGCAGTCATACACATTTAAAATACAGAATTATGGTTATTTATTTTACAGCTAATATAAGTTATGCAATAAAAAACACACACAAATAAATAAAATTAAATGGAGTAAAAAATATATATATATTAAATAAGTCTTACTGGAATGCCTGCTAAAACAAATGTTTTAACTACTTTTTAAAATTAAAAAGCTTTCTCGCCGGTGTGCATTCTTGTTTGTATGTTAATTTGGCCTTACGAGCAATCATTTTACCACAAACCGAGCAGGCACAAGGTTTCTCTCCAGTATGCGTTTTCATATGATTTGTTAAAGTAGACCTTTGAGCTACTCTTGTTGAGCAGGAACAAAGGTATCTCTCCAGTGTGTGTTCTCGCGTGTGCCTTCAAATGTCCCCTTTCATTCATTCCTTTCCCACTAACTAAGCAGAAAAAAAGGTTTCTCTCCAGTATGTGTTCTTAAGTGCTCACTCAAATGTCCTTTCTGAGCAAATTGTTTTTTGCAAACTGAATAATTGAAAGGTTTATCTCCAGTGTGTGTTCTCGTGTGGGCGTTCAATTGCCCCTTCTTTGTAAATCTTTTACCGCAAAGTGAACAGCTAAAAGGTTTCTCTCCAGTGTGAAGCATCATATGCTTTTTCAAAAAAGACATATAGGCGAATGTTTTGTCGCGTCTCATTATTGGTAGCAGCTAGCAAGCTAAGCTAATTGGTTATGTGTCAGCTTGCACAGACACAATCTTGTCAGGAAATGTTAAGCCTTGCCCTTATGGATGATGTTTTACTACAGTATACCTGTATTAGTGATATGATGATGAGTCTTAAAAACATTCAGTACCAACGGATGAAAACTATTAAAACGAAGCGCATTTGATTAGCCGAACGGACACAGTTCGTTTTCGTCATAGCTGGATTGAATTATTAGGTGAGCATAATAATAGCAGGCTGTGTATTATGTCTCTGTATGATATTGCCAATTTAAGCTAAAAGGACCTATGCCTGTATCATCCTTTATATTGGGATTATTAGATCAATATCAAAATCATAAATTGCTGAAAACGTTGTAACATCATTGTGCAAAGATTTCTGTATTGTACACATTATGTATACACAAACCCAATAGAAATATTTCAATTTTAAATAAAGCTAAACATTCTGTATTGTTGGCATCTGTACAGTATTTCAGTTACTGTATATATGATTTAGAGGTAATAACTACAAGTTCAATCAGGCCATTAATGACTCATTAAAACAAGTGAGATAACACATATCATCCACTACACTGGACGGCCGCTTGGATCACACTCATTCACTCCTATTGCAGGTAAAATGATTAAAACAAGCATGTACACAATAGTTAAAATTCCTCTAACAGTACAGATCATGTACAAAGTTAATATTTTATCAAAACAGGCAAGTGTTTAGAGATAGAGAGGGGAGTAATAACTTCTATATACAGTATAAATTTGATCCTGTGTGGATGAAAGAAAATCATAAAGAAAATCTAAACGAGGGCCAACAGTTCTAGTTTTTAAAAGGTCATTTAATATGTACATTGTAAAATTATTCCATACTAGAAAAGGACAGCTAAGATAAATCACCAAGTATAACATTCAAGCCAAGTGTATGTACACTTCTGACTTCAAATGTAAAGCTGTTAGAATTAAAATATAGAAGAAAGATTTTGACCACTATTGTCATTTGAAGACTCGTATTTTATTCAGGATCACATAATATATTTTCCATCTCACCACATACAATGTACAATTTATTTACAGTAAGCTTTATTTAGTGTTGCTTTTCTCACTATCACACTTGTGCCTCATCTCTCTCATCATCGTGTATTCTTGTGTGTGTTGTCAAAGTGCGTCTTTGAGAGAATCTTTTACCGCAAACTGAGCATGCAAAAGGTTTCTCGCCAGTATGTGTTCTCATGTGTTGAACTAGTCCTGTGCTATCAATGAAAGCTAAGTTGCAGACCGAACAGGAAAAAGGTTTCACTCCAGTGTGTGTTCTTGTGTGTGCTTCTAAATTTCCCTTCTGGGTGAAACCTTTACCACATACTGAACAGACAAAAGGTTTCTCCCCAGTGTGTGTTCTTGTGTGTGTTCTTAAATGTGCCTTTAAGGAGAAGCTTTTGCTACAAACTGAACAGGCAAAAGGTTTCTCTCCAGTATGTGTTCTTATGTGGCGTATCAAACTTCTCTTTATGGAGAAGCTTTTATCACAAACTGAGCAGGCAAAAGGCTTCTCCCCAGTGTGGGTTCTTGTGTGTGTTCCCAAATGTACCTTCTGAGTGAATCTTTTACCACAAACTGAGCAAGCAAAGGGTTTATCTACAATGTGAGTTTTTCTGTGTCTTCTTAAGTTTCCCCTTTCAGAGAACTTTTGACCACAATGTGAGCAGGCAAAAGGCTTCTCTCCAGTATGTGTTCTTATATGTGTTCTTAAGTTTCCTTTTCCAGAGAATCTTTTATCACAAACTGAGCATGCAAAAGGTTTGTCCACAACGTGTGTTCTCGTGTGTACTCTCAAGTTTTCCTTTCCAGAGAATCTTTTACCGCAAACTGAGCAAACAAAAGGTTTCTCTCCGGTGTGTGTTCTCATGTGATTTGTCAAAATAATCTTTCGAGCATATATAACGCCACACACTGAGCAGGTAAAAGGTTTTTCCCCGGTGTGTGTTCTTGTGTGAGTTACCAAATGTCCCTTCTGAGTAAATGTTTTACCACAAACTGAGCAGGCAAAAGGTTTTTCCCCTGTGTGTATTCTTTCATGTTCTTTCAAACCTGACTTGGAAGAAAATATTTTCTCACACTCATAACATTTCCAGGGATTTTTGTCAATTTGATGTTCCACATCACCTTTTGAATGTTTATCATCATCAGTATCAGAAGAGTGTGTTGTTATGTCACCGCTGTCAGATAGTGGAGGAAAGAGGCTCTCTGCTTGGGACACTCCATGGTCTCCATCACCCTCTTCTTCTTCATCATCTTCACTCTTGACAATGACAGTCAAGGGAAACTCGGCGACAACGGCCTCCTGCAATTCCTCTTTAACGTGGGAGGGTTCTGGGTCCTGCTGCTCAGGATGAACATATTTTTCAATGACATCTGCAAGACATAAGAAGACAAACACACACGTTTTGATTGACTGTACTGTTGTCTATAATTCTAAATTTCCGTAAAATCTATATATAAATAGTATTGCAATATTTGACTCAATGTTCTTTACAAAGCATAATAGATAACTGTTTGTGCAGGGTATAAATTTATAAATTTTTACACACTGGTTGAAAAGCTCACCTTTGTCTGAAACATCATCAGCCAAAGTAGGAGTTACACTGGTCAGGCCACTTTGTCCGGGCACTGCTTAAAACATACAAATCACATTTTAAAGTGGGTTCAAAATATATAAACACTAACACTTTATTTTTTAGAACGTCTCGAACGCCACAGTTATAAAATATAAAGCTATAAAAATATAAGCTTAAGTGTTTTAATAACTACTGGCAAGGGCAGAGTTAAGAAACTCGAATACTAAGTACAAATGTTCGTTTAAGTCATATTTAAGACACTGTGATTTCTATTTGTTCTGCAATGTATAATGTATAAGTAGATATAATCGATACCACTAGTATTTTTTATACAAAAACAAAACAATGACAGATATTTTTAAAGAAAGACCTATACAGTATATGGCAGTATAGTGTTTTTCCTTTAATTTGCATGAAATTACTGGCAATTTTCTATTTGTCAAATTTCTAATACCTGATCAAAAAATGGCCATAAGAGGGCTGCCAATATCAGTATTGGATGGTCGCCATGGCGAGCAGATACCTTGAAATAAGGCCAGTTATTGCTACTTGTCCATCCCTAATATACATAGAGTATTCTTTAATTTTTTAAGCAATATCGTGAAAAACGGCAACCGTGATCACAAAGTCATATATATATATATATATATATATATATATATATATATATATATATATATATATATATATATATATATATATATATATATATATATATATATATATATATATATATATAACTCATTATCTGTGTGGTGAGAATCATGAAAAAAACAAAAAAAGCAATATTAGCAGTAAATCAAACCATGTAATATTAAAACTTCCATCAGATATCCCCAAACTTTTGACTGCAAAAGGGACCACACTGAAGCGTCACTGTCAATGAGAACTGAACATTGAAGTCACATTTCAGAATTGAAGCTAAAACTCAGTTTATTTTTTAGAAACAGGCCCTGCATTTCACTTCATATTAGAATCCACCGTATCTCCCATCTTTGATCTCCTAATGGGGATTTACTTTAGTGTATTTTTAAGGATCACGCAGATTCAATATGCCCTACGATCCCAAGATGCTCTTCAACTGGTTGTTCCAAGAATGCGAACCAGATTAGGTAAAAGGGCCATTTAGCTTTACAGGTCCTAGTTAGGTGGTTACCTGGGGAGAATTTAAGACTGTTATAAAATATACAGAAAGCAACCGCAACAGAAGGTGCAAATGCGTCTAATAACTTGCCTGTAATCTGAACCTGTTGTAAATGTTACAGGGTTGTTTTTTGTTTGTTTTTAACTCTTGTCTTTTGGCTGCCTTGCTTTGCCAGATCTTAACAAAAGAGCTAAAAGTATACAAACCTGCTCTGTTTAACGCACCCTCAGGCTTCTTGAAAACAACGTCCAGTAGTTGACGCTGTGGCTCGTTCTCTTTTGTTCGAACAAAAATCTCCTCATCCTCTTCCTTAACACTCTTTGCACACATTTCCACACGACAATCACAACTCCTTCACCTCACTTGATATATGTTTAGCAGTGTGTCGACAACAAAGGCGTCTCTTTGTACGCACCTAGCAAGCTAAGTTAGCTGGAGCAGCTCCAAATTGCACCGAGACGAGTTTATCCGGACACTGATTTAGGAAATGTTTCTCTCCAGGTAAGTAGTGACGGCAGGCTTCAGTTTTACTATTAATTCGAGACGAATTATTGGGTGAAGCGCGCTTTTGTTTAGCCAAAACATGCACGGAAGTAAAGCTGCATTGAAACTTGTACGGCGACTTCACTTGGCCAAACTAGATTCAAACGTCAACTTGCAAATTAGAAACACGATTAACACATATTTACGACAAACTTGCGAAATGTTGCGCTATGAAGAAATACCAGGCTCTTGCAATTTTTTTAATGATATAAACAAACATTTATTAACGTTTATTACAATAATACACTATTGTACAATGAAGTGGAATCCTCAGTCTCAAGTTGAAGACATGGTGGAACTTGGAAGACAACAGTTTCCATTTGTATGAATTAAAAAGATTGTAACTGTAAAACATTACAACATTGAAATAAACCAAACCTGGATCAGCTAAAGGGAGGGTTAAAAATAGTTTTTTCTTCTTCTTCTTTTGGACATGTTATTACAACAGACTCCGCCGCCTAACATCTCATTTACATCCGAAAAAAATGGCTGGCGGGTTGAAGCCGTCGTTTATTGAACCCCGTCGATTAATAATGTTTTTGTGGAATATGAATTACGCAGAAAATTCCACCCGTTTTTATGCAACTCAGGGGGCGTCCAGTTTGACACATGCTGTCAACTGAAAACGACATCACAGGGCCTATGAGATTATTTTACAAATGTTACATGACCAAACCCAGAAAACAGGTGAGCCGTTGTCAGTACCAGATGTGATCGGGCTGCCAGATCGTATCGGAGTCGCCTAACGAACACGTTACGCTACAGGATTGGCCGGAAATTATCCAATTGACATCAAACATTGGAAAGAAAATATTAAAGATGATATGATAAAAATGCACGGACTGAAATTGTAAAAAAGTTAATAAACCCAAAAATCTAAACGCAAGATATATTGAATAAATAATAAATTGTTTGAATAAATGATAAATACACAAATAAATTGCCTGACAAATGTTGTCAGTTTAGATTGTTAATTGTTCCTATTATCATTAAGACTGTTTTTGTGATGTATTGTGATTGTGAACAGCTAAAAAAGAAACCGAACCGATGATTTTTTTTTCTTCCACACACACAAACACACACAAATACAAACATGGTCATAGGCAAGTTCCGGTAACCAAACCGAAGTGAATCGCGCATTTTGTTAGCGCTTCAGTAGTGACGTCACCGGTAAACGCGAAGGCGCTTCTATCTATTTTATTATTTCTTCAATCTTAAAGTATCCTGCTTTTGTATTCTTAGATTTACTCACGTGTTTACAATTTTAGTTCATACATTTTGTTATTTCAATGACATCTTTAATAATTTCTTTCCAATGTTTTACCGTCAATTTTTTTCCATATAACTTTATTGAACAATCGTAAATGGACAATTTCCAGTCAATCCTGTAGCCTGACATCATCTGTAGGCGACCCCGATACAATCTAGCAGCCCAATCACATCTGCTACCGACATTGCGTCCATTGCCTGAGCACTGTGATGTCATTTTCAGTCGACAGAAAGCAAGTAGCAAAATGGCTGCCCCCCTGAGACGGGTGGGTTTCAGAATACCGTATTTAGAATAGTGGGGGCTTATAGAACATATTATTGTAAAGAAAATGTATGACTTGACTATTTAATCATGCATGGAAGTGCACGCACACGCGCGCGCACACACACACACCTAACATAGGCAATAGTGCATGTGTGTGACATGTCAGCTGTTGAAGCTGGTGATCATGATTCTCTGAGAGGAAGTGTCTTTTGAAGAGGAGGCGGTGTCCGACTGAGACTTGTACGTCAACGCCAAAGACCACAGGAACACAAAGAACCCTTAAAGAGAGATCAATATGATACTATAGTGAATAATATGTGCAGACATTGAACCACAGGTTCTTAAAATGGGAACATATTAATGTAGATAATTTTTTTAGGTTGACTTCCTCCTTAAAGGAATGGTCTTTTTAAGAACAAACTGGGTATATTTTTTAGAATATTGTGTCAAAAATGTGTCTTTTCTAGATATACGTTTTGACTTGACTTGATTGGTATTACTATATGAAGGGGACTTTGGAAAAATGGAAAAATTATCCTCTGTAAAGTGTCCCTGGCCCAAAAAAGCTTGAAAACCCCAGCATATTTTTTTTTTTTTTTACTAACTGACCTTGCAGCGAGTTGAGCACGGTGAAGATATAGACGCCCAGCAGTGAAACGTAGGTGGTGCTAGACAAGCCAAAAGGTAAGCCCAGCACGCAGCTGAGGCCCAGCACGGTCACGCAGTCCTTCCACAACCTGCTGGCCTTGTCCCTGCTGCCCTTCGGTCCGAAGTCTTTTGCGCCGCCTCTTCGCAGCTTCCACAGCTTGAAGACCACCACGCCCAACATGCAGGAGTTGAAGAACACCACCAGGCATGGGAAGACCACCGTGGTGGCGTAGGTGACCGCTTGCCTATGAAGGAAATTGCTGCTCATCCAGCATCTGTTGGTTGGTAGAATAATTACACTGAAAAATTGGGTTTACAAAACAAGAAAAAAAGGAATGGAGTGCAGAATATATGACTTAGTTTATGTCAAATTATCTGCAATAGAACAGGAAAATTTTATTTGCAAGAATTTTTAAAACAAGTTCAGTGGTCCCTCGCTACTTGAGGTTCACTTATTGCCGATTCGCTCTATTGTGGACCCCCCCCCCTCATTTTCAATGAGTACTCCATAAAATTCTTTATTTATGCTGCTATTTTTTTCCTTTTGTGTAATATTTGAGTAAATATCAACAGCTATTATTTTCATTCAACACATTTTTAATCAAAATATACAACATTTGGTAAATTAAGAAACATGTACCCATTGTAAGTTTTAAAAAATGTTGACACTTTTCTTCTTTTAATTCTTCTTAGCAAGTCCTTGTCCCATCACTGGTGAGCTATTTTTAGACCAGATGTGTGTCTCATTCCTCCACTTCCTCCACTTGCAGGAGAAGCAATTATCTTCAAAGAGACTTCTTCTTTGCAAGCAACTCCGCAAGAAGAGCCCATTAAAGGTGACAGACTGGTATTGACCTTTTGCACGTGACGTCACCGCCCTCATGGCACAAAAGAGTAAACCAAATGTTGCTTTTTATCGCATACCTACTAATGAAGACGAACGACGTCGATTGATAGGAGCAATCAACAGAAAGGACTGGCAGCCCACAAAGTATTCACGGATTTGCAGGGATCATTTTTTGCAAGTTTAGTATATAAATGTTCATACATTTTACCAGTAAACATACACTCTAACAAAGATTGCAACAGAGGAGTCAAATTACAGCTTAGTTTTAAAGTGTACCTTTTTTTTTTTTAAAACTATTAAGTGCATGTTAAATGCACTTAATAATAATGTTTAATAATGGGGGATTTCGTCTTTGTGCTTGGAGTTTTTTACTCTGGAGCCGGAGTCATATTCATGAAATTACCGCATAGCTTGCCACTACGATAGTCATTTGTTCCATGCTAGTAAACTTAGTAACATAACATCACAGCGTTTCAGTATAGAACGGAATGCGTAAAAATAAGTCAGTTAGCATGATACACAAGTTTTACCTTTGCATTACGAGGTATATTATCCCCCGGTGTGAGCGTAGCATCTCGTCCCAGAGACCCAGCCAGCGACAAGCTTTTAAATCAGCCCCGGTGTAAGGAGAAAAGACGGCATTGACTACATAATGATTAAGGTCGTGTGCTGTGAATTCCGGAAAAGTCGTCAATTTGATTAACTTGGTAAAAACAGCAGGATACAGAAGGTAAGGGGCTGTTTTCAAACTAGCGATCTCCAATTTAAGTAAATATCACGCTCTATGAGTCCCGACTAAATGTGCAACTCCGACTGACAAGCAAACTTTGGTTGAAGTAATAGATTCCATGGCTCTATGGGCAAAAATAACTTTTAATTTGTAAAATAACAGTCACTAAGTTGCTCCGGGTCACGTCCACTTCCATTCAACTATCATTTCCCTCCGCCGTCCGTCATAAGGAAGTCGCGTGATCACGTGACGTCGGTGCAAATGGTCAACTAAGCTAAGATTACTCCTAACAAGCAATAGAACTTCGATAAGAAGTTATAATACCTTATTAAGATTTTGAAGGGGGGAAATGGGCTAATTTTGGTTGATTTAAGCATATCACCCTCTGTTTTTTTTTTTTTAAATTGAGGCCCTTAAGCTTGTTTCAATTATGAAATTCAGTTGAAATGTCATAAGGTGGCCTCCGAAAAAGCCTAAAGAAGCATTCCTGAAAAGAAACCAAATTGGTTTGAAGCAGCAATTTTAGGCATTTTTCAAGCTTGTCCTAGAGATTAGTACCATAGTACCATTAATTCTTTTTTTTTCTTGTACAGTATGATGGTTAGCCACCATTTTTATTTCCATTATTCCAATGTGAATTGTAACAGTTTAGAATGTTTCTGGATTATACTGTATGTATACATATACAATACAGTATATTAAATTTCCAAAACCAGTGATGAGGATGCTGGCTTACTTACAGTTGTATTGTTGAATTGTTGTTGTCGGAGTCCCGAATTTCCAGCGTGTATTTGCCATACAGACCGGACACGCCACATATCAGAACAATCAGTGTGGGCACACCTGAAGGGAAAGAAAAAGATTGTTATAAATAAATGTCAACATTTATATTGAGAAGACTCAATATGGATGGAAGATGGAACTCCACTTAACAAGACTGTACAGTATTTTGTATACATTATTTGCCAGCAAGTTATTGCCTGTGTTCAAATACATTTACAATGTATTTAAAAAGTGTGTTTTAAGTGCGAAAGATTTATATGTGCGCTTACCCCAGCCCACCGCACTCAGTTTGAGCAGGTATCTCCTGATGTAGATGTTGAAGACGCGCACCAGCAGGAGGTAGAGGTGGAAGCCCTCCAGGGCTGACCAGCAGACGGTGGCCAGCAGAGACCAGTGCAAAAGGAGGCCCAGACCCCCGCACAACCAGTCCGCTGGCTCCTCAGCGAGCTTCCAGGCCCACAAGCAACACAGCAGGAAGCAGAGGTGCAGGCACAGCAGCGCCCCCGTCAGGTGCATGTGCAGGGCGACCGCTCTTTCTGGCTGCCACTTGCTGAATGAGACAGACGTCATTGGAATACTGTAGCTCAGTGGTTCTCAAATTGGGAGCTCCGGATCCCCGTTGGTGATCAAAATAATAGAAAATAAATTGTATTGTATCATTAAAAAGTGGGACTGGTGCATCAGTAAAACAAACATAATAATCAAGTTACTCCTCCTGACCTTATCTTTGGGACAATTAAAACCTCTGATATTATTGTGATGTGTCACAGTCACATTAATCTGACATCCCTGCATTAAAAAAGTTTTTTTTTTTAAAGACTATAGTCAGACTATAGTCAGATTTGATGTAGAATCCAGTAATTCCTCACCTGGTTGCAGTCTGCTATTTACATATTTGTGAATTAATCTATTCTCATTTGGAACCTGTCCTCCATTATTTGCTGAAAAAGTCACCACTCAGCCTTTTCTGTGCTTTAAGATGGCTCCAAGCACTGTCTAAACAGCAACTGGTCCCAAGTATGACTAAGTGATCAAATTTTACTCAAAAGACAAGCTGTGTATGTTTGGAATGAGCTAACCTTGAAGAGTCTTTATCATGTGTATATATAGGGTATATGCCACGGAGGAGGCGGGACTTCCGACTTCCTGGTTTTCACACATCAGCTTTGTTCCCGTTTCCTGTTTGCGATGTGTGGGCCGCGTCCCAGTTCTTGCACCTTTGTGCCCCTCAGTTGCGCGTTCCCATCGACGAGTGCGAGTATGTAGTGTGTCTGTCTCAGTTGTCCGAAGCATTTCAGAGAGTTGATGGCGGGAACGCACGGGTGGGGGGCGCAGGGGTGGGGGTGCGAGTGTTGGAACGCGGCTATTAATGGCCGGAAACGACGCTGATGTATGAAAAACCCGGAAGTCCGTGGCATCTACCCCATACTAGGGGTGTCAGGTGATTAAAAATTTTAATCGTAATTTATCACATGACTTCAATAGTTAACTCACGATTAATCCCCAACTTTATATCTGTTCTAAATGTACAATTAAATATACGTTTCATTGACTTGTTAACATAAAAGTGAAAAAAATGTTAAACTAATAGAAATATGGCTGCATCTTTTAGTCATTGATACAGGAATTTAATAATAATTCATAAAATTGAGTTAAAATAAAAACAGATGTACTGTAAAAAAACAAATATGATATTGATTGTGTTAAGGTCACTTCTCTGCCACTAGATGGAATAATTGCATTTGTAAGACATTTGTGACAGCTTGGTGCATTTTTCTTTTCATATTAAGAGCTATCTAATTTTTTAACAGAAAATAACTTGTGAAATTCTGAACATTTTTAAAATTGTAAAAATATAACTTGACCCGAGTCTCCACAAATATATGCATTATTATTAAATTTATTACTGCTAAATTTTGAAGTGGACGTGTCTGCTGCGTTGCGACTGGAATTCTCCCAGTACAGGCTTTCCAAGTAAGGGGGTGGCCATTAATTGTGCATTAAAAAAATTGTGGCATGAAAGGAACTTTTAATTAATTTAAAGTTAGGCACTAATTTTGACACCCCTAATATACCGGTATACACACTTCTGGTGCATTTCTTTCAAAATCAAATGATCTATACAACATTTATTTTTTAAGGTAATGTAAGATGAGTTTGAAATGATATTAAACAGTTTTAGAATAATACTTTGCGGACTATTTAGTTTAAACTATTAATGTAAAATTTATGATATATTTGTGTGTGGGGTGTGTACTCAAGAGTTATTTTTTCAGGATACGCAATAGGGCTTGGCCTCCCCCGTGAATAGACGAGACCTACTGTAAAAGCTCCTTTTCTGAAATGAAGCGTGCAATATAACAAAAATAGTTGTATGCTATATGACCTTCTGCCTTGTTAAACTTTGACTTCAATATCAAGACAGTAGAATGGAAAATGTGACTTTTTTCTCTCAGTAGAGTACTACTTTCATCTCGACAAAAAGTGAATTAGTTTTTGTCAACTTTATAACTTATTGTTCTATTAAAAAAACAAAAAAGAACATATATATATATTATAACATTGGAATTTTTCAAATCTAAAAAATGTGGATTTGTTATAACTAGCATGACTTTTATGTTTAATTGGCGTTAGGATTACAAAAGAGTCTTGGAAAGCTTTTGCTCTTGTTGGGGGTACTTTGTAGATTACTTGCTAAACTGCTACTCAGACTTCTTCCACAATGTAAAGTAAGAAATAGTTGAAGGACTGACTTTAGACACGAGTAGACGATCAAGCTGATGATGGTGAAGACGACCGAGAGCGCTGATCCGACGTATGTGATCAAACTCAGGTTGAAGGCGTCCTCTTTACTCAGCGAGAGATCAGGGTTCTGTTCAAGGAAAAGTTCAGGCCACGTTAGATTGCCTCTGACTGCTACGAAAACAAAAGTACACTACATTCATGGAAGACTGCAACTGTCTTAATGTTTACAAAAACATGTAGGTAATCTTCATGTTGACAAAAAACTAAATATTTTGTTGTCTTTGGTATTTACAAAAACAACTCTTGTGAATGCCTTTGAGTGGTTCATCGAACATCTGTGAAGAGATTTGAAAGTCGAAAAAATCCTCATTTGACAAAAATAAATGTTAGGTTGTCAGCAATTTTTAAAACAGAAAAAAAGAAGGGGGAAAGAAGGACTGATGTTTACAAAAAGCACATATGGCCTTGGCGGAGGTCCAAACGTTATTCTCTTGACCTGTACAAGTTACTCTGTTTCTCGCTCATACATTCACCTCATGTTTCTGAAAATGTGAAAAATTGTGTTTTTACCACAAGTACAGCAAAGAAGCTCAAGTGGTTGCAACGACAAATGAATTCACTCCCAGTGTTGCTAGTGTTACAGCCAAACTTGCTCCACTGACCTAAAAAATATGCAAATGCTTCTTCATGATGGTGGCGGTGCTTGGAAAAGAAGACTCAGACGTAAGTCAGAGCACATTACCCACCAGTTCCGTCTTCCTCATTTAACTCCTCCCAGAACACACAAGCCCCGTCGGCAAGCTGAAACATTTGCTTAAAATGTTAGAGGACAGTCGATGGGGATTGAGTGGCCTCACCAAATGCACACATGATTGATTTTTACCTTCTTGCTGTATTTGAAGGTCAGTGTGATGGGTTCTGGGAGGTCCTGGAGCGGGTGTAAACCTGCCTGCACCACCAAGACGGTTTCCCCCAAAACTGTGCCTGTCAGGCCAGGAGGGCTAGGGAGAAGTCTTCTCCCTTGTTTTCTACTTGGGGGCTGTGGAATACAGTACAAAAGTAGGCCAGTAAATAAAAAGCCAAAGAACATTTCTTTGTTTGATTTTGATTTGTCTATGTGGGTGAGTACAGTACAGTAGATCTTGAGAACGTGCTTCCTTGCTTCATATTTGATTCAAGATTGATTGAACATTAAAATAGCCCCAAAAATATTGTACGCTCTCTACTGACCTTGAAATATGTGCTGTTGACCACGGTGACCACCACCAAGACGTGGTCCCTGGACTCGGACGTTCTGCTTCTCTGGAGGGCTGACGACGGGATGTGAACGCCATGTTGCAGAGTCGGGCGCTCCTCACTCTGATTGCCATTCAAGAAGAAATACGCAATATTAATTGCTGATTGATCTATGTCTGATCTGAGTCCATTGTAATATTGGGCCTGATTTTTAAACACTCGTGCCAGACTGAATTAATTAAATTGATGCCTGATTTTGAGTTGATTGTTCTATTTATGCCGGATCCGACTCAATGGTCACATCCAAGCCGTATTTGAGTCAATTTTAACGATTGTCACTCCACTCAATAATCATGCATGCATAACTTTTAAATAGCCATCAAAACCGGCACTAAAATATTCTTTGTTCAGTGAGTGACAGTCAAAACAAAATGAAAACACATTAAAAAAAATCATCTTACCTCTTTGGAAGGGTCAACGGTTCTTAAAATGAATCCATTACTGAATCGCCCTCTCGGTGTGCACTTAACAATCCGCTGCTTATAGCACCTTCAAACACAATAATTCATGTGACATGGCTTCATAAACTTCTATGCCATTTAGGCCAACATTTAAATGTTGTTCTAATACACTTTGTGTGGTCCAAAATAGAGGGAAACTTGTTCTAATTTATTCAAGCATAAAGTGGTTGGTTAACTTGATTTTTGACAGGCAAGACTGATAAAGTGCCAGACAAGACATCATTTGTATCACTTCTGTGTTTCCTACGCCAACACCTGACGTCAAAGTCTGAATCATTACTTTACTTCACTTTTATTTCATCTTTTGGTACACACTGACGTCATACTGTGTGATTTATTTATTTTTAGTCGACTATATTTTCTTTCTTCTCATTCTGGTCTGAAATGTGAATCCAATTGTTTTCAAATAGTTTAAGAAAATATGACTATTCCTTGTTGAATTTACTTTTGGTATATATTTTTTTATAATAAAAAAAAAGATGTTTAAATGGTGCATTTAAGGATTGAATGTGCTATTTATTGATCCATTCATTCATCATTCCATCGACTGGGAATAGTGTCACTTTTTGAGACACCATGTACATTGTTAGTATTGAACATATGATCTGCGAATGCGCTTAAAGGAGGTTACCTGGTCCAGGAAATTTCAGCATGGCAGTCAGAGAGGACGTCTTCACAGACTGTCAAATGGGGGACAAAGATGGGGAAGGTCAGAGGCATTGAGAAGAAATACAGAGATTATGGGGAGGGTCCACTCACAGTTTTTCTCACAGTTGGGGTTCAGCTCGGTACCGGTAGGGAGATCGTTGGACTCCTGGCAACCTTAACACCATCACAGAAGAAAAGGTTAGAATGGGGTTGGGGAAAGTAGAGATTTCTGAATTAAATTTAATTTAATAAAATAAAATAATAATGAAATGAAAATCACAATTTTGTTACAATGATTTATTGCAAATAATAAAACTGAAAAAGTGAAATAAATAAATCTTGTATACATTTAATATTTATTATATTAAATATTATGTTTTTAATGATGGCTAGATTCATTACAAATACAATTGCAAAATAGAATATATGTCTTTTTTAAATGAGATCATTTAAGATTTATTTGCAAATTATAAAATGAAAAACGGGGAAAATATGAGCAATTTCTAAACTTTAAACAATTTTTTAGAATACAAAATAATTGTAAAATGTATATACACATACAGTATACACATGGTACATACATATAAACGTATATATACACATATATATATACACGCACATGCACAATTCGCATATATGCATATACTGTACAAATTTTCATAAGCCATAATTTGGCAAATTTGATATTTTTTCAAAAATCTATACTTTTGGTCAGTCCACATATGTGAGTGTAATTTTTACGAATTATTTATCAACCTAAAGTGTTGAAAATGGCTTGCTCTCTTTGATGATGCAAATAATGTTACTGGTTGAACAAACATGCCGTTTTTGAGTCCCTTGAAAAGTGACCATTTTGGAGGTACAATATTTTGGCACAACGCCAACCATATATACTGTACATATACAGTATAATTGCTTCACGAGTTAATTTAATTATAAAACCTTTTTTTTTTTTCTTCAAATGACATGTTATTACGCCGCTTATAAAATAAACTTAACCCCTAATTCAAGGGTTGCGGGCGTGCTGGAGCCTATCCCAACTCTCTTTGGGCAGTAGGCAGGGTACACCCTGAACTGGTATTAAAATAAACTTTTACACAGTTTACACACAAAATGCAATTTCTTGAATTGAATGACATGGTCCATCTGTTTGTTTTCCAAACCAAAAGGACAGAAAAGTAGGGTCACCAAAAAAACACAGAGCACCCGGGAGGATTCGGACAAACTCACCCTCAACAGCGGAAGAGAACGCGAGCCAGAAGAGAAGGACGAGCACTTGCATCACGGGACCCCAATCCGATGCCGACATGTCCTTGTGTGACGCGTGTCACAAGAGCCACATCACTATAAATGAAACTGGTGCCGAGAGTGGGAGGACAGGAAGTGATGCGCAAATGAGTTTTTTTTTTTTTTTTAAATCAGATCTGCAGGAAATGACAAGTGTACAAGCACACAACACTTGTATTTTAATACTTTAAATTCTACAGAATTTAGGGGTAGTGTGGTAGTTAAGTTGAATTGACATTTTAGGGTCCTTGTAAAAAGTTCTCCAAAAAATTTAAGAACACATTGCTTTGCTTGACCCCGTCTTGATCGCCCATCTAGAACCCAAAAAATGATTAAACATATGTCCAGGAAAAAATGCTGATTTTGGTGTGTGGGTGTTAACATCAGTCGAGAAAAAAAGAGGAAGTTTCCTAACACGAGGTGTTGATCATTTCAGTAAGAAAAGCCACAGAGCTGCTGCCACTTTGCTGGTTAAGCGAAACTAAGAGCACATCCTCTTTGTGTACGCAAGAACTCAGGCATGTCCAAATGTCAAATGAAAAACACAAAAGTAAATTTACAGGATAATAGACACATTTTTCATTGTCAGAATATGAAAATATTTCACTCAAAAATGGCAATCTAAAAAAACAAGCGTGCATAAAAGTTTTCTGTGCATGTTTTATTATTGTGTTTGAGTGTTTGGGGGGGGTCTATTTTGTGAGTGAGAGAGCTTTTTGCATGTGCAAAGTTTTTCCAAGTTTGTCTGTTTAGGCGCAAAAATGTTTTCGTGAGACAATTTTTTTGAGATGCTAATTTATCATGTGTGAGTTTATTTAGTGTGCCAGTTTGTTGGTGGTGTGACTTTTTGTAAGTCACTGTGTGAGCGAGTTTTTTTGTGTGTGTGTGTGTGTGTGTGTGTGTGTGTGTGTGTGTGTGTGTGTGTGTGTGTGTGTGTGTGTGTGTGTGTGTGTGTGTGTGCAGTGGCGTGCACAGAGATTTGGGAGGGCAAGTGTTGCGGGGGGAAAAAGGGCACTTTTGTGCACAAGGAATTTACCTTACTGACAATTCCGAGATGACGTCACAAGTCAAGATGGCCGTCAAATTGGCGAACGAAATCTATCTGCTCATTGAAAATCGTTGGACTTTGGATTGTTGTCATTTGATTCGTGAGGATTTTTTTAATTTCAAAATGTGATAAGATGTCGTTTGTATGATAGTCACAAGAAAAAGCATTGCAATCTGCCGTTTGTTTTCACTGTATAAAGAAAGCATTTGCATTGTGTTGCATTGGGGACATATCAGAAATGCCCGGATGTTCAGAAATGTCAATAGAAGTTTTTAAATAAACATTATACACATATAATAATAATTAATAATACCCCACAGCTAGTTTTAATAACAGCCTATTGACTGCAAGACTTGTAGCATAGAAGTAACTTACAGTTATGGTTTGTACTAAATAATAGCTAATAATTTAGCTAATAATAATAGCTTCAGGCCTGCTGATTTAGTACAAATTACTTTAAAAAAAGATATATTTTTCAATACAATTAACCTTAAGGAGCAAATCAATGTTAAAATGGAATCTTTAAAAGGTGCTAAACTCTAGTTAACATGACTCTCTAAGGTCTTGACTTTGAGTCTGGCCTTTCATCTTCGTGCGTCTTTGATTTCATCCAAGAGAGCAGAGAGATGCTTCCCTTGACTGCTTGCTGTAGCTCCTTTTCATCTTCTAATTTCTAGGCATTATGCTACAATTATTAAATAAATAGACCAATTGTAAACAAACAGACCAATTAGAAAAAGGCAAAAGGGTATTTTTCACAGGCAATTGACAATTCCAAACATCCGGGCATTTCTGATATTGCCACAATGCAACTCAATGCAAATGCTTCGATCACCAATGACGTCTTGGATTGTTTTTGCCTGTGACTACTAGCATTATACAAACCAGACACAAACAACAGTTTATCCCATTTTGAAGTCAAAATAATCCCCACAAATCAAATTACAATGATCCAAAGTCCAATGCTTTTCAATGCACGGATCACCTTCCACCGTCATTACTAAGTGATGGTTATCGCGTTATCTATTATTGAATTAGCATCTAGCATTTTAAATTAGGTAGCTAATATGGGCTAATTTATGGTCAGTTGTTTGTGCTGTATGAGACATGCTACTTCACAACAAAATGATTATAGGTAGGGAATATAGGGCAAACAAACAATACAATTTCACTGGATTCATAACATAGTTACCTGGCTGGGGTGGAGCAGCAGGGGAAGGAGAGGCGTGTGTCTGTCCGCCCCACACCGCAACCGTGGGTAATGAGCGTTCACGTGACAAAGGAAGCGGGCGAGAGAGCTCGGGTGCGCGCGCGCAGGGGATGCCTATTAGGGGGGTTTCACACGCGATTAATCATGCAGCTTTTCTAAAAGATTGTGTCAACACTGACCCGTCCTCGGTAAAGTGTTTAATAAAAAAACAAAAAAAACGAACTTTCCAAACGGCACTTTTTCGCTGTCTGAAATGTTTTTCGGTTTATGAGTGTTTTTTGGTCTGAGATTTTTTTTGTTTTGGTGTGTATATGAGAGGATTTTTTCGTGAGTAATTTTTTTTTGCATAAGAGCTTTTTTTTTTTTTAGGTCTGTGTGAGAGGAAAATGCTATTTCTGGCCTACACGTTTCGTGGCCCAATGACAAAAGTCCTTTTCAGACAGTGAAGCACAATTACAACATTCTGTATACTTCACGTTGTGATTTATTAGAAACTTCAAGTTATGATTGTATATTACATACGTGCTTATGTACAAGTCTGTATCGTATTTAAGATGGCAAATGTTTTAAGAAAAACACACATAATATGTATCTCCTCTTTTGCAATGAAAACAGAATACACAAATATGAAAGCCCAGCTGTGACGTGGCAAAAAATATTACATTTTGGACAGTATATAGATATCCTAGGAAGACTAGACATTATAGCCGTTTCAAGTGATGGTGCGCTCCATTTGCTTACCCCGACATCCAAGTTATTGGGAATGATATAAAACCTGCAAAAGTATTTTGTGAGCATTTTATATCAATTTTGTGGCTACAATTTAGTATACTATAGCCACAACGGAATTGTTTTCGTCATGTGTGGGGCTATTACACAAGCCAAACATAACCGTGACAAATCTGGTTCAGTATAGCGTATTTCGGTCTCACCTTTAATGAACAGACGCCGTACCCCAATTATTCACCAGATGTGTCTCACCCCAGACAAATGCAATCTATTTGGTCCAATGAGGTGGATTGATATGGCCAAATAATTCTAGCAAACACTTTTTGAGGAAAAAGTGTGATTGTAAGTATGACTATAAGTTTTAGTATTTGACGGGCCTATTTTGACTTAAGCTTGTCTAATCATGCGACCAATCCAACCGTCTGTCCTGCAACGTCATGCACCAACACACTTACTGTATGTTTTTTAACATGACACTAAAACTACTCACAAAAAGCTTGGGATATTGGACTTGAAGGTTGAAGGAACACACCTAAGTGCGGAGAAATCAAGGAAGGCAAGCAACCACTTTGCCGTGCATTTTAGGGCCATCCTGAAAATTTCTGGGAGCACCAAATCCCTAGCTTTTTATGAGAAGTCTACAAGAGAATCGGGGCTTACACGCACTGCAACTCAACATTGTCTCACCAAGTGTTACCAAACGTGACATTTCAGTTCGTCTTTTCCTCTCCGACAGACAAACGCACCTGCCCGCTGTGTCTCTTCACGTGCCGGACAAAAGTTGAGCGGTCACTGAAACTGGTGTGGCAGACTGAGCACGCAAAAGGTTTTTCTCCGGTGTGTCTTCTCGTGTGCGTCGTCATGTGTCCCTTCTGAGAGAATCTCTGGCCGCACACTGAGCAGCTGAAAGGTTTCTCTCCGGTGTGCGTTCTCATGTGCTTATTCAGCGTTGAACGGTCACTGAACGTCGTGCTGCACACAGAGCATGCGAAAGGTTTCTCTCCGGTGTGCGTTCTGGTGTGCGTCGTCAAATTGGACTTCCGGGAGAATCTTTCGCTGCACACCGAGCAGCTGAAAGGTTTTTCACCCGTGTGTCTCCGCATGTGCTTCACTAATGTCGAACTGTCACTGAAACTCGTGCTGCAGTAGGGACAAGTGAAGGGTTTCTCGCCAGTGTGCGTTCTAGTGTGTTTGATCAAATTCCCCCTCTGAGCAAACGTTTTACCGCAAACTGAGCAGATGAAAGGTTTCTCTCCTGTGTGCGTTCTCATGTGGACTTTCAACGTTTTCTTGTCGTAAAGGCTTCTCCCACAAACGGAACACGTCAAATGTTTGTTATCAGCGTGACACGTCCGATCCACTTTTGATCTTTCATCACCATCAGTGTCAGGAGAGTGAGAGCGTGTGTCCTCACTCTCTGATAGTGGAGCTGAGAGGCTGTCAGCTTGGTATCGCTTCTCACCATCAGCGCCATGAAGCCGTGAAGAGTGAGGCTCGTCTTCTTCGTCTTCACTCTTCACGATGACGCGAATGACCGGGAAGTCCAGCTCCTCAAGCTGCTTACCCTCCTCATTGATGCTATGTTCATCCTCTTCCTCCTTAATGCAGGGGGGCTCCGGCTCCTGGTGCTTAGGAGAAACAGCATCTTCACTGACATCTACGGGGCAGAAAATTAAAGACTCACTAAATGAAGATGATAAATAATACAATGACTATTAACAGCTGTTGCATGGTCAATGGCAGGGCTCTAGACTAACTTTTTGCACTGGTGAGCCCAACTTTTTTTTTTCTTGGGGGCACCAGCATAAAAGGTAGGGGCACCAAAATTCAATAAACTTGTATATCAATAGATATTCAATAAAGTTAAACAAAGAAAAAAAAGATAGGAATATTTGGACCACGGCCAATCAGAGGTCAGTCCCACCCTTCACTATCTCTGATTGGCTGAAACCATGATAGAGTAAGTGAGTTTGTTGATGAACTAAAGAGGCTTTGTGAGTCGAGGGAATCGACCCCCCTTCGATCGGTTGCACGGGTTGAACACAACCTCTGATTTGTTGCAGTTGCACCATTGTGGAATTTGGTCACATTCTCGAGCCCTGGTTGAGGTCATTGGGAACGTATTCTTCGTGCTTCAATTTTTTCAGATTTTTTTTAATGTACACTCTTGTTCTAAAACGGATTAAATGCATTTTCACTTAATTAAAAAATATATAAAAAGGAGTAAAAAAAATCTATAAATTTTTCCGAATAAATTTGCTGAATCATCCAATTACCCCCCATTTGGTCCTAAAATTCAAATTTATATATTAGGCTACAACTGAAAACACATATTGGTTAATCTATTTCAGTGACGTGCAGTGACAGGCAGAAACATGAAAAACTCTTGCACAAGGAGATGATATATATAATTCACCTATTCTGTTGCCATTCGTACAGCTGAATAATAGCTTTATGTTTAACAAGACATACCCAGATTTCACTCCAAGTCAGTTTGTGAATAAACAGAGATTAGATCATGATTTCACCATACTTTGATTATGTTTTGTTTTCTCATGTACCACAAGATTTATCCAACTTCAAGCTATTAAGTTTGGGGAAACACTGCTGATTTCCCCTCAGCTTGTAACAATGGTGAACAGAGGTGTGGGACTTTAGTCACATGACTTGACTTGAGTCAGACTTACAGTAAGTCACCAATTATGGGGCTTTAAATTTCAGAATTAACCTAAAATGCACAATCCAATTTACTCCTGACGGCTCTGATGTACTGTAGAAACAATGGGCACGACTTTCTGCAAGACACCGGAAGTAGCAGTGAGGCATTTCTTACAAAAGTTTTCATCTCCCATAACGGTTTATTTGAATGGTTTTTGTTTCCTTTTCTAAACGACCACAAGACCTCATAGCATTTAAAAATGTATTGGCAAAGAGCAATGTTTTGAAGATGCACCCCAGACAAGGACAGAATGTTTTTTTGATAATCTGGACTTTCCAGTGCCCACTGCCAGCACCCAGAATGATGAACACAAATTTAGGCTAAAATGTTATTTTGAAAAGACCACCTAAACTTTGCATATGTAACAAGGGCAACACACGTCAAACTTCACTTTTTTTCTCAGCAGTTGGACTGAGCACAAGTGTTGTATGACTTCGTAGTCTTGCATCGCCCAAAGAATAACTTTACTGTACTTGCTTGGTTTTTGCCACAGTGATTTGTGGCATGCTTGAAACTTAAATATTAAGACCTTAGCACATGTGGGACTTTTTATTCCCACATTGGAATGAGTAAACAATGTAAGGACTTGCAGAAGAAACAAACCTGCTGTGTGCAACACGCAACGATGCCGTCGCTCGTTCTTTTTGGCTGGAAAAACCTCCTCCTCGTACTCGGCTATCATTCTTCGCGTATTTCTTCACCAGTCAGACTTTACTGACGACATCAAAACGCTTTCATTTTTCGATTGTCAACATGTTAGCCTTGTTAGCATGCGTTGCTAACAAACGCGTCTTTGTTCGCAGCTAGCGAGCTAAACCAGTTTGAGGAAGAGCACCGTGACGAGGCGTAAGGTTAATGGTGTTAAAACTAAAAGTGTTTGCTATGCCATGTAATAGGACAATGAAAAAGCCTAAAGAAAAGCGAAAAGGACGCCGTAACGAAGGGTATAAAAAATCTACAGTCACATCATTTTGCTTGTTGGAATAAGACGTACAGAGATTGACGACGGAAACACCATTTGGACAAATTATACGGGTGCGAGTCGTCTATTTGATGGTGTGCAATGGAGAAACCAGGTATGGTGTAACCCATTTTGCTTCGGCATCTGAATGTTTGCGTTTGATATCTCTAATTTTATTACAAAGTACAGTACTCAAGTTTGTATATGTTTTTTAAATTAAATTTTCGACTTATTTTTTTTAAATTTAATTTTCGAATTATATATTTGTATACATGCTTTTATTTTCACTTCTAGTCATTTATTTGTGTTTAATTTTGGCAGTTTTGGTCCTGCATAGGTTTTAACACATGCTTCAGTGACATACCAGCAGGGTTGGGGAATCCAGGTCCAGAAAGTAAATCCTGAAACAGGTGCTTTTAATCAACAGGTAGAGACGAGCTGGTTTACTTGCAAGTTGAGTAGAAGCCCCTGTGGCTAAAGCCATTCTGTGGCAGGTTTTTTACTTTGTAGATCTAGATCCCCCAACCTTGCATATCAAGGTGTCGACTGTCCGTGACTTGGACTTCTGAGGGTGCATTGTCATAGTCCTTAAAAATGTCAGGATTAAAGGGCCAAATACTTGTAGGTAGGAAAGAGGCTTGAATGTTTTGGGGTTTTCAGCTACAGGCAGAGCAGTCTTCACAATACTTGGAATGTCATCTATTGTCATCGTCGTGGCAGGATTTATCTTCATCCAGGCATCAATTGCAGTGTTCAACATATTCTTAAATGGGCCTTAGACACTCTAATCCAGTGGTGTCCAAACTCGGTCCTCGGGGGCCGGTAGTCCCGCAGGTTTTGGATATTTCTCTCCTCCAACACAGCTGAAGCTCATCAGCAAGCTCTGCATAAGCATGATAACGACCTTGTTGATTGGAACAGGTGCGTTGGAGCAGGGAAACCTCAAAAACCTGCAGGACTACCGGCCCTCGAGGACCGAGTTTGGACACCACTGCTCTAATCCAATGGTTGAAGTGCACTGGGAAAATAAATGGACCAATGATCTCTTAGCTTCTGCAGTGATTTGCAATATCTGCCAATGTTTCTTTGCAGATACCATGTGTCTTTGCGACTGATCTGACTGACTTGTTCTTTGTGAGCTCATCAAATGTCTTGTCAAAAACATCTGCAGGCACACCTCTGTCAGTAGCCCCCCCCCGACACACACACTCCACAGCACTGAAGTGGTTTGTCATCAGTAATCATAGGCAACATTTATGACATTGCACCTCATTGATGGCTATGCATCCAGAAAATGAGGACTTGTGTCTCTGTAAAAGGCATGCATGCATATTCGCTTTAGATTTATTGTATTTATTTTAGTTTGGCATTTTTATTAAATGTTTTTTTTCATACAGGTTAAATTTATTTATTTGATTACAGCTATTACCTGTCTACCGTTGATAAAGATGGTCAAAAGGCATGTTTTGCATGGCAATTTTGCACCTCTGATAGATTTGGGATGGGGAGAGATGGGGTAGGGAGGCCTCCAAATAAAATTACACTTAGGGCTCCATTTTGGTCATGTCTAAGTACGATACACAATACTAAGATATTATACCCTAAATCAGAGGTGGGCATCGAGGGCCGCAGTCCTGTAGGTTTTGCGTGTTGCCCTTCTCCAACACAGCTGATATATGATCAGCTCATCAGCAAGCTCTGCATAAGCCTGATAACGATCCTGTTGATTGGAATCAGCTTGTGTTGGAAGTGAGAAACCTACAAAACCTGCAGGACTCTGGCCCTCGAGGACCGAGATTGCCCACCTCTGCCCTAAATGGTTGATGCAAAGACTGAAGTTTGTTCTTTGAGCGGTCTCAAGACTCCATTCAGGGATCCTGACATACATCACGCACCGGTGTCAGCAAAACAAACAAACAGAAGTTGTCACTAACAATGCAACGAATAAAATTGCTGTTCAGACACTCTCCATCCAATTTGGCTTATTTTGGGCTATCCCCCCTCCAAAGAATGAGAGTTTAGATGTGCAAATTTGGTAGACACATAACACAAAAGACTCACCGCATAATTGCATAGAAGGTGGCTGGACAAAAATTTTTTCAGCTTTTTATTTGCCTAAATGAAAAAAATAGATATGCATCATTTCCATTCCACTTTAATGTGCTACTTTGTGTTAATGAATCTTATAAAATGTCATTAAAAAATGGAAGGTTGTGGTTGAAATGTGGCAAAATTTGAAAAAGTGTATGAATACTTTTTCAATGCACTGTGTATGTGATATGCATAAAATGGCAGGCATTTTATGCAGATTATCTTTTTTTGATGGAAAATTTGTAGAAAGTTACACATCAGTCACATCTTGATTGCTTTATTTAAGATTAATTGCCAAGTATCAATGCAAAATAATACAAAATGTGTGATACTGTAGTTGTGAGGACTCAGAGTAGTATTTTTGGTGGTAAAATGTACATTTTTCAAACTAACCACAACCATTCAAAATTTGTCAGCATGTCAGAAAATTTCCCAAATTTCATTAAGTGTTGTTCCTCTCACCAGGACACTTGTGTTTCTTAATCTTATACTTATAAGAGAATCTTTGATCACACACATTGCAACGGAACGGTTTCTCGCCAGTGTGTGTTCTTGTATGTGTTATCAAACATTCACTTCGAGAGAATCTTTTACCGCAAAATGAGCAGGCAAAAGGTTTCTCTCCTGTGTGTGTTCTGAAGTGTGATGTCAAGTGTGCTTTCTGAGAGAATCTTTTACCACAAACTGAGCAGGCAAAAGGTTTCTCTCCTGTGTGAATGACCATGTGTCTTTTCAGATTTATCTTGACGCCAAAGCTTTTGTTACATTGCGAACATTTCCACTTTTTTTTGCCAGTGTGATACGTCCTATCACCTTTGGAGTGTTCTTCATCATCAGTGTCAGGTGAGTGTGGCATAATGTAGTCATTGTCTGATAGTGGAGCCAAGGAGCTTTTTGCTCCTGATCCTCCACAGTGGCCTCCATCAACGTCTCTTGTCATGTGGTGACTCGAGCTGCTGCTTGGAGGCTCAGCCCATCTGTTCTGCTCACTCTGACATTTGTCTTCATCACATTCACTCTTCACGGGCACAACTGTCAATGGCAAATTGGTGATGTCATCCTCCTGCTCTTCCTCCTTAATGAAGGGGGCCTCTGGCTCCTGCGGCTCCACCTGGGCGCGCCACTCCTGCTGCACAGGATGAAGGGTTTCTTCACTCACATCTGCAGGGCATAAGAAGACAAACACACTTTGTTTGGCAAAGTCGAACTGAAGACTTTACATTGTCCTTAGGGGGACAATTTCCACATCCTCTCCACGTGAGGAGTTCTTTTTTTCAGCACTCATTTAAGTTTGCTGCCAGAAACATTTGGCCCTCGTTTACCTCTTGCAATACAGTGCTTTCAAGAGGAAAATGAGGGCCACCAGACCCAAAAACAAAGAGCTGATAGCAAGCATCAAGAAAACCTGGTCTACTAAGACCCCCAGGCAATACCATGGCGCATCGAGGCAGTGATTAAGGCAAAGGGATTGCCAACCAACTATTAGATTGACATCGTTTTGAAAACAACATGCATCCATCCATCCTTTTTCACCCCATGCAAAAAACTGGTAAGTATGCATGGTGATTTCTTCACAGCATTCTAATATTTTGAAATCCTGTTTTCGTGGGTTTTATGAGCTGGAAGCACAAATAATGTAAAGATAAACAAATCAATATTTTAAATCACATAAATTGTGGACCATGGATATATAATCTATGAATGTTAGATTTTTTGAATGGAATTGTGGAAATTATACAATTTATTATTATTATTACAACTTTTCGAGGATATTCTTTTCTTTTTACGAGCACAGTTGTGCACTGTTTTTATGAGTTTTAGTACAGTATTGACGGGTTGTTGTTATTATTATTATTATTATTTTTACAATTGCTACGTGGCAGTGGTGGTTGTATTATGAAGTGGATTCTTAAAAGCACGGCCCGTAGCTGAACAATTTGTTCGCACACCTCTACTTCTGAAAATGTCAGCTACTATGCCTGATTTTAAAATATTTCAGGAATAAGTGGGAGTACGAGGTCAACAAACCTGCTCTCTGAACCGCAACTTGGGGTATGAAAATAGCATCCAGCAGTTGACGTTGTCTTTCGTTTTCCTCTTTTGTCCGACAAAGTTCCTCCTCGTACTCTGCTATCGTTCTTTCAAACACTACAACTATTTCGTCGACGGCCGCGCTTAGTCGCTGATTCAGGAATGCTCTGAGCATTTCTACCTTACACATTTTTTTCCACACGGTCTTCGAAACACTTCACACTCTGCTTAATGATATGCTGCTAGCAGATTTGTTAACATAGCACTGTCGCTTCTTTATTACGTCACCTTTGCGCGTATCCAGGCATCACTAGACGAGTTATGTTGCCTTCGGTGCAGGTTGGCGTGAGTTCGCTTCCCCGCCTGGGAGACCATATATGTGTGTGCTCAAAAAAAAATACAAATAAACTAGGAGAGTTATGCTAAGAAAAAAAATAGAGTTATGCTATATCAAACGTAGACCAAGACGAGCCAGGAGACCCTCGGCAACTGTGACGTGTCATCATTTACCCATATACGAGAGCGTCACATTACAATTTGGTCTAAAGTGCCGTCACCAACACGTCCACGTCATGCCCGACCCACGTAGTTCTTGCAGAGGGCGGCCCCAGTTAAGGGGGAAATTAAAATATCTGAGTGGTGTGGAAACCTGGCTGGTAATGTGGTCAGTCAAACGGGGGGATTTCCCCCTCCTTCTTTTTTTGGCACTGCTCTTTTTACACCCAATTCTTAATGTTTGTACCTAGAATATTGTAGAATCAGTGTTTTTGGTTCTCTGATGACGTTGTTGATGACGTTGTGGAAAAGATTTTCATGAAGGATTAGAGCGTGAAGCTATTTTTTAAATTAAGGAACCTACATCCACATTGCTCAAATGCTTGAAAATTTACATAAGTGACTAATATTTCATGTATATTATCAGTATTTGCTAATATTTATTTGTGCAACACCTCAAGAAAAGCAGAATGTTACTTCAGTCACATCCAATCATAAAACAATTGTGCCAATTCTTAGAGGTTCTGGTCGCACTTAAACCCACAAAAGTTAGGCTTTGTGAGGACATTTTATAAATAACCGAAAATACATTAACTTTTGAATGCACGTCTTTCAGTACTGCATTTTTCTTTTTTGCACAACTGTTCTGTTTTTAACAAAGACCCGAATGGCAAGGCTTGGGCGCCATCTTGTGGCATTTTAGGGAGTATCAAAAAGAGGCAAAGTGTTCAGCAAAAGAGCCACTTGCCTGTATTGTGATCATTGAATCTCGTACAGCGTTAAGTCCTTTATCTGTTTTCAAACTAGCGATCTCCAACTTAAGTAAATATCGCGCTCTATGAGTCCCAACTAAATGTGCAAGTTTGACTGACAGGCGACCTCCGGTTGAAGTAATAGATTCTATGGCTCTGTGGGCAATAATAACTTTTAATTTGTAAAATAGCAGTCGCTAAGTCAATAAGTCGCTCCGGGTCACGTCCACTTCCATTTAACAATCATTTCCTTCCGCCGTCCGACATAGAGCAGTCACGTGATCACGTGACGTTGGTGCAAATGGTCAATAGCTGAGGACAAGGACCACCGGAAAAACAACTTGCAATAGGTGAATTCACCAAAGGGCAATAGGTACTTCGCCTGTGTTTGACATGCTGTGTTCTCGTAAGATGGTGCCACATGACCATCTTAAAATTGAGTCACAGGATTGGTCATCTTGACGATCTCGACCCCTGTGTGGTTTATTGTTTTTGTTTGTTTGTTTGGACTGATTTAATGACAGTTGATGTAACCTTCACTAACCCCATATGGAGGTATATGTTCCAGGCCTAACCGCCATGAATGACTTAAAAATGTAGAGACCATGTAGCATTTTAGTATAACCCAAGCTCAACACAATTGAGCTCAGTGTTCCTTAGCACCCATTCTTACTCTCGCTTACAGTTCGAATAAGAGACAAAAGTGTGCCTACTTCAAGCTATTTATTTTTTCCTCTGTTGAAAATAGACATTGAAAGAGACAAACATTGCATATATAAGTCAAGTCAGTCACCTTTACAAACCATAGTTTTGTCTAATCAATATCCACTTGCTTAATGCTAACATACCGTATATTGCGAAAATAGGTGGTAATGGAAATTAGCCGAGACGTTAACAACAATTCAATAAACCTTCAAACAACTGCTACTTGCACATGCATGGAACAGCAACACATGCAAAGCATTTAACTATACATTTAAGTATTATTTGTGCTCAATGACTATTATTGGAGTTTAAATAGTTGAAGACCATCTCCGGCTCTTCATCTATCTCTTTGTAACATACCACATTTCTCTCAGTAGACCTCAGTGCTGCTGCGTGAAATGTTGTGGCACAACGTGGCACTCCATATTTGGACGAGCCTGTAAACTGCAGAAATCCATTATCAAACGATCACTTCAAAATCTGTGATATGATGTAGCGGGAAACACTGTATGTATGCAGCTTCATGCACTGCTGCTCTTCTCACCAACGCATGCATTTTTGTCAAGCTGATACTTAGAAGAGAACTTTTGATCACACGCATTGCAACTAAACATTTTCTCACCAGTGTGTGTTTTCATGTGTCGGGTCAAAAGAGAATTTTCACGGAAGCTTTTTCCACACACCAAGCAGGAAAAAGGTTTTTCTCCCGTGTGTGTTTTCATGTGGTGAGTCAAACCGGAACAATCATAAAAGCTTTTGTCGCAGATAGAGCAAGAAAAAGGTTTCACTCCTGTGTGTGTTCTCAGGTGGCTGACTAATGTTGAGCTTGCACCAAAACTTTTATCACAGAATGAGCAGGAGTAAGGTTTCTCTCCTGTGTGTGTTCTTTTGTGTTTAATCATTGCTGAGTAATCAATAAAATCTTTGTTGCAAGCCGGGCAAGAAAACGGCTTCTCTCCAGTGTGTGTCCTAACGTGTATTGTTAAGTGTGTCCTGCGCTTGAAACTTCTACCACAATGTGAGCAAGTGTAAGGTTTTTCATCTGTGTGTATTTTCAAGTGTGACGTCAGGTGCACGTTCTGGGTGAATTTTTTGCCACAAATTGAGCAACTGAACGGTTTTTCTCCAGTGTGAATGATCATGTGTCGTTTCAGATTCATCTTGTGGCCAAAAGTTTTGTCACACTGAGAACATTTCCATGGTTCATTGTCAGTGGTACATGTCAAATCCTCTTTAGAGTGTTCATAATCATCAGTGTCAGATGTTATGACATCGTTATCTGATAATGGAGCGAAGAGGCTTTCAGCTTGTGATCCTATGCGGTGGTCAGCATCACCTTCGGCTGTCATGTGTTGACCTGAGCCACTGCCTGAAGGCTCCTCCGCTCTGTTCTGCTCACGTTGACATTTGCCTTCAGCATCATCTTCACTTTTCACAATAACACTACACACCGGGAAGTCAAGCTCTTGAAGATGTTCCTCCTCTTTAATAGGGAGGGGCTCTAGCGGCTCTTGCTTTATACTTGAACTCCTGTGATGCTGCTCAGGTGCGACATATACTTCACTGGTGTCTGCAATACACAAGAAGATGAACACACATGGTTTAGATTACACACACACCATTCAGTTATACTAAGAACACATTGTCACTGCATTAGCAAAAAACATTGGTATTACAGTGGTAATAAGAGGCACAATTACACAGGGATTTTGTAAAGAAGTGTTTATTTATACCCCACACAAATTAAAAAATGTATTATTATTATTATTATTTTTAAACAGGCTTAATCCAATTTATTTAGTTGTTTCATTGTAGCTTATCTTGGTACAATTCTCTGGTGGGAAGCTTGAAGTAAGCAACTAATAATGTAGAATAGCTTTTATCTTAGCTCACTACATTTTCACAAGTAGCTTGCCCAACACTGCCCTCATAACTAAGTCTGAATTTCCAGCATATCTATTTTTAAATCAACTGCTGTAATGTCAACTAGAACCGTTTCGCTAGGAAGCAATTTACCTCACGTAACATGTGAGCCATACACTGTTTTGTTAATCACTGTGCCTCGGTCATTACGGATGTTTTTTAACTGGTCCCGTCAGAGGATGCACTTTGCCAAGTGACGCCATGGTCGATTACCGTCGGTTTCTATTACGAAAATAAACAGAGTACTGTAGTCCTCTTCCCCCGCCCCAATATTTCCTAAACAAATAAGAGTAATAGTTAAGCAAACCTGTTTTGCGTAGCACATCCTGATGCTCGAAAGCGTCCAGTTGTTGACGTTGTCGCTCGTTTTCCTTTTTGGTCCTACTAAGTTCCCCCTCGTACTCTTTTATCGTTCTTTCAAACACTACAAATATTTCTTCGACGGCCGCACTTAGCCGCTGATTCAGCAACGCTCTCAGCATTTCTATTTTGCACATTTTCACACGATAATCAACACAACACTTTACACTCACACTAACTCGATCTCTGCTTAGTGACTCTTTGTCTCAGTAACAAGCTAGTTGGAGCCTTTACGTTTTTGCTTTTACTTCCGGTGGGCGCTCGACAAGACGCATTCTAGTGCTTTACTGCCTCTTTTGCTATGGTGGCGACATTACACTATAGACAGACAGCAAAAGATACGACGGATGGATGTTTAAACAGACATCACAGCAGCAATATTCATGCATATGTACTTCTGATAATAAACACCCAACACAGTTGAAACAAATACAAATAGCATAATTGCCAATTTTAGAAATTTACAACAAATGTTCAATTGTCAGTTTTTGTATAGTACTTTGTTATTAATTAGACAGTCATGTGCCACAGAAATATGTGTACAATTTGTGCAAAATTAAAGTATATTGACATTGATATACAATTTAAATTATACGATGACAAATTATAGCACACCTAATATCTTCACAGCGTGAAACTTGATATGCATAATACTGTAGTTCTATTGCACATTATCACCTTCTACTTAAAGGCTAAATCAGCCCCTCTCAATCTCTTCTCCTCACTTTCACCTTTGCCTTCATCATCTTCACTCTCCACGATGACACAAAACACAGGGAAACGAGGAAAGCATTTACAGTAGACCTTCGTTTATTGTGTGGGATAAGGTCAAAAACTTTAGTTTAACGGGACACATGCCAACTGCTCATGTCTAAAGATTTACGACAAAGTCTGAGCATGTGTTTTCTGTCCATCTTCAGAGCATATTTATTGCACTCCCCCCAAACCCACCTTGTTTTTAAGACTCATCGTGTTTATCAAAGTGACACTTATAAGAGAAACTTTAATCAGACACACTGCAAATTCTCATGTCTAATCAATTCTAAACATTCACTGAATCTAAAAGTGCAGACTGAGCCGTCAAAGGACTTCTGTGCGTTTTGGAGTGTGTGTTTAATTGTGCCTTCTGAGCAAATCTTTTACCACACACTGAGCCGACAAAAATATTTCTCCCCAGTGTGTATTCTTGAGTGAGTTATTAAACTCGTCCTGATAGAGAAGCTTTTACCACAAATTGAGCAAGTAAAATGTTTTTCTCAGGTATGCGTTTTCATGTGACTTGTTAAATTAGACTTTTGAGTTTTGAATTTCAGACCGCAAACTGAGCAGGATAAGGGTCTCTCTCCAGTGTGCATTCTCATGTGCACTTTCAGAGCAGACTTAGTACCGAAAGTTTTGCCACATTGATGACATGTCGTAGCATCTTTAGAGTGTTCCTCATCAATAGTGTCCAATGAACGCCACGTTATCTCGTCACCCTCTGATAGCGGAGCTACGAGGCCGTCTGCTTGTGATCCCCGACAATGGTCTCCACCACCTGCTTCTTTATTATCTTCAGTCTTCACAATGACACAATAGAATGGTGACTTGCTGGGATCAGCCTCTATCAGAGCTGGACTGCAAGAAAAAAAAAGGAGAAAAAAATTAGCCTGGGTATTTTTGGCTTAGACCGGCCAATTATTTGTCATACCATCCCCAGTCAGGGTATCATGAATAAAATGCACATATAACCAAAACCTTGATCAAAACACTAATAAAACATGCAGGATCAAGTCTATTTAAAAATAATAATTCTGATATTGACTAGAAAATTTAATTTAATTTGCCATTGATTGGTTCAGTTTGCTGTTTATTTGGACAGAAATGAACGGACTGCTCCCTCTAAATTGTGGAGTAAGCACTGGATGCAGAGTTCAGTTCGAGGCGTGCTGCCACGTGGAGTTGACCTAAACGTTTGACTGCCCACACATTTTTTTGACCTCAAAGGGCCTTCTTTCCCTCTTTGTTGTTAAACTATTGCCCTGGCGGCTTTGTGTGCCATCTTATAACACCAACCCTACCACATAACGATTACAGTATTGTTTGAACACTTTATTGAACAACAAAAATTAAAAACTGACCGAAACCCAAATACTAACTCAACCGCCCAGGGATGCGCTATCTGCTGGGAACATGTAGTACTGCACTTCCGACCTCTTCCATCAAACCACTAGTTAGCCCCGCCCCGGCTGACTGAGGGTTGAGTGTTTGTAATTTTCAATAATCTGTTTAAAAAAATAGCTTTACGTCCTAAGACAGTGCATCATTAAATGTGCAAATTTTGTTGTAAAAAAAAATATGTTTATACCATTTTGTAAAATCCGTGTAGACAAGAGTCAAACATTTAAGTTCACCCGACGTGGCGGCACGCCTAGAACTGCACTCTGCATCCAGGGCTACTTGAAATTATGGGCCGGTCTCTTGGGGGTAAACGGAGGAAAAATAATTAAATGGCACCGCATCGGCTCCAAAAGATGCTGGCCCACCGGGAATCTGCTCTCTATGCCAGATAGCCAGTCCAGCAATGGCATCTATATCTATATTTTAAAATTAAAATAAAGGCAATAATTCCCAATGTACGCAGTAATTGGGGTCAAATTATAGTAAAAAGATTTTACAGAAAATATAAGTAGCCAATAATTTTGCCATGAGATTACACTGATACCACAAGTGAAATGTTTTCTGAGTGTAATTGAGGAGAGGAAGCTAGTGAACAAACCTGCTTGGTGTGATTCATCTTGAGGCTTCTTGAAAACAGAAGCCAGTAGTTGCCGTTGTCTCTCGTTCTCCTCTTTTGTCCGACAAAGTTCCTAAAAAGTACAGTAGTGCTCATGCAGGGGCGTACAGAGGATGGGGCCAACAGGGTGGTTGCTTCCGCATGCATAGCCGCCCCACTGTTGACCAAATTTTTCCGGGTGATTTCTGTCTCTGTCACCAAGAGACATCCTGCTGTGAGTGAGGGGTCCGAAGTTAGGAAAAGCCCCCACCCCTCCAATACTTCAACCAGTATTAGCAAAGGTTACAGACAGCCACAAAAAAAAAAAACATTTTTGTGGCCTTTAATGAGAAAAATAGTACTTTATTCTATAAAAACATAAAATATAAAAGTGGATATAAAGAAAAACTGGTTTTCTAAACTGTTGTCTACAACAGCTCCTTTCAAGTGATGTTGTTTTGTATTACCATTTGTCCCAATCATTATATAGTTGAAAAGTGCATCAGCAAAATTCCTGCAGGTGTCACATGACAATAAAAATAACAATGACGACCTGAAAAAGAGTGGGCAAAAGCAATAAAGAGAGTTCCCTCTTTATATTTAAAGTCCTACAGCTTCATGTTGTGCTGCTCTCACCAGCACATGTGTGTTTGTCAAGTTGATACTTGTAAGAGAATTTTTGGCCACACACACTACAACTGAACACTTTCTCATCTGTATGTGTCCTGATGTGCCTTGTCAAAAGTGACTTCCCGCGAAATCTTTTACCACACACTAAGCAGGAGAAAGGTTTCTCTCCAGTGTGCGTTCTCATGTGTTGAACCAAACCTGAACAATCGTAAAAGCTTTTGTCGCAAAGGGAGCATGTGTATGGTTTTTCTCCAGTGTGTCTCCTTGTGTGTGTAATCATGTTTACCTTTTGAGAGAATCCTTTGCCACAAAATGAGCACATGAATGGTTTCTCTCCTTTGTGGATCATTGTGTGTTTTTTCAGACTGCTCTTGCGGGTAAAAGTTTTGCCACACTGAGGACAAGTCAAGTGTGACTCGTCAGTGTGACATGCCTTATCACCTTTTGCGTGTTCATCACTGGTGTCGGATGTTGTGTCACCGTGATCCGACAGTGGAGGTAAGCATCTGTCTGCTTCTGAACCACCATCACCTTCTGTTGCCATGTGTTGACTTGAGCTGCTGCTTGTTGGCTCCGCTCTTTTGTTCTCCTCACTTTGGCTATCCTCTTCATACCTTTCACTCTTCACAGGGACACAAATCACAGAGAACTTCAGCACCTGAAGCTGCTCTGTCTCTTGAGTGATTATGTGCCCCTCCTCTTCCACTTTAATGGAAGAGGGTTCTGGCTCTTCTTGCTTCGCCCTGGAGCTCCAATCATGTTGCTTGGGATGAAGATCTTCTTGATTGCCTGTAAAAGAAACAATGAAACACACATAATCTGTTCCTACATTGGCATCTGATGGACAGAAAAATAAAAGGTCAGAGAGATTAACTAATCTCAAATACATTTATTTCATTGTCTAACAGTGATTCTTAACTACTGTACCATGATATCTCACTCACGTGTGCCACTGGAAATGATCCATTTTCACATAACTTAAGGTAAAAATAAATACCTAGTTTAGTTTGGGGAGGGCACATAAAAGATGTCACTTATGATTCCACGCCCCGCTCAATTGATACCACGCCCTCACATAAAATGTCAAAATATATATGGAAGCGAAAACTGAAAATAAATAATTTATTCAAAAAAACATCAAAGTGAGTCAAAATTAATTTTAACCCGAAAAACATTTCACACACTTATTTTTAATACATTTTTATATATGTTTTGCCAAATTCAAGATCAACTCCACGATTTTCAGTTTCAAGGTTTGTTGACCCTAATTTAACAACTGCGCTTGGGGTCAACTTGCGAGAGTCACGTGGGTCCTGAGTTGTACAGGATACGGGCCGAATCCACCTTAAAATGTTAAGAATTGCCTAATGACAGTTTCCCACAAACTATTATCGCAAAACACTTTCATATCATTTCTAACTTACATTACCCTTCAAAATAAATGGCTAATCTCGATCGGTGGTGGTTCCAATTTAACACATTGTTTAAAAAAAAAAAGTGAGAGGAAAAGACGAACCTGCGATGTGAGAGTTCAACACAGCTTGAGGCTTGTAAACAGCGTCCAGTAATTGACGTTGTCGCACGTTCTCCTCTTTCGTCCGACAAAGTTCCTCCTCGTACTGTGTTATCGTTCTTTGAAACACCACTAATATTTCGTCAACGGCTGCACTTAGTCGCTGATTGAGCAACGTTCTCAGCATTTCGACTTTACACATTTTCACACGATAATCAACAACACTCACGCTCAGGCTGGACTGGCCGCGTCTCTGGTTCGTATCTTAAACTAGCTGTTTTGGGATTGGGTAGGTTCAAAGTGCATCAAGACGACTACAACCGGACGTTTACTCAATTATACGAAATACAAACTGTACAAAATAACGAATAATCAACGTGTTAATGATGGAAAATAACGCAACACATCAGGGAATTTCACCAACTTCGTCATTTTCGTCTTTTTATTCTTCGTTGACGTTTGCTTGTTCTATCATTCAGTAAAGGCTAGCGCATTTAGTAGCAGCTGCTAGTCCCTCTTGGAGTCAACAGCTACTTCAGCAGCGACTTCACTTCCTGATGTTATGCGTCATTTCCGTTGTTGCAGTGGCATTTGACTGGCACTTGCGGCAACTATGTTGCGAATCCAGTGCTTGCTTCAAATGCTTCAGTTGAGGCCTTTGCCTTTCCGCTTTCCTTCGGGAGATGTTGCGACTCCATTCCACTTGATGCCGCTACCATTACTCATTCCATTGCAACGTATGTGTTTTTATTTTATTTTATTTTATTTTATTTTATTTTATTTTATTTTATTTTATTTTATTTTATTTTATTTTATTTTATTTTATTTTATTTTATTTCATTTTATTTTATTTTATTTTTTTTTTATTTTATTTTAATAAACCGCTTGTTTTTGTTAGTGCTCACGATATATACTTTATTAAAGTGTATAAAAGCATACAAACAAATACCCGCTGCAGACGATTTATAATTGTTAAAAATTTTATTTTCATGCTGGACTTTGTACATTTTTAAAAGTGATCCGTAAATAAAGTGTTCTTTATGTACATTTTTTAAAAAAAAAGTGATCCGTAAATAAAGTGTTATTTATGGGAAAAGGGTTGATATTGTAATAATAATTTAATTTATGTAAATTATGTTGCTGAATTTTTGTTTTGACAGGCAACAAAATGACTTTCACACACACACTACAAAAACAAAGAAAAAAAAAGGACAAAGGGGCACTTTGGGCATCAGTGCCCGGGCACCTATAGCCTATGAAATGGGGTATAGAAATAAAGCTTCCTTTCCTTGCCTTACTGTACTATCAAGTTTAACAAAACAAAAATAATGTTAAGTCAGCAGTCCCCTGTGTGCAAAGGAGAAAAAAAAAATTGCACCACTACATTTGTCTGACTTGGTTGGCCTTTGCGTGCACACTAGAATACTAATTAAGCATAGTCTGAAAATATTTGAACAAAACTTTGTAGAAATAGAAGTCTTGGGTGTCTTTTTGAATTGCACTGCTGTGATGTTTACTAGTCGGCTTGGACATTCAGTAATAAAAACAGTCACAAAAAGACCCACCAATATTGGAATTAAATAAATAAATAACTATGTCAATATGAGGCAAATCACCATCCCAATTTTTGAATGTGGATTTTAACGCCCGCCGCCGCTAACTTAATGGAAGCAGAAACGCTGTCTGTGCGCTAATAGTTATGCTAATGGTATGTGATGTTACCTGAGTTTAAACTTCTTTTTTTTTTTTTAAATATACTAGCAAAAAAATGTACAGGCCATTTCTGGCCTTGATTTTTCTACCTATCCTTTGACATTTCTTAATGAAAAAACAAAACAAAGACATTTGAATCTCCTCCTTCCACATTTGGAGTCTTACATTCTACAGTTTAGGTAATTCAATAGCATTTATGTGCAGCTTCAGATCTTCAGCATTCACATGCCATTTGTACTGAAATGGCATCCTCTACTCATGTGATTACTATTTTAACTGATGGGTTGGATTTATGAAGTCATGGACTGGTAATGAAGTAGATTGAGTAGCAAAAAGTCACATTGTTTCTTTAAGAGGGCAAACGATCAAATATTAATACATCAAAATTGGGACATAAAACGGATACGCATGTGCTAGTCGACTCTTCTTCAGTGCGAGTCGACAGAAGAGGTGCACGGAGCCTGTCAGTGAAGTGTGGATTTACACAAGTACGTCATTGAAGAAGCCATTAAAAGGTAACACTGAGAATTAAATACTTTTTTATGAGTCACTGCAACAATATCCTATGAAATTTGCTTTTGCAGCACCAAAGGAGCAGATTTGAGTATTCTTCAATCTTCTACAGACTGAGCAGAATGTTCAAGGCAGTGTTTGGACACAAAAAACACAAAGGAGGAAAACCAGATGAAACGAGGAGGCAGAATCAACCTGGTAAGCACAAATACATAAACACACATCTTGCTTCGTATGCTACTTTGGGGTCATTATCATCTAAGAAAATGTGCTTACCTGACTAATATGAGTATAATACGGAACCTGCTCACAGTTGTATTATTGGAACTTGCGCTAGCCAAGTTCTCTGGGGTGATTCAGTTCAGTTAGCCTCATTTCAAGTGTGTCAGAAGAAAACATCATGACCTAGTACATCACAGGCAAGAATTGGCTATGATTCAAGTACATTCAATTTACCACTTGTTATTCACGTGTTGCATCTACTTCCGAATAACCTTGCTCTTTGTTTTAGATGCCAATTTGGACTAAATTGCAAAAATGTAAAATGCTTCCTGCTGAAATCTAGCATAGGCTGCACTTGCTGCAGTACAGATTCAATTTCAGAGGGTGCTCTGATAATAGACAAACATAAGTAGAGCTCAGTCTCAGAGAAACCATTGTCCTCGTTAATATTTAATACCGTGCCGCCCTGGGTTGCAGAGGAACTGTGTCGGTCTCATTAAAATGATACTGCGTGTTTACAGTACATTTGCACAGCCCTGATCATTGGCAAAAATGGAGGATCACCACCAAAGATTTAAACAATTCTTGTCCACATTCATGTTGTTTGGCATACTACAGATAGAATCATAACACTATTGTGCTTCTTGCAAAGCTACTTCAATATGGTAGAGTGGTGCCTCCATGTATGAGCTTATTTCGTTCTCAAAACACTCGTATCTCAAATCATCCTTCCCTGGTGAAATGAATGGAAATGCAATTAATGTGTTTTAGCCCCCTGTAAAACAGATCAAACATATTTTTTACTGTAATTCTCATAAACAAAATGGCACTCAACAGCATTGTCTTGCATAAAAACACAATGTAATGACATAACCAGCAAATGGAAATTGCAAGTAGAAAACATTACTGTAATGTATTGTCTGTTCTCGTTTTTTGTGTGGTTTATTGGCAGATGGCAAACAAGAAATTTTAGTCATAGTCTTTTGACTAAAGTTAATTAAAGTTTTAGTCATAATTTAGTCATCTGATTGTATTTTAATTTTGATCCAAGTTTTCTTGCCGAAAATAAAGACCAATTTTAGTAGCCTAAATTGATAATTTAGTCGATGTTTTCCTTCAGCATACATTTAAACTTTTATACAGAAAATTATAACACACCGGCTAGCCGTTTCTTGCTCGAGGACAAGTAGGCGGCTGCCTAGGGCCCCCAAGACACCAGGGGGCCCCCAAGCTCTATAGTCTCTACCTAGCGCTGTAGTCTTACCTGCGGACGATTAAAATGTGCTGTTTTTATCTGTCTCTAATATTTGTTTATTACATCCCCTTTATGCTTAAAAAAATTAACATATGATATAAATAAAATAAACTGTGATAATAAGTAGTGGCTGGTGTTTTTGTGTCACAGTTAGTGATTACGTCACTGATTGACAGCTACCCATCTACTTTTCCCGTTAGCGAGAGTATTAAACAAAACATACCGTAATGGCAATATGGCATTAAAAAGAAGTTATCTCATCAGTGCGGAAAAACAGAAGAAAAAGAAAACTGAAGAAGAAAAACGGTCAAAAGAGAAAGGTAAGGCACTTGTTGGTGATGGATAGTTGGAGGTGAAACTCAATTTTATTTTATTTTTAGCAAGTTTGTTTATTTGTTTTGCTAGCCATCTTGCTAGCCTCGGGCATTTCTTTACAGATGTTAACCTTCCCTTGGCCAGCCCCTAGTTCATCTAGTATAATGTGCACATTATTGTAGAAAATGCTTCAAAGTGACAAATTTCAAATTTGTAATTGGGTACAAGCTTTAAAGAGACACCGTACATCAGAAGTGTAATATAAAACAGATTAATTTTAATATTCTATATTATTGCAATATTACTGTAATTAAAACATAGAAATATTTACTCATGGTCTATTTGCTAGATAACCTTTGCCATTTTTCTAAACACTCAAAAGCTGTTTTATTTTTATTTATTTTTTTGACGTAAAAAGGACTGTCACTTTAAGATGTTTAATTTTAACTGTAGTCTGCTTTGCTCATGAAATAGGGCTGGGTTAAATTAATAATAATCGATAGAGAATCGATTTTCATTTTTGAGCCTGATATCGATTCATAAAACCATGAATCGATTATTTTAATATCTCTTTCCCCCATAAATTCCTTTTAAAAATGTATAATTTTAAAGGCCTTTTTGAAATTTGCTGTTCACATGAATTTAAAAGTATTTTCTTACACTTATGAAATACCTGACTTGTTGCACTTAAAGACAACTCAGAATCATTTTAATTTATATTCACAATTATTGAATTAGAATTATGAAAATATCTTCATCTCATCCTGATGTCAATGCTTGTGTAATACTAAAGTGATTATAACACATGTTACTTTTATTAATAAACGAAATCATTTAATCAGTTACTGCATTCGTAAAATTTTATTTGAAATAGATAGTTAAGAAGAGTTGATGTTCCCTAATTAATCAATATCGATTGAATTGAAGTGATTCAAATCAGAAAAAAATCTAAATTGAATCGAACTGAACTCTTGTGAATCGAAATTGAATTGATTGAGGAAATTTGAATCGATACCCAGCTCTATCTTAAAGTGTAATATATTGTGGTATCTTAGAAGACCATCTAAAGCAGAGGTGGGCATCGAGGGCCGAAGTCCTGCAGGTTTTGCATGTTGCCCTTCTCCAACACAGCTGATATGTGATCAGTTCATCAGCAAGCTCTGCATAAGCCTGATAACGACCCTGTCGATTGGAATCAGCTTGGGTTGGAAGTGAGAAACCTCCAAAACCTGCAGGACACCGGCCCTCGAGGACCGAGATTGCCCACCTCTGATCTAAAGGGTTAGGAGTCTCTTCATTGTAGTTTGGCAAACTAGGGGCCCCCAAACACCTCACCACATCTTGCCTAGGGCTCCCATGACGCGAGAAACGGTCCCATTTGTAATTGTAGTTTAACACGCAAGACACATTTAACACAACTGTGTTGTTATTAAACTTTGTTTTAATGAAACAAGTTGAACTGACAATAATATGTCGTCTTAAAACTTAGATTTCACCTAAATTAAAAGAAAAGGTACAGTACATAATAGCCTGAGATTAATCTTGCAGCTGCACAATGAATGCAAACATGTTAGAACATTAAATGAAGTGCAATGAACAGTTTCTGAGTGTTTTTTCTTTCTCCCACCTGCGTTCCATTCCTTCTTCTGATTGGATTTTGTTAATTTTCGTCACAGTGTTGTTTTCATTTTAGTTTTAGTCATTGACAAAAAGTCTCAGTCAATTTAGTTATTGTCATCGTCTCAATGAATTGCTTTTATTTTAGTGTTTGTTTTATTTTTCTCTGAAACATTTATTTTGTCACGAAAAATATGACGAAAATTTTTCATAGACAAAATTATCATTGATGGCAAAGTAGCTAAATTCTTATTAACAACGCCGGTAGATGTTGTCCTTAACCTGCATGGAAACCAATGTGAATTGATGGTGGTTGTTTGTGAAGCTTGCTGGCGCCATCTAGCGGAGGGGGTCTATACCACACTCGTATATATATATTTTTTTATTATTGCAACTGAAGAAAAAACACACACCAATCAACAGTTCATTTAAAAACACTCAGTGTCAAGTCACTCGTACAGTATATTATTGGCAGTAGGCTCTATGTAATGTGAAAAGATATGACTAATTTAACAAATGCAATTTCTGGAGAAATTGCGCATGAATGCTGAAGTGGTGAAGCTGAAGTGAAATGCTGCAGAATGAATTGAATACTCAATAAGTTGAACATTTTAAAATTGGAAAGGCTGCAATCAATCAACTAATGTGGAATCTTTCTTCTGTAGGCGGTGGTGTGCATCCTCCCAACAATCTGCAGTTGGGGTGTGGTGCTCATGCTCCACACCATCACCTTTACAGCGGCTACCAAGGAAGCCGTGCAAGGTCCAAGCCACTGACCAAGGGGATGTCCATTTCTTTACCATCCTCTCCTCTACTCCCGCACCATGACAACATAGTCCCATCCCATTCGTGCACCAAGTTCCCAGGTGGGTGGACTTGATTGAAATAATGACAGCAACCTGAGCTGCAGTGAAAGCGGAACACTTGCTTTCATGGTTTTTCCATGATTAGCAAGCATCCGTGCGTTCAGCTGCGCCATACATGTGACAGCAAACACACATGCATGCATACAGACGGAGGCCCCGAGGGCCCCAAACACGTGACAGATTGTCACTGTAAATGATTGAACATGATGACTTCAGGCAAGGAAACCCAATCTACTTCATATCATATGATTTTGTCCGGAAAAGGTTAGATATCGTTGAGATGAAAAGTTGATTTTTATTTAACTTGATGTGACTGCTAAGTCTGTTAGCTCAAACGCAAACTATTGACATCGTCTTTCTGTAGTAAACTATGCCAAAAAAAATAAACACACAAAAACACACCATGTCAAAAACAATGAAGTGATTATATGGAGTTGTGGACTGTTTTATACCGCATCATTTTTTAAAACTATTTAAAGTTGCATCAGACAATTTTAGATAATTTCATTGACATGCATACAGTGTGCACACAGTGATTCCCAATGTTTGGTATGGCTCCCTCTAGTGGTAAGTAAAAGGATCACTGATTTAAATAAATGATAAATTACACAAATAAAATACGGTTTAAAAATGAACTATATCTTATCAACTGATGGCAAGAATATGGACAGAGATGAAAATTAAGTTAAGCCTTTTAAAAAGATCGCAATTGTTTCTGGGTAGTACGCTGGCACTAACAGTGGCTAAAGTTAGCAGCGAAGGTTAGCTGCTGTGAATGGCATAACATAAACCAGGGAAACCAGGAAATACAACTGAAACTACTACGTTAACAACAACAGAAATTTGCACTTTGCACTTTTTTTCTTTCTTTCTTTCTTTTTTAAATAAATGAAAACGTGATGAACAGAAACTGTCAAAGTTCAACATTCAGTCCTACCATAAGCAAAGCACGGGAAGCTTCATATCATGGCAGACCAAGTACAAATGAAATCATGCATTTAATCTTGAAGAACAATTTGTTTGTCAACATTTGGTACCATTTTTATTTAGCTTTATGTGGAGCAAATTTAACTGAATCATTATTGAACTCAAAATCCCCCTGGTCACCAGCCAATCGTAGAGCAGCTATAATAACCAGTCACTCTCACATTCACACTAAATGTGACATAACAAATTCATTTGGTGAAGCAATATATCCAAAATGAATGACAATGTAGAATAAATTACAGTCTAGCAAATCTTCATTTTACATGAATGTGAACATGAAATCAATCACAGGCGAGTCTAACCATCATCAGCATTCTGCAAATTGTTCATGCTGAGCAAGAATTGGATTCAAACTCAGGGGTGTGTACTGTGCATTCATGCTGACATCTGGAGAATATGATGTGCAGCTTCTCCTTTTTGTGTGTGTGTTGATGTTCAAATACATTTGGGTCCTTATAGCTTTTCCCCAACATGCATGGTTTTAAAGTACACAATAGGTGGCAGTGTCCCATAAGAAAGGAGAACACCCGTCTTTCTATGGAAAGCCATTTGAGCATTTATTCATATCTTTGATATCCATCCTAAGGCCCAAGTACTTTTTCTTTTTTTCTTCTTCTTCTTTTTTAAGAGTTGCTATGGGTATGGAAGTAAATATATGGCACACATTTACTACCACTCTTAGATTAGCTTAGAATGTCTTACTAAAGTTTTTTTTTTTTCCACTTCTTCCTTTGACATTTATGTTCATTGTTCACTAGTAGGAAAGCTACATGTTAATGACACACAATGGTGTACTAGTTGACATGTATGTGCTACTAATATTACTGGTGTACTGAAGTACAAGATTAACTAGTAGAATTTATGATTGATAGATAGATAGATAGATAGATAGATAGATAGATAGATAGATAGATAGATAGATAGATAGATAGATAGATAGATAGATAGATAGATAGAGATACAGACGGACATGTTTGAGCCAGAAGAAACATAGACAGAGATTTAAGGTGTTACCTTTTGACAGTAATAAAATGAAAAACTATTAATTAAGCCCAATTGCCACTTCATTGGTGGCCAAACAACTAATGCCAGCGTTGTAATGACACTGCATGCATGTCAAATCAGCGTTTTAACTTCACTAGCCTGGCCAATGTATGCTGACCGACCACATACATACACGAATCAAACACTGACCAGTCCTCAGGGTGAAAATTAATTGCATCGCCGTGTTTTCATTATGAGCCATCTACAGTCAGTCCTAAAGAATCTGCACCTCAGAGGAGCCTCAGATGTTGTTGCATAAATTGAGACACACCCACACATCAATAGTTGTACACTGTTCCTGGCTATGCATGTATACACACACACACATGCACACACAATTAATATATCAGAGACAAATTCCCACGTTACAGTGAGCATTAAAATGTTAACATGGCCCATCATATGTATATTGATTTATACTCCTGGGACACGATTTAAATTCACCGCAGATCTTATCTGGAGAGGCTTAATCTCTCTCTCTCTCTCTCTCTCTTTCATATCCCTCCCTGGCTGCACTCTGAAAACCCCTCCCTCCCATCTCGCCTTCCCTCCCTCCTCTCCCCTTCCCCATCTCCTTCTCCCCTCTGCTGTGGCCGAAGGACGGGCGAGGAAGCCGGACTATGTGGACGGCTGGCGCGACTCGAGTGGTCCTCTTGGCTTCGCCTTGTGCTGTGGCGAGACACACCACAGAGGTGAGAGGACGGGTGCGAGTGTGTGTGTGTGTGTTCAGCATCGTGGTTGTTTTGTACTTAATGATGAGAGGAGCTGTACCGCCGAGGAGACCGAATGGGATAGAGGTGAGGGATGTGAACTGAGTGTGTGTTTTATTAACGCCTGTAAGGATCTGAATGAAGTTCTGCCTTTTAGGTGAATGAGACAAATGATGTCAGTACAATCTTCACAATATGTTAAGTCAACTCCATTCAATGATATTAAAAAATAAATACCAATTATGCCGACAGGTTTTCTTATGTCTGTGAGGAGGGAGGTTACGCTATATGAATTTTTTTTTCAATCCCGGTTGCCAGGCACCTTTCAGCTTCCCGTTTCCAATGGCAACTGCGAGATGGTTTGATGAATAGCGCTGGACATTCACGGTGTCCTCGTGCTACTCCAGCTTGAGACTTTGCGCTCTGCTGACTAAATGCAAAGTTTTCTTGTCACCCCCCACCCCACCCCTCCCTCCTTCTCTCCCAAGCTGTGAAGTGAGAAGTGCATCGAGAGAAAGGCTCTAATTGGGGGAGCCTTGTGAAACAAAATGCCCAGGCCTGCCTATTAAAACTGACCTTCATCCTCTCTAAGGCTAGCGTTTGGCTTGAATGCGAGGGTGCTTCAAAGCGGTACCTTAAAACGGCGAGAAAGAATGAGTGCAAAACAAATGTGGTGTGTGGATGCGAAGATGTGTGCGAGGCGGCGTGAGCTGTTCTTGTTATCTGAGATGTTCTGTCATCCTGTTTATAAGCCTACTCAATATGCATGTTACTCAGCCCCGAACATGAGGTGCAAGAACACGAGAAGTGAATTGCTCAGCTGGTTAAAGACACAAACTTAACATTTTAAGATTGGCTATTCTGCGAAGAGGTGAGCGCCTGTGTTGTTGTCGTGGGGTTGGAGGTCAAAGCATCAGGGAGCTCTAACTAGTGATAAATGAATGCAGCATATGTTCTGCATCAGCCAATCTCTCAAAGGCAAAAGGCAAGGCTCTGCATCTCTCTCCTCACTAAGCTCATTAAAATTCACAAGCTGTCTTTTGACCATGAGCACCTGGCAAGTTCTCTACCTCACACAACCTTGGGACGATGCCTATGGAAAGCACTTTCAGCTTTTATCCCATACTAGTATGCTATTTGTACTCACTATTAAGACTATTCAGTGCACTGTGTGGCTGAATATGAAATAAAATGCCGGAGGGACTTAACTGGGGCTACACAGATTTCTGACTGGCTATAGCCCCGCCCAGCTCTGTGTAGCACCATCCCTGGGCAAAACTGTGCCTGAGTTGACAACTGCATGCTACAATTATTACCTAGCTAACATCTAGAGCTTTAACCGTAATATTAATAACATGCGGACTTGTGAACAAAAATGCCCCAATTGTAACACTTGTTGTTATATTAGTAGGGATGGGCGAGTACTGATACCCGGTATCGGTATCAGGCTGATACATGGCTTTAGTTCAAGATGACGGCACTAGCGACGGCGGCTAATACCAGTATCGGCAACTAAAAATTAAAAGAATAGAAAATTGCCATTTATTTCAAATAATTTTAAGGAAAAATGCTATCTTGGGATACAGTATATTAAAGAAATGATCTGTCATGATTTTGGGGGAAATTTTATGTATGAAAAGTACTAGTGGTATCGGTACTTGGTATCAATATCAGTGACTGCTCAAGAGTTGAGTACTAATACTGGTATCGGTCTAAAAAAAGGTGGCATTGAACAACCCTATTTAGTAGCATGCCAAAGTTATTCTATAAGTGTGCAGAAATCTCATACAGTGGTCGATAAAACATTGCTAGTAACACATTCTACTAGTGTGCTGAATTGCCTTACTAGTGTAGCAAAGAGTGTACAGTACTAGTACGTGGACCTTTAGCTGGATATCAAGGTTATTGATTAAATGCTGACATGGCTTGCCATATCTACGCTACTAGTGCAAGTAGTGGGAATGCTACCAGCTACTAACTAGTGCATGACACGTGTAATAGTTGGGCCTAGTAGTGTTAGAGCATGGTAGTTTTAATTGTGTACTAGTAGGCCAAAAATGGTGCAAGCAGTGTAAAAAACATTACTAGTGAGACAGTTGTTCTACTAGTTCCTTCTGGCCATTCTACAAACGTGTTGAATTGTTTTACTAAACAAAAAACATTCTGGTGCATGGACTAAGCTGGATATCAAGGTTATCTATTAAATGCTGACATGGCTTGTCATATCTACACTACTAGTGCAAGTAGTGGGAATGCTACCAGTAGGGTTCAGGAAGCTACTAGTGCATGACACATACATGCTAGTTCGGCCTCAATAGTGTTACTAGTGCAGCATGGTAGTTCTAATTACGTAGTAATAGGCCAAAAATGACCCAAGTGTGGAAAAAAACATTACTAGTAAGACATTCTACTAGTTCCTCCTTGCCATTCTACAAATTGTTTCACGAGACAAAAAAGCATTCTAGTGCATGAACTAAGCTGGATATGAAGGATATGGAATGACTGCTGAAACGGGGCTACCTCACCAAGGCACTGTAAAGCAGCTGTCAGTCGGAGTTGGGCGCACTGACCTGTGGATGCGATGCACACATTACACGCAGGCTGCTGTGCGGGAAGCATCACACGACCACACCTTCAGTGGCCTGCTCATGTGTGCGTACACTGAATGTGTGTGCATGTGTGTACGTTTCAGACCTCCACGTGGAGCCCCAGCTGGGCTCCTCCCTTTCGTCCCAGGAACTGATGACCAGACTATGCTTCTTATTGGGAGAAGCAACGCCCGGCATCGCTAGCTCTCCTATGGAGGACAGGAGGGAAAAGAAGGTAAGACGGCATCTTGATTTATTCTCCTCTTGTTGGGCTGTAAGCAAACAATAATTAATTTTTCTTCATATTTTCATTTCTGGCTTATTTCTTTCATGAAGAATTCAATATGTGCTGATTATCATCTTTGAATTCAATCATCCAATTAGAGGAGATTTGTACACATTTACAATACAAATGATGTTGCAATCCTTGTTTGAGCATTTATTTGTTATCCATTGTAAGGGCCATGCACTAGTACACTTTTTGTCCTAACTAATAAGACACACAGCACAATGGCTGTCTTAATAGTAATGATTTTTCCACTAATGGTGACATTAATAGCACTAGTAGCCTACTAGTACAAAATCAAACCTTACTAGTAAACTACTTTAACTTGTATGCATGTTTTGACACTAGTAGCCTGCTGGACCTTAATAGTAGTACCAAAAGTCTTGTACTACTGGACTGGTGACATTTACAGTTCTACCTTTTATCATCTAGCACTTCACGAGTAGTACTAGTATCGTGTATATGTCAACTAGCACATAGTTTTTCCTCACTAGTAACATGTTGTTGTCCTACTAATAGGGATGGGTGAGTACCAATACCAGGTATCGGTACCAGGCCTTATTGTAAGGCGACAGCAGCCAATACCAGTATCGGCCACCCTTCTTGTGGTCGTTTTACGATCAGGAACTAGAAATTAGAAATGGGATGAATAGAAAATTGCCATGAAATTGTATATATTCTGATATATAAGTCTTACTTTAACATGATCTGTTATTGGTTTGTTTGTTTGTTTTTTAATTTTATGTATCAAAAGTACTAGTGGTATCAATACTTGGTATCGGTATCAGTGATTACTCAAGAGTTGTACTCTTGCTGATATCGGTCTGAAAAAAAAGTGCATTCCTTCTGAATAATGTGCAAACATTTTACACAGTAGTAGAAAAAAAGATAATTCTTTCTACTAGTGTGCTCTGTTCTATTAATGCACTGAATTGCCTTATGAAGACAAAGAGCATATTACTACATGGACTTTTAAGATGGAGTTCAAGAATATTGTTTGAAATTTTGCACTAGTACATGGTGTCCTCACTATTAGGACAATTTTGGCATACTAGCAAGACAACTGAAATTTACTAGTGATGCAAAACTATGCAGTAGTTGACAACTGTGTGCTACTATTACTACTACTGACATTATAGCATTCAAGGGAACATCATATGCTTCACTATTAGCACTGCACTAGTAGCACCGAGGACTTGGTCGCAATTTTGCATAACTAGTATCATGTCTGTGTCCTAATAGTTTGCAGAAATGTCAGTGGCCACACACACATCACGATTTGGAATAAATGCTGAATGGCCTTTCCATAGGATAGCTCACGTCCTCCCGTGCATGCGTACGAGAGTTATTGAACGTGTTCGTGGCGCCATCTCTGTGCCTTGGCCCATTTAGCCAGCCTCATTTCACCACCTGAGCTCCACATCCAGTCACTTTCAGCCAGATCGCAGGGATCATATGAGGAATGTGGCTTGTCCTGGGCTGGCTGAGATGGATTATAGTCTCCGGTATAATAGGAACATCAGCGAGCTGCTTCATTTCTCTTCACTCCCCGCATTGCATAAACGTTGCATCAGTGATAGGAGAGCCGAACTGCGTTTGATCAAACCACCAAGATAAAAATATTATGAGAAAGCACTATCCAAGCGTGTTCTTTTGTGCAAATATTTCAAGGTTCGTTTAGCATTTGTTGGATCGCTTCCCGCACATTAGACTGTATGCAATGATGCAAGGAACACGTAAATGCACATTGTAAAAGGGATCATTTAGTCGAAGCCACACCTGCAGCACATGTCGTTTGATTTATTTTTAGACTAAATTGCTCTTTCATGCGTGTTGAAATCTATTTTCTTTACTTGTTGAACGTTTAAAGCCACAATGAACGTCTTTAGCCTTTGTCCTATTATTTCAGGTTTTTATTGTATTTTATTTATTTACATTTATTTGATTCTTTTTATTATTACCCCAGGGAAATTATTCAAAATGGAATACAAAACTTTGCATAAAAAACGGGACCTCTCTATTTGTAGTAGTGATTTGTAAACACTGTGGCAGAGGGAATGATCCAGTTTCATTTAATTGGTCCAACATTTCTTAGTTTTTTTTGTTCACTGCAATTAACTTATTCACTGCCAGTCATTTTTAAAGCAAAGCTCTCCATATCACCAGCCGTTTTAGAGTATTTTGACGGACCTCTCAAAACTCACAGAAGATTGTTCAGTCCTCGAGCGCCCCTATCCAGCCTGTTTTCAATGTTTCTCACCACTAACACACCTGATTCATGATCAGGATCGTTAGCAGGCTTCTGCAAAGCTCGTTGATGAGCTGATCATTAGAATCAGCCGCGCTGAAGGAGGGGACATGGAAAACAGGCTGGATAGGGGCTCTCGAGGACCGAACTTGGCCACCCCTGCTTTAAGTAATCAGCAGTCCAACATAGGTTGGGTTCACCAACACACCGGTTTCTGACCTAAAAAATGTACATACAGCTGAACAGTGACTTTGACGCTGATATTTTTTGTTTTTGTGACAATAACAAGAAAGACTAAAAAAGGACTTTTGATCGCAAATCAATAACTGATTTCAAAACATACAACTACGACATGCTCAGTGAGTGATGCTGACCCACCACATTGCATTCCGGTTGACAAATATAAACACCCACAGCAGTGAATGACTTACTGTCCATCTATCTATGGCAGTGACAAGAAGAACAATTAAATTCAGAAGTTCCAAATAGGAATATATGTATCCACCTGTTGACATTCATGCAAGACAATAATAGCTTTGTGTTCAACTAAACAGGCCCAGATTTCACACTATGTTCATTTGTGAGTAAATTAAGACAAGCTTTTTAATTATTTCTGTATACATATACTATATATGTTGTTAGGTGGTGTGCTGTAAATGTCAAATGTAAACTCTGTGCCTGAGATCAATAAAGGTTAGGAAACACGGCTTTAAATAAACTAACAACAGTAGAGTTTAGCATCACCTATTGATACTCATTGTTTCTTTGACAGTGACAATAAAGTTATCTTTTCTATCAATGTTTCCACTGTTGGAAAAAAAAAACTCTCTTAACGCACAGACAGCGCTACCTCATTCTTCATCTTTGGCTCCTCGTTTGTGACCTTTGCACAGCCTACAGTAGGTCTAGAACTGCATCACTGCCATCCAAATGTCCACATGATGTGTTCATTGGATTTCCTGTGCCTAAATGTGAAGAATATCCATCCCAGTGAGGTTATCTTCCATCTTGAACAGCAGTGTGTGTTTTTCTGCAAACGATGAATGTCAACAGCGCAGGATTCATTTGAGAATCTAACCAGCTGTCCTTCTGAAAAATGGGGGGAAATGACAGTTACAGTGGGAAAAGTGTGAGATGATTTTAGTTTTGCCTCACTAGTAACATTTCAATGAGGCGAAAGGCAAACACTGCTTTGTTTATATTTAGCCTTTGTGTTTCTCTTTCAGGGCGATACTCCCGCTCAGGGAGGGAGCCCGAGCTCCACGTTGACCTGCAGCACCGCCTCTCCTTGTCCTGAGAGCCCCTCTTCCACCTTAAGCAGCAGTAATGTGTGCCATCCTTTGCCCCTGCCTTCGCCTTCCCCACACGGCGGCTCCGCCCTCAGCCCGAGCGGGACGCTCTGGAGCCCCGTTCGCAGCCCCGTCCAATGTTCACCTGCTGGACTGGTCGCTGGGAGCGGCCTCGGCCCACCTTCTCAAAGCCCCACCTCCACCCTGGAGAGCAAGGACAGCGGAATTATCGGTGAGATTTGATCAGCAAGATGTAACAAGTGATTTAACCGTTTATTGGGTCATTTTTATGTGTGCGTGTTTTAATAAGTGTCAAGTGTGTGGGAGGGGTGAAACTATCAAATAGAGTTAAAAAAAATGCTGGGTGTGTCTGTAACATATCTCCTGTGGTGAACGGGGTTTCACTCTAAGTGAACATCAGCCCAGCTGACTTGGAGCAGGTCGTTTAGGCGATACAAACAGGAAGTGAGATGAAGCGTTACTTAGCTGCAAGTCTTGGTGAAATGTGTGCTCCCATCCCGCAGTTTCTGCGTTTCGCCTGTGCCACTTCAGCCTCAAGGCTTCAACTCCCTGCTGTCAAAACTGGGACACTGCTGTCTTTCTTGCTTATGGGTCTGATGCTCCTAAAATAGGACACTTTTTTTTCCCCCTCTCGAAATAGATTCTGTATTTATAGTTAAATACTAAAGGGCAAAGGCCGCATCAAGAATGATCAAAGGCTTCGATGGATGAGTTTTTTCATAGAAATAGTTTGTTTATTTCGCTCAGTATTCTGGTGGTTTAGTCTTTGTAACGGCATGTGCTCATTTGTGCAGAAACTGTTCTATACAAGAACCTGTTTGGGGATAGGGACTCAACCCTGCCATGAATAGTAAATAAATAAATAAATAAATAAATTCATGCGATTCTAATTTTGTATTTTATTTTTTTATTAACCTCTATTGATGTTTTAAACTACGACATATACTGTGTGCCACAAAACTTACAGATAATTTGATTTAGAAAAAAAAGGCATTGCTCTCAAAGACTCTCTGTAACTTCCACTAACAACCCAGGCTAAACGTAGCTGCTCTCAGTTGAGCTTGATCGCTTTTGTTCATCAGTCCTTCTCAAATAGAGGGCCACGGTGTGAACCCATTACACTTTTTTTTTAATGCTTTACTCTACTAGCATAAGGTGTAATTGCACCTCCACTACAGTAGAAGGCAGTGATACTCTCATTGTCAGAGAATGTGAAGAAGGAGAGCCTCTGGAGAGGTGTACTTGCAACAATTTTATAGACAAATGATAATATTTAATATTTATAGTTGAAGTAGAGAGTTGGGAGGGGGGAGTGCAAAATTGTTTATTTATCTTCAGTGGGTGGGGTGCGAAATAGTTTCTTCTTCCCATTGTGGTAAACAAAAATATAATTGAGAAGCACTGCTTTAAAGCAACACAAAGGAACTTTCAGTTTACGTTGATTATGGCAGCGCCATATGGACAAAGCGGTATTTTTATGACTGAAGGAAGACCACATTTCCCATGAGGACAAGCGCATTGTGTTGTTTTTTAGCTTACACCAGCGAATGAAAGCCGGGCTAATGTTGATCCTTGACTGTCCTTTCACCCAGGTAGCTTACCTTTTTCTTTTTTTTTGGTCTCCTCAGACAAAACTTTTTAGTTGTTTTGCAGCATCTGCCAAGAAAGCAGTAATCGTGCTTCGACATTCAAATTGACTTCCGTCTGTAACAAATGGGGAAAGGGGGAAGTGACATATGCCATAAAGCAGTCAGCACATTTGTAGTTTTTTGTGTGGCAGTGTTCCTACCATCTTCCTCAAAGTTGCTCAGTGCCAGTAAAAATGATACAAACCCCCTCAGGCCATGCAAAAGGGTACCATTCAACTAGTTTTAAGTCGATGTTTCATCAGAAGAGTTATGAAAATATTTGATTAAGGTTGTCCTTGGTGCTACTTTAACACCAATTAGCCTACTACTTTCCTATTAGCCAGGGCCTTGGTGCCATCTTGTGGCATTTGAGGGCATTACAGAAAGAGCATAAAAATATTCAAACAGGTAGCAAATAGCTGAAGAGCGATTCCACAGAAATAAAATTTGAATAGGTGAAATCGAGAATACTGTCAAGTGGTACTTAGACTAACCAGTGTCCTAGTTGGTTGATTATTTTGCTTTGTGTGGCAAGCCAAAATGTGAGTTACAAATATGATATGTCGTTGGTTGAGTGAAGGAAAGGGGGAAAAAAAGAGTCAATGTTCTTTTAGTGGTCAAGTCAAGCAAAATTAAAAGACAATTAGCAACAGTAAGCCAAAACTCTCATCCAGAAGCTCAAATGCAAACGAGCTGAGCAGGGTTCTTGTGATGCCACTCACAAGACCAGATCTCCAGACTAACTTTAAAAAAAAAAAAGAGCACAGTAGCTCCAAACTTGATATGTTAGGGGCGCAAGCAGAACATTTAGGGGCACACACTATAAATAGACTTGCAAAGTAAATATTCATCCCACTCATATTCTTTATATTACTGATAAATAGGCTGAAGCGTGGAGCAGAGGTTTGACAGCAATGAAATATATTTAATAACAAAAAAATGAAAAATAAAATAATAAGTAACAAGTAATAAAACTCACAGTAATTAAAATAATAAGATGTAAAAAAAAAAAATCTAAATTTGCTGGTTGCACTTCACGAGTGGCTGAAAATTTTAGTTGCATGGTCTCAAATTTTAACTCATTTAGTGCCATTGACGGCTATAAACGTCAAAAATCCATTTGAACGGGGCTGGCAGTGAATGAGTTATAGGCAAAATACCACCATTTAGGGCTTGGCCAAAAGTAATTCTGCTTTGTAAAACCAGTTTAAACATGTTTTTTTTTTTAAATACAATACAGTGCTAAAGTTGTTCATTAAAATACATAACAAAAATAATTGTATTTGTATTGTTTTGACATTTAAATCCAACAAATTCCATTTGTAAGTCAAAGTAGCACTGTATCCACTTTTTGTTTCCGAGCCTCTCCAATCTTCCTTTTGTGATTTTTCAGCGACCATCACGAGTTCCTCTGAGAATGAGGAGCGAAGCATCTCGAGTTCAGATCTGACTGCGGACGAACCCCCAGGGGGCAGCGTTGTCATCATGGGCCAGTCGGGCGAGGGCCACCATCTTGGGCCCCCGCGGAGTAATCCCACCATCCAGCTTGAGGAGTCATCACTGAGAGGCGATATCAAAGAGCCTAGGACACCACCGGCCCCCAAGAGGCCCCTCCCGCAGCACCACATGCACAGCGCGTCCTCCTTGGTCATGCCCCGTCCAAATTCTGTGGCAGGTACATCTTATGCATTGCTTTATTAGTGTGGGAAAAAAGTCAAATTAGGAGATGTGATGACTGCTTTTCAGTACATTCATGGGTCAAACACTTGGTGGGACTGTTATTAGGGTCCAAACTTCTCGTTTGATACCTTGCGCCATGTGTCGGGCAGTGAGCAGTGCAGTTGAAATACCCCGCGAGGCTGTCATAAAACGACATCTCCTGTCACGATCCGTGCTGGTGCACAAGGCTCTGCTTCCTCTTCTTCTTCTCCTTCTTCTTCTCGTTGGCTTAGATGTCTGTTCATTTGGGCTTTGCGGTGCGAGCATAAAAGAGATTCCCCAAGGAGTGGATTCGCAGTAAAGCCTGCCAGTTTCTTCTGTCAGCTGGCGCTTTCATTTAGACAGTGGAGATGAAATTGAGGATGAAGACAAAGTGGGCTGCGCAGTCCTGGCTGGGCCTGCTAATATTTACTCCACATGAAAGTTGAGAACAGAGTGTATCGCTCTAAATTTAAAACAATCCTTTAATTGATGGAAAATGCTGGAACGATCATGTCAAGCTGCAGCACAGAAATGAAATGAGGCTACAGGAGAAAAACACGCATGCAAATGTTGAACACGACAGCGGCGTGCTGAACTTTTAGGTCATGAATCGCGTTCTTCTTTTAATGACCTTAGCAGAAGGATGGACACGTATGGAAAGTGTGTGTTCTTTGTCCTCACTAATTGAGCACACTTGTGGCACAAATTTGGCCTCCTGGTATGATCTTGAACTGGATATCTTTAATATTGAATCACTGGATATGGATTTTGTTCAGTGGTGTGTATCATCGGTGTGTTTTTGCTTTACACAGTGTTGGGAATAATTCAGAGAGATTCCACTACATGATATACAAGTCTAACTATGTACTACTACTATATATTCACTAGTGCTGTTGAATATGTTTAGAATTGATTTCTCTATCGATTATTCAATCGATTGACTAATCGGATTCATTTTAATTTTGCAATAGTGTATTACAAAAGCATTTTACCCCTGATTACTGTTTATTAACCAGTGATTGGTGGTTATTTCGTACTTTGTATTCGTACAGTGATTAAAAAAAAAAGAGGATTGTTGTTGTATTATGTTACCTGTTCAGTCATTGTTTTCTAAAGTAAAAAAAAGAGGTGTTTGCAAATGTATTATTTTGATTAAGCACAGTCTTCTTTCATGAATTACTGTTGATATGCTGAAGTCAGAAGATTTGGCTCCAAACGATTACTCGATTATTAAAATAGTTGTCGATTAATTTGACAATCGATTACTTGTCGATTAATTGATTCATTTTGACAGCTCAAAAGAGGAGTGCAAGAGAATATTAAATACTGTCTTGCTAGAGTCTGCTAATCCATAAGATTGTGTATAATGTGTACTTATGTGAGCTCTGAGTGAGACATTGTGACTGTTCAGTGAGGGAGACGCTCCAGCCCTAATTGCTCAACATATTTTTGTAACTTGATTTGGGAGCTGATGGAGGCCAACATTAGCAGTAGCCCGCAGCAAGGCACATAACCGACCCAACTATCGGGGGTGCTGATTTGTATACAATCCTGATTATCATTAGACATTGCTGCAATGTGTCCGGCCCACTGTATGTTTGGAGAATGAAGCACTAGTGACAACAGTGAAAATGTAAATGAATACAAAATGTTTTCTTCCATAGTGAGCCTCCATTGTTCCTAGTGTGAAATATGTGTTTGCCTATTATTAAGGCATCATTTTTTTGTGTTGGAACTTGGAGGTCACTTGTGTTGACTTGAGGGAGTAGCAGCTTTTCTACCTTTTGAGGCAGCAGCATGAAATTCCAATTGAAGAGCGACGCGGCGCCTGCTCGTGATTCAAGTGTTGTGCAGAGCTCGTGTTATGAGATTTGATGGGTGCAGGGGCTGAGTTGACCTTTGAATGCGGGGAAAGATCAACAAGAGGTGGCGGGTAATCAGTCACACTGTCATCAGCAGGGGATGAAAAGGTAGGCAGCCTTGTTGTGGGTGACCTGGACTATTGTCAAACTGGCTGAAAACAGAATCTCTCTCTCTCTCTCTCTCTCTGTGTCCACTCAGCAATTTGGCCATGCGGTCTTTAGCCAGCAATCGTTGTCATCCCACGCCACACCTCCTTCACAGTTTCTCCTGTTCGCACCTCGTACTGAAGATGTTCTCTCCATCCTCCATTCTGATACGTGATCCTCTGCATTCTTCATTGTTGATAGTTGGTTATGAAAGTGCATGAAAAGTATCTTCAGTATTTGCAAATGTTTAGTGCGTCCCCGTCTATGTTACGTGACCAAGTGTATGGGTCAAGGGAGCTCAAAGACACTCAAATGAGATCTGTAGCAAAAAGAAAATAAAAAAAGAGAGTTTGAAATACATTGAAACAGATTTTTTTTTTTAACACACTTGAATTTATTAAAACACCTTTTACGCCTGTTCTTACACTCTTGTTAAGAAATGAGAGACAATTGTATAACACTGAATTTGAGTAAACAAAAATAACATTTGTTTGCTGAATTTTGAAAATAAGAGGCCAAATGTGACTTGTTTGCTTCAAGCTGTTTATTTATTACTCTAAGTTCAAGTTTACTGTAAAAGTGACACATTAAACATTAGGGGTGTAGCAAAAAAATCAATTCTCATAAGAATCGCGATTCTCATTTAGTATGATTCAGAATAGATTTTAAATGTCCCGAAATCGATTTTTCACAAGGGTCGCGGGGGGTCACTGGAGCCTATCCCAGCTGGCTTCGGGCAGTAGGCGGGGTACACCCTGAAAATGTATATTTAATCACCAAATTGTTCAATCAATTTTTGTCAAATGAAAATCTGTTATCTTAAAAAACTACAACTAATAATGTTAGGGACAATAGTACAATAGTAGATCGTGACACTATATTGAAGGTGCTCAGCTCCAAATTCGGTCTTGGCTGTATGCTGACTGTATACAGACCCCATAAATAACAATTGCTATATGGCACAATGAACTGCAATCTAGCATGGCTTCACTATATTGCCGCTCCATCCAGGCATTAGACGTATTTGATTTTGTGTTATGACAAAGGTTATCAGATATTGTGGATTTACTGACATTGCTGGCTGGAATTCTTCAGCCTGAAACCAAAATTGCTAAAAGCGTTAAGCTTATAAGAGCTCAGAGATGTGCTACAGCTTCCTTGGATCCTCAGAGATTAACAGAGGCTGCGTCAAACGTGGAATGTCCATGATTATACTCAGGCCCGGGTTAATCTGTCCAGTGGCTGCGCTTGTTTCATGCTCTGTCTGTTTGATTGGTCGAGCCCAGGGGTCAGCAACCTTTTCTGCCAAAACAGCTATTTTGGGCCAAATAAATAACAAAAAATCAGTCTGGAGCCGCAAAACTTTTGAACATTGTGGTGAACGAAACTGTGTGTTTGTGTTCGTCTAATTTACTGAGGGCCCAAGAGCTAATTAGCGCTGCGCCATAACAGAAAAATATGCAGCATCCAGTACTTTGAGATCCATTTTCTTCTACCTTTCGTCTTCCGTTTTTGGATTTATTTTTGTATTTTTTTCCGTACTTCATTTTACATTCAATTAGGCTTTTCTGTCTTTCTGTCAAATTTCTGACCGTTTTGGCAATTTTGTGGACATGGTAATTTTCTGCCTCTGATTTTGTGGCTATTTTTTGATATTTTTTCGTGCCTTTCTTGCTATGAATTTTCTGACGTTTTTGGCATTTTTTTTTGGACATTTTATGGTAATTTTTGGGATTACTTTTTTGGGGTTTTGGACATTTTATTGTTACTTTTTAAACATTTTCTTTTCTGCCTTTTTTATTCAATTCTCTGACACATTTGGCTATTTAATTTTATTGTAATTTTCAGATTTTTTTTTCTCTTTTTGGACATTTTATGATCACTTTTTTGGACATTTTTAGATCATTTAAAGAACTTTTTCATCTACCCTTTGTCTCCCTTTTTCTGACAACTTAAAATTTTGGACTCTGACATTTTGTGAATACCTAATTATTCATTTTTTAAATTTCATCATGAATTCATTGTGTGTGGTATGACCTAAGATGTTCTTTAACACACTGAAAAAGAATTTGCTCAAAACAATTTGATCAGGAATTGTCAACATGATCAATGTATAGATAGATAGATCGATTTTTTTTTCCAAATAGATACTGTACCCCCAAAAGAACTTGCAGAATGCTGACAGTATCATTTAGCGTAAGACTGCAACAAATGTCTTAAATACTGTGGAGATAAAGCACGGCTGACCTGTAAACTCAGTCATATGAGTGGGCGGATGGCAAAGGCGGGAGTGGGAGTAAACATCTCTCCTGCTTGTAGCTTCTCTTCTTCACTGCATGTTCTGTATTCACTTTCTTTTTATTCATTATTCAATGGGTAGAACAATCAGGATTTTTGCTCATGGTCAGTGTATATCCTGTATAACAGTGTAAATTTACGGCCCCCTTCAAATAACTCAACACATGGCTATGTTTAAACCGGCGGCAAAAAAAAAAAGGTGAGTACACACCCAAGTGAAAATGTCCACTTTGGGCCCAATTTGCCTTTTTTCCCGTCCTTGCTGTCATGTGATTCATTAGTGTTGCAAGGTCACAGGAGCGAAGGGGGAGCAGGTGTGTTCAATTTGGTTGTCACCTTCACCATTTCCAATACTGGAAGTTTAATACAGCATCTCATAGCAAAAAACTCTCTTTGGATCCGAAATGAAAAAATGTCTTGAAATGTGACAGTGAAAGCAAAATTTTGTCCGAGCTTGTGTCAAACCAAGACGACGTTTCTTCCCTTTTCCTTCCTCCTGACTTGGCCTTGTCGCCGAGTATTTATCATGGAGCGGCAAAACAGATTATTGCTTAGGTTTCCATGGAAACAATAATGAAGTCAAGCCATGAATTTTACACGTGTGAGTTTTTGCCATTGTACGGTTTGTGTATCTTCTTGCCCCTCTCATTATGACTCTCTTGACAGCAACATGCTCCACAAGACTGGAGGATCTGAGCTATCTGGACAACCAACAGGTTGGCGGGCACAGGAACTCCGTCCGCAGGTTTAACACACCCGGACGCACAAATGAGGACACTAAAGGTATTTTATTTGTTAGCCTTGCGATATAAGTGCAGTGTTAAAGGGGAAGTCAACCTAAAAAAAAATCTTGACGATAATATGTTCTATGCAGCCCCGCTAGTCTAAATATGGTATTTTGGTTAATATTGGATTAGTGGAATATGAGTTAAGATGCAAAATCCAGCTGTTTTTATCAATATCAGAAGGCGGCCATTTTGCCACTTGTTGTCGAGTGAAAATAACATCCCAGTTGCGCAAGTCTCCAGTAACAAGCAATCACAGCTCAGCTTCAGAAAACAGGTGAGCTGTGATTGGTCGTTACCTGAGCCCTGAGCAACTGTGATGTCATCTTCAGTCGACGGCAAGTCGCAAAATGGTGAGATGGATAAAAACAGCTGGATTTTGCAACTCATATTCCACAAATGTAATGTTAATCAGAATATCATGTTTAGACCAGTGAGGTTACATATAACATTTTATTGTCAAGAAATGTTTAAGGTTGACTTCCCATTTCAATTTCATTCATTGAAAAGTGAATGATGATGAATATATAAAAAATACAGTGAACCCAGTTTAATTCAAGGTGTATTTTCTCGGTTAGTTTAGCATTTTTTTAATTTGTTGAATTCATTTGCTTTGAAAGCATTAAAGCGTTAGCCAACGTTAGGTTAGGTAACAGTAAAATCTCTGCTTGTACTTTTGACTTTTACCCAAATAAAGGCAATAAATCAGTACTTGCTTCTGCTTGTACTTTTGCCCGCTTTCTCCAGGGAGATTGGCCCATTTCAAACAAGCCGACATCATGCTGAAACCGCTGCTGTTCGAAGTTCCCGGCACCACCGCGGAGACGTCTTTCGTGGGCCGGGATTGGCTCTTCACGCGTCTCGATGAGGTCTTGAGGAAAAGCAGCAACTGCGAGGGAAGAGGGGCCGTCATCGTGGGAAACGCCGGCTCGGGCAAAACTGCTATCATGTGGAGGCTGGTGGCGCTCAGCTGTCATGGCGTGCACACGCAACACGGAGGGCCCGGCATCCCTCACAGTCCGAGCGTTTCTCCCAAATGTAAGTCATTGCTTATCATTCATTACAGGAATCAAATAGAGAATCCCGTACAGGGGATCTCAGTTGAGGTGTGCAAAACATAGTGAACTCCCACTGTATTGTGGCTAAACAAAAACAAGTCAACTATTACTATACTAATTAAATGTGTCACCCATCACCTTTTTCAAAACATCATCTTGTGTCCATTTTTCTCATGGCACAAAAAGATATACTGTTTGGATGATACGTGGTGCAAATGCATAACGACTACAGCTCTGTTCATTTCTCAGCATCACTGCATTATTCATGGACACCTGCACTATACAGTATGTATGTTGCCATTTTTGATGAATATTCAACATGGCTCCAGTTGGAGATGTCGAGAGGAGCCACGGCTGTGCTGCAACTCTCGCTCGGTGTTGTTTTATGTGGATGGACTGCACATTTTACACACATGCTTAATTTAAATAGGCACTAATTAGCTGCAGCAGTGTGGAAAATCTTTTATTCGAGATTCATGATGTCCAGCTAAAGATGCATGTACAGTCCTAGTATGTACTCACCAGTAGAATGAAGGAATGTGAATGCATGTGTCTCCCTAATAATGTTTTTCCCCTACTGCCGCCTTGCACTAATGTATGACATTCCTGGTTGCACCACTAATGAGGACAAAAAGCATACTAGTATATTCTTGGGTGGTCGGATTTTTATTGAGGGATATTATTCATTTCCAAGTGCAAGCACTAAAATCAATAAATAAACAAATAAATCAGTGTACTTACTAGTGATGATTGTACTAGTAGGCAAAAAGTGGCACTTTTAGTGAAAAAAAAAATCATTGATATCCATCCAGTTTAAGGTCCATACTAATACTTGTATGCTATTTGCCCTGATTAGAAAGACAATTCAGCAGTCACTGGTAAAAGACATTTGCATTAACGTTTGTGTAATATTAGGACAAAAGTGGCATTAGTAAGTGGACACAATCTTACTAATGTTACGACACATGCACAAGTGTGTTTTTTGAATCCTTGTACCTCCAAGAGACCCCGTTTTTGGTCTCTCACTAGCAATGCAGTATAGTGGCAAACAGCAGGAGTGGCATGACTCAGGTGGTAGAGAGGTTGTCTTCCAAGATGAAGGTTATGAGTTCGTTCCTCAACGTTTGAATATTATTATTCTTTCAATAAACTGTTCAAATGTACTTTCCGTGTAAAATGTACTTAGAATTTCTGATATGTTCCAAGTAAATTATTACTTTTTTATTATTATTATTTTCTTTCTTTCTTTTTTCTTTCTTTCTTTCTTACAGTGCAAAAGTTAGTAATGGCTCTCAAAGTTAAACCAAACGCTTGGGACTCAAATTTCTTGCTGTGTCTATCTTAATTTTGCATCCTGAAGTAGATTCTACCATGATTTTTATTGTGCACATGTTCTGTATGAAGATTTTCAAAGAATAGGATGCCAAAGTTGTCCAAATAGTGTGCAGAAATGTCATTGTAGTGGAAGGCAGTCATGGAAAAAAATGACCTTACCAATATGACAGACTCGTACTAGTTTGCCGAATTGTCTTACTATTGAGGACAAAGAGTATACTAATCTATGGATCTTATACTGGATAAATGGTAAAAAAAAAAAAAAAAAAAAAAATTTTTAAGCATCCATAGGCCTTTAGCAGTTTTAATTGTTTATGGTTTCCTCCCAACATACCCGCGCTTGCGCTTAAGACATCTTCTAATGAGTATAAATGGCACTTTATGCTCTATTCAGGTGGGGAAAGGCAGCGAAAAGCCGCCTCCAAATCCGAATCCAAAGCCGATTCCCAAATCAACATGAGTGCTGCTTCAGGAGCGGCCGATAGCACAGCACAGAAGCAAGAGCTTGCCAGATGCCTCGCGAACAAGGTACCTTTCAACACCATATGAGTGCTTGTATTCTCACACTTGTGAGAGAAAATCTCACAATTGAGTCTCTTTCGGCAGCCTTACATCACCACAGTATGGATTGCACTTTACTTCATACACAGAGGAAATAATGTTTCATATAATGAGCTGCAAATGTTGACGGAATAAGGGAGTCAGATAGTTAGCTATTAATGTGCAAAGCTGTTTACATTATGTGTGTATATGGAAAGACATGTGGTTAATAAGTAACTAAGTACAATTACTCACTTTGTCACTGTACTTTAAATGGGAGTTTGCAGTTGCTGTATGGCATTGTATGGCATCTCGCATTATATGTTAGCATTAAGCTAGCGGACTCTTGTTAGACTTAATTATTGTACATGGATTAAACATTTTGGTGTTAAATCAATGTTAAATTCTACTTTGTTTTATCTGCTGGTTTTCAAGCATATCAATTGAGAGCTTGTTTGTTTTTTCCATTTCCTTAAAGTGATGTTATATAATATTCTCACAGAAAGACAAAAAATAATGTTTTAAAAAGTGTGGCTTAATAAATTGTGGTATGTTTTTTAAAAAGCGAGTTCACCTATCGTGGGTTTAAGGCTTCACTGTATTTGTAAAAATGACATCATCCACATCTTTAACCTCTTTGTTCTGACAGGTGGTCGCTTACCATTTCTGCCAGGCCGACAACACATACACCTGCCTGGTCCCAGAATTTGTTCACAGTGTCGCCGCCCTGCTGGCCAGATCACCACAGCTCACCCCATACAGGGAGCTGCTAATCCAGGAACCTCACCTCCAGAATATGCTCAGCCTGCGCTCCTGTGTTCAAGACCCCGTAGCTGCCTTCCGAAAGGGCGTCCTGGAACCCATGACCAACTTACGCAAGGGTAATAATGTCAACACACGCACACTCGTAAAAATAAAATGACACCTAAAGACAAGTTCATTTAAAGTTTAAAATGGAATCACTGTAGCCTTTTATTGCCTCCATCATAGGTTGACCGATGACGTCACTAATTTGGGTCCCAGAAAAGTGAGAAAGCAAAGCTCGGTCGTTTGCATACGAATAGAAAATGTGTTATTTTTGCCCTGGTGTCATCATCATCCCACCGGATTTCAAGGTCACTCAATTCCCTGAGGCAGAGGCGGTGGAATGCTTAGGCCATATTAGCCAGCTCACTTTCTTATGATACAGTCAGTCAAGATAGATTGATGTGTTTATTATAGGCCAGCCCTACCGAGGCTAAACAAAGAAGTGGTGTGTCTCCTCCGTCTCTATTAAGCAGGTTAGGGGGAAAATGAAGAGCCCTTGTGCCTCTTGAGAACATGCGAGTCCTTGCATGGCTGCATTGACAGCTTCGATAATTCAAAACAAGATGGATTTCCTGTTTGGTGAGAATAAACAACGATGCCATCCAGACCTTTTCAGTGGGATGTAATCAATATTACAGGTTCCACAACATAGACTTCCAGGAAAACTAAGTTGCACACACAAAGTATAAAGTATATACAGTATTTGGGACATTCCAGAATCGGATGAAGGACAATTTTGAAAAATGGACGATATGTTTTTTAAATTCAGGTAATAAATCATCATATAATTTTATTCATCCTGCTCAAACATTCACAGTTTTATGAGTTGCTGTGTTTGGCTCAACCCTGTTACAGGATCACAAGCACCTGACAAAAAAAAAATGTTTTCAAAGTCCTTTCCAATTAGATAAAGTAAGTACAATTTTGTTTAAAAATGAATTTACTCAAATTTTCTGAAACAGGGTTACAAGTAAAAAGGTTGTAAATCAGTGATAATGCTAGATTTCTTTGCTGTAGTACATGCTAGCTGTGTTTGCTGCTATAATAACTGGTCAGAACAAACATAGCAATATATATAATATATATTTATATTTCTTGATCATATGAGTAACACAATCCAGTATGGCTGGAAACTTTGAAAATAAAGAAATATTGAAGGAAGGACTTACCAGGGTCAGAGTAATAAGATCGATGACATCATTTCTGCTGAGTCATGTAGTTTCCTTTTTTTCTCTCTCTCTCTCTCTACATGGCCAAAAACGAGCGGCACAACGCACAGCATAATTACTACGATTTAAAATGTGCATGATAACATAAAATGTTTTAACAATTACATGGTAGACAATATCCACAAAGTCATGAAAACTTAAGCACATTTGAAACGTATTTTCATCAAGAGCTATCTGGTGTTTCAGTTACTTTTCAGAAATACTTTTACAGCAGTTACATTTGGTCTCAGAACAACTATAATTTACACAACAAGGGCACATTTTGTATTTTGTGCATGACCCATATCTCTAACATTCCATCTTTATTTTGCCCCCCCCATAGAGCAATGTGCAGTATTGGCACTTTGTCACAGGCACTTTATTTGCCTTTCCAGAGCGAAGGCTGCCTGAAGACGACTACATCATCTTGGTTGACAGTCTCAATGAGGCGGAATTCCATAAACCAGACTACGGGGACACCATTGCCACCTTCATCACCAAGATCGTCTCCAAGTTCCCCGTCTGGCTCAAACTTGTGGTCACAGTGAGGACGGGCCTCTTGGTGAGAGACACGCACTCCTCAACAAAAAAGTTCAGGATATGCGCTCTGTGATTGACTGGCGACCAGTCCAGGGTGTACGTGTATCCTTCCTCCATCCTAATTAAGACTATCCACCACTTGAAACCAAACCGACAGAGGCATTCTTCATACCATTATCTCCCTACACTCCCCTTGCTTGGATGTTTGACATCCAGTCTTACTGTCATGGTATAGACATTGCGGCTTTTGGCACGTGCTGCCGTTGCTCAATCCGCTCGCTAATCCCAGCAAACAGTGGCTGCATCTGTCAAAAGCTCGAGCCAAAAACTCCAAATGCTGTATGGATTACAGTGTGAATGGATGTCAACGCTACGCGGAGTCAGTTGCGAGTCTGGAGCTTGTCAAGCAGCCAGTCGGTTATATAATTGAATTAGTGATTTGGAGGGCATGTTGGCCATGATGCATTTACAAGTCAGCAGGCATTAGATACTGAAGGACAAAGATAAAAGACACACCTACAAAAATCCCACCTTCCCTGTCATTCTCAGACCCCGTTGGAGCATTACCGATATATTCATCCATATAAAATTTTGCACATTGTTTTGAACAGAGCTGGGTGGTGCTTTTGGTATCTGGGACCTCAGGGAGGATATTCCCAATTTAATCCACCTCTTAATATCGCCACTCTCACATTGCAACTTGGCTGTAACAAATTTTGCTCTGTCCAACCAATCAGGATTGAAAAAATGCAGATATTTTTCCCTGTGAGGCGGATTAAAACCTGATTGGTTGAAAAATCAGTCTCATCGTTAAGTTACAAGGGCCACCACTCTTGATTGTGAACCAGCTGGGCTGATTAGATTGACTTGACGAAAAAAGAAAAAAAAAACATCTGTCAAACACTACCAAATGAGAATAAAGTATTTGGAAGAACTAAATACAATTTAATGGCACAAATACAACCATTTATGTTGTAAATGTAGTTCAGTGCTTTGTAGCACCAGCAACTCTGGTTCTAAAAGTGTGAATTCACAAGTTAATTGCTTATGGTTATTGCTGTTATTATTAAAGCCCGGCATGCAATTAATGAGTCGTAGCTGTTTGTGGCCGGTGTTGAGCATTTGAGGATAGCAAGAGATGGCAGGAGATGAGAATATGCGTATCTGGGAGAAAGAAGCCTGTGAGCTGTGCTGCTGCTTGAGTCATTGTCACACTATTTACTGTACTGCATCCCATGGCTCTGCGTGACTCAGAGACATCTGAGCAACCGGTCGGTCTTGATTTAAGTGCTTTTAGTTAAAGCACAAAAGGACCCGGCCTAGAATTTTTCACATGCTGAATTCTCTTGTGACTCAATAAGTAGAGATAATAACAACTATGTGTAAAAATGTTGTGAAGAAATTGCATGTGAATGTCAAAGAGCTAACACTGAACTGAAATTCTGCAGAATTGATCAAATTGTTGAAGGTGAAGCCTGAAGTCTACCGTACAAGAAATGTAGTAATCTAATTTCATTTTATACCACACACTATTCAAAAGGCCATAGACAGGCTACAGATATTTGAACACAAGCAGTGCAGCAACACATGTAGACAGACAGTATAGCAATACTCATAGGCACATATTCTTTATCTCTTGTAGTTAACGACTATTCTGCAGCTTACTGAGTCAGGTGTGAAACTCTTCTTCGTGTATTGCATACATCTGTAATATTACACTGCCCCCTTGTGGCCAAGGTGCACACATCAGAGAACAATTGTGGGTCAAGAATGAATTCATGGCATTTCTGTTACTTTCAATGGGAAAAGATGATATATTTTTAGTTAAAAGTGCAGTCTATGAACACATTTATCGTATTAATCAAAAATATCTCATAATTTGGGAATTTTAGTGTGAAAAGTGTAGAATTTAGTGAATGTGGAAAAAAAAAATTCCCAAGAAATTCTGAATGAGTTGAACAGTTTAAATTTTGAATGGAAAAGATGGGTAACTTTTTGTTGTTGTTGCCCATTCATTCATTGTCTTCACTATTTGAATTAATGATAATAATATAGCATTTTATAAATATATGAAAAATTGTTTGAAAAAATTATATATGAACTATGCTATAAAATATGGGCGGCACGGTGGCTGACTGGTTAGCACGTCCGCCTCCCAGTGCAGAGGACGTGAGATTGAGTCCGGGCTTCGGCCTTCCTGGGTGGAGTTTGCATGTTCTCCCCGTGCTTGCGTGGGTTTTCTCCGGGTACTCGGGTTTCCTCCCACATTCTAAAGACATGCATGGCAGGTTATTTGAACACTCCAAACTGTCCGTAGGTGTGATTGTGAGTGTGAATGGTTGTTCGTCTCTGTGTGCCCTGCGATTGGCTGGCAACCAGTTCAGGGTGCACCCCGCCTACTGCCCGAAGCCAGCTGGGATTGGCTCCAGCAACCCCCGCGACCCTTGTGAGGGCAAGCGGTTAAGGAAATGGATGGATGGCTATAAAATATGAAAACATATGCTGTGATACATGTTTTCTCTTGCAGGAAATAACCACCCTGCTCCCGTTCTCTGGCATCTCGCTGGACATCCTGCCCGACAGCAGCGAGCTGGGAGCCGACCTGAGCGACTACATCCATCACCGGGTGAGCGGCAGCGCCCAGGTCGCCGCCAACGTCACCACGCCCACGGGCTCCGCTCCCGACCCGCTGCTCCTCAGCAAGTTCAGCAGTCACCTGACCACACGCAGCAACGGCTCCATCCTCTACCTCCAGCTGACCCTGGATCTGTTCCACAAAGGGCATCTGGCACTGAAAGGGGGGAACTACCTGGTTGTGCCTGTGTCGCTATCAGAGGTCAGCTGGTGAATAGTTGTCGAGTGTGTGTGCTGTTGAATCAGGCATTGTTTTTTTCCCCCCTTTTTTCTGGGCGATTGTGTTCTTTTGGTGAGTGTGTGAAGGTTTTTGATGTGAGTAAGAATTTATTTTGTGAGCTTTTCTGTTTTTTGGGGGTGATTTTTGTGTGAGAAAGAGAAGTTTTAGGGGTAAGAGATTTTTTTTCATTTTAATAGTTTTTTAATAAATTTTTATTTTTTAATTAAGCGTGAGAGCTTTTTGATGAGTGTGAGATCATTTTGGTGGCAGTGAGCATTTTTTTGTGCACCAGGTTTTTGGTGAGAGTGTTCATGTGAGTTTTTCTGTGTGTGAGTGAGAGGTTTTTGTTGAGAGAGAGGTTTTTGGGTGTAAATGAGAGGTTTCATGGCGAGACTGAGGATTTTTGGTTTCTTGAGAGAGGATTTTGTTTGGTGTTTAAGTGAGAGGTTTTTTGTTAGTGATTTTTTTTTGTCTAAATTTTTGGTGTAGCTTGTAAGTGAGAGTTTTTTTGTAAATGTGAGCGGTATTGTTTTGCATTTTTTGGGTGTGTGTGAGGGCTTTATTGATTGTGAGAGGATTTTTTTGGGCAAGCGTGAGTGTTAGTGTTTTTGTGTGAGAGTTTTTGTGAGTATGAAAAAAAAGGCATGATTTTTGGTGAGTGTGAGTCTTTTTTTTCTTTTTCTTTTTAGTGAGTCATTTTTTGCGTGCACACGAAAAAACATCTCACACTTAATAAAATAAAACCCACCAAAAATCCTTAGACTTACCATAAAACCTCTCGTTCACACCCAAAAACCTCTCACGAACCCCAAAAACCTCTCACTAACCCCAAAAGACTCATCCTCACCAATAACCTCTCAGTCAACAAAAAAAACCTCTTATGCCAAAAAACACATTTTTTGTGTCTGATTTTGTTGTTATGAGTTTTTGATGTTTTTTTTTTTTAATTAATGTGAGATGTTTTGTTATGTGTGTATGATGTTGATTTTTTTTGGTAAGTGTGATAGGTTTTTAGTGTGTAAGAGTTTTTTGGTCATTTTTTGATTTGTTTGTTGAGGTGTTAGGTCAGTGCGAGAGGCTTAATGGTGTGATGGAGGTTTTTTGGTGACTGTGAGCTATTTTTTTTCGGTGTGAGTGGAGCAAGTTCTTTGGTGTGACAGGTTTTTACTGAGTCTTTTTGGTAATTTACAGACTTTTGCCTTGTATTGTTTTTGAGAGAGTTTTTGATGTGATTTGTGTATGAGAATCTTTCAGCGTGTGAATGGATGAGCCTGACAGTTTTGTTTTTTAAGCTTGCTAGAGGTATTTTTGTGTGTTGAAAAACATTGAAAAAGTTCAAGTAATAAAAAAAATTATAATTGAGAAAATAATGCTACAATACATATCCCATTTGCTTAGTCTTGATTTGAAAGTTCATCTAAGTAAAATTCAGTTATTTTGTTGTACCAAGTCTTCATCCAATGTGTTGCCAGCATTCTGTTGTGTGCGCTGGAGAACAAATCCCCGAGAAGAAAACACTAGAGAATTTCACAATGTGCATTAGCAGAATTAAAGAACACATTTGTTGATGAGCGAGGCCCAGTGTTGACAAAAACAAGCGCAGAGCAACGCGGGGGGCTGCCATTGTTCCAAAATGTTCCACACAAAGTTGACAAATCTGTGATCAAGGATGAAAGATTTTGAAAGGGCACGGAAATAGCTCCCAGCGAATGACTGACACTTTTTGATGTTGCGTCATCAACAGTCTGAAGGAGTGCAGCAGATGAGCACGGCCTGAAAACACCACCACTTTATGACTGCATGAAAGCTTTGCATCCTTGCTCTACTCAATCCATTGTGTATTCTATTTATCACATATGCCTACATCTCAATTAAAATAAATAAAGACATGAATTCATTTCATTGCATTTCAGTGCCACCTCAGCTCTTGAGCAGTTTTGTTGTTCAGATATTTACCGTATGTCAACAACAGCGTTAATTTTAAGATGTGAACCTGTGTTAGGTGTACCTGCTGATGTGCCGCGTGAGCTTCCCTGACAAAGACGTCTTTGAGCGAGTGCTTCCGGTGCTAAATGTGGCCCTGGCGTCGCTGCACCCGCTGTCGGATGAGCAAATGTTCCGGGCGCTCAATGCGGGCAACGTGAGGGGGGAGCTGGAGTGGAAGGACTTTCAGCAGAGATTGGACAGCCTGGCTGGATTCATGGTGAGATTCTGAGCTGCTCCTGAGCAAAATAGAATTTTGGGGATATTTATTCCTGACAAAAAAAAAAAGATTGTTGATCATTCATACACCTTGCAGCAGTGTTGCAAGACAGATTGGTCTTGATTTACACAACATTCCAAGTGCACAAGTGTTTAAGTATGAAGTGAGATATCATCTCAAGCTACTATAGGAAACTCATAGGCACCAAGTACAACAAATGCAATTTTCAATCTCAGTGGTTCTTAAAGGGATACTTGACCCATTTTCAGCAGTAAGCTGTTAATGACTTAATATTTTGTCTATAATTGATTTGATAACTTACATTATTTTTCATGTACAATTAATACCTTTAATAACACATCTTGCCTCTTGCTGTTGACTGAAAATGACACCAAGTGTGCTCATGTAACGGCCAATCGTGGCTCAGTTTGCAAATGTCACATGACCAAACCCAGAAAACAGGTATTGTTGAGCCCCCACCCCCAAAAATAAATAAATAAATCACATTTTATTTGTCAATATATAAGAGTTCTGTGAATGCACATAGGAATCTGAAGATCTGCTGTTGGTTATAACTCTTCACTTCTTATATTCATGATATTCAGTAGGTAAGCAACACCTGCTATTTACGTTTACAAAGGACAGTTAAGGACAAACACGCCTTTTGGGAAGTCGTTTAATTAAAGTTGAAAAGTTGTTGTCTTGCACGTGCCGACAGGTGAAACGCAGAGATGGCACACGCATGCTGTGCCACCCCTCCTTCAGAGAGTGGCTCGTCTGGAGGTCAGATGGAGAAAGCAACGACTTCATCTGTGAACCAAGGTCAGACTCGACACCAAAATACAAAACATAAGTATTTTTTGAAGGGTGTGTGTGTGTGTGTGTGTGGGGGGGGGGGGGTACATTCAGATAAGTGCAAATCTGCGATGTAGAGTGACCTTTTAAAAACAGCTTTATTCCTCCCACATGGATTAAACACATTTAAAATGATTAAACACAATTAGGCTGGCTAAAACACACTTTTAAAGTATTCCTTAGTGGCTGTGCTCAACATTGTTGTCAATAAAACGTTAAATTAAATATAATAATTTTGTTTTATGTAATCATGAATAGTTAATAATAAATAAAATAATATTAAATAATATAATTATTTAATGTAATTACTTTAATGTTAAATTTGTGTAATTGCCAGTGCATAATGTGAAACCAGAGGTAGAGAGAGAGACAGAGAGAGAGGGGGGGTTGAACAGCAAATACGGGGAAATAAACGGCCAGAGTTATTTTGTAAATACGATGTCGGAAATGATCATTTAATCACCTGACTTCGGCATCTGTCAGTCACGATGAGTCTCGACGTGATGCGAGTTGAAAAAAAAAGTGGTAGCTAGTGTGCCTGCCATCGTCGCCGTCATGCTTTGCAAACTAAAAAAAAAAAGAAGCGGCACGCAAAAAAGAAAAGACAAAAAAAACATGACGTTAAAGCTATTGGAAGAGATGTGATAGACGTGGTTTGAGTCTAGGCCATTAGCAAAATCTAGTGTCCCGCTCCCATCGGAGTCGAGCTGTAGCTTGCCGGCAGCTCGCTCCATCGCAGAAGCGACCCTTCAGCCGCATGTCGCTTCTCCCGGCGGTCAAAAGGCGGCTTCCCGGTGTCCCCGCCGCCTACGCAGCCTCAGGGGATGAATTTTACGCCAAATGCAAAAAGCTAATATCGCATTTGGCTTAGGCGCTCTGGACCATTCTCCAGATACAATAAACAAGGAAACAGGTGTTTGTCTGACAAAGGCTACTTTAGACCTATAGGAGCGTCGTAAATGACTTCGCTGAGCGCGGCGCGCAGATGAGCTTCTAATGAGTGAGTATAGCTACAAATTATTTTTGTTATGAAGTGCAGTTAGTGGGATTCAAATCTATGGCAAATTACTTTATTGTGTTTTGGTGCCATAGTGAGCCTTTTGCACAGCGTGTTCAAACAGATTTAAAAGTTGTAAAACAGAATATATTGTATTGGAAGACTTTTGTGGTATTTTTAATGTTTAATATAGATGTCACAATATTAAAATTGGAGGCCCTGCAAAAGCACTTCTCTCCAAAGACTGACGGGAACGTTTGTGCTTGTGTGGGCGGTGGATGGGGGGAAAATTGGAGGGGGGGGGGGCTCTCAGCATGGTGTTACGCCACATTATAGAGGGGCTAATTTATTGTAAACACCTATAAAAAAAAAACAATCACTTAAAAATCTGCTATAAAACAGGTGGGATGGGTGGGGGCGGACAATAGACAGCGATGTAGCGGTGGTTCACTGTAGTCTCATAAGAAAATACTGTAATGTGACCAAATCTATCCTGGGGACAGAGGAAGTTTTCATTTAATGAAACTTTACGCATGCCTGCAGGAACGGCCATGCTCTCCTGGCATTCATGTTCTCCAGACAGGAAGGCAAGTTGAATCGTCAGCAGACCATGGAATTGGGACACCACATCCTCAAGGCTCACATTTTCAAGGTGAGCAAGTCGGTGAACTCGCTCCCTCTTGAACCTTTTAGACCTCAGCCAGCCATTTAACACCTGACCTGAACATATTGTAGGTCGGTGTTTCCTTTGAATTTCTCTCTTTCCTTTTGTTTACATAGGGTCTGAGTAAGAAAACCGGCGTGTCCTCCACTGTCCTGCAGGCCATGTGGGTCAGCTGCAGCACAGACAGCCTCTCTGCTGCACTCGCATCCCTAAGGAACCTCTACACACCTAATATCAAGGTGAAATCTGATACACATATAGGATTGCAAAATTCCCGAAATTTTCTAGGAAAAAAATAAATAGGAAATAACTAAATTGAAGGTAGGCTCCAATGGGGAACTTTCATAGTTTATATTAGGGGCCAAACAAAATTTATTTTTTAGGCAGATTTAAATTCTGGTATTTGGCAGAATATAATTCTGATAACTGATTAATTTAAAATAATATAAATGAATTAAAGAAATATTTTTGGGGTCCTTAACACTTAACTTAACAACAGAAAAAAATTGGCAAATTGATGTGAAAAGATTAATCGTTGGCCCCCAGTTATTCTTCTTTAGTAGGCCACAAAAAATGATGTGGTTGCTTGGTTCTGGTCTTGCGTTTGACACCTGTGTCGTATGGCAACCCATTAATCTCAGTTAGGGCAGACACCGCAGTGTGAGCCAATACTCCATAACACACATGCTTGAGAAATAAGAATCTATCACCTCATTGGGAGAGAGTTCAATACTATGAAAACATGATGACCTTCACAAAGGGAGGTTTATTGTGTATGTGTTATAATGAAAAAAAAAATCATGTCATTATGGGGCGTTGTGTATAGAATTTTAAAGAAACACTTTTTTTTTACAAGAAGACCAATATTAGATGCACCGTGAATGTTGTTCCTTCCACCCCATCTAGGTGAGCCGCCTGCTGATGCTCGGCGGCGCGAATGTGAGCTGGTATACCGAGGTGGTGGGACACGCCCCTATCCTGGCTGTCCACGCCCACCTGGGACACGTGGAGATGGTGGGCCTGTTGATGGAAATGGGCGCGGCCGTGGACGTGAGCACGGACAGCGGCATGACGCCTCTGTGCCTGGCGGCAGCTGCGGGTCACGCGGGCGTCGTCAGCCTGCTGTGCAAGAAAGGGGCCAAGGTTCGGAGCTCACGCGCGTTGGAAAACCCTTTAAGCTGTTATTCCAGTAAAAAGTTAATATTTTGTATATAATCAATTTAATTTAAAAAAATAATTAACAACATCATTTTCCATGTACAATTAATACTTTTAAAACACATTTTGCCACTTGCTGTCGACTGAAAATGACATCACAGGTGCTCAGGAAACATAACGACCAATCACGGCTCACCTGTTTTCCGGGTTTGGTCATGTGATGTTAGCAAACTGAGCCATGATTAGATGTTACCTGTTTCCTGCGCGATGTCATCTTCAGTCGACAGCAAGTGGCAAAACGTGTTTTAAAATGTATTTATTGTTCATGAAAAAATAATTAAGTTATCACATTCATTATAGATAATTATCTTCTTATTGCTGAAAATGGCTAAATGAGTCAAGTATCCCTTTAAAGCAATACTAAATACTTTAATTCATATTTTCATAATTCTGCTGATGAAATATTGATTTACAGCTAGAATAATGAAACCTTTTGCAGACTGCTTTACGACATGCATGCTTTCCCCAGTCGGTCCAGACGAAGTCGAGTCAAACGTCTAAGCGCGATTACTGTTATCATGCAGAAGCTAAAAAACACCCCAAGAAATATAGATTTTTGTCCGAGGCGACAATAATAATAATGATGATAAAAAGCCTACCTGGATGTGGTTAAAAACGCAGGCGGAAGACGGGGGGATTTCCAAACGACGCTGCCTTTGTGGCGACTCGGCTCTTTTTAGGAGGTAGCTTTCCATGCTCAAATAAAAAATAATAATGCTAATATTAGCTATTGGAAAATTGTGTGGTAGCAATAATTAGGCATCAGCTTGATAGTTTGCCTTTCCACACTGACCCGACCGGCCACGCAACACTCAAAAGTTGTGTTCTTTCTTGTTTACGAATGCTTGTGAATGCATCGCGGGAAGGGAGGGAGGGGGGGAGCGCAGCCGTTTGTGTGTACAATAAAGAAGGTAAGATCACAACCACAGTCTGCTGTTAACATACTTCAGAAACGTTACAATGCCGTGTAAAGAAAAAATTGAAAATAGCCACTAGAAACAATGTAATTCAGTCCAACTGCGGACGCCTTGGACGTCCGGATTTCACGATACGCGCTTGGCCTCATGGGAAATGTGGTTCTTTCAAGGGAAATTCAAGGGAAAACAACACCGCTTTTGTCCAAAGGTGCCGCCATAATCAACGAAAGCCAAATGCTGCTTTGCTCTGCTTTAAGGTCCATGCACTACTACACTGACTCTTTGTCCTCACTAATAAGACAATTCAGCTTTTTTTTATTGCAACTAGTGCCACTTTTCGCTTCCTATTACGACCTTAAAGGTGCATTGTGCCGTTTGAAAAGGTAACACTAAAGCTTTTTCTACATCATGCATGCTCCTGAGTCCTGACATTTTTCTCTGACTGCACCTATCAGCTTTTATCTTCCCTTTATAGTAGAGTGTGCGGACCCTTACACTCCACAGTTTCTTCGGAGAGGGGAGGGGTGGAGACTGGAGTGGTGTAGGGTGACACCATGCACGTCCCCGCAGAGTAGCGGACATGTGGCGTGCACTTAAGATGGCGCACGTACTCGCTCGCGCACCATGAACGAGCCTGACACAGATGCTGTAGTTACGCTTTGGGCCAGAGGTGGCAGTTACGAGTATAAAAGTGACAAACTGCACAACGAGCCTTTAAGTTGGATATCCTGAATATCGAATTAAAGCTGTTCAGGCAAAGCTCCTATTTAATGCAACAACTAAGGTCCAGGAAGCTAAAAATACATGACGCATTACAACTACTTGGGCCTACTGTTGTTTCTAGTACAGCAGAGTAGTTGACTAGTAAGGTTAAATAGTAGTCGGTCAATAGTAGCACTAGTAGCAGATTTTTTTGTGTGTAATTCTACTTGTTTTGTTCTACTAGTGTGCTGAATTATCTTACTAGTAACATTTTTGAATGACTGTCAACTACTGTGTGACATTTTTATACATTAGTAGGACGACTCGTGCCACTTTTATCCTTCAAGTACAGCTTCAAGCTATTTGAGAATTTATTCAATATCTTTGATATCCAGTTTAGGTGCACTAATTATTCTACAAGTGTGCTAGATTGTTTTACTAGTGAGGACGAGAAGAGTATTAGAACATGGGACTTGAAACTTGATATCAAGAATATAAAAAAACAAATGCTCAAATGGCTTCCTCATAACTTATTTGAAAATTTATTTGAGTATTTATTCAAGACTCCTCATGTACTAATACACTTTTGACCTAACTAGTAGGACCTCTACATATCACTAGTGAGGCAAAAGCACTCTAGTTGACAATTGCATGCTACTGATCATGCTAGCGATGTTATTCTAGTATGAGCAAACAAGTGCACATTTTTGCTTCACTAGTTGTCCTACTCATTTGCCAAAGTTGCCCTACTAGTGTGAAGACACGGCATACAGTAGCGGCGGGGGAAAAAATGTTACAAATAAAACACGGCCATTCTACTAGTGCTCTGAATTGTCTTACCAGTGAGGGCAAAAAGTGTAGTAGTCCATGGACTTGGATCTGGATATCAAGGATATGGACTGAATGCTCAAACAGCCCCAAGCAATTGGCTGGCTGGCTTGCCCTGTTGCGGCGTCTATTCTGGGAGACAGATGACAACAGCAGGCCTCATCTAGGCCAGCGCGCCTTGGAAGCGATGGCCAGGATCGGCGCAAATCCCTCTGTGTGCTCCTCCATTTGCCAGGTGGGCCAGGCTGATAAGAATGGCCAGTGTGCGCTGCTCCACAGTGCACTAAAAGGCCACATGGAGATCATCAGCATCTTGCTGGGACAAGATTGGGGACCCGAAAATGCCGGCGAGCCACAGCAGCACCAGAAGACCACTGGGAAAAAGCAGGCCGTGCAGCAGGCGGTCACAGCCGCGGCCAGCGTAGGACACACACAGGTACACAACACCGAGCAACAACAACTCAGCCTAGCCGGTTGTATGTCGCTTTCCTATACACTCTCAAAACATGTTAACATTTACTCCCAATATTTCTTGGGAGCTGCTGCTCAGAATTTTCCAAGAATAGTAACGTTTCACTTGTCATAGTAATCATCATTCATGATTGGAACCCTCGGATAGCTCAAATGTAGCAAAACGTCCCAGAAACACCAAATGTGCAAATAGTAGCAGTTCTATACATTTCAATGAAATTTCACAATTTTGGAAAATATAAAAAATGTCAGGAAAATTCAGAATTTTATTTTATTTTTATTTTTTTAAATCAATTTGATTAAAATGATCAATGGTGTCATTTAAAATTCCAAACTTTTATCAAAACAGGATGGACTAAAACACAGATTAATTTTACCTTCTTCCATGTAGTGAACGAGCATTCAATATTCCTGACTATCACTATTCACCGCTGGCATAGATGAAGAAAATGTTTCTTTGTAGTAAATAATCATTTTCTGACCAATTCAGTGAAATGGGTTATTTTCCCTCAGAAGTGGTTGAAAATCACTGACAAGGAGCACAGTGTCTGCCCTTGCTTTTATAACAATGTTTTTTCTCTCTCTCTGTGCACAACACAACTCTGAGACTAAATTGTGTTTTTCCTGCAGGTGGTAAAGAGCCTGCTGGACTTGGAAGATGAACAGCTGGCAGTGCAGATGGACGCTCACGATTCTCTCTGGGGAGAAACTGGTGCGTTTCTTCCATCGCTCACATCCATTTAGCATTTCTCCCTTCCGTGTGCTACAGTCATCCATTTGACCCACCTGACGTGGAGTTGTGTGCTACTGTATATAAAAACCTTCCTGCCTTGCATGTGCATGGACAGCAAAGTTCTTTGACTGTAAAGATTGACAGCAATCAATCGTTGGCAGTAGTAGCTGTTGATTCAGTTGTCATTTTTTTGTGAAAATGGAGAGCATCACATTCATCAGGAGGAACATGCTACCCTGCCACATTTGCAGCATGTCTTATTCAATTCTAACACACTTGACCTGTTATTGCAAATGCAAGCGCAGTTTAGGTCCATTTCCTGAGAGCATCACAGAGGAGGTCTGTGTTATCTGTGCTTGCTGCTCCATTAGAGTGTAATTTGATTACACTGTACTCTCCAGTGCCACAGTGATGAGATAGAACGCTTGTTTGCATGAAGTAGCCTCTCAAATGTTCACATTTGCATGACCATTAATCTTTCATTAATCTTTCTTGGGCTTGAGAAATGCTGGCAGGGCCATGATAGGCCCACGCACGTTCAGTTTCATCCCATTTGAACAGTCATTTAGAGAGCCCTCAGTGGTCAGACTCCTTCATACTTTGTATACTATTGTCTGAATAGGTTGCTGTTCAGCATCGCACAATAAAGTACTTAGTAATTTGCATTTAAAAGGTGACTTCTCTGGCGTGTCTACTGGAAGAGAACATCCGATGTAACGCTGCACAAGTCCTGATTGAAAATAGTTGCATTTTCTTTGCCAGACTAATTATGATAAATGTCCCCTTCCTTTAGCTTCTACTTCTCCCTCCATGATGCATTCTTCTCCACCTTATCTCATCTCACACTCTCTTTTTTTTCCCAGTGCTGAGTGCAGCAGCAGGCAGGGGGAGGATGGAGGTGTGTGTGCTCCTTTTGGACCGAGGGGCAGGGCTGGAGGTGGCAAACCGTAGAGGGATGGTCCCCCTCCTCAGCGCGTCCAAACACGGACACACACAGGTGACGACAGAACTGCATTCCTCTATTTGATTTTCTAATGGACAATTTATATAATCATACATTCATTTATGTAAATTTTTACATAGCTAAAACTTTCACATATTGCTGGCGTCTGAAAAAACAGACGTGTGTCGAGCCAATTGCATTGCATCGTCAAAGAGGGCAAGCGATTTTTAGCACTTTAGATTGGTCAATAATTTGTGACAATAACAGACCTACCAATAGTTTAGATCTAGATATGTGACAAAATATGAAATTGACTAATGCATTTTTTCGTTCAACACAATGTTCAGATGTTTTGCGGCTCCAGACAGATTTTTTGTTATTTATTTTGCATAAAATGGCTCTTTTGACAGTAAAGGTGGCTGACCCCTGATTTAGTTTGGTCCCTAACACTACGTATATGGTTTTCACAGTTTTAACAGCCTTCTGAAAGACATCATGACTACAATGTGGCCTGCGCCGACAATGAGTTTGACACCACAGAGAGAGACAGAGAGAGCACAGTCAATGTTTAGTGAAGCTAATGGGGTGTGACTTACAAATGTATAACAGAGAAGCTCGGAGCAGTATTGTTAGAACACACACTGCTTTTGCTTTATGGTTGTTGATCATTCTTTATAGAATACAAAACCATCTTTTTACACTCATCAAGGTCTCAGGGGTTTTTATTCAAGCCAGTCCACCTCCAATATTTTAGGTGGCGGAGTTGCTGCTGAAACACGACGCGGACATGAGCGTGTGTGACAAGCAGGGTCGTACACCGCTCATGTTGGCTGCCTCGGAGGGCCACGGCAACACTGTGGAGATGCTGCTGTCCAAGGGTAAGCATCTTTTTTAGCCCGGAATTGATTACTTATCTTCTACAAATAATGTATCTGGGTTCACCTACCTTATCCATAGCAGTGACGTAGAGTGACAGGCACAACAATTAAATGCGCTTCCATTAGATGGCAAGGTACAATTAAGCCGTGATGGCTGAACTTCAAAATAGCACGGAAACACTATATCGATTTTGTGACATTTTAATTTGGTGTTGTGCCATGAGATTTTTCTTGAATTAAAAAAAAAAAAGTCCAGTCATACTTTATATTTCAAGATGAACCTAAAGTGCACGATAGCCTTTTAGGGGTTCTAAACACTTTCATATTTCAGTACTACTTGTGCAACTTCTCGAAGAAGAAGCTGAATAGAAAATTTCACAACATTTCCTTGGAAGGCCACTTCTACGCCTTTCTGTGACTCTTCCACTTCAAACATTGTTTCTCTGTCTCATAATTAGGCGCTTCTGTGTCTGCTGTGGATCAGGAAGGTCTGACTGCAACGGGCTGGGCCTGTATGAGGGGCCACAGAGGTGTTCTGCAGCCTTTGGTGGATGCCGGTGCAGACTTGAACCAAGCCGATAGACAGGGACGCACTCCTCTCGACCTCGCGGCCCTTAATGGGGATGCTGATACAGTAGGTGTTGTGCTGAATTTATTATATTGAGCATTTAATACCGCAGGATAACAGTTTGCTTTCTACAAAGCCCGCAAAAGATGAATTTTACTATACAAGTGATGGATGTCTCTGTTCAATCCTGAGATTGTGGGGACTCCGGGGCACTCCAGGTGGTTGGGGACATGTAATATTGTAACAAAAGGTGAGAGTCTTTGTTCCTGTAGAAGACAGATATCTCAATAGGGTTTGTGCATGTGATTAAATCGAGAAGGTGAAGGGCTCTGGCTACAAAAGGGCAAAGGCGCTTCCTCGTCACATCGATGTGTAACAAAAAAAAGATGATTAGATCCGGCCGTGTCAGCACAATTTCAAGCCAATTACGATATTTGGCAGAATAAAATTGCAAAGATGAATTACAGGCAGAATATTTGACTGTTTTAAAATACAGTACTTTGTTCTTTAGTGTTTAAGTTTACAACAGAGAAAAATGTCATTCTTTGTTTTGCCAATCTTTAAAAATTGTTGCTTAAATGTGACTACCTGTCTTATGTTTTAAGGTGTAAATGTGAAAAAAAGCCACAAAAATCATCTTCCCTCCCCACCCCTATAATCTGCCAATTATATCGGCCGGCCAAATAATCTGTCGGGCCCTACAACATTATGTCTCTGGTAACTGATTTTCTTCCTCTGAGGGGCACGAGGAGGTTCACTGTAAATGTTTCTATTCCTGATGAGGATAAAAGGAAAGCTTTGGGTAAGGTGATCAGAGTGTAACTTGCATGGGTATGTTCCTCTTCATGGTTAGGTACACTTTCTGCTAGATCACGGAGCAGTGCTAGAAAGGACTGACAGCAACGGAAGCAGGGCTGCAGAGCGGACTCCTGGCTGCCAGAATCCGACATTGGTGGCCTCGCTACTCAAGAAAGGCTCCAAGACCGGTACGTATGACAGCCTGGCATTGAATCCTACATTAATGTATCTTTCACTCCATACGGACAAGATTTCAAAAATACATTGAAGTGTTTAGCTGTAGCTAAAGTAGCTGCTCTGAATACAACAAACAGCAAATTACAGCTGTCAATTTGAATCCTTTTCACTATGTCACTTTTCACCTTTCTCCTTCTCCATCTTTCATCAAGCACAAGGCTACAGAACGGCACCACATGATCGATCAGGTAGGTAAACTAGTCCAAGTCACAGCGACTCCGTGAGACCAATGAGAATTATTTGTGACGTTCTACTAGGTCACGCCACATGGGCCATGGCGTCCAACAAACCAGACATCCTCCTCATCTTGCTGCAGAAGCTCATGGAGGAAGGAAACCTGCTTTACAAGGTACTTGAAGCTCAACAGCTACCTCCACAAAGAAGGTTAAGTCTTCAGTCTTTGCTGAATCAACATTGACTTTTAAGTATTCAGAGATTTGGTAAACTACAAACATTGAGGATTACATCTTCTTCTAGGTACAAAAAGGCCAGTCAGTTTTAAATCCATTTCTTTCTCTTGCTTCTTGTGTGGTAAGCAGAAAGGACGTATGAAGGAGGCCGGCCAGCGCTATCAGTACGCTCTGAGAAAACTGCCTCGGGAAGGGCAAGGGGAAGAGCTAAAAGGGCTCAAAGACCTGCGGGTGTCTCTCTATCTCAACCTTTCCCGCTGCCGAAGGAAAACCAATGTAAGGCTGCATCATGCACACTGATTTATTAGATGTAAGAAAAGATAGCAAAGGGGTCTGTCAATGTGAGGTAAATGATTCTATGATACACGTCTCACAAAAAGTTTAGAATTTTTGGCTTATGGTGAAATTTCTAGATGAACCTAAAATGCACTACAACCTTTACAAGCAAACTTAATTTGACCCTCTAAAATTTTGCATTCACACGTGCAACTGTTCATTGTTTCAATACTGTTATAATTTGCCATATTCATAACTTGTGCTTAATCCAAAATATGTGTTTTGTTTTTTTGGGGTGTGAAAACTAAGGACTTTGGCATCGCTGAGGACTTTGCCACAAAAGCTCTGGAGCTGAAGCCCAGGTCCTACGAGGCCTACTATGCCAGAGCGCGGGCTAAGAGGAGTAGCAGGTACATCCATACCAGGGATGGGCCAATTAAATGCTGAAGGGGCCACAGTTTTTTATCAGTGTTACTGGGAGGCTACATACGACCACACACTTCCGAACTAGATGTTGGGGGGAAAAAGGCTAAACATATGGACAAATATGTGCATAAGAGCAAAATATGTGCCCTGAATATATTTCATTTGTCAATGCACATACAAAAGATCAACTATAGAAAAACAACAACAAAGGATTTGAATTTTAGGACGATGTCTCACACACACAGACTACTTCCGGAATACGCAGCAGACGTTGCTTCTGCGCATGTGCAATACCCACGTAAAGGAGATTCCATTCAAACGTTCCGCATTATGAATGAATGGGAAAATTATGAATTAGCATTCGTTTACAGCGGCCATTCGAGTCACCACAGAGTCGTGCTCAACCTTACTGTTTACTATTAACCCTGCTGAAAATTATGTGCTATTGAGTGTGTGTTAATGGTGAACTGAGGTATAGCGGAGTTTCACTGTAAAGTTCAAATGTCCTCCCCAGGCAATTTGCTGAGGCACTGGCAGACCTCCATGAAGCAGCACGACTCTGCCCATCCAACCGCGAGATCCATCGCCTGCTGGTACGAGTGGAGGAGGAATGTGTGCATCATCAGAGGATATCCAGCAGCAGTAACACATCACAGAGTTATAACAGGGACCCTCACTGCCACCACCATCTCGCCCCCGAGGACGAGGCAGATGTGTGTTCACAGGGAAGTCTGGAGAGGCCAATCCCAGAAGAGCAGTCTGATCTCCAGCAAGACGATGATGAGGAAGAAGGGGAGGAGCTGAGCCTGCAATGTGGAAAAGGCTCAGAATTTTGGCCTCTGAATCCGTACGGTCCAAACAGGACTCTACCTGGAGGTGTGGCCTTTGGGTTGGCTGATCAGACGCCGTGTTTTCCTCAAGAGGAGTACATTCAAAATCCGCCGCTCTTTATGGAGCTGCCTGACCCGCTTCTTGCTGTTCACAAGCAAAGTCAAAACCAGAGTGGCAGGACGCATCACCACTGCCACTCCTTGCAATCAGGGGCCAGAGTGGGTGGCAGGCCTCTCTCTCTCTGCGGACCCTCTAGTCCTCTGCCAGGGAGACACATCTCCACCTCCCTGAGGCATGCACCCGTGCTGGCCCTCGACACTGAACATTCCGGTCTCAGCCCCACCGAACACTACCATCCCATGTCCCCGAGCAGCTCCTCCCCACCGAGTACTCTTCAAATGTACCAGCCCCGCTCGTCCAGCTTCTCCAGAGGTTCCGACAGACTCTCGGCCCACTCTGTAGTGCTGGATGGCCTGGCACTTGCTCTGGGTTCGGTTGTGGAAGTCAGGAGGGAGCCTGGTGGGGCAGGAACAGCGGGTTCTAGGGGTTCTAGCTCCAGTCAGGCCTCCAGTGGGAACCAGTCAGACAACGGGAAGCAACAAGTACTGGACCCTCCGTGTCCCCTGAAAAGCAGCGGCAGCTTCAAGTCAAAAGGTGAGATGAAGCCGCGGCCCTTCATGGGTGTCATGGACAAAGCAGTACGGGTCCAGAGCCAGCAGACCTCCGGTTTTGGCCGACAGGGGCAAGGAGGAGGGGGTGTAGAAAGTTTCAACATGTCAGTCATGGAGTTCCAGGGCTTGAACAATGAGTACAAGCGCTCTTCGTTCCAGGAGGCGCTCTCCGGAAGTCACGCTGGCAGCCAGCAGAGTCGGGACTTTGGAGAGCGGCTCCACCAGCGGGAAGCAAGAGCCGCCATTTCGTCCCATCTACGTTTTCCCGATGGGAGGCACAGGCAGGCGAGTCTGACCAGAGACAACCCAACCCTGCATATGACCCCCATGAAGCCCAAACGCTCCTTTATCGAGTCCAATGTCTGAATAATTTATCAAAGCCCAGAGGAGAACACAAAAAGTCCCACGAGGTAGCTACAGTGCAAGCTTGTGTGTTGACTTCTGCTGCAGCATCGCATTTGCAATCTAGAACCAACCAGTGGTTTGCTTCTGCTTACATGTTTACAGCTAGCGCACTAGTGTGTTGAAGAAAACCACACATACCTTAAGTAGGGTTTTTAAATAACTAGTACATAAACTGAATGGTAGTTTATAGACCAATTCGGAATATTTGTAGACTATAGGCACCAAGACACTTGTGAGTGGCAGAATGGGTGCAACTACATGTGACCTGAACTGAATCAATGACAAAAACTCTTGAGGTTGTGCCGGTAGATATATAACCCAAGAGGTTTTGGGTGTTTTAGATTTCAAAAAAAAAAAAAAAGAAAGAAAAGAAATACAGGGTTCGTGTGTGAGGAGAATGAGGCAAATAAATGTCGTGAATAGTGACCGAGTAGCCACTTTCAAAGAGAGACATAAAGTGTGTCTGTACCATTAAACCAAGCAAGCTTAAGCAATTATAGCCTCCTGATTTAGATAACAGCAACATATAGGGTATCTACCATAGCCATAACAGATTACAAGTCAAACAGCATCATCCACCAAAAGAATCACAGAGGTTCATTTACAAATTATGGTAGTATGTGTGTAAACTTTTTGGGGGGCCAGGACCCCCAGCATATTTATGATCAACCCTGAAGAACCAACAGTACCCGATCTGGGGAGGTAGGGATGCAATTACGTTAGATACAAACAGCAGAAACTGCATTTTAAACGGCATTATGGCAGTTTAATTACTCTGTATAATTAAAAAACATTTTTAATAAATGATTTGTATGCCCACTGAAATTCTACTGGGCTCAAATTTGATTATGTTATTTATTATTTTTATGTGTTAATTTTATGCTAACAGTGTCATGATGCAAATGACAGCAAGATCGAAATGAATTACACTTCCGAAACATCCATCCTTCCATTTTCTTGGCCGCTTTTCCTCACAAGGGTCGCGGGGGTGCTGGAGCGAAACAGATGGATTAAAAAAAAAGTGTCATATTACCCACTGTAGTTTCGGTAGATAAAGATCTCAAATTTGAGTAAAATAATCCCTTTTCTATAATTGCCATAGGATCTTTTCATAAAGATATTTACACCACCCTCGTAAAGAAACTTTTTAGGCTACCATGACCAAAGTTAAGACATTTAATTTATTGTTAATCTCCTGAGTTAATTAACCAGTCTCTCAATGATCAATTGAGCTAAATCTGACTTTCCACCATGTTTATTTCTGAATCAATTTACCTGTAATGTATTTTGACTGTTCTCCCATCCAAGCTTTGTATTTCAAATACGACTAACCGTACCACCCCAGAACAAGAAAATCATTAATTAGTGGTGCCATAAGGTGCTAGTGACTCAATTTATGAGTTTTTTGATATTTTTCGTAATTTTTTGCGTTGACTTGAGAGTGCAGCCTTGAGATTCGAGTGTTGTATGGACACAGTGGCTCAACTAACAAGAAGCAGTTTGGCAGATAAAAATTATGAACAATTATTCTAAAAAGTGGCTTCAAGCTGTTTATCGCCACTCATAATTGAGGTTTATTATCATCTTAAAGACAAAACAAAGAATTACACCTTGTGCATTTGCCTTTCAACCCTCTATCTTAATGCAAACACTAAATGACATAGAGCAACACAACAGCCATTCAGTTGATGCAGTATAACAACTGTTTAATTCTCGTTAATTTCTTGTTGATGCCATTTCCATAAAAATAAAAAAAACAATATTATGGAGTTTTTATTTCCTCCTTAAAATAATCATTACAACAATTGTATTTTGTGGGGGAGGGCTGAAAAAAATGAATGGCATTTGGCATTGATTGGAGATAGTGTGATCACGGAATTAATTAAAGTCTTATCTCAAGTCTCCACTCCACCTTGATTTCTTAAGAAAGCTTTATCGATCGCCACCCGGAAGAATGTGTGATATCATGACCAATTTTCTCATATCAAACATTCAAGACTGAGAAAGCTTTGTGCACGAATCATGACAAACCTCACACTAGTTACAGGATAAGACCATTTTGATTGTCTTTTAAAAAACATTTATATTTGTATGATATACGCTATATTTGCAGATGATATATTTCCTTGTAAGTGGTTCTCCGTCAACATTACAGCCTTCTAAAAATATTAACTGTACATCTGATTTTTTTTCATATACAGATAAGACATGACAATGTTATTTATAACCTCCTCGTCAATGTTGATTGCTTTAATATTAACTGTATATGCCATTTATTTTTGCATAGCAGAGAGCTTAAAAGTGTTTATTGGTTTTATTGAACACAAGCAGTCAATAATTAAAAATACATCACAGACTTAAAATTATTACAATTATGTCCATAGTTGTCATATACACTTTTCATGCTATGGATACAGAATGTGGCCACAAATGATGTGGTAAAACAATGACTGTAGTTCATTATTTATGCTTCTTTCACAGAACGGTATGTTTTGTGGGTGTTTTTGGATTTAGAGAAAATAACTATTCAAATGTATGAACATGAAAGAGAATGTCCAGCTATGAATGCTGGATTAATAAATTGTCCTCATGCAAATGTTTAAGGAGAACAAATAATGGTTACCTTAATAAAATACAAAATATATTAACATGATGTTTTTTATTGTGGGTTTAATTTGCAGTGGTGTATGTTGTAGACGTTGAGAGCCGTTCCTAATAATTTGTACTTTTCATGTACCGTTAGCTAAATACGGTAATCAATATGACCTGATTGAAAAAGCAATGTTAATTATTTCTAAAGCACACACTTTGGGGTAAATTTTTGTTCTTCAAGGTAAACATTTTTAGTGATGTACCTTGTAGGGTTTACAATTCAACCTAATGTGTACCGTTAGAAAGGTATTATACGAAATGGCCCAAACAGGCAAATGGACCAATTCTGTACGTTTGCATGCAAAGGTACAAACAAGTGCTAAGGCAATGCTTGGGGAATCCCGGTCCAGAAAGTAAAAATATTGCCACAGATTGGCTTTAGCCTCAGTTAATTCTACTCAACTGGCTGGTAAAACAAGCTTGTCTCCACCTGTTGAGTAGATTGAAGCACCTGTGGCTAAAGCCAATCTGTGGCAAGGTTTTTACTTTCTGGACCTGGTTTCCACAAGCCTGGCCTCGGCCAATGTGAATGCCTTTTGAAAGAGCTCACTGTTGTAGGGATTGCATTTAAAGTAATAAACAGTAAAACTACTAATCTAGACCAGGGATGGTAAACGTACAGTATTGCACTTTGAGCATTTTAAACCAACATTTTAATTTAATTTGATTGTATCTAATATTGTTCCAGAGTGAGTAGTTACTCACCAGTACTTAGTACTTGAGTATTTTTTTCACTGAATAAGGAATAGTCTTACGCAAGTAATTTGAAGCACTACCTTTTACTTTTACTTGAGTCATATTTTTATTTATTTTTTAAGTAAAAGTACTCGTAAGTAAAATTTTTGACTACTCAACCCACCTCTACTTAAGACCAAGTATGCATATGTTAGGAAAGCTACTCACATTTTGAAATACAATACAAAGAGAACATGATGATTACGAGTGTAAAATGTCATCTTGTATTGCGTCGTGCTGTTAATGTTCAGTTTGTTCTGCAGCCAGTCAAACATCATAATTATGATTGCACTCAAATGAACAAACTATAACAGCGTGTTTAAATCTGCCCACCCAGAACAACTTGACACTAATGAAATTAAGTTGCCCGTGGAGCATGTGAAACATCTTGTGTACTTCTATTTGTGTACCTGAAATGATGTGGTGGCAGTGGCGGTGGAGGCTGCTTAGTGGCTCGTCCTCCACCGAGCGATGGCCATCTTCAGCGTGTGATTCGGCGTGAGCAAAGTCGTCAGTAAGGGGAGGTTGGTCATGGGGCTGGAGCGGTTCTTGGTGTTGATCCACATGGTGATGGCGTCCCTCTCATATGAGTAGCCATCTATGGGCGTGTGCAAAGTACACTGGATGAGTGTTTCTCAATCTTTATTGACTCAAGGAACAAACACTGCAAACAAAATGTGTGGGATATTTGGCATTCAGATAAAATTTCAGGATGTAACTTAAAAGGCACTAAGACCAGTGAAGTTAAACTTAATCCGATCTACTTTTGCACACTTTGATGTCAGTTGAGTAGACTGATAATTTCCCATTCCAATGCATCATGACATTTGCTCGGAATCACTGCATTGGACAACTGGTTTTCCTGAGTCTACATTCCCCAATGTTCATTTCTGTGTCTTTGGTGTGTCACGGGTAGGGTTGCAAGTTAGAAACTTTCAATGGGTGAGAATGAACTGGGTATAAAACCAGGAATTTACTAAATTGCAGTTTGGCTCTAATTGGGGAATCTAAGCATAGTTAGGGAAAATATATTCTGACTAAAAGAACCACATCACGCAAGTACAGAGGTATCCTAACTTGCGGGTGACCCAACTTGTTTTTGTTGTTGTTTTTTTGCATTGTGCTATAGGTGATCTCTAAGTCATTAATAGATCCGCGGACGGAAGAGAGTGCTTGGGAGGGAGACTATTGACTATCGTCTGTGAATCTGCCAAATTGTTTAACATAACAGTGTTATCTTTATATTTCACTTTAATCCTGTGTAAAGTTGACGTGTGGTGATAGAAATTCAGCCACACATATGGTTCATTTGCCACGCGCAACAATGACGAGGCCTCCGTGGGGCCGGGCTTTGCGACGGCTGGGATGGCTGCAAATTGATGTTCCCTTATTAATTGCAGAGGAAAAACAAATGGGGGATCTGGTAAATAAAAAAATAATAATAAAAAAACATAAGCAAGCAGGGGATAGATTAAAAATATCTGCATGAAAGTGAATTTGTGCATGCCATATGGCGAATATGTGGGGTCCAGTGTACTCAAGGGATCGCTGTAGTAATAATCCCTATATTAAATTTCCATGGAAACTTTCCAACAATTAACTAGAAATGTTCCACCCCTTGTTATGGCTCACCAGCGGCGAGGACTGGTTCTCTCATTAACTCCCTGGTGATTGGGCACAGAAACTCATCAGGAACACCTGAACACACCAACGCGTTCTTCAGCTCCTCCACCTTCCTCAAGAGTTTGCTGCGCTGTCCCACTGATTCTGCACACACACACACACACACACGGAGGCCCATTGTCATTGTGTTCTCTCATTAATTGGGAATGTGAAGTGGAACAAGGTGGAGTGACAGCACACAAGAACATTGATGTAAGAATCAAGATTTGGAACATTTGCTCCCTGCGTGTTCAGCACTTGTCAGTCTTGTGTGGCCAACATGAGCGTGGGTGAGTCACATGGAAGGCTGCACGACTGATGAATGTCTGCCCAAGTCACAGTTAAATACCAAGCAGCTGCGTTTACATGTGCACTTAATGAAAACCCTCTGGCAAACAGGGACAATATTTTAAGATTGAGACAAACCCCTGATAATCTTGCTGGTTCGGTACATTATATTTTGATAAGGAAATCCCTTTGAGCATTTCATTCAATAGTCTTGCTATGCTGTTTAATGTCTATACGGTATGTGTTAGTAGTACACTCTTTGTCCTCACTCATAAAGACTATTAGTGCACTAGTAGTACAACTGTCTGACGAGTAACTTTTTTTCCACTACTGTCTTCCACTACCGTATGGCATTTCGAAGGACAACTTTGGCATACTAGTAAGACAAGTAATAATGCAAACTGCACTACTTGGCATCTGTGCACCACCAGTTATCTTCATAACTAGTAACGGTCGTAGAGTCACTAGTAGTATTGATAGCACATACTGTAGTTGGTAATTGCAGTTTTGCCAAAGTTGTCCTACTAGTACGGTCTTTACTAGTAAGACAAGTCAGCATGGCAGAATGACTAGAAAGCACTACTACTGCTACTGGCTTTCACTGAGACTAGTATTTATACTAGTGCAGCACAGTCATTTCCTAGTAAGGTTATGAGAGTGGGGGGAAAAAAAATTATACTAAGTCATAGTCAAGCATGCAAGTACACGGACATTAATCTTGACATCACAGATATCAAATAAATGCTCAAATGGCTAGCTGTCATGTCTGTTCATTGTCCACACTAGTAGGACAACTTTACAAATGTATGGTACTTGTAGTAGAAGTGACATTATAAATGGACAATTGTTGACTTCAACTACAACTATTACAACTAGTGCATAAATGTCAAGTAGTGCAGTTTCACCTCACTTCTAAGTTCCTACACTTATACTTAAGTGTGCAGAAATGCCATAAGTGAAAGGCAAGAGAAGAAAAACATTACTAGTAAGACACAGTTGTATAGTAGTGCAGCATAGTCTGTCTACTGGTACATTGAAATGGCTTACAAATGAGAAAGTATAGGAAGACTATTGAATAAATACTCAAAGGGCTCTCCATAGAGGAAGCCATTATTGATTTGACATCCAGTTTTTCTGAAAGAAGCCTCTTCTTGTATTGCTCTGACTATTTTTTTTTTTTTTTTTTTTGAGAGTTTTTTGAGCATTCTCCTCAGATTGCGAAAACAGACAGCAATGTCCGATGCAGCTTGGCGCTTGTGTAAAAGCAACGGGCCCCTGCCAGGGACTTTGGGATGACAATAATGGCGTGGCAGCACAACAAACAATTAAGTAAAAAATACGATGTGCTATTTAAGAAAAATATGGCTTCAAACCAAGGGGGACTAATGAGAACTCCTGCATGGGAAGCAGCAGCTTTTGGGAATGAGTTATATAGAGAGGAAAAGCGCTCCAGATTAGTCAGAAGTGCTGAAGTCAAAAAGCTTTAATGCTTTTTCAGCAGCCTCATCGTGTCACTGAGTAAAACCCACATTAACCTTCCTTTTACCTTGTTTTTCGACTGGCTGTGTAATTACCCAGACACGATGTAGCCCAGACACACACTGAACTCAGTGCAATCCCCTTTTTAGCCTCCGAGTCGCATTTTTTTTTGCTGCAGCTTAATTCGTCGCATGCAATAATTTTTGGGGGATAAATCAAGATGGATTTGACAAGACGGGCATTCTTCCAATGAAGTTCTATATTCCTATTGTCTACATTTCAAATCGTTCATCATGTACAAAACAAAAAAATGATTACTTACACTTTGTTCCCGGGATCCAAAAATATTCAGCATCTGGATTAAATTTTACGCCCTTTGAATTTTACATTTAGCCTGAAAAACATTTTTCATCTCAGCACTCGTTTCCTTGTAGATATATAATATATATATATATAGAGAGAGAGAGAGAGAGAGAGAGAGAGAGAGAGAGAGAGAGAGAGAGAGAGAGAGAGAGAGAGAGAGAGAGACTACTCTTAGAAAAAGTTAAGAATATTGGGTAAAATATTGGGATGAACCTAAGACGGTGAATTTACCGTAATTTAAATTAAAATGTTTGATTGTGCATGTCTAACTGCTGAATGTTTCAGTACTTTATACACAGCTTGCTTCTAACGAGGAGCTAAATGGCAAAATTCACAATTCTTCTGTTTTAATTTCCACAGATGTCCACTTTTGTTTTACTGTGACTCTTCCAGTCTCTGGGTCTTTTTTTACGAAATATTTATTACACTTTGTTGGTCATTAGTTAGTTAGGTGTTGTCTTGGTCTCATGCATGACGTCAAAAGGTGAAAAGCATGATGAAAAATAAATTTAATTAATGATAGATCGATATGTTTTTCTCAGGGCCGATACTGATACCCATTACTAGTAATCAAAGAGACCGATAACAGATATTTGGAGCAAATATAAATTTTAAATAAAAGGGAAATAATTGGCTCCAAAGCCGTCCAAAACCCCCCAAAACTTGCCATTAGCATGCTTGTTTGCTCAAATAACTTGTCAAACCTGCCAGCTTTCTTTTAAAATTCTAAACAAAAAGTGCAGGGAGCTCCTAGGGTCATCAGCATATTTAAGTTGAACAAAAACCTTAACATGTAAAATAGCTTAAATGTTTTCTAAAGTAAATAAGGTTTTCCAAAAATTGATTGTTAACTGAAATGTAAAATGTCTTTTTTTTTCTTTTTCGTTTCTTTTACAAAAAGTGCAGAGACCCAGTGCCAGCAGCATGTCTTATAAAGATAAGTGAGTTTTGCCATTCGGATCTTAGAGAACTTGGGTAAGCAGTGAATGATTCTCACCTATGTGCATTTCTGACAGCAGGGTCTCTTTAGTGAGAGCAAGCAGCTCAATCCCGTCAATGTTGTTGGTCCTGAATGTGTCCACCAATCCCTCCATCCCTTCCTCCAACAGCCACACGGACACATCCTCCTCTGACCAATCACTGACCAGCAGCTTGGACCGACCCGCTGATGTCGACGCTGAGAGGACAAAGAAGAGTGACAGTTGAGGTTTTTTTCTCCCCTTTTATTTAAAAAGGCGAAATGTTATCTTGAAGCCCTGCTGACTATTGATTTCAAGAAGTGCAGCGTAAGTAGCTGGGACACTTTATGGATCCACCCTGAGAGCTTTCATTGACATTCTCATTGACAAAGGATAAAAGTATAAAAGGTGGAGAGAGCAAATGTGCAACAGATCAAACGCTGACATGCACTACCTCATACACACACTGATTGTATATAGACAAAAACATTGGGGAGAAGTCAGGAGCATGCGCCTTTATGGACCTTGCTTTGTACCCTGGGGCACAGTTATGATGCAGCCTTTACTAATTGTCTTATACAGTATTAAATTAGTTAACCTACGCTTAACATGTGGGAGACATTGCAGACCCACCCGTGACATCTGAAAATCCACGATAGACAGACCATATCTTTTTTACTGTAGCCTATATAGTTTTAATCGTATAACATCACTCCGGGTAACAGAAAGAAGACTCACACACAAAAGAGGCAAAACGAGCCTGCTTTAAGATATTAATATGTCACTTTCAGTTGAAGATTACTGTAACTGACACATAAAACAAAAGCAAATTCAACGTTGTTTAGTTTAACACCAAAATGGTCAACCAAACCATATGATTTCATCTAACGAAAGTCCAGTATGTTAATACAAGACTATAATGTGAAACGTCATAGAACGGAAATGATCATTGATGTCACAGTAATTATAAACCTTCAAACAACTGCTATTTTATAAATGTTCCCTTTCTTTCTCCATACTTCGACCTTTCCATCACTTTGGTAAAGTTTAATCTTGGTCTTATCGGTCCATAAAAATGTGTTCCAAAACATTTGTTGCTCATCTTTGTACTTTGAAAAATCCAATCAGGTCCAAAACACACAAGCTTTTATGTGAAGCATGGCGGAGGTAATGTCCGGGCTTGGTCTTGCATGGCTGCTTCTGGAACGGGCTAACTAGTCGTTATTGATGATGTAACTCATGATGGTAGCAGCAGAATGAATTCTGAAGTCTACAAAACCTGGCAATTTACACAAAAACACATCCAAACTAATAGGGACAAAGTTAATCATGCAACACGACAATGATCCAAAACACTGCACACAACACCGGACTTTATCAGGGGGGTGGGGGGTGTACGGTCCGAGACTGACCAAGTCAATTACCTGACCTTAACCTAATAGAGCACACGTTACCTCCTGAAGAGGAGACTGAAGGGAGAAACTCCCAGAAACAAACAAGAACTGAAAGAGTTGCAGTAAAGGCCGGGACAGCGTTTCAAATGAAGAATGCAACAGTTTGGTCAAGGCAATGGGTTTCAGGCTTGATACAGTTATTGTAAGTAAGACTTATGCCACCAAATACTAAATGCTATTCACTTAAAGCTCATTTGATTTTGTGTGTTCCAGTGCTTTTGCTCACTTAAAAACTGGGTGGCTTCAAACAAAAGGTGATCTGCCCTGTTTAACATATTTAACATGTAAATATTATGAAATAAAATTCTGAGCTTTTGTCTCATAATTATTTGATCGGAAACAGTATACAACAAGAACAAAGGAATTGACCTAGACGTTCCATTACTTTTGGAGGGGACTGTATAATGTATATGCTTGCGCTGCTTGTCATCACTGGTGTAACAAAAGTAACATCTTACCTTGACTTGCCATCACAGTGGACTCTTCTGTAAGATAGAGCATGTTCAAGGTAAATGATTAATAATAGTACATAAGACAGTGTGGGGTGAAAATTTAGACAAGATTGCATGTTAAGTATGCCGAACAGCAGAGAATGTAAAAATGTTAAAACATTTAGATAATAGATTGATGAGAATAAATGAATAGAATTTCATGGAACAAAAATATAAATGTAAAGCTTACCAGTCAACGACTTCCCAGCTGTGATGCAGCAAAGCAGGTATGAAAACAAATGAATAATGAAACAATGAAAAAGGGAAAATTCCTGATAAGGAGTTTGTATTGCTCGAACCATCGCCACTGTATCCATCGTCCACTCTCCAGATGTTCACCGTCTTATCCATGGATCCTGTTGCAATTAGTGGTGACGTTGGAGAGAAGGAACAGGCAGTCACATACCTGCGGCAGAGGATGGTTGTCATTGGAACTTTGCTTCTGTTTAGTAACAGGCAAACTAAACATGCGCGTTGGCTTTCTGACTATTTTCGCATATTGAATATGGCAATGAAAATGTTAGGGCTGAAACTTTACCGACGTGGTTTTAAGGCTATTATCATATGAATAATGACATTTTGAATTTGCTGTGGATTCATACATATAGTGCAGGTGTACAGTGAAACAATATGTACTATATATTATTTATACACTATAGTGAATACAATGTACATTTTACAATTGTTTGTCACTATTGTATTCAGATTTTTTTGTCAACATTTTTGTTAGAATTTTCAAATGTGGTTGATGCATATTACAGGAGAGACAAAGTAACTATTAACTACTAAATATCAAATCCACTATTAGCATTGCTTCTCGGGAGACCTACCGCTCATGTTGATTCAATGTGTAAAGCAGCACAGCATTTTTCTACAAAGTTGAAAAGAAAATTAATGTGTATTAATAAATACAGTGAGAGGCACTATAATGTATGACGTGCCAGATAAGTAAAAACATTACATTTTCTTCTCACGCAGCACAAAAGAAAAAAACTCGACCGATAGGTGGCAATAGTGATTCAAATTCAGTACCTTTAACATCGGCAACATGCAAAGGGAGGGATTTATTACATAGGCAGAGCCAATCAGATCAAACTTTTTGGTCAATAAGAGAAGAGAACTGATGTGCATGTGAGCATTTTGTGGTTTGTGTGAGATTTTTTGGCATGTGAGAGGTTTTCTAGCTAGAGCTATTTTTGTTTTTTGTTTTTTGGGGGGGAGAAGTTTTTGGGAGGTTTGAATAACAGTTTTTTGGGGGTGAATTATTATTATTTTTTTTATATTATTATTATTATTTATTTATTTATATATTTTAGAGTTGTTGGTTATATTTAGCGATGTTCAAATAAAACAGGTACCTCGAAGTGAGCATCAAACTTCCTGAATCACACTGCTTCGAAATTGTGCTTCGAAGCTTGTATCATTCTGTAAGTATCACTTGACCGATGACGTTCGAAGCTTCATACGTCAGCGCATATTGACGACCCAAAACGCTTTGGTGGCTGGTGGCTGGAATTTAAGCGGTCCTTTGACAGAAGGTCCTGTTAGGTTCAATGCTAGTTGGCCTCCTCCGGGTGATGAAGTGGTACCGTCACTTCACTTTGGTACACAAGACGTGGGTTAGCTTCCCCCTGGGAGCTAGATCATAGTGAGAGGGGAATTTTCAAAGCTACATATATTAAATGTATAATATTAAGGGTATCATTCAATACCAAGCATGGTAAATTTTAATTAATTACATTGGTTGTAACTGTTGCCTCATAACTGAGTAGATCTGGTGCTATATGTATATATATATTTTTTTTTTTATTACAGTGAACGACGCATATTTTTAGAGAGCGTGAAGAGACGCATAAAATCTTCGACAAATAAATAATTCCATTGCCCTGCGTCCTTTGTAACTGTTCACACGTACTCCCGTTTATAATAAACTTGAACATAAGCACGTCAATCATATTTTATTTATGAAAAAACTTTTCTTAGTAGCACAGACTTTTGTAAATAATACATGCTGTATATCTGATTTATTTAAACTTTTATTGATGAAAGATAGGTGTGACTGATTGGTTCACACTCCAATGACATAGGTTGCATTTACTTCTTTCATCCACTAGATGTCCCATATGTTGCTTTCACTGAAGTCAACGCTCCGAATCTTTCTCGGCACAATTTGAAAGAAAGCCTCAAAGGTTCACAAAGCTTCACCAGCACATCTCTAGATATATGTAAAGAGGTTTTGTTGCTATGTGTGAGAGGATTTTTGGTGTGTTTGAGCGGTTGTTTTGATGAGTGAGATTTAGATTGCGCTTGAGGGGTTCATAGTTTGTTTTGTTTTTTTAATGTTTGTTGGGTGTGAGAGTTGTTTTTTGTGTGTGAATTATTTTTGTTTTGTGTTTGAGAAATCTGGTGTGTATGAGATTTATGTTTTGAATGTGCAAGGTTTTTGTTTTTTTTCTGGTGAGAGATTTCTGTTGGTGAGCATGCAAATTTGCTTTAGTGCATGTTTGAGGTTTAATGTTGTGAGAGAGGCTTTGGGTGACTATGAGAGGTAAATGTTATTTTTAGCCTATATGGCACCCCATGATAATCAACTTGAACATGGAACTCACTGCGTCATAGACGGTCACTGTTTTGTCCACAGAGCTGTGGGATAAAAAGAAAAAGAAAAATGTTGAGTGACTTTCAGATGCTCAGAAATAACTAATCCATGTCTCCCTCCAGTGGTCAAATTCTGCACAGTCATTCTATTCAGCTTGCGACATCTAGTGTAAATTATTAAACTACCCTGGAGATACAAATTACATTGTCATTGAGAATTCTCAAAAGGAGACATGTGCAGTCTATACGTTTATGAGATAAAAATAAAATTAAAAAAATTCTCCTTTCCTCCCTTCTTACCCGGAGACAAGCAGTTGTCCATCTGAGGAGTAAGCACATGTGAGGACTGGAGCTGACTGGCCAGTCAGTCTGTGCAGAAGTTGCATCCTAAAGGCTACAAATGAGAGAAAAGTCCTCATTGACGGACGAGACCTTTTGTGCTATGTGAATTCTTCTGCTGCGGTTTACCTCCAGAACTCAACTTGTTAATGGTCCAGATCTTCACGTGACTGTCCTGTCCACATGACACCAAGCAGAACTGCACAACTTGCCCGTCTGCAAACAGAGTTTCAGAATTGAAGGGTCACTGATGCAGTGATTCACCCAGCTGACTTTAGGTTTTAAACTTCCGCTCCCTATATCACCTGCTGATGACAACATATAAACAAAATGACAATTCAATGACAATTCTTACCGCTGACGATGCTGGGAGCGAAGGCGCAGCAGGTGACTCCGAGGTCGTGAGCGTCCTTCTCGGCATGGAGCTGGTTCATATCCAGGTCCCACAAACGAAGGTCCCCGTAGGTGGAGCCGGTGACAAACAACTGACTGCACGGGCTGAACGAGCACGCCACCATCGTTGTCTCGCTCACGCAACTGGTCCTTCACAAACAGTAGACACTTTTACAACCGTTCCACACTATCATATCCTGCGAATCCATGTTTTTCTCTATCACATATTTTCACAAATAGCTAGTGGGTCTGTAATGTATCCTGTGTGATAAATGGGGTTTCAGAGTACTCACAAACCTGCGAAGCTGCTTGGATGGGAAATCCCAGAGAGCCAAAGAACCATTAGCTGCACCAGAGACCAGATGGGTGGAGTCCGGAGAGAACACACAGATCCTAACGGGGCTGCGACCAGGATGCTGCAGGACGGCCTCGATCTCCCCGGTGGCCATGGACCACACCAGCGTGGTGGCATCTGTGGAACACGAGGCAAGGAACTGTCCGCAGGGGCTGAAGCAGCAGCAATGCACGCTGTACCCGTGTCCTTCCAGCGGCGAGAAGGCCAGCTCGGAGAAATCCCGGGTGTTGTACACCCGCACAGTCTTGTCTCCAGAGCATGTGGCTAACAGTTGCGCGGAGAACGCGCACCAGTTGACGTCATCTCGGTGGTCTTGTAAAGTACAAATCAGGGACACCATTTGGATAGCTGGTTCTACTCTGTCACAAGGAATGAGCACATAAACATTGAAGTTATTCTTGGGTTTTTTTCTTTTGTGGTTTCAGCATTTATTCAATATCTTTGATATGCAGCAGGTCCGAGTACTAGTGTAGTACGCGCTTTTTCCTCACTCTGAGGTAAACTTTGGCACACCAGTTGGACAACTACATGTTACTAGTGAGACAAAACTGTTCCCCAGTTGGCAACTGCATGCTACTAGTACAAGTTAATTACTTTATAAAATTCTGTTACCACTTCACTACTCTTGTTGATACAGCTGTTGTAGAACTCATTGTTCTTTCCTGTAACCGCTCTATCCTGTTAAAAATAAACACATGTAAATATTTGGTTTCTGACGTGCTCATTGTCTAAATTGTCTTGATATAACAATGTCTTGTGAATTGGTGCTATAAAGAGAAAATTGACTTGATAGTACTAGTGAAAAATGATGCCTCACAAGTGTTTTGAGGACAGAAAGCATACTCAAACATCTGACTTAAGCTGGATAAAAAAAATACTCAAACGGATTTTCAAATTCATATCCTTATTATAGTAATAAACCCAACTAAAGCTACGCACAAGAAGCCTAACACAAAGCACAAACTACTAGTAGTAGCAGTACAGTCTTGCTTGAGTAGTAACATATTGTTGTCCTACTAGTCAACCAATATACCTTATTAGTGTCCAGAAATGCTATACAGTAGTGGCTAAACAACAACAGCAAACCGAAAAGTCACACCTGTTTCTTGTGGCACATATTTCAACTCATAGACAGAGTCCTTTTACTAGTGAGTTGGTTCAATTTTACTACCGAGGACAAATGTACCTTGAACGAGATGTCAAGGTTTGACGATTGTACTTGATATCATGCAGCTTGATACGACGCAAGAGTAGCGTAGTGTAGAGTAGCAAGTGTGCGAATTTGAGTAAACAGTATCTGTATTCTCATTTAATAATATGGAACAATTGACGTAACAATTTAGAATTAAACGTAAGAGCTGTACATAAATACTGCATAGCTGGTAGCCATTAACGGAAGCGAATTCATGTGTCTTCATGTAGCCGTCAATAAATGTATCACCTCTATTCAAAAATGAGTACAACATTTGAACAGTTTGATGAGGTTAAAACAAATTACCGTTTTTCCTACGCGCTTTTGGCTGCGAGTCGGCACCGTTTACTTCCTGTTTACAGCTCAGTGACGTCCCAAAATGTCGTCACCAAAGTGGAAGCGTTTACGTTTACCGGAAGCGCACAGGAATGTGGCAAATGTACTCGACGCGTGTTACTGGGGGCTCCAGGTGGCGGAGTGGTACCGTCACTACGATGCAGGTTGGCACGAGTTCGCTTCCCCGCCTGAGAGACCATGTTTGTTTGTTTGTAAGTGTGAGTGCAGTCTAAGTGTGATCATTAGATGTATACATATACTGTATATGTGGTTATAAAACCTTAAATATGAATACTCATTATGTTTAGGCGATATTATAAATATATTATTAAATACATAACTATATCTAAAGTATATTTAAACAAAAATCTCGCTTAGGTTACCAGTTATTGGTGTATTTTTATGTTTAATCCCCCGTTAACTTCCTTTACTTTTACCTCCCTACCTGTTTTTTCACTGTTATATTTACTTACTCGTTACCTCATATTTTACACAAATTACATAAACCACCTAACCACTTTGATTCTATCCTATAACATACTAATACTGACAAATGGCCTATGCAGATATATACACAGGACTGAGTCTATATTGTTTGTATGCATAAATTAGTTCTGGTTTCCTGGAATGTTTGTGGCGCTCGCTCAGAAGCAAAAAGAATAAAAACTTTAGACCATCTCTTAAAATTAAAAGCAGATATTTGCCTCCTACAAGAAACCCACCTACAAAAATCTGAAGAAAAATTACTTATTGATAAGAATTTTAGCCAAGCGTACTCTGCCCCTTATAATAGTAGACAAAGAGGAGTCTGTATACTCATACATAAGAATTTACTCTTTACTTTAAATAATACAATAACAGACCCAGAAGGCCGATACATTATTATTCAGGTGACTATATTTAATAAAATATATACACTTGGTAATTTATATGCCCCTAATAATGATGATCCGGCCTTTTTCCATGAATTTTTCTCTCAGCTGTTTGATTTAGCAGCGAACTCTACTATTATTATTGGAGGAGACTTTAACACAGTCTTAAATCCATTAATTGACCGTTCTAATAATACAACATGTAGACGATTACAATCTACTAAAGTAATAGGGGAATATATGGATGACTTTGGCCTCGTCGACAGCTGGAGACTTAAAAACCCAAATAAGAAGGAATTTACCTTCTTTTCCGCTGTGCACCGGTCTTTTTCAAGAATTGATTATTTTCTTACAAATAACTCTATTGCTGATAAAACTGTTACAAAAATACATCCTATTATTATTAGCGACCATGCACCAGTCTCCATTTCCCTACAAGTTGATTATACCTTTAAACCACCACCGACATGGCGGTTTAACATCTCACTGCTAAACGACGCAGAGTTTGACAAAATTATAAGAAAAGAATGGGCAGACTTTTTGGAAATAAATGACTCTCCAGACCTATCGCCATCTCTTCTCTGGGAAACTGGGAAAGCAGTAATTAGAGGTAAAATTATATCATATTCATCTTATAAAAAGAAACAGGATCAAAAATCAGAAAAAGACTTGGAAGATAAAATTAAACAACTGACGGATGAGTACGCAATAAACCCAAATAACCAAATATGGACTGACTTACAAAATACAAAAATACAGTTAGACGATATGCTAACTAAAAAGACAGAATTTATAATACAACAATTGAGATATAACAACTTTGAATATAATAACAAATCAGGTAAATTTCTTGCAAACCAACTTCAACGCAATCGGGAAAAGTCTCTTATAACGGCGATTAAAGGGACAACTGGTGAATGCACACAATCACCAGAAGAAATTAATCACATTTTTTATAACTATTATCGTAACCTATACTTAGAAACTAACAAGCCTAACCCTGAGCATATTGAGGCATTCCTCAGTAGCTTAAATATACCTCAGTTAACTACTAAATATAAAGACATGTTAGATGCGCCACTTACTATAAACGAGTTGTACAGTGCTCTAGATAGTATGCCTAATGGCAAAGCACCTGGCCCGGATGGTTATCCGGCTATATTTTTTAAGCACTTCTGGTTAATGCTTGCTCCACTATTCTTAAGAGTAGTAACAGAAATTAAAACTAAGGTTTACATACGCCCACACATGAATACAGCAGCAATTAAACTTTTATTAAAGCCAGAAAAAGACCCCACCCTTCCATCAAGTTACCGTCCGATTTCACTAATTAATACTGATATTAAAATTATCACTAAGGCTTTCACATCTAGACTAGAAACAGTAATCTCGACAATTATTCATAGCGACCAAACAGGCTTTATTAAAGATCGGCACTCTACTAATAATATTAGGAGACTCTTTAACCTTATTAGCATGTCACAGCGGCATGATAAAAAGGCAGTTATTATATCATTGGATGCAGAAAAAGCTTTCGACAAAGTTAACTGGTCCTTCCTCTTTGCTGTTTTAAATAAATTTGGCTTTGGGAAATCATTTATCCACTGGGTATCAGTATTATATGATTCTCCAAAAGCTACAGTTACTACTAATGGGATTATATCTCAGAGCTTTACTTTACAGAGAGGCACAAGACAGGGATGCCCACTATCCCCTTTATTATTTGCAATATTTATTGAGCCACTTGCATTAGCCATACGCCAGGAAAGAAGGATTCAAGGAATTCACTCTGGGGTAACGGAACATAAAATTAATCTATATGCCGATGACATCTTACTTTATTTAGAAAAGCCGGCTACTTCGCTAGGGGAAGTATTTAATTTAATAACTAAATTCTCACAGTTATCAGATTATTCTATTAACTGGACAAAATCAACACTTCTACCTATTACAGAAAATTCATGGAACCCTGCAAGCCAGGACCCACACTACTCATTTCCTATAGGTAATTTAAAATACTTAGGCATAAAAATCTCACCTAAATTAACTGATTTAATTCATTTAAACTTTTCTCCACTTCTGGATAACATTTATAGTGACTTGGAGCGCTGGAATAATCTTCCTATTTCTCTAATAGGACGAATAGCCACCATTAAAATAAAAGTTTTACCTAAAATAAACTATTTTTTCTCAATGATTCCATTTAAACCTACGGCTAAATGGTTCCAGTTGTTGGACTCAGCCGTAACAAAATTTTACTGGAATAAAAAAAAAGCAAAGATTAGTCTATCTACTCTTCAGGAAAGCAAATCCAAAGGTGGTCTAGAGGCACCAAATTTTATGTACTACTATATAGCTAACCAGCTACAATATATCGTTCTATGGGCACAACCCAACAGAGACACTAACTGTTGGCTGGAACTAGAACAGAAGGATTGTAATAACCTCAGACTTCGAGATTTACTCTTTATTACAACATCGATTAAGCGCCATAATTGTTTTAAAAACCCAATGATTTCCGCCACCGTGACTGCCTGGTGGAAGGCACTAGAATTGACAAAAGCCCAAGTGGAGCCCTGTGGACTTTCTCCCCTATGGCATAACCCCGACTTTCAACTTAACAACCAACCGTTTCATTTAGCTGTGTGGGAGCAGAAAGGAATTACACATCTCCACCATCTCTTCTCAGATAATATGTTTATATCATATACATCCTTGCTCCAAAAATACAATATAAAAAACGGATTTTTTTTACATTATCTACAAGTTAAAAATATGATAAAGAAAAAAATTCCAACACTTCGGGGTACGCTCCAACCGCCTGTTTTAGCTAAAGATATTAACAAGCTTTCTCCGACAACAACAAAAAAACTTTCAAAAATATATAAGTTACTTTCATATACTGATAAAATGTCTTTACCCATCTCGAAATGGGAGACAGACTTGTCTATAGCACCGGAACCTGACTTTTGGATTCAAGTTTGTGAAAACGCATTTAAAATGACAAAACACACAAATTTACAACTTATCCAATATAAAATTATTCACAGAACATACATTACTCAATATATGATGAAGAAAATGGGACTCTCAGACTCCGACATTTGTCTCCAATGCTTACAAAACACTACAGACACTTATGTTCATGCTTTATGGTTATGTACTCCGGTTATGTGTTTCTGGACTAAAGTCTTAGAAAAACTTTCCGCTATTTTGGACTGTAGGATACCTTTATCTCCAAACTTGTGTTTGCTAGGTGACCTAACAACAACTGACTTACCACATAAACAATTTCAATCTACACTTGTAGCCCTTACTATCGCTAAAAAAACAATTCTTGTTAACTGGAAAAATAAACAAACTCTGAATCGATATTCAGAGTTTGTTTATTTTTCCATTGGTCGATACCAATGGTCTAACCTCCTCATAAATCACATTTTAATGGAAAAAATATCTGCCTCAAATAAAAACCAAATATCAAAATTACGTACTACGTATATAGAATTTTTTAACCTAATTCCGGTTACTTAATTCTGTCTGTTAGCGAGAGCCACTACATCGTGATAACTTACATTGATGTTTCTGCATTTGGCAATTTATTATTATATTATATTATTAGTATGGGATTTTTTTTTAATGGGCCTTAGGTGAACTGATGAATACACACACGCTCGCACGCACGCACGCACACACACACGCACATACACATACTCACCCACATACAAAAAAAAAAGTATATATATATATATATATATATATATATATGTGTGTATATGTATATATATATGTATATGTATTTAAAAAAAAAAACATTTATTAAATTTTTTTTAATTGATTTGTTGGGTTTTTAAAAAAAAAAAGAAAAAAAAGGAGAGCAATGATGATGTCAAATCGAATGAACAATACTGAGCTCTCCTGAAAAAAAAAAAAAAAAAAAAATGTAAGTGTGAGTGCACAAAAAAAATCTCACAGGAGAGTTTGTAAGAGCAAAAATGCTTGTTACTGGTTGGTGAAAGTACTGATTCACACCTGTCCTTTAGTCAAAGTTGTCTGTGTTTTGCAAACATGGCACAATGGGGTTGGATGCGGATTTCTTTCCTTTTTATTTTTGGTCTTAGTAGTTAGACTGGTTTGGTTTTGTTCCAGAATATTTTTTAATCGTTCTCAGAATAATCTGCGTTTTTCTGGATGCTGTAATCCAGTTTGTTTTTTTAAAAATATTTTTGGAGGTGTAATTTTTTTTCTTTAATTTTTCAGAATTGTTTGCTATTTTTCCCGTTTTTTAAATTCTTGTTGTTTTTCTGTATGTATTTGAAAATGTTTGTTTGTAGGTGTGAGTGCACAAAAAAAATCTCACAGGCGACCTTGTACGAGCAAAAAAGCTTGTTACTGGTGAAAGTACTGATTCACACCTGTCCTTTAGTCAACATTGTCTGTGTTTTGCAAACATGGCAAAATGGGGTTGGATGCGGATTTCTTTCCTTTTTATTTTTGGTTTTAGTAGTTAGACTGGTTTTGTTTTGTTCCAGAATATTTTTTTAATCGTTCTCAGAATAAAAAAAAGCGTTTTTCTGGATACTGTAATCCAGTTTTTTTTAAAAATATTCTTATTTTTCTGTATGTATTTGAAAATGACCCCCACCCCTCCCCAAAGAAAGAAAAAAAAACAACTGAAAAATGTCAATAGGAGGGGTGGGGGGATCCATAAAACAGGAAAAAAATACTCTGAAAACAAAATATTTATTTAAAAAAAATCAAAGCCCAAATATAACTCAGAAAATTGAACATTTTCAAGAAATGCAATACACTTTTGTAACATTGTGCTTGTACTGAGAAGTAACAAAAATGATAATTAGCTAATGGTGACGGTAGTAAACCTTAGTTGTGTTTGTAGGTAATTCGGTATTGAGTTGGGACTGCTCTCATGGTGAGGAGTAATTCAAAATTATGTGGGTTAAGTTCCCATTGTCCTGTGTGAGTTGACCATGTTGGAATGGTCATATTTGAAGAAAATAATAATCTCTATTGTGTCCGGTACGATTTTAAAATGTGGATTTGTGGGAATACAAATTTTGGTGAAGATTAACAATATACTCTTTGTCCCATTGTCACAATTAGAATCTAGAGATGAGTTAAGTGCAGGAAGATAATACTGAAAAGAAAACGAGTTCGAGTTTTACGTTGAAAAACATCCTTTTAATAGGTCCGTGCCACACACTAGTGAAAAATAAAGCTCCTACAAAAGAATGATACTTTTATTCCACATTATCTTAAATAAAGTAACTTCAAGTACTTTTGACTTGGTACAAAAAAATCTAGCTGCCTCCATCAGGCCACAACACACAGCAAGGTTCAACACAGTGGTTACAAATGGCCTTTAGGTCCTCTGGCAGATGGTGAGGAAATGCGTCACGGAAGCATCACTCTATGCTTGTTCCTTTTTACTTTTCGACGGCGAGGAATGATGTCTGTGTCATTGTCCAACTTTGGAGGCCTTGTTGGATTTAAATAAAAAACAAACAAAAAAACATGTCATAAAAACAAACAAAAGCAAAAAACAATAACATCCCCTACATGCCCCTGTTGGAAGGGTAGGCACTACCAAGATTAAGGATACCACAGTGTTTGCAGAGGATATGTATATACTGTACAAACAATATTTATCATGTTTTCATCACGTTCACTAAAATAGAATGCTACAATCATTCTAAGGCATAAACAATATCTTAATATTCTTAAACCATTTGTACACATCGTTTCAAACAAGACAAAATATTGACATTAATAAACAGTATATACACATGAATCACCATTGTCTAACTGCCCCTCTGCTGTTCCTATGAATAAATGCAGTTTGAACAAGTGAAGACAGTCCTCTGACACCCAAAGCACTGAACAGTGTAAACAGCTTTTTTTTCTTGGCTTTGTTTGATATTTGGGTGGGAAAATATTAGAACACAGACACATTCCTTTTTTCGATTCAAAGCAGTTAACGCAGAGTCTTCCTTTTCATAGAAAATGAAGTGGACCTTGATTCATAAATAATTATTACAAAATTAAATACATTCACTATAATACGATTAAATAACAAAAGAAAGTATTTTTACAGGTAGTGGAAAGTATTCTAGCGCAGACACATCAGTGAGGATTCATTCAGTGCAGTGTTCTGACACAGGGAGTGGTATTGCACTACAGTACCCCATTTCTCTGTGAGTCTTTGGGGTTTTGGATCCCTGTTGTAATAAATCCAGCGCAGTTCGTGTAACAACTCGGATTTCAAGGTGGCATCGATCTCTCCTGCTGCCAAAGCCACATTCTACCCCAAAGAATGAAATTAAAACCTGGTGCCCCGATATGAAAAGTAGAATGGGTTTAATGAGGATGAGGAGAAAATGTTGATTTTTTTTAATTTTGTTGTTGTTACATTTGAATTTAGTTTGTTTGTTTCAGAAGCTCAGTCCAGCGCTTCTCAAAGAACTTCCTCATGTTATGACCGGCTCGACCAATGTCGGAATTGTCCTCGTTGAACTTTTCGCAGTTGTCAAACACCAAATTGACGTCGATGATGAAAGTCTCCAGGTTTTGATACCTACGTTCAGATAAGCACAGAACAGAATGAGGCACAGGGAAAATGCAGAACAAACTAGAGAAAGACATTTTTTTTTTTAATGTTCAACAACTGATGCTGAACTGAAATGATGGAGCATTACTGTAACTGTAGAAATGTAGAATGTGAAACTTGGATCAAGAAATGTGGAAGGAGGAGGTAAATACATGTAATTATTTCATTGTGAAAATGCAGAATTTTGTGACAATTTCCGAATTTTTTTGCGACTGTGCTGGAAAATAACATTTGTGACAAAGCTCTTCTAGTTTGATGTAAGACATTCCTGAGATTGTTACTGTTAAATGATGGGTAGACATGCAGGAAACCAACGGGGAACTCACTGGCTGCTGATGAGCTTCTCACGTATGGTGGAGAAATCCATGGGCTTCTTGATGACCTTCTTATAGCCGGGGACTGACTTGATGTTGACAGGCGTGAGGAAAGGCCAGGCGTCCTGATGCCGCTCCAGCTCAGCAAGGAGAACCCTAGTCAACACACGTTATAACAGATGTTCCTTTTCAATGCCATTGTACTTCCAGTACACTTCCTTTGGGCTCTGTGCCATGTCTCTATGTCGGCTATATTGGCATCCATTTTATACAATATATATTTTAAGAGCTAGGTCACCAAAAGGCCACGTATCCACTGACAGCTGGTTTGAAATTGGATCAATTGGCAGCTGTCCCTTTCAATTCACACTTGCATTTGTGTAAATAAGGAAATAACATCTGAAAAATCATGTTCACAATGAAAGGCAGAATGTTATTTCAGAAGGTTGTATTCAAAGCCCTTCCCATTAATCAGTACCCCAAAAGTAGCTGAAATTTCATATTCAAAATGGTTTGGTGACCACTGATTTAAGAAGCGGAAGCTCCGTCTAAAAAGTGCTGTAGGAAATAAATTAGTACAGCTGTGCCAAGAGTGACCACGAATGGAAATGCCATTCATCTATAGCCTAACCCCCGACAGGAGAAGAAAGAACTTCATAATACTGTATTAAGCACAGAATAAGCTTAACGCGTCTTCTTTTTTACTTTTTTACCCCAAGAATTGTTCAATGTTCTGCCAAATGTAGCACACAGAAAATTGAAGTAACTGGAAAAAAAATTCAAAGACAATTTTTGGCCCTGAACAAGCTGAACATGTAGGAAGTCAAACAAGGGTTAATTAAAAGAGTCATGAATGATGACTTCAGTAGCAATAATAAAGTCCATACCTGCATAAACCCAAGTCCCTGTTGTTGTCTCGAGCAGTCTTAGCTCTTTTGACAAACGAGGGATTCTCCTGATTTGGTCCCGGCAGAGTAGTTAAGCTCTCCTCACTTTTCCTATTGCGACCGTTGTCTTTTGAGTTTTTCTTGGGCGTGCTACCGGCGCTGGCCGGGTCGTCCTCAGACACGTCCCCATTTCCGGCGTGCTTTCCGTTCTTCTTGGCCTCGCCGCCTTTCTTGCTTGCGCCCATGCTGGATGCTACTGGTTTGCATGGAGGCTTCTTGCTTTTGGGAGTTGGACCACTTGCCTGGATAGAGGAAGAAGCAACAACTTTGAGATTCAGTTTCATTATGCCTTCCAGTACTGTATGGCATTTCTGTACACTAGGTTGAACGACTCCATGTTACTAATGAAGCAAAACTGTTAACCAGTTGAAATTTCCACTCTAAAAGTACTAATACTGAAGCGTTACATGTGAACTAGTCAAATTTTATAATATATCTAGCTGGAGGTTTCACTAGGAGTAAGTGGCACTTTACTAGTGAGGACAAATTCAAACAAAAGATGATACCTTAGTTATGCAGGCCGGGCAGTACCAGTCCCCCTCAGGAATGCTGGTGATTTTGGGTTTGTGACAGTAAGTGTGGCAGCCTTTGTCGCAGCCGTCACATAGTAGCAGGAGGTCCTCGTTGTCTCCTTTCCTGCACATCTGACAGTACTAAACAACAAGAGCCTCTGTTAAATGCAAATATACACCTTCTGGATCGGTCAGTGGAATTCTGGAATGTCAGTCCTTCTGCTCACCACTTTCATGATGGAGCGCTCCCAGGCAATGGATTTCTGCAGCTGCTGGATACACATGGCTAACTGGGCGGCACTGCGCACTTCGATCAGGGCCTTCCTCCACACCTTCATTCCATGGGCCACCTCCTCTTCGCCACTGTTACCGGATAATAAGCAATGGCGATAATGAGAAACGGCACCCACAACAGTACATGAACACTTTGCATAATAAATATGGTTGTATACAAGAACAAGGCAAAATTATTAGTTAAACCAAGCACCAAAAAGACAGCAGAGCTCCAGCTGGACAAGCATTAACATTGTGGGAGTGTGCCACACTGGGAAGAGGTTACACCGACTTTATCACGTGAAGGGACATTCATGCAGAAAAGAGTGACTGGGTAAAACCTGCGTAAGTATAAGCGAGAGAGTAGTAGACCAAAGCCAAAGTTACTGATGCACAACACCATGCAGATGACACACAATGCCTTCACAGGAAATACCACGCCCCCTCGGGAAAAAAATGCACAAAATTAATGAAGAAAAAAAAAAAGTGACAAGCCACCATAAACAGTCCGCTGTGAAAGCATCCAAGACTGAGGGGGGGTCATCAGGGACATCATTCAGGATTACCTCTCACACAAACAACTAATGCCACTCAAACACATGACTCAAACACTCTCATGCGCATTACTGAAATGAAATATTTCAGTATAATGTGAGTGTATTTGAGTATGATGTGTAAGAGAATTTCAGTTGCGTGAGTGAGCGTTTCAGTAATGACCATGAGAGCCATTTCATTTTGCATGTGAGTAAAAACATGTGTGAGAAAGTTTTAGTAGAGCACATGAGAGCTTTTGAGTATTGTGTATAAGAGTGGTTTAGTATCGTGTGAGAGAAGTGTAGTTGTGTTTGTGAGTGGGAAAAAATATTGTGAGTTTCTCAGTGTGAATGAGTGTGTTTTAGTATGAGCGATTGAAAACAACTGTGTTAGTGTTTCAGCAGTTGTGAGAGAGAGCATTCCAATAGTGCATATACATTTTAGTAGTGTTTGTGTGTATGAGGATTTCAGTAGTCGTGTGAGAGCATTTCAGTAGTGAGCTTGACAACATTTCAGTTTTGTGTGCCAGAGTGGGTCCTGGGTAGTAAGAGTGAGAGAAACAGTCTGCATGAGAGTGGTTTAGTATTCTAACGTGAGAGGGGGGAAAAAAACTTTTAGCAGTAAGTAAGCGAGAGAATATTTCAGTAGTATGTATGAGAGCATTTCAGTAGTGGGCATGAGAGCATTTTAATAAAACCAAAAGTATGTGAGAGCCTTTCAAGCAGTGAGCGGTAAAATTTTAGCAAATGTGAGCATGTCAGTGTAGAGTGTGAGAGCGTTTCAGTTGTATGAATGTGAGTTGGTTTTAAGCGCGAGAGCCTTTTAGTGTGTATGAGGGTGGTTTAGTAGCCTAATGCGAGGGAAAACAATTTCACAAGTGCCTGAGAAAAAGTTTCAATTGTAAGTATGAGAGCATTTTAATTGAATGAAAAGTTGTGAGAGCCTTTCAAAAGTGTGCAAGAGGACTTTTCAGTAGTGTTTATTAGTCTTTTACTAGTGTGCGGAACATTTTAACAAGTGTGAGGATGTCAGTTGAGTGTGAGAGCGTCTTAGTAGCGTAAATAGGTTTGGTAGCGTGGAAATGAGTTTTCAGAAGTGTACGTGAGTAAAATAGTATCAGTAGTGTGTGAGAGTAGAAAAAAATGTATCACAAAGTTTCATTAATGTGTATGAGCATTTCAGTTTCAGAGTGTGTGAGTGTATGAGAGTTTTTCAGAAGTGTAAATGAGAGCGTTTGTCATGCGTGTGTTTAGGTGAGAGGTAACAGCAAATGACGACCCCGACATCCCATCATCCAATACCCTGAACTTTGGACTCATATGAGAAAGCACACACAGACAGAGGAGAGGGTCTTAACGTGAGAGCGGGCGGGGGAGCTTTCGGTTGGAGAGATGACCTACCCTTCCCTGTCAGCACTAGCGGATGGTGCGGGGGCAGGGACAGTGACCGTACCCACATTATCCAGCCTGATCTGAATGGTGGTACCTAAGGGGCTCCTCAGGTACCTTCTCTCGATGTTGCGCTCCAGATTGGCCAGGCGTGTCACTGCTATGTCCAGAGGGTTGTCTGAGTGACGCATCACCCCGCCCTTCTCCCCCCGCTCCTCGGGATGATCCTTGCCGTCTCCCCCGTTTGACGATGACGACGCTGGGCCCGATCTGGTGAGGGGCTTGTGCTCGTAATACACCAGATCTTCCCTCTCGGACTGAGGATCGGGATGGGTCCAGCCCTGGTGGAGGAAATTGGGATGCTCGCTATTGAGTATTAAAGACAACTGGTTGCAGCACAACACATACAAAGTTGGGGCTCTTCGACCAAATTGTCATGTATTTTTACCTCATTTTCTCATTTTCAACGTATAAATACATTCTATTTTAAATAGTATCATGCTCCCAAAAACATATTTATACGTTTTTAAAAAAATAATAAAAAAATGTTATGCTATAGCATACAGAAAGAAGGCTTTGATGCACACAGCTTCTGAACGTAGAGAATGGTTGAAGCAATGGTAGTTATTACAAAAACGGCCAGCAGGTGGTAGCAGAGTATAAGAAATCAACCAGGGCCATGTTGAAACAAGCTGTTTCCACCACTGTTTGAAACAGATTTGTGAATAATGATTAAACTTAGCTATATTCTAATGCTAATTGCTGCAAACGGAAACAGATATAAATACACTTTTTTTTCTGTTGAAAGAAGAGAAGCTAATGTTTCTTTTGGTAGGTTCCATGTTTTTATAGCAATAGAACACAATATTTTGTGGGCCTTGCAAAACTCATAACATACTAAATATCAAACTAAAACATGAAACTTGGAAATGTAATTTATGAAATGAAATAATTTTCAAATTTTTGGTCAAACTAGTCTAACTGAAACCTCTATTATTACGTGGTAACTTACAATGTTAAAATGTGAAATTTCCAGTTTAATACATTTTGTAGAAACTTTATTTGGACGTACGCTGCCATAATTATTTATGTCGTAATGCATTCAGTGAATGGTAATGTAGAATGGCGGCGGCTCTCTGCTGAGCAATGTGAAACACCTATAAAGAAAGCAAGTTAAGCCTCGTAGCGTTCCTAAAAAAACAACATACATGCTATCGGAAGAGTCACCCCCGATGCCGTGCTCTTGTCATTCACCAGACACATTCAAGAGTTTTGATCGTCCCTTTAGGAACGATACGGAGGCTTACCTTGCTTTCTTTATAGGCGTTTCACATGGCTCGGCAGAGAGCCAGCCGCCATTCTACGTCACCACGCACTGAATGTGTTGCGGCGTAAATAACAATGGCAGCGTACGTCCAAATAAAGTTTCTACAAAATGTATTAAACTGGAATTTTTTTGTTTTGAAAAATGAATCCCATAGTTATGCTAGTAACAACCAAATAAATAAAATAGAGCTAACTTGTCATGACAGTCAAGCTTCCTTTTAATATCTTTATAAGAAAAGCTTAGCTAAAAGAATAGCTTATCACGTTAAAACGTAAAACTATATTACAAAAAATTACGTTAATATATGATTTTAGATCATTTTAACGTTTTAAAATATTACATGAAAACCTGTGTTAAAACGCAATCATTTTCACGTTTTATGTGAAACCATCACATTAGACGACAAACTTATCACATTACAACATAAAATTTAAACCTGATCATTAACGTGTTTAAGTTTCACATTACGACGTGAAAATTAACATGTTAAAAACCTGATAACTTGAAGAACTTATCACATTTTAACATGAAATTTAGTGATAATTATTTTTATTTTTTCCAGGTGTAGCAGAAAGCGCGGTAAGTTTGACTTCTGGTTGAGGTCACTTGCAACTTCCTTTTTGTGTCTTTTTGCCAAACTAAACACGTTGAAATATGCAACTTATCACCTTAAAACATGACATATATTTTTTTGGGGGGGTGTATCAGCAATACGCTTCCATAGCTACATACCTTGACCTGCAGGCTGGCAGCAGTAACCTTCCTCTCAAGTTCCTCCACCTGCTGGAGCACGGCAATGTCCATCTCCATGGCCTGCTCCTCCACACACCAGCCTCGTACCGACTCCACGCTGACCTGGCTCTCCTCCAGCTCGTGCAGCTCAATCATCGCCACTACATGGATGACGTCAGAAGTAGACGTCCTCAACAACATGATATAAACTTCCTGTTCATTTTTACTGCACTTTTTGAATTTAGTTAGTTGTTTCTGGGTTTATAATTACCATAATATTTGTTAATTTCCATGGGATGATAGCATTAAGCTAGCAGACTTTTGTATTATATGGTTAAGCTGAAAGTTTTGCTATTTAAATATACTGGGGCCTTTCGATACAAGCTTAATTCATTGACCATGCTCATTACAGTACTCAAAACTATCTTCTCAAATCATCTTTCCGTATTGAAACAAACTCCAGCCTCCCAAAACACACTGAGCACACTCTATAATATTATACTGTCAATTATAAAATATACAGTAATGTCATAATAATAACAATAATAATAATAACAATGATAATAATAATTCGATATTTTTTGTCACTTTCTCTTTCAATTATACTGCTCATTTTAGTGTGTGCACCTCTTGGCCGTATGAGGGCAATATGACGGATATACTGCACAGAGACTTAAGTTTCTCTAGGCTTTCAGTACGGCAGTAATATTAATTGTCCTTGGCAGAGGGTAAAGAATTTACCTGTGACTATTGTTATACGGTCTCTCAACATATTTTGCAGCACAGTTTATGTTCACATATCCATTGCTTAATGGCTAACAATAGTGCCACATACAGTAGATGCTAATTGTTACTTTGTGTGCTTATGGCGTTTCCTATTGTATGGTAGCAATCAGCAACAAAGCACATTACTGTTTTGCAGCACTTACCATCCTTGTGTTTAATGCAGACTTGGGGGATGATCTCGATATATTTCTGCACCTGCCTCTGGAGGCCTTTCTCCCTCATACCTCGGCTGTGGAGAGCAGCGACCAGCGCTCGCAGCTCCTCGATGTCGGATATACGCCACCAACCGGTCAACATGTCTAAAGGACATTAACACAAGCTGAATGTAAGTAAGAATACACTAAATTCACAATGGATCACATTTTCATGTAACTATACAGAACTGTTGCCTCTAATCGCTTGTTTGTGTGACTGCAGTTTTTCATACGTCAACCCTTCTGGAAAATGATTATTTATTCCAAGTATTTCCCATGGTGAGAATCCACACAGTAGTTATGTAATCAGACAATTATCCAAATCAGTGTTTTCATAATTGGTCATAATCAGACAAATCCAATTTAACACATTCAGCTGCTTCAGTCTCAATCAGATCAGGTTGTAATCTGTCGTGCTTATGTAGGATCTTATTGTGTGTTCTGTTTCCTCGGATCAGCTTTTACTATAGTTGCTATTATTCAGAGATGGGTACACGAGTCACTGAAAATTGGCCAATAATGTGATTAGTGACCCTTATTGGTCTTCTCTCTTTATGACGATCATATAATGCAAGTAAGACTGCATTAATAAGGTGACCTGCAAATTGACTTCCATTGACTTGGGTTTGAAACTTTCACGTGTGACTTGATGTCTGTCATTATACAACAGCCTATATTTTAGCTCATCAGATTTTACAGGTCAGTGGCACAATTTGTTTATTTAAATATTTTTCCAATATGTGGGCAGATTCTTACCTTCTGGGATAGGCCGAGGTGTGTGGTGGTCAAGAGATTTTGGAATCTCCACAGCAGGAGGTGAGGGCATGGATGAACTTTTCTCAATGCGAGGTAGAGGTGATTCGCTCTTACTGGACCCGCTTGCTGCTGTATTGCCCTCCACAGAGTGACCCAGCATGGGACTGGGGCTGCTGCATAGGGGCAAGCTGGGACTTAACATGCCACTCGACCAGCTCCCCAAAGACACTCCTAGTAATGAAACGCCAGACTTTGCCTGAGAAGAAAACACAAAGGAGGATTGTGGATTACAGCCACACAGAAACACAATTCAAGTAATTTACTACTGCTTTAAATTAAATTATTGCCAACCATTTATAATTTCTTTATTGTGAGCTAACCTTCAGTTTTGTAAATTACGGATTTATTCAAATCTATTCTCCAAAATTCATGTTCATGCCTATGGAATGTTTGCAATTTGTGAATTTGCCAGAATTTTTCCATCCTACTCTTAGACATTGCTGCCATCTGGAGGCTTGCACAGCACATAACACTTTAAAAACTGTTACCCCCGTATTGACTTTGCGAGTCAAAAACAATACATTGTACAATATTTTCTCTTTTATATAATTTTATATTTTATGCTTGCAAGTATTTTTTTCCTGTAATGTGATTAAGAGGTGTGTTGTAAACGGTTAAAATTCATGTAGGAAGGGTAAAACATTTTGCAAATAGTTTTCAGATGTTTTTTTTATAGTGTAAACTTTTACTGATTGATGGGGATTTGATTCGGATCAAACTAGATAAAAAATAAAGAAAAAGATAAAACTAAAATAGGGGTTCACTAATATTATACTTGCACGAAATCTGATAATTTAAAGGGGAAGTCAACCCCCCCCCCCAATAAATTCTTGATAATATGTTCTATGCAGCCCCTCTAGTCTAGATAAGGTATTCTGGCTAAATATTGCATTAGTGTAATAATCCAGCAGTTTTTATCTATGTCAGGAGGCAGCCATCTTGCCACTTGCTGTCGACTGAAGATGACATTACAGTTGCTCAGGTCTCAGGTAACAACCAACCACAGCTCAGCTTCAGAAAACAGGTGAGCTGTGATTGGCTGTTGTGCATCTGCGATGTCATCTTCAGTCGACAGCAAGTGGCAAAATGGCCACCCACTAAAATGGATAAAAACGGCTGGATTTTGCTTCATAACTCGTAATCCACAAATGTAATATTAATCAGAATGTCATGTTTCGACTAGTGAGGTCACATGTAAGATATTATTGTCAAGAAATGATTACGGTAGACTTCCCCTTTCAAGATTATGCTAAAATACCGTATATTTTTACCATAAAGTGAAATCACAAATGGGCCCAGTGATACCCTTCGGCATGGTTTAGAGTTCCTCGTTGTTGGCTGAGGGCATGCTCATCACGCAGAGAAAGGCGAAAAGAGAAAGAAGTCTGACTTGACAACCAACATATGACATGACCATTATAGAGCACCTCATTGTTGTGGCGTGGAAAAACCATGCGATGACCCATTGTGATATATTCTAGTCACTGGAGTATTTAAGTGGATATATTTCTGTTTTTCTAGGTCGTAGTTAGTGGTATTTGACAGTTGAGCAGCATGTGGTTTCAAGGCATTCAGAGGACACACTCACAGTGAGAGCGGAGACAACGGCTAGATTTTTCACCATTTTGAAACCTCACTTGGTGATTTGTTTAATTATACAATTTGGTCATGATTGTTAACGATACTTCTTTATGGTGTGTACAAATTTAAAAGCCTTATTTTCACTAAGAGCCAACCTTCAATTTTGTAAATGAATAATTTAGGGGCCTCACCTGCAGTGCTGAGAGAGGGTAGGTGAGAAGGCCAGCAGGGTGATGGGGGCTGACCGAGGCCGACGCCGCAGAAGGAGTGAGAGGGAGTGCAGGTGACGCTGGAGGAGATCTGGGCTTGCTGGGTGTGGAGGACGCCTGGGGAGCGTCATCAAGGGCCCCGGGAGGGGTCGTCGTGAGGGAGGAAAGGTCGCAGGGGTTGCGAGGGAGCAGGCTGAACCAGTGTCCGCTCCTCTCCGTCAGAACCCGAAGCAGCTGGTCGTTGGGCTGGAGGGAGAGTTGTTGGGATGGAGTTGGGGAAGAGGCGGGAGGAGTGTCCCCCGGGTTTTCACGCTTGGCCGGCAGGCACCGGGCCGACAGGGAGGTCGAGATCGGGCCGGGGACATTTGAAGTGTCATGACCGACAATCACAGCGGTTTTTGCCACTGCCGGCTCTGAGGTATTGTGAGAGGGGGAGTATGACATCACGCTCGTTGTGGCAATAGGAGAACATGTACGGTTGCCATTCTGTCCAACGTGAGTGCTCCCCTGGTCCTCCACCTTCATCACAGTTTCTCTGGGAGCGTCTGGACAAAGTTGAGACACGTAGCCTTGTTGTTGGTAGAAGGTGGTTGGAGAGTTCTTCCTCTCTTCATGCTCGGTCTCCTCTTCCCTGTGTTGTTGCAAGCCATGTGGGAGACCAGGACATGAGGCAGGTTTGTCCTTCTCCACTTCAATCTCCAGAGGTTCATCTTTGACCTTGACTTCCTCTGCTGCTCTTCTCCGCCTCTGTCGCTCCTCCTCAAGTTCCTCTGGAGCTGAATGCAAATAAGACAATATCACAAGTCTTGGAATTGTAACTTTACTCTCAGGGTTCTATGTTGGCCATTAGTGTTAATTTCGTTAACAAAAACTAAACAAAAATACTTCAACACACATTTTTCACCAGACAAAAACTAGATTAAACTAAAACCTTCATTAATAAACAATAACTGGGACTAAATCAGTATGCATTTTCGTCGACTAATGAAGACGAAATGAAAATGCACTCACTTATTAAAAACCAGACTCAAATCTATAGACATTTTAGTTCATGAACAAAGATGAGACGAAAATTGTATTATATTTCGTAAACTCCTGTCACTGTGACCCTATCATGTGACACACGCCCTTTCAAATCTGCAGCTAGCAGTGCAACATGCACACACACATGGGACAGAAAGGAGGTGTGGATTCACGGTGAAAGTAAAAAATAAAATATTTTTTTTAAATTAGTTATAATGTAACATTAATCCAACGGCTATAACATTCCAACAATGTTAATCTGACCGCTAACTAATGCTGGCTAATTTAGCTCATAGCACGAAGCCATACATATTAGCCACTAATATGTGGCAACGTTTTTTTTCATCGAAAAGATGAGAAAATATTATGTGAAATAGTTTTAGATGTTCAACATTATCTGCTGACAATAAAAATACCAGAGGTAAAATGATTGTCCTGACTAAAACTAGACTAAAACGTTGACAGTTTTTGTTGACTAAAACTAGAAAAACAAAATGATATTTTCTTGGACTAAAATAAAGACTAAAATGCTAGATTTATAGTTGACTAAAAGTGTGATTAAATAAAAACAGGATGAGGTTGACTACCTGTAACTATGATAAAAAGTGTGATTGAAACTGGACTAAACCTGAGACTAAATTTAAAAATGGCGGATAAAATTAACACTATTGGCCATTTGTGTCCAACTTGCATTCTCTTTTGGAACCGTTTTCACTGATTTAATACAAATGTAATGAAGCAGCCCAGAGTGGGAATTTTAGCCAGATTTTAAACTTTTTTCTCTTTCAATACATCAGAAATCAATCAATTTTATAAATTTTTACTTTTTACATATAAGAGCAATTTCAGGTTATGTGGGCAGTAAATATGGAATTATAAAAAAAAAAAGACAAAAAGAAAAAAAAAAGCTAGATCATACTCACGAGATAACGTACAAAGTCATAATGAGATTATCTTTTAGTAATGAGATACCAAGCCAAAATGACAAGATATGATCTCATTATAATAATGAGACCATATCCTGTAATTTTGACTTTGGTCAATCACTAATAACAAAGGTGTTGTTATTTTATATTGTAGACTATATAAATTGTAATGACAAAATGTGATAAAATACTCTTGACTTCAAATACAAAATATATTACATTTCGCTTTATGTATGTATGTATGTATGTATGTAGGATTTTTTTGTGGTAACTGGTGGATACGGGATGTCATTGTAGAAAGACTAGCAATATAAGAAAAAACAGTGGCACTGCGAATATACGAAAATGCTATTTTTGGTTCTTTCCAACCTGTGCATCATGTAAACAAATGAATTTCCAGGTTAAAAATACCTGAAAATTTATTTATTTATGCAGCGAGAGGAACAAAGAACACAATACTTGAACTCATGACAAATTTATGTTTGTCTGAGGCCAAAAATGACCACAAACAAGCAGAAATGGTTGTAAAATCCAGCATGACTATGCAAGACCAACACTGTCTCTTGTTGTACTACAATTACCTTCTCCACTCTCCATGGCTTCAATGAAGACCCCTCCACAGTGTGGAAGTACCCAGTATCGACGGCGGTAACGATCTTGGCCGTACATCATGGAGCGCAGGGAATGGGATATTTCAAACAGCTTTCTTCGAGTCTGGTGATGTTGCTGAAGTTGGACACAGCATTCACGTTTTTTAATTGACATATATTCTGCAATGTTTGTTTAGCAAACTGGCAGCGAGTACCAATGAAGGAAGAAAATAGATCAAAGTAACAATACCTTAGCTAACTTTTCTATCTGCTTTTCTAGCTCCTCCACACTAGTGGCTTGGTCAACTTCATCCTGACAACAGAAAAAAATCAGTTATTTCCAAAATGTTAATGATGCATATAAATATTTCTTTCGTTTTTTTTTTTTTTTTACCTCATCATACGTTTCCACTTTTTTAACCTTCTTAAGGTCGTCTTCATCCTCATCTTCATCATCATCTGCCGGATCGTCACTGTCATCGTCGTCATCGTCGTCGTCGTCGCTGTCAGCACCAAGTTTCCTCTTGCGTTTGATAGCTGAAGACGGCGTACAGAGAGACTGGTTCTCTTCCACACCCACGCTGGCTTCCCTCCTCCCAGTGCGTTTGGCATAAATGGTTCTCAATCTGCATGGGGAAATATAGTTTGAGGGTTATATTGTCTAGTTATAAAAACAAAAGAAAAAAAACTGTAAAGCTAATATAACTTACTTCTTAAGTTTCCCCTCCATGATAATTTTATCTTTCCTCACATTTGCCATCTGATCCAGGCTCTTATCAATTTCACTGTAAGAAGGGGTGCAATATTGTGAGATCTATTGGCTGATTTTCTAAATACAGCACATATATTACTTACAAAATTTTATTGAGTGTTCTCTAACATGGAGCTGAAAGGCAAAATATGCAACTTTTTCAAGGATGTCTGTCAGCTATGCCTTTCTATTGGTACTCTTCCAGTCCCTCTATCTCTGTTGCAACCCGCTGATGACACTGTTGTACTCTTAAGCTTAGTGGCCTTTTCCATATGAGAAAATCCTATTTGAGGCCTTGCCATTACAAGTGGCCACTGAGAAAGGCATCGTTGGACAATTTTTTGTCTCAAACACCTGTTGTGAATTCTGCTGTTCAGCTTGTTAGAGAACATGAAGTTGTGCAAAAAAATAAAAAGTACCGAAAACTTAGCTCAGTTTACATGGAGCCTTGTATTCCAATTAACCAAATGCAAATGCTCCATATTTACACCTTTTTTTTTAGGGTTAGGGTTAGGGTTCGTACATTTTATTTTATGTTCATTCAAATTTCACCCAAATGCTGTAACACGTGTACATATTACTATATATAACTACATGCGATACCTGATAACGACTTTGCTGCAAGCCAGCTCGTTAGCTAGGAATCCCAGGATGGACGCTTTCTGGGAAGGCGTGTGGGCCTGGAAAGCCTTTGTCTTTAAACTGAGGGCCAGAGGGGCCAGATCGGTATTGGCACAATGGGCCCCCATGTACATCTGCAGCACCTCAGACACATTATCCCGGTTTATGCCAACGTTTGTCAGATGGTCACCCAGCATGGTCTTTGTCTAGAAGAGAAGTAGATGATGTTCCATTTTTACTGAAGTTACAAGCTTTCTTTCATTCATACATAGGGTTGCAAAAAACAGCTGCTTAGTCAATTATGCTGTAATGCCCTCACATCTGGGCAGGGAGAGCTATTTATTTTTGCATGGATGTTACTTAGAATGACAAGACTAAGCATACTGTATATAATAATCATTTTCCATTAAATTACCCTCAATTCCCCGTTAGCTCAGTTCTATAAATTATTATGGTCATTTTTCAATTGGAAATATTTCCCAAATTCCACAGTTTGCAGTAACTTCATATGAAAATTTACAAGACATTTTCTATAAATTTACCGGACCTTTCATGGGACCTATGTATATTCTGAACATTTATACCTATGCATGATTTTCAAATTAAATAAATAAAAACATCATTCACACAAATGAATTACATTCCAACATAGTGTAAACAATCCCAGACAACACTGAAGTTTGACATCTTAACTTACTTTTTGTCCAGGGGGTAAACCAGGATCACAGACTGCCAGAGAGAGTAGTTTGACCAGGAGGTCTTGGACTTGACCCATGCTGTCACCCACATTGAGCAAGCCCTCCTGTAGCATACCCAGTGTTGGCACATCAGCATTCAAGTCCAGGCCCAAAACCTTTCCAAATCCTCGCAAGAACTGCATCAGCATCAAACAGTCGGACACTGCCCGCCCTGGAAGGATCAGCCCGGGAATTCTGGAGAAGTCGGGGAGAGCCTGAAGACGACAATTAGGGTATAATGTTTTGTGTTAAGTTCAAATAAGCAATATTCTCTCATTTGGTGAATTGGTCAAGCTGTATCAAATGTGCTTTGTTACGACCTTTAATATTATGTAGTACTACCATTAGCCACTTGGTGGCATACATCTAAAAATATCACTTCACTATTGTCTCATTATGGTCATCAATGTCTTATAAAAACATATCTAGCAACATACTTGAATGTTCATTTTGAATTCACACAGTGTTCCAGAATATCTTCATCATAATTATTTATTATGAATGAGATCATTTCAAAATGTATCAAAAGCCTGCCTGACATTAATAAATAGATTTTTAATCCTTCATAAAAAAGCACATTTTGTTATGTTTTACAACACTCATTTTTGGATAAAATCATCCACTATCAAACAATGTGATGTCCTATTCGACCCAAAACAGACACAATTTACACTATTTTATTCTTTGATGGTTTTGAGTTTCACCCACATTGTTATGTAGTTTGGATGACACTTAGGCTATTTATATTGCTGACAAATGGCAAAACAAGTCAAATTTGCCCCAGTATGTGTGATGGATAAATGAAGGAAATACACCTACACTAAGCAACATATCTACATATGTATATAAATAAACATACTGCTAAAGATCTTAACTACCTTCTGATCAGACAGGCACATGTCTTCATTTGGCTTCTTCAGCTCTCGGGCTATCTCCAACTCCAGCCTGCGCTGCTCCAGCTTGCGCTCTTTGTTGAGACGCTTCTCGTCCCTTTTTTCCTGCCGCAGGCGCTCGCGCTCCTAAGGAGTCCAGAATTTGCAGAAGCATTAGGAGAAAAAGTATTTCTACAGAGTGTAGATTTGTGTATAGCTGCATTTGTATTTGTGTGTGTGTGAAAGCAGACGAGTGTTTGATTGCAGCTATGCATTCAAAGGAAAAGTGCTGGAGGGCCAGACTCTTGGGAGGGAAAGAGTGAACAATAATGGGAGAACATGGGGAGTCGACTAAGGAATAATGACTTCCTGTTTTTATGGCATGGCGTAGGGGTGTCCAAACTACTGCCCCAGGGGCCATTTGCAGTCCGCCTTCATTTTTTTAAGTGGCCCATGGCAACTACTGTGGTGCAACTGTAATTCTTTGGTGCTGAAGAAACTTGTTGGCAACCAAGGTAAGATTGTGTGCAAACTCATTTCCACCTATTGCACTGCTTAGTCAGTTCATTGTTTTATTCATTGCATCATTCATAGCTAAGACCTTTGAAAAAGAGTCCACACCATTTTAATCATTGACAACAGAAAAAATATAATACTATAATAGGGCTGGGTATCGATTAAAATTTCCTGAATCGATTCGATTTTGACTCACTATTTGAGTTTGATTTTTCCCAATTCGATTCACTTCACTTTAGTCTGATACTGATTAATTATGGAACATAAATTCTTATGATATTATGATAAAAACTCCACAAACATTAAATGCCAAATTAAATTTTACGGAGGCAATTACGGGTTAATTGATTTAGATCAATAAGGATGAGATATAAATACTTTCATAATTATATTTCAATAATTGCAAATGTAAAAAAAAAAAAACAATAAAAAAAACAATTGTCTTAAAGTGCAATAAGTCAGATCTCTCACAAATTCAAATTCAAATTCAATTCATGTGAACAGTAAATTTTAAGAAATCATTACGATACAAAAAAAAGCCATTAAAATTCAATTTTCTTATAAATTTATGGGGAAAAGTGATATTAAAAATAACCGGTTCATGTTTTTATGAATTGATATCAGGCTTGAAAAGGAAAATCAATTATTAAATTTTTGAAACCCAGCCCTACTATAATATAAAAGATTTTCCTGATTGATTTGGTTTTAGCCTGGAAAACGTTTGGACACCCTGATGTTGTGTGTGCGTGTATGTGTGTGTTGTTTTTTAATTTATTTTTCAGCCTATGACTACCTCTGCTTTCTTGCGGGCCTCAACAGCCTTCATCAGCATTACATGCTGCCTCCTCCTTTCTCTCTCCTACAGTGGCAGAAAACAAGAGGCACATTACAGTAACAGGCACATACTGCAAATAGCCCGGACAAGGCCATACAATTTTAGTGTATTAATACAATAGTAATGCTCTAAATTCATTAGAGGCACCATACTTGGAACAAACACAAAACGATGCTTCACATGTATACTGTCACATGTATGGTGGAAGCATTACGTGAAGAGCACAGTAGTACGATGACAACCAAAAAGCAACACATAGATGCGATACGTAGTAGATGTGATGACAGGCTCAAAAAAGAGAAGCAGCTGCAATCAGTGACGGCGCATCTAAGCTAAAGCGGAGAGAATACAAGCGACAAAATATTGGTTGGCAGACGATAATATATTGTATTAGTCATTGGTGACATTTATTTGACGCTTTACTAATAATATTTAGTGGAGGGGACGACAAAAAGAAATGATGAGCTACAAACAGAGCAGTTACACTTCAGTGAGTTTGGCAGCTTTAGTATTAGCACAGTATGAGACTGCGGAGGATGAGACATCTATTTTGTTCTCTGGTGCATGATTCACAGTCTCCTGCAAAAAAAAAAAAAAGGCCACGAGAATCACCGGTGACTGACTATCATTTTATTTGATCTCTTCAGGTTTTCCCCTCGACGGTATCAGACTGTCATTCCCACTGTGATCCACCAAAGGACACAATTACCACGAGTTCAGCCTGCCAAGAACATTCCCAGCACACTGACTCAAATGGTTGTGAGGAGCATTTTAACGTTGTGATACACAATTAAAAAAAACAGGCTGGGAGCCTGGCAGTCCTTGTGGTGGTTTGATTTTTCTTTTCTTTTTTTTTTACTAAAATGGAATGTAATTGTGATTTATATGTCTGTAATACAGAGCGTCATTGTTCATGCCACCATGTGACATCACAGGTTTTAATTTTTTTTTTTATAGTATAGTGGTGCACTGAGTTAGGACAAAATGAGTATACTGTACTCTCAAGGAGCATGGTGCATTGTAAATGTCAAATCTCCTTACATCACTCACTAGGTCACACCTATTAAAAGGCATATGTCAATACACGAAAACTGTGATTTCTGGTTTAATTTACATTTTAGAATTATTATTTTTATGATTATTCTGTTACATTTCATTATGCTTTTATATTTAACAATTCAATCCTGCTTTTCTTGATTAAATCAAAAACGTTTGGGGTGTTTTGGCCATGGAACTAAATAAATAGCATTTAAATGTGTTAGTAGGGGAAAATGAATTGTTATATGCATTGGGTTTGGTATATAGTGTGTTTTCAATTGACTTTGATGTGTTATTCATGATGGAGGGGCAAAAGTATTTTAAAAAGTTTTTATACGGTCACTTTTAAGGGTTGTGCATATCTCCACAAAAGACAATTCGATGCATACCTCGATATATAGTTTGCAATACGATTGAAGGTCGGTTTGATTATACAGTGGAACGAGTTGATTTGGTTCGATTCAATGGGATTACCATTCAATTCGATATGCAACAGCACAGTTCAAGATGGTATAATGTTATGAGTTTCTTGTACATAAGAATGAACTTGTCAGTACTGTAAATGTGGCATTTCATTCAAAGATGATTATTTGTGTGGGCCAATTCGATTCGACGCCTCCACTTTTTTGAATCAAAAGTGTTTTTTTGAGTCAAATCACTTTTCGTTACACCCCTAGTCTCTCTGTATCTTGGATTTTAACCTATTGTCGGTGAGTTTGAAAAATATCCGAGATAACGGGTTCAGTGTGTGTCAAAACAAGTACAATAAAATCCACTTCAATTGCCCATGTAATCTGCACCCTTAAAGTTTGTATGAGGGTCCAATGGGCATGATTCAATAGCTCTTAAAGAGCATAAGGGACAGATAGGGCAGACCTTTTTAGATTCAGCTGCAGCTGTGCATTTGTGAGAAAGTCTACAGGCCAAAAGAAAATATTAGACAGAACCCATTTGTCCCCATGGTGGAATCGATCATGGCAATGATCTGACTACATGCTGCTTCTGCCGCCAAATGAACTGACAGTGACGTGGGTGATCCAACTGGTAGACAAAACGATTCGCCGTAACGCTCCGTTCAATGTTGTGCAGAAGCGGTGACGAGGCTTGGGCAGGTTAAAGTCCAGCACTCGGACAGCAGAACAGACGCACGGACGAACAGACACAAGCTTAACATCTGGGCCAAATAATCAAGCACTCATGAGTAGGTTTGCTTCCTGTTTTATATTCCCGTTAACTCCCATGTTGTGAAGTTCCCGTCTTTGAAATCCCCTCAATTTTGCAACCCCACTCATGAGCAACACACGCTAGTCCAATACAACAATTAAGACAATGTATGTGATGGATGGAAACTCCTCGAGTGCACTTTGAGACACAGTGAGTGTGGTTTGGGCTAGCAGTCTTTGCAATGCATTCTGAGTAGAAGAAGGGGCGGGGGGGTGAGGGAATGGGGGAAGGGGACAGAAGCTGCCTGGCCAATGTGACAGGGTCAGTTGTCCCTCAGGACGAGCAGATGGAGGCAGCATACTGACTCTTTTTTTCTCTTTTGTTTGTTTTGCTGGAAAGCCATGCAGAAGAATGTAGTATGACAGCAGCCAGTGCTACACTTAATGCATTGCTATGACAACCATAACACAACCAGTTACACGATGCAGGTGTTAGATGTACAAAAATAAACATACCCATACCATATCTAGTCTATGCCTCTCCAACTCCTGGCAGAGAGAGTTGGCAAAATATTATGAAACAGAAGTAATATCCAGAACCAGAAAGCATGGCGTTCTCATATTCAGAATTACTCATGACTTTCATTACAAGTTGACGTTTGCTGATTAACCACGCACACGTTCACGCATTTACTTAAAACACACGCACGCACGCACACCCACACAGAGGCAAATGCTTCCATTGTTGAGCAGTTAGTGTTTAAGTTGCCTACCTGGTGCTTCAGGATCTCCGCCTGCTGTCTCCTCAGTTCTTTCTCCTTGGAGACAAAAGAGAGATGAGGGGGGAACATCAATACACTGTGATACTCCTGCCAATCCCCATTTTGTTTTTTTGGAAGCCGTGCCAACTGAAAAGGAACACTAGCGAGCTTCAAAGTAAGAACAAAAAAAAAAAGCCCAGTAACTTAGTATCTTGCAATTATCTCATTCATTTTTAGCTACAAACTAATAGGACAACTTTGGCATCCCAGTAGTCAATGTTAATAGTCCCGATAGAGGTGATTTAAAAACCCAATAATGATCCTGATATAATATTTGCCCTTAAAATGAGGTGAAATTAAATAAAGTGAAGAAAGAAAGAAATACTGACTTATTTCTTATTGGCAAAAAATAAACAGCAATCCTTTAGTTGTGATGAGGGAACTCCAGCAATAGACTACAGTTGGAAAAAAAACATTTCTGCTAAATCTGGTGCAAGCATCTCTTCACGTGTTGATAATGATTTATTTTAGCACACATTGTCCATACATGTAAAAAAATAAACAATAAAAAACAACGTAACCATTATATCAGACATTTTATATGGTATTTTTAAAACATATCGTTATATTGCACAACTATCTGTCCACTATTAATAATACTAATGAAACACTGGATGTTAAATCAAATTTTATAATGTCACTAGTAGCACACGGTTGTCAACAAGTAGACAGTTTTGCATCACTACTAACATGTTATTGTCCTATTAGGACAAAAGACTACTAGTACATGGGCCTTAATATGGCTATCAAGGACATGAAAAAAAAATGCTGGAACAACTTTATGGAAAGGTGTTTCAGCATTTATTTGACACCCTTGATGTCCTAGTTAAGCTCCGTGTGATTCAGCGCCGTAGTGGAATGATTAGGTGTGCACTACTTACAATGACTATCTTACTAGCAATGTTCCACTACTGTATGACACTTATGCACAGTACTATGACAGTTTCAGCATTAGTGAGACAACTACTATGTTACTGGTGAGGCAAAACTGCACCAGTCGAATTTTGTGTGCTACTAGTATGATTAGAGAAGCACTAGATACTACAGTCATTTTCATCTGATGAACAGTTTTTGACTCACTAGTAATGTGGTTATCTTATTAGTATGCCAAAGTTGTCCCACCATTAACTAGTTAATTCATACATGGACCTTTAGATCAGACATTAACTAATTTGCTCTCAAAAATGTATAAATACGTTCTATTTTAAATTAGTGCTGTCAAAGTTAAAGCATAACTGATTAATTAATCACACAAAAATATCGCATTAATCATGAATTAATTTTGACCGCAGATAATCCTTTAGTGTATGTTTAAGGTAGCACGAGTTGTTTGAGCAATAAATATAATTACATGCATTAAAGTAAAGCATTTAATAAATCTTTGCGTATGACATTTAGAATATTTGTTCCGCAAAATATTGGAGTCATTTTTTCCCATTTTAAATTACGCAAGAAATTCATTGATTAGAAAAAGAGGAGGATGAGCGTGTGCAGTGGATCAAATTTTTTTTTTTAAAACGTCCTCATAACATTAAATGTCAAAAGAATTAACACATAACCGGTGCTCTTCAAATTTGGCGTGAAAAAAAAATATTGATAAAAAATTTACGCCCAAGTACTAGTTTATGCACTTTGTCCACTAATAAAAGACATCAGCACAGTAGTGGAACAATTGTTTATTATCCTAAGGTTTAATTACATATTAGCTGAATGAAAGTGGCACTAGTAGTGTGAAAAGTCAAAAACAACAAAATGTCTACATACATTTGTTCTACTACTATAAAATTGTATTCCGATGACTATCAAGGATAGCTAATAAATAATACTTTTTACAGTCCTTGTACTCGTATGCATTAGTGGAACAACTGTCTTACTAGCAATGTTTTTCCCCTCAGTACTGTCTTTGCTTACTAATAGTTTGTAGTGCAGTACAGCAGTTTATTAAAATTTGAATTGAGTACTTGTGGGCCAAAGGTGGCACTATAAGTGGGAAAAAAAAACATTACTCGTAAGACCCAGTTGTTCGATTAACTCATTCACTCCCCGCCATTTTCACAGAAGCAATCCTCCTTCACTCCCGGCTGTTTTACTGGAATTTGACAGATTTTGCAAGGCACACTGAATATTGCGTTCTATTGCTCTAAAAACATGGAACCTACCAAAAGAAAAATTAAAATCTCTTCTTTCATCAGGAAAAAAAAGGTTTTTTTCATCATGGCCCTGGTTCATCTCCTTTGCTCTGTTGCCACCTTCTGGCCATTTGTGTAATAACTACCATATCTTCAACCGTTATTTGCAGTTGAGAAACTGCATCAAAGCCTTCTGTATGCTATAGCATTAAAAAAATAATAATAAAAAAATAAACTATAAATACGTCTTTGGGACACTTAAAACATTTAAAATAGACTTTTTGGGAACATATGAGTTAATTTGGAATTGTCTACTAGTACATGGGCCTTAAGAGTGATATGAAGGATACTCAATCAATGTTTTTTTGCTTTGTTTTAGTTTTTTAACAATCCATGTATTTAAACTACAGTAATTTCTGGACTACAAGCCGCTACTTTTTTTCACTTACATTTGACCCTGTGGCTAATACAAAGGTGCAGCTTATCCATCAGATCACAATGGGGCGCAATATAAGGGTAGCGCAAGAGTGTCAGGCAGAGCAAAACAAAACAAGTGAGCCTAAATACAGTAGGAGAGAGAACGAGAATGAGACAATTTGTGCCCTCATTATGAAAAAGAAAGTAGTGGGAACCCGGTGCGGTAACATTAAAATACCTGCGGCTTACAGTCGGGTGCGGCTTATACGTGTAACAAACTCGAGTATTCCCCAAATTTAGCTAGCGGTCAGGTATAGTCCAGAAATTAATGTAGTGTTAAATTCAATCCAGGGCTTTAGTGAGTCATACCTTTATTCGTTTCTCAGCCTCCAATATTTTGGCATTGGCCGCTTCTTCCTTCTTCCTACGCTTGGCCTGCGAATAAAGATTCAAGTCAAAAACAGACGAGTGTCAATCAGTTTCGGATGAGCTCGGCTTTCGCCGTGACTTCAGCCCAATGTTTGCGGTTTGCGGTTTCAGCAAACATTCCATGCCCCGGGAATGCCAGTCAAATTTGTAGAACACTGCCAATGAATTATGTATCTCTTTAACACGTAATTGTGAAAATGTTGAAACCTCCTGTTAAGCGTGTCTTGTCAACCGTGTCGACTCAAAATTGATTTAGTCCTAAAACACTTTGAAGCTGCGGCATTATAATTGCAAGCACTTCTATGTGCGTCTGTGTATGTGTAAGCATCTCTGTGTGTTTGTGTGTGGCACCTTTTTTTTCCCCCCCATCTCCTCTCGACCCACTTACGCTGAACTGTTACTGTTGTCTGATGGGGGGGAAAAAAGACTTTTTCTGTCCAATTTAAATAAGGTCTGAAGAGGCACCAACCGCCATTTTAATATTCAACAGCCGTCAACCAAGACCAATTTAGCATTAGTTCCATATGGAATTATGCCTAAGAAGACGCAACGCCTCCAAAGCATGCCACTATTCCGTAATGAGCTTTAGGAAGATTAAAAACACTATACAGTAGTCGGAGGGGCTACAGTTATCCAGGAATGTTCTGCTTAATCAGGGGCTGTTGGGTCAGATTCTGTACCTCCAAAATTTGCTGTGCCCTGAGTTCTTTCTCCATCCGAATCTGCTGAATACGCTTGATCTTTTCCTGTTGGGGGGGAAAAAAGAAGGTATTTTTTGTAACCTGTAGATAGTGTTAATTTTCAATGCAGACATAATGTTTCGGGTCGATTTTGACTAATCAAATTCTCATAATTATTGTCTATATCAAATTATGATTGACAGACATTTTCAAAAAGTATTAAGTCTGTTAACAGATGATGAATCCGTAATGTCATTTTTACAGAAGAGTTTATATTTGACACCCCATAATTACTGTTTTAATACTTTCAATGTTACGACATTCCCCCATGGCTTTTCCAAGACATATTTAAAAAAAAATTAAAAAAAAATAATAATAAGAAAAAAGGCTTCAAGCTGTTCATTGCCAGTCCCCGTTAAAACAACCACATAGCTTTGGTAAATCGCTTTGACTTAATGCTAACGAACAATGCTAACTGCCATAGACGGTAGACGGACTTAACGAATAGTATCTGTGTCACTGTTATAGCAACGGATATTTGAACACAAATAGTAAATCAACACATTTAGACAGATAACACAGTCCTTATAGATATTCTTTATTGTCTTTGTGATTAATAATATTGTGGCTTACTGAGAAGTGTTTTACTGCACCATGTATGTCTGTATTACACTGCCACCAGGTGGTCAAGGCACACAGAGCAGAGGGAGCAGCACTATGTCCAGTGAATTGAAGAAAAAACACATTTGAGAAAAAAACTAATTATTTTGATTATTATTTAATTATATTAAATTTGAATTTGAATTATTTAAAAGGAGACAATTTAATCAAACACATATAAATTCATGAGTTAAAAAAGCCAAAATTAGCCAGAAGGCTATTTTCCATCTGTAGTGCCCTGGCCATGATGTTATAAAAAAGTAATAAAATACAAAAATATAAGTACAGTATAGACACACAACGCTCCAATTCATTTCAATGGGGAACAGATAATTTATGTTGTTTCGAGATTCTCCCATGACCCTTCAAAGACCAACAACTGCATGTTTCTGCTGGAACCAGTGCAAATGTGGTGGAAACTGATGGGTACTGATACTAGGTAACAGCATCGGGATTATACCTTGTTTCAAGGTATCAGTACTTGCAATGGAGGCTGATACACTTGTGGCCGTTTTAAAATCAGGAACTAGAAATTAGGTGAATAGAAAATTGCCAATAATTTCAGGTAATTTAAGGAAAAATGCTATATTGGGTTATCTAGGTCTTTCTCTAAAACTGCCTGTCATTGTTTTACTAGTGGTATTAGTACTTGCTATAGTAGTACCAGTGATTAGTCAAGAGTTGAGTACTCGTACTGGTATTGCTCTGAAAAAATAAAAAGTGGTATCGAACATCCCTAGTGGAAACTGGCACTTCTTGGGAATGCTCTCTTTAACATAGTTATTACTGTCCCATTAAAAAAAAAAAAACATTTATGGTATGAACAGTTTCACAGTGTCAAGACTCCCACCATTTTATCCTGATTTAATGCACACTGGTAAACTTAAACTCCATTTTAGTAGACACGGGTCAAATTTGACAGCGTAGGCAATTGTTATAACGCATGTACATAGGAATGACATTATTGTGTGAGTGTATTTTAGATCACTTTTATAAATTATATCACGTCAAAAAATGACATTTAGGGTATATTTATTGTTGTTAAATTAAATGCTTTTGACCTGAAAGTAAGTAAGACCTGAACAGTCAGAAATAAAAAATAATTGGATAAAATCACTTTACACCTCACGTTTGCTCATTTGGGCGAAAAGACACAAATGTATGTTTAATGCTGACGGTAAACTGAAAAGCAAAAGACTATCAAAATAAAGCTGCTCAGCATTTCTTATTCACACTCGGTTACTGATTTCCACAGGAAAAGAAATGCACTGGTAAGCAAACATGGGAGTCCACATACCTGCTGCTTGAGAATCTTGATCTGCTCTTTTTGCTTCCTTCTCTCCTCTGCTGCCATGATAGCTGCAAGAAGTCAAGAGAGTTTATATGATTAACTACAAAATTGACCTACACAGCTGGACTCTCAGATGTATTCCAGTGACAGATTTAGTAGCCCCTAATTGCTCCTGATAGGCTTGGTTGGCATATTTTATGCTGTCAGCTTCCACCGTCGGTGTGAGACAGATCCAGATGTGTGTGTCTGAATGTGAATTAGGGATTGGCAATCGATGAAACTCAAACACAATTGATTCTTTCTTCTGTTAAATTTTTCACACAGTATTACAATATGAATGGACCTAGTGCACAGTCAAAATTAAACTGCAAGTATGTTTTTGTTTCTCTAGTATTAGTTGTAGTTTACTATGTCAACATTTATTGTGTTGAAATGCCAAAAGGTGATCTTAATGAGTTCAATATATCTATTCACGTGCTAATCTCATCTGCATGGGGAATCACACTCCATTTGCTTTCACTGGTTTATATTGCTTAGCAAATGTATTTGACTACCCAGTGTTAGGTTGGTGTCACAGCTGCCACAAATTAAGAGCATTGCTAATTACCATTGGTAATTGTCATTTTATGTTTCTGTAATGGTTAATAAACCAGTATGTAGAAGCTCTTTAACCAAATGGTATTGTTAATGCTTAAATATAACAATCATTATTCACAGACTGTGTTCTTTGTTTTACACACACACAAAAATAAAAAATAAGGCATGTTAAACCGTCTAATTATGATCTTTTTTGTGTTTTACTGGTTGAATGTTGGCAACATTACTATTAGCTAGCTACCGCAGTCATTCTACTAGTGGATCGAATTATTTTATGAGTGAGGACAAACTGTGTACTACATGGACCTTAACTCAAACAGCTTTCACAATATCAATGGTCAAAGTTGTACAGTATTGAAATAGCTGACTGTCCAGAGAGAACGGACAAAAAAAATATATATATTTTTTTTTACCTTGCTGTTTCCGTGCCTCTTTGGCAGCACGTGCCAGTGCCTGCTTTTCTAGTTTTCTCATCATTTTCATCTGGGCTGCCTGTCGGGCTATTTCTAAACACCGGAAGAGAGAAAAATTGTCAGTGAATTATTTCTTTGCCTGACCTTCCTTTTCTGAATGAATGGTGATGAGTAAGTTGTGTTTGGTAGTGGGACAGTGGAACTAGGACAGTGGTGGGAAGCACTAATGCTTAGTTACTGTACTTAAGATTTTTCAGGTATAAATACTTTACTTGATTAAGTCGAACAACAACCTGTTGGCAAAATAGGCTCGATACTTTTTTTCAACGTCCATGAATGACGACACGGCATACGACCAGTAACAAAAAAAATTGCAACGTGGTTGACATCTTAAATGATTGAGAACATGGGAGACCTTTATTAGGTGGAAAATAAATGAAAAACAGGGGCATAGAGGCATGTGAACCAGTGAGCTTTAACAACATTTATACATCAGATTCAGACAATCAAGAAATTCCACATTAGCAGCCTAAGTGAATTTTTAATGTTGGCTTCAAGAATGACTTGAATGACAGTTTCTGGTGTTAAAAAACACACACAAAACATCTATTCTGTAAAAACACAATACAGGTAAATGTGTATTTTTTTTTAGTTTGTATCTTCAGCTAACTTAGCTATTTAGGCTAAGCTGAATGAGCACTTCTACTTTTACTTTTTATTTTCTTCCACACAGCTGTACCTCTACTTATTCAAAGTGTGAATGTATGTTTGCCACCTCCAATAAAGGAAAACTATCATTTATTCAAAATACAAGATTCAAGAATGAATTAATATTATTAAACAACCAATTGACAATACTAATAGTTCTGCTGCATCTGTTGTTTCTAGGACGATTATTTGCTAACATAAGCCAATAGATACCATAACTTATTTTCTCTACTGACCTTGAGCTTCTAATTTGCGCAGGAGTTTGACCTCACTGGGACTGGGACCTTCCGGTACCAAGGGGTCGCCCACATTTGGGGGTCGACCTTTCCTCCGCCGGTTAGCTTTGGCAGTGTCGCCCGCTAACTGACGTTCTGAATTGGGGGGACGACCCCGGCGGCCTTCCATTGCCAAGATGTGAGGAATGACATCCTCTTCCTTTAACAGGCTCCACTGTAAACCCTGGAGAGCCGGAAAATACACGCAGAGAGTTTGGGAGGGGGAAGTGGAGAACAAATTGTTAATATGCAACACTTGAAGAATTTAATTAGGAATCAAATCAAATCAATATTTCACTGGAGCTTTATTATTTTTTTCAATACAGAAGTGTTTTTTTTTTTCAGGTTTTTTTGGAAGGTATAGAAACTAAATAACATGGCAACACAGGCCACCTGTGGAAGTAAGGTCATCTGATTATTAACTAGGGTTCTGCATGTTTCCTGTCCCTGCCCTGACAGTGACTGCTGCATAGGGCTCAGCCTGAACAGGGATCAAGGAGAGGGGGTGAGAGAGGGTAGGGAAAGCCATTTAAGAATGTATTCCATATTAAGGATGTCCAGCATCAGGTCCATGTACTAGTACGCTTTTTATCCTCACTAGTAAGACAATTCAGCGCACAAGTACAACTACTAGTGTGTACTGTACCAGTAGATTTACTGTCTTACTAATGACATTACTCATAAGTCACAGGTGTTCTACCAGACTACCAGTGTGCCAAATTGTCTTGTTACGGAAGACAAAGAGAGTACTAGTTCATTGACCTTAAGATGGATATCGAATAAACACTGTAATGGCTTTCCATACGAGAGAGAGGGAGAGAGATGAAAGGCGTTCACCTGGGGTCCTTCTCTGGCTTCATAGAAGTCACCAACCCTGATCTTTGCACTGAAGCTAAAATTATCACGTGTGATGCCACATATTCCATTTCTGGATAGATACTACAGAAGAGAAAATAATAAATGGCGTTGGTTTAAGGCAGAAAAAATGTTAAATTAGCGACACAGTAAAGCAGCTGGGAGGCTAGACTATAGACGGGAGGGAGTCTACAGTTACAGTGCATCTGTGCAGGCCTTGCTTAATCATGAAAAAAGCCAGAGGACAATGATAAAAAATAAAATAAAAAGCAAAAGCTCTTATGGAAAGAAAAACAGTTTTGACCTTGAGGTGCACAATTCAGGCTCTTTCTTACTTCTGTGGCCAGACTTTATTTTTTATTTTATTATTTATTTATTTATTTTACAGCCTGCTGACTGATGGATGAGCAGTGAGTGTATACTATTGAGCAGCCATTTTTCCATTTGGACCACTGCACTAAAGGCAGTTTGACAATCACTGTTGAACCAAATAAACATTATCTGCAGTGCACTGTACAAATGAGGCCAAAGCTGTGCATCCCAACACTATCCATTAATCATTGCTTTGTGGAAGGAGATGTGAGGAAACTGGCACAAGAAAGGACGCTAAGAATAACATCTCTCACTATTAGGGTTGCTGGAAGCAGAATGGGAGTACATGTGGGACAAATGTGGATATTATATTAAAACTAATGAGGCACATTCATTTGTTTGGGCATTCATAGATACCTTCATCACATCTGGGTATTGTCGCAGTTTCTTGCCACATGGTGCGTAGTAGGCTACCTCCCCCTGAGGCCGCCCTGACACGTTTTTGATTCTTGTTTCTCTCCGCCATCTTGATTTTTAGCAATTACAAAAAAAAAAGTAATTAATTAAAACCACAAACAAAAAGCATGTGAGACTGTACAGATTTAAGTGAGCCGTACCCCAACTCCAGAGGTGTCATCAAATCCTTCTCATCCATCACCCGCTTCCGCTTCCCCAAACCTGTGGGAAAAGATTAATATTTTTATAGCAAACATACACTTGCGCAAAATGGCACACATGCAATAATATTAGGGGTGGTATTGTCCTAAATAGATTATGTAATTTCTGTACAAATTACGTATGCATGCTCAAGAGCTGAAATGCTGGCATAATAATTAACTTTTCAAATGTAGAATTTAAGAGTGATGTTTGATGTTCGAATGGGTTTGAATCAGTTGGAAAAATGTTAAAAGAGTTAATGTGTAAAAGATGTTAATGTGGGCATTTTATTGCAAAATGTTGGGACTTGCGCGGTAAGATTAAATGATCTGAAGAAATGCGGAAGGAGGTAAATATGTAAAACAGCTCTCAAAATTGGGAATTTTATAACTGGGAATGTGTGAATTTGAGCAATGCGATCGGTAGTTCCCAAGATTTGAATGAGGTCAATATTCTTTATTGGAAGGACTTCCATCACTCGAGAAATGCGGATGGAGGATGTCAATATTTAAAATCTCTCTCAAATGTGGGGGTTTTATTATAAACATTATGGGAATATTTGGAATGTGATAAATAGTTACCAAAATTACTTATATGACTTGAATATTCTAATGGTTTAAATGTATTTAATTTTTATGTCAAATGTCCAAAATGGAGGTACATAGGTAAAATATCTCTACAATCTGGGAATTTTAGGTGACAATTATGGAATATGGGATTGTAGATAAATAGTTCCCAAGATATATTGAATGAGCTTAATATTTTGAAGTTAGAATGGTTTCACTTCAAGAAATATGGAAGGCAGAGGTAAATATGTAAAATATCTCAAATAAATTTGGGAATTTTATTAGAAAATTGCATTTTGAGGAATTTGGGGATTATTGAAATGTGGATCCCAAAAGAATTATGAATAGGATGAACAGTGGTGTGGGAAAGATGGGGAACTTATTTGTTGAATGTTTCATTCACTTATATGGTGGAATTGTGGGAAAAGTGGGTCCTTTCTGGAAAGTGGAAAACAATTCCTAGCATGTCATGAATTTGTTTTCCATCTTTTGAAGGTGTAACACTGAATGAGTTGTAGAAAAAACATTTGAGGCAGAACAACGTTTACGTGAATGCTGTTCATCACGCACAATTTCCAAATTCTTGTCTAAAGGGGTCTGAACGTTAATAAATGAGAATTAATTTACAACACATAAAACTGGCAAATGAACAATGCTTTAAAGAGAAGCCGGAGCACAAAGGCTCCACAACGATGACTGCTTTGGCTGAAAATATGTCCTGCTTTCTCTGATGTGGGTAAGTAATCTTTACACACTGATACTGTGGTGCCAAAAGACTACTCTCACAGGCATGCCACTACAAGACCTTGACTCTCCGGTTACTGCCTTTGTACTCTTCTAATGATTCCTACTTCAACATATTGTGTTATAGAGCATAGGCCACGCTCGATTCTGCAGCTTTTCTTTGCGGTATCGTATATGGCTTTAATGATGATAAAGTGAACATCTGCTGCTTGCAACAAGTCAGCAGGAGGTACCAAACCAATCTTCATCCCTCTTTTTTCCCAATGAGTCTGCATCAGATAGTTCATGCATTACCTAATGGAGAGGCTAGGCTGTAGGAGGAAGAGCCAGGAGAGCTGTGATAGGCCAAGGCACTGGAGCTGGTGACAATAGCGGGCGTCTTGATGACCTGGAGATTGAGAGGGGAGCAGCTGGTTGCCGTGTGATTGGCTGAGGTGTTCAGTAGTTCTGGGCCTTTGGTTAGCCTGCGGGGAGTCGTTTCTTTCTTTGACGAGCCGGATGACAGCGACTTGGAGTCCTTCGCTTTCTTCCCAGAGATGTCACTGTCGGAGTTGCTGTCTGACTCTAGACATACGAAAACAGGAGATCACAATAAGCATGGGGTACGGGCAACCGGCTCTATAATATAGATTAGAGATTTTGAGGTGCTTTCATCTTTTTTATGGGTTTTTACAGTATACAGACAAGCAATTCAAATGTTATATTTACACCCTCAGTGTAGCTGCAGCATGTTGGGCAGCACTTAGAACTACTGGGTGATAAGCGGGATATTTTAGAGCAAGAAGGAAGATGCAGAGGTCCCCAACTAAGCTCCAGTAATAGCTGTTGCTCCCAAAGAGCAAAGTGTATATATGCCTTTTAAGTGTTGTTGTATGCGCTGTTTGTATGTATGTATTGCTGCTCTGCATGTTTTTGATAGCCCATCTACGGCATTTGACATTATATGCTATCATTAAGCTAATAGAGATTTGTTAATACAAATTATATGGTTTGGTTAAACATTTTAGTGTTTAAATATACGTTTAAGGTAATTATCTTTTGTTGAATACTCTGTATGTGCTGCTGCTCCACAAGTTTTAAAGAGTTGTTTGCAGGTTTATAAATGTATGCTAATTTTCATTACAGTGACAGTCTTAGAGCATTTACGCGATGTTAGCAGTAAGCTCGCGGACAAGAAATTGTATGCTTTAGTTCATCATTTTGGTCAGTTTTGCAGTGGACTTCTACTAAGTGTGACAGACAGAATCAAGCAAACTGTTATGCCTCTTATTTGGAGAACTGTGTAAGCAAGCCTTTTTGTTTCCCCAAAGTATCGTTTTACAATACAGGCACTATAGCAATACTAAAATAAAACTGTTCTAATTAGCTTAAGTGTTTTTGTAATAGTTTCAAATGTGTGGCAGGGGTAGATAATAAATAATAATAATAATAATAATAAATATATATATTTATAAAAGGTTTTTCACCTTTTGCAAGTGGTTCTCGACAGTTTTTAAGCGATGCTTACAGAACATAACACATTCTGTTACTACTGTCGTGATGCTTTTACGTCTTTTATATGATTGTTTTTAACGTAACAACACCAATCTTTTGTAATTGATGTAAACAAAACAATATATGTTGGTCAAAGAGCAAGGTTTTTCCACCAGTGTGAATGTTATTTTAAATGGGCTTTTACTTGTACAGTGCTTCTCTTCCTTCAAGGTACTTATTTTAACACTTTCTCCTCATTCACTTTTTGATGTAGTATCGGGATTAAATAGTGTTTCAACATGGTCACATGTCTCAAAATTTCGAGCTAGGCAAACAACCAATGTGCCATCCGAGCCATGTTGTAAAGCTTCACATAAAAAATCTGTCTCAATTCTTCAAGGGAATATTGATCCATTACTCCTTGATGGCTCAAGTTACAGTACTTGGAAAGGAATTATGACATGCTGTCACACTTCTCAATCCAAAAGTGCAAACATGCTTGATTTGTGACAAGTAGACCACGCAAGAGCTATAATGGTTAAAGCTCCCAGGAATTGCGCACAGTACCTTGCAATGACTTGCTGTGGACGATAATGAAAATTAACATTCAGTACATGTGAAAAAAAAGAAAGAAAAAAGAAAAGATGGAGATTCGTATGGCAATCCCCAACTTAAAGGCATCAAGTTGCCAGTTATGGTTTTCCACAGAGGGACGGACGTTGTGACTGAAAATCCAAAAATAATGATGTGTGTAAAAATATAATCCACATTTCTTTATGTAGATACAAATGTCCCTGCATTTCATTATTATATTTATTTTTAACATTTAATTAGATGAAGCTAGAGCACACAGGGAAAAAAAGTGATTCAAACTATGTTAAGAAGGGATTTGATGAAAAAAGTAAATTAATTTCCTGCCAAAAGTAAATGAATTTACCAGATCATTAGTCCATTTTTGATAATTCGGTGCAATTTCATGTAATATTTTTAATTTTCAAAAGAGGCATTTAATGGCTTACTGCACACCAGTGGAGCAAACGAATGACACAATTTGGATTTTAAGTGAAGCGACCCTCTGCTGAAGATGAGGAATACAATTTTATTTTAAGAAGTGGAAACTCCGGTTTGTCAGCTGAAAAAAAAGAGTGTAATATTAACAATTTAAGGGAAAAAGGTGGTAAATTTAAAACAAGCTCAAAGGTTAGCAAAATCAAAAATGGCCCAAGGGTTTAACGGAAGTGTTAAAGTGTCAAATACGGCTGCACAAAAAAAGCACCTATACCTGACAAGCTGTCATCAGAGTCGTCATCCTCTTCCTCCTCCTCTTCAAGGTCATCATCCTCATCATCTTCATCATCACCCGAGTCATCAGATTCCTTATTAGCGGGGAGACCGGCCGCAGGGTTACAATTACCGGGTATCCCCACCCCAGGAATGCCAAATCCGGGGATGCCGACACCCGGGATCCCGATCCCCGATTCTCCTCCACGAAACAAATCCACTAAAGACTGTACTAAATGGTTCTGAGAGAATCCTTTCCAGTTCGGTAAAGTCCCCGTTTGTCCCGGTCCTTGTGCCGGGCCTGGGGTCTGTCCCTTCCCCTTGGGGATTTTGCTCTTTCTGGATCCATAGGTGGCGGCATGAGGTGAGGTAGTAGGCGGCTGCGACGGAAGCCCGACCTGGGCGCTTGTTTGGGTCCTACTCGCCCCTGTGCTAAGATTGACAGGCATTGACCCACCATCAGAGTCGCGCTGAGGGGACTTGCCTTGAGAGGGAGAGTTTTTGCGAGGTTTGGTGATGAGGGCCAAAGGTGCGTCCTGAGTGGTGCTTTGGATGACTCCATTAGGTTGATTAGGTTCAGGAAGCCCGAGCAGGGCGCTCGAGAGGAAGAGGTTGGAGTGATTGTTCTGGGGTGGAGGAGGAGGCAAAGCGGGTGGCAACGGAGAAGAAGACAGAGACTTCCCTTTGGGAGACTTGTTTGGCCCCTGCTTCCTTAGCTCAGCTGGGAACGTCTGCCCTTGGGACATGAGAGTCTGGGAACAGGAGAAGAGGGGAGAGAAAACAAGAAGAGGCAGGGAGTCGAGGGGGGATGGCAAAAACGAGAGGCACAATGAAAGGTCAGAAGAAAAATGGGGAAAATGGAACAAAGTGCAGTTGCTCGAGCTGTCAGTTTGTATCACGGTTGATTGTTTGAGCAGCTGACTAGTTTATACACTGACACCAAGGTTCCTTTTGTCTGTCTTGAAAAAAGGTTACGTTTTTGCATTGCACTTTCAAACAAATGTGATATGAAGTGAAACAAATCAATTTCATAGACCGTGAAATACAGTAAAATTGCTGAGAACCACAGGGGGAATTTAGGCCACTGTAAGCCTCTGTACGCTTGTAAAAGGGAAAAAAGGGAAATAAGACACACACAATAAGATGATCTCATTGCCTTTAGCCAATTATTGCCATGCTGTCATTCAAATGTAATCTTAACAGCATAATTTTTGCTTTGAAAACGGTCTGAAAATCTTTGAAACACAAATTTAATTAGATTCATGTATCAACTAGCAGTACCATGATGGCCAGTATAGTATACTTAAAGGTTACAAGTGCTTCCTATGGAAGCATAATGGTTCATTAACTGTAAAACAGATAATTCAGTCAAGAAACAACATAAAAATTGGTTTGGGAATTTTCATTCTTTAAGTTTCATTCAAAACTTCACAGCAACCATTGGTAAAAACCTTATACTCATTAAGACATGATAGCTATGAGATAAAAAGAAAACAAAATTATATAAACTACAGACTCCACACTCTTAGAAATTGGTTTTGAATGCTGAGAAACATTGTTGCTGAGCCTAATTTTTGATTTCTGATTACTGATGATTTAGGAAATGCAGTGATATTACAGTGACAACACAAAGTTATTTTAGCTTCATAATTTTTTTTTCTGTCAATGGTTTCTTGCTTGAACCGACAAATGTTTGGGAGCAAGATTGAGAGGTTGATAATGCTGAATGAACTGCACACAAGAAATAGTAATGGCGGGGAACCTGAGCTATATCATATCATGCTTCATCTTTGGCGCCTCTGCTATACTGCCGATTATCTAGCGATTTTTTAAATTTATTTTTGCTGCTGCAGATATTTGAAGGTTTTTAATTGGCATAACCTTACTGCTAATTTACTGTAACATTCGCCCGTCAATTATTACATTATAAGCCCTATTTTCATTTCAAACAGGCGCATCTTTATTTTAATGATGGCACAAGTCTAGTTTATCATGTTTGGAACCACATTGCACCTCGTTGGGGATTTTGTCACATGGAGCTGCCGTGCCTCCATCACATCTGGCAATTTGGTGACAAAAAGTAGACTAGATTTTCAACTCGCAAAAAGCAGGTCTAAGTAGTGGTGCAATGCAATTCTGTGGGCTTTTATTTTTTTATTATTATTATTATTTTTTTAATGGTCACTTATCACAGGTAGGTCTGGACCATGTACACGCAAAATAAAAGTAACTGTTTGATTGCTCGGCTTTCTCTTAATCAATTCAAATGAGTTAGTTAGCTTACCTGTTTCAGTCTAAACTCATTGATCTGTGCAAGTGAGTCTTCTAGCAGTTTCCTCCTGTTGTTGGCTTTGGCACTGCCCGTAGCAGCGTACTGAGGTGGCTTCAGTGAGGACTTGTGGGGGCTCGTTACAGATGAGGTTAAAGTGAAATCCTTCGGGGAGGTAGACAGCGGGAAGGCCGAGGATGGGGGAGAGGGCACCGAAACAGGCTTGGGGGAGGAGGAGAGGGAGAGGGGCAGGTGCTGAGGGGACGATGAGGAGGAGGGCAGCAGTTTGGGACGTTTGGGAGATGCAGAGCTGGCGAGCATATTTGGAGAGTGGGTGAGAGCGATGGGGGAGGAAGACTGAGAGGACTCCCTGTGGGGCTGGCTGAGGAGTGCCAGTGACTTTGAGTTGGCAGCCAGACCAGTGGACTGGATCACACTGAAGTGTTGTTCTGGTCTGGATCTGGAAGAGTGTATAGCCAGTGGTGACAGGACAGGGGGAGACACAGAGTGGGCTATGGGAATCAGGGTTGGGGGGTTGGAAGGGATTGTTGGGATGTGGTTGTCCTGGGCTTCTGCTGTGTGGACCCCAGAGTCTGTCTTTCCAGTGATTGGTATCAGAACCTGGGGAGGAAAAAGACATTTAAAAAGTCATCTTAAACTAAGGAGTTATGAACTACTTAAGCAAATGTTGAACCTCAGCCAAGCACATTCAGCATGAAATTGTATTCATTTATTCCCAACAGTGTTAGTTTCATAATGTTACCTTGCCTACACTGCTTCCAGTACTTGTACGTGGATGGTTTTTTTTTGTCCAATCAGATCTTAGCCTCTTTGTGTTGCTATGTCATCTAATCTGCCCATGTCCTTTAGTATCAGTGGTGCTAGCTACCAGATCTTGTCCTCTGATTGGTCAAAGCAAACCTGTTACAGGCAAGTTTGACTACCTAAGCACATCTGTATCGTTCTGCCAAGTCAACCCAAATTTTTTCTTTGCAATAATACTTCCTATGCTCTCCCAGTAGTCTAAACAAGGTTTTTTTTTTTTTTTAATTAATATTGCATTTATGGAATAGGAGTTAAGCAACAAAAGCCACCTGTTTTTATCAATATTGGAGGCGTACATTTTGCCCCTTGCCATCGACTGAAAATGACATCAGTTGCTCAGGACTCAAGTAACAACCAATCTCGACTCAGCTTGCGGACGTTACACGACCAAACTCAAAAAGTAGTTGAGCCGTGAGGTTCTGAATGAACCCCTGCCCGGTTCTTTTATCTTTAATGCTCGTAATACACTAACAGTAATGACCAGAAGACTGCATATTCTCAGTTGAACTATTTACTGGATGCAAGAAAGATGGATGCAAAAAAGATCAAGTACACAGTTGTGGAGCCCTTTTCTTTTAATATGCTATGTCTTGGCCACTCACCCACACAGGGGGTGGCACAGCCTAGCAAATGAGAAAATGTGTGACCTGATGGTCTTAACAGGTTTCAACTAGATAAATGTGCCAGAGTGAAGATAGATAGGAAGACGCCACGCCAGGACAGGTCACAGCAAAACAACGGCCTAACTCAAATCACCTATCTAATCTAGGCCTAATCTAACAGGTTGTTACTTGAGTTCTGAACAACTGTGATGGCATTTTCAGTTGAAAGCAAGTGCCAAAATGGCCGCCCCCAGAGATGGATAAAAACAGATGGATTTTGCTGCTTAATTCATATTTCACAATATTAATCAGAATGCCGTGTTTAGAATAGTGGGGGCATAAAGAAAATTTTGGGTTGACTTCCTCTTAATACATTTTTTTGTCATGTTATTAGATAAATATTGATTTGCTGCTCCAGTTGCTTGCTGTTATTATAAAGTGTCTTTGTATAGATTTATGGTTTCTAACTTTCTATAATTCCAACATTGGTACTAAAAGGAGGATTAATTAGTCCCCACTGAAGGCCAAGGTGCCCGCCACTCATGTTTACCATTCATATTTACCTTTGCTTTCTTTTTTATCTGTTTCTCAGAGTCAGACAGTTCACTCTGTCTGTCTTCCTCCTCATCCTCGTCTTCATCATCGTCCTCTTCATCATCTTCCGCGAGGTCCTCCAAATCACTGCTAAGGGACCCATCGCTTGAGCTGTCTGAAGATGAGCCTGTTTCACTGTTACTGATGCCAGGAGCATCTGCTGCTTTCTTACGCTGCCTCTGAGTTGAGAAAAGGACACAATAATCATCACTATCTTCATTTGACATAGAGTATGGTAAATAGGTTGTTTGTTTTAACTGGTAAAATTATTACAGTACAACTTACCCTTTCCTTAGTTTTCAGAGCATGTTTTTCCACAATCTTAGCTGGGCTATTCTGACAGGGACTATTGGAGGGCTCTGCTTTTTTGGTTAGATTGGTTGATGCCTGGACAGGGTTTGGACTTATACAAAAGCTCCCAGGCTGCGTTGCAGGTGGACAGACACTGCCGCCATTTACCGCGCCATTCACCCCTTCAAACATAAAGAAGAATATTTGTTTCACCTAATAACTTCTCAGAGAATGTGGATACACAGTCTAATAAAATATCTGGAACCAAGTACAGAATGGACTGAGGCAAATATTGATTTGAGCATCTAACTCATCAGACCTGCTGGCTGCAAAATATACAAGGGCAATACTAACGGCTAACATAATAAAAGAGAAAAAAGATTGAGAGGAAAACCACAAGGTGTGTGCGGCTGGATCAAGAACAACTAATGTGCCTTGAAAATGGGATAACTGATCAGGAGAAGGGAGGATGATTGTGAAATTTGTGGCTACTGTGAAAACTACAGGAAAATGTCACTTCCGTTATATACAATTGTGATTAATATTTTGTGGAAAAAAATGTCTCTGCATTTGTGCATGAACAGCATAAATAGATATGGGGCATGACTTTTTCCCTTCCCAGACCGCAGCAATTCTGAAGAATATCCTTCAGTTTACATATGAGAGTCTAAATGATTAACTCCCAAAGAGTTTTGCTTTTTAAAAATAAAATAAAATAAATAAATATTTTTGCTGTGATGCTACCAAGGCGGAGGAGGAGAAAACAAGAAGAAGGAGGCACATAAAAATGTGATGATCATAAAACCAGAAATACAACTTTTGGTAATGAAACAGTCTCTTAAACTATACCTTATGTTAAGGTTCCCAAGCACAAGCAGTAATGTCACTTTTATATTATATACTTGAAGTCCTGCTTTTAAGTCATATATATAGCACTACTGGACACATTTTTTTTTACTAGTAAGACAGTCATATTGTACTAGATAGTTGTGTGCACTAGTCATCCTAGTATTGTGCTGAATTGTTATAATAGTGATGACAGGGGCATACTTGTGCAAGGAGCTTAAACTGGATATTAACAGTATTAAAGAAATGCTGTCCAGCTTTTAGTTTTATGATGCTGGAGTGAATGGTTTACCATTTCATGCGGAAGATTCCGCTAAATCCAAATGAATTTATTGATTAGCCTTCTGCAATGTATTGTGCTTGTCAATTGTTTTTTCACTGCAAATTTCTGACTTGCAAACATTTCATTTTACTTACTACTGCAACATGAAATGGAAATGTGATGTAACATGCTCTCCATCATTAAAGCAAATGAGTCTAGTGTCACATACCTTTAGGTGGCTCTTGGCTATTCTTGCTGGGCATTCTAATCTGAACAGGACTGGCGCTATGGTTTGGCTGAATATGGGGGGTAAAAAATGGAGGGAAACCTATGAAAGAAGGAAGAAAGGCAGCGGCTCCTCGCCCATGAGCTTCAGCAGCTCGCCACCACTCTGTCAAGAGGGGAACCAACACCGTGTTACACAATTCAAGGGACAAAAATCAGTTGGTTCCTGTGTTTTTTCACCACCACCCCAGCTTACCAGACAAGGCTCCTAGCTGGGGGTGGGCAGCCAGAGCAGCTGACATGCCTAGGGAGCCAAGGCCTCCAAACTCCGGCCTGCCCACTCCAGCAGTGTAGAGGGCCCCAAAGGCTGGGTGGTTCACCAGAGGAAAGGCACTTGACAATGTGGAGCCAATGAAGGGCTGCTCTCCTGCTGCTCCAAACAGACGGCCTGGGACAAATCAAACAAAGTGGAAGCATTCAAATGTGGTCATAGTTGTGTATGTAGAATAAGTGCTGCAAAACTTTTGAAGTTGGAAACTTTCCATGTGAGTACAGGTTCATTTGCATTTAATCTTTTACAACTGATTTAAAAAATAAAAATAAAAAAAATCGGGACAATTTGTGTTCAACATATCTCCAATACATTTTATTAAGAGTCATTTGAGGGCAGTTTTATTTTCTTGTATTTAAGCACAGTGTTACAACTTACAAAAATATTAAATATACTTTTTAGAAATAAAACTGCATGGTTTTGAGGAATATTTCTGTCCTACTAGGCTACTTTTAATGTTGGTCGCAATGGTGGTATTTCCTTTTAGGTGGGACTTGGTATAAGATTTTGACAACCACAGATTGAGACTTTTTTTAACACTCTGAGCCATAAATTGAATAATTTGAGGGTACTGACCAACTGCATCAGCATGAAAGTCTATACTGGTGGAAATGTGTCATCATCCTGGACTATTGTGTACTAGTATGAGCTCTAGGTTTCCAAATGTCAGAACACGGAAATACATCGAGATACTTTTTGCATGGGTGAGAAAAAAATGCGTGTATAACCATTTCCTATCCTTTTGGTATTCAATTTCACCGCAGAAGAATACTTCATCAACATCATCGTCGCCGAGATTTTTCCTGAGCACAATCATTTCCGACAGGGGCGGCTGCCACGTATTACCTCCTCCAGGAGTCAGATGCAATTTGGTGTGAGCATATTTCATGCAAATTCAATTTCTGCTCTAGAAAAGGAGAGCACGCCTGCATGATGCCTCTGCATAAGCAAGTAATACACATGCGGGGAAAGTGATGACTGAAGAAAAGGAGTGTGTTGTGCAAGGTGCAGATAAATATGTCAAACTACTATGCACATACACACACTAAAAAAAGGTAAAACAAATTTGCAGAACTGGATTTTTTAAACTTATGCACGATGGATAAAGCTGTTTGAGCATTTATCCGATACCCATCTTAAAGTCCATGTACTTCTGAGGTTTTTGCCCTCACTAGGTAAGCCTATTTAGTCGAGAATTGGTGCAATGCTAACATGCTAGCAGTTGTTTTGCTAGCAAGACAGCCACCAGTGAACAGAAAGCACTGTGGCAAAACGAAAAGTATTTTACTTACGCTGGCCCGTTCGTTATAAATGTAGTTCAGGAAAATTAAACACAATTTTTTGTAAACACTTTCAAATATGTCATTGACTGGGTTTCACTTCCACTTACATTAAAACAGCGTAGACGAGTACTTTATTTAATTTTGCATTTATTGGACTTTAAACTGGTAGACATAATGTAGGCCCTAATTTAAGTATATTCCTGCTTTTGAAAAAAATACATTAAAAACAGTTCAACAACATTGCTTTAAACACTTGTAAATTCAATATATAAAACATAATTACTATGTTTTTTAAAATACATCAATAACAACAATAAAAATAACACAGTCGGTATTTTAGAAATGTTGATATTAATTGTACTTTATTGGGCATCAATACAGTGGAACCTCAAGTTAACAGACCCAGAAAAAACTGACTCCGGATTTAACAAACAGAAAATAAGTATCCAGTCCACCCAAAATGCAGCTTTGTATTGTAACTATCAATGTCTATCAGTTCCATAATTAGCCGCCATTAGCCACTGCGCTGGCGTAATAAAGAATGGTACACATATTTCCGGGTTGTGCCGCTGTTGTCACAGACAAAGTAGACTAGAGCATGCTCACAGATGTGCCTCAGTGGTGGCCATGTTGGTACAGCATAGACAACTTTCCCAACAAAGGCAATGCGTGGACATATGCGGTTGTTGCTGGTTCTGGTGACAGTCAAAGGCAAGCGATGCACATTAGGCAAAGCACGAACATTAGCTTAGCATCGGTGCAAGCACGTAGCTCAAAAGGATCGTGTTGTATCTACCTTCGGTGAAGAAAGGTCGTGCACTAACATCGAGGCTCTAGCCACCAGCTGCATGACATTATTATTGGGATAAACTAAACTTTTGTAATAGTTTCAAGCTTTTTTCTATTTATTTAAAATTTCAGGTCACAAAAAAATATTTCAATTTCAAGGAATTCGTTCGTTAAATCAAGGTTCCACTGTATAGTGTGTCTGTAAAAATAAAAAAGGGCTCTCTCTCTAATCTGATGAAAATAGCTTTAATGATTAGTTGCAACAGTAACATCGCTATATGATGGAAAAGTAATTAACTCATTCACTCCCAGCCATTTTCACTGAAGCAACCCCCTTTGCTCCCGGCTGTTTTACTGGATTTTGACTGAATTTGCAAGGCCCACAGAATATTGTGTTCTATTGCTATAAAAACATAGAACATACCAAAATAAAGATTACAGTGTCTTCTTTCATCAGGAAAAAAAGTATATTTGTATCGGTTTCCGTTTTTGCAGCAATTAGCATTAGAATATAGCTAAGTTTCATCATTATTCACAAACCGTTTGAAAATACTGGAGAAAAGAGCTTGTTGCAACATTGCCCTAATTGATCTCTTCTACTTTGCTGCCACCTGCTGGCCATTTTTTTGTAACAACTACCATTGCTTTAAGAGGCTGCATCAAAGCCTTCTGTATGCTCTAGCATAAAAAAAACAATGTAAAAATACATTTTAAAATAGTTTTTGTACGTTTTTGAGAGCAAATTAGTTCATTTATTATTGAAAAAGTAATGCTCATCAGTAATGCCGTAACTTATAATGTCGTTACTACCATCATTGCTTCTTGTGCTAGTAAGTCAGATTCTACTTGTGCGCTGCATGCCCTTCTAGTGACAAACAGAATACATACCTGGACCTTAAGAGTATATTGGATATTGAATGAATGCTCAAATGGCTTTCCACTGTAATTCTTAAGCAACAATCAGGGTTGACGTATGCGTGTGTCGCCCTTTGAGTTTGCTTCAAGGCCCTTGTCGAGCTCAAAGACAGCAAAATGTGCCTTGTGAATGTCATTAGAATATGCTGAATATGTAACGCCAGCCTCGCCAGCCCGGGTTACGGTGTGTAAAGATAAATGACTGCAATGCAAACCCCCGGAAAAGGCCAACATACGCAGCATTGGCTTACGCCTGCGGTGCCCGCCCATCCACATCAACACCCCCACAGCAGGCTCAGCCCTTCCATTCCCAGGCAACACAAAGTGACATCTGCAAATGCCTCTTCATTATTAATGCAGGCTTGCGGAAGGCGAATAATTAAATCTGAAAAAATTTCAAGTGAGGAACGACATAGCTTGGATTTACCTACTCTCTCACTCACTCTCTCGCCCTCATTCTGTTTCAATCCTCCCTCCACTCTGACAAACTGCACCGCCCGCTTTTTTCATGTTTGGATGCTGCCGAAGGGGGATTAATTTGTTGTTTGTTGCAGTCAATCAAATTTCCACAGACAGATTTAAGTTAATTGCATCCGTGAGTTGATCCCAAAAGGAGAGTGCTATGAGCGTAGATCAGCTTTTTATTCTCCAAGTGATATCCTCATCAATGACACGCGTGCACACATGTACCAGCCAATGATTGTTTTTGTGTATTAATGTTCTTTTTCTCAAGTGTAAGAGGCACATTGAACCTTGAATCAAGGCCTGCACATACTGCCATGAATCTGCATCTTTGATCTTACCTGCTACCAGTACATTTGACATTCTTTCTTGTTCTTGCCTGAGAAGAGCCTTTTTTTCCTTTTAATTAAAATCGAAATGTAGAAGAAGAAAAAACGTACTTGACAGAAAACCTTTCATCCTAAATAGGCATAATCTGGTATATAGTACAGTGGTACCTCGACTTAAGAGTGACCAAACTAACAAGTTTTTTTTTAGTTAATTGCCATTCACACTTTAAGTTTACTGTATTTTGAACACAAATAGCACAACATGTAGGCAGAAAATAATACTTGGTCCTATATTCAAAAAAAAAAAAAATCATGTGAATGCATCTGATTTACTGAGTCACTTATTTGAGAAACCCTTCTTTGTTTGTGTCTGTATGACTATTATACTGCCACCCGATCTCCCACAAAATGCAAAAGTCCCCTGGAATGGCATTTCCATTTCAATCGTACAGATGATTTGAGATATGAGTGTTTTGAGTTACGAGCACAATCAAGCAATGATTTCCGCTGTAATTGCACACAGGAAAAAAAAGGTATTTTATTTTAAAAAAGAAGAAGAAATAGTTTGCTTGCAATGAAAAAGTCCTTAGCTAGGCAATGGGAACGTTACAAGTCATGTAAAGAGTTGACAGATTAGATATGAGTGGGTGGATATGTTTTTTTTTCTGGGGGGGGGGGGGGGGGCGCACTGAAAAATACTGTGGAACCTTGATTTCAATACATGAGTTCCTGTCACCTATCTGAATTTGCTTTCCCCATTGAAATAATCCCTTTCAGCCCCCATACAAAAAACAACAATTTTACTCACTTTAGCTAGACTGCAAGACTAACCAATATGACTGATGGTGACCGGATGTTGTGAAGTTCACTTCTAATTAAAATTTTTGCTCGCAACAAAAAGCAAAACTAACTCAAAAACTCTCAATTGGGGCACTTGTATGTCAAGGTACAGCTGTATTCCGCTTTTAATTAAACTTAGACATCGCTGGAAAGTGATGACTTGACAAAAAAGCTTTCAGCCTAAATGGACAGCATCTGGTACAATGTATAGTCGTTGCACAAAAAGGGATATTGTACAAAAGAAGTGGTTTGCTTGCAAAAAGTTCACAGAGCTTGCCCCGCATTTCATTTGATGCTCTGCCCAAAATCGCTTATCTCGAAAATCTGAGTTCACGTAATGGCACAGAGGGATCAGAATGATGTATAATGCATGAGGAAGGAGATGTTTTAATGGCGTCCTCTTCAGCGCAACACAGAGAGGACAAGGGAAGGCAAAAACATGCTGCTTAATTTTACGCTTTCTTTCCTTTATCTTGTAACAGAAAAATTGGGTTCTGTTCCAGGAAAAGGCTGGATGCATGCAAATCCCTGCCCAATGTGATTTGCAATGTGTGTGTCGATAGCAAGAGATTAAGTGAGGTGAGGTGAAAGAGTATGCACAAATCTTTTATTATTTCCCACCAGGGATAATCAAAAATGCATCTTGAAAAAGTATGCACACTTCTCTAATGAGTTAAGAAGGTGAGCAAAGTATGGCCAGTGGGCTACATGCCAGCATTTACATTATCAAAAGTCCCGTTTGTTTGTTGCTTTCATTTCAGTTTTGGGCTAATTAAAATCCATAATCCAACCATTTTCTCAAGCACTTATCTTCACAAGGGTTGTGAGTGTACTGGAATCTATGCCATCTGACATCGAGTGAGAGGTGGGGTACACCCCAGACTGGTCGCCAGTCAACTGCATATCACATAAAGGCAAATAAACTGAGGAATTTTGCATTTGTTTATTCACTTCTCTAATTGGTTGAATATAATAAAATAAATAATTGTAAGAAATTAGTAAATTCATTATAATTTAATGATAATGTATATAATAAAACTAAAAAGTTGATTATTTTAGTATTGAAAATAAAAACAATATTATTATTTCCATTAAATTTGCCAATTTCGCCTCAAATTGTTTATAGTTAAAATTATTTTCCCCATTGGCATAATTTGTATTAATTTATATAATTAAATAATTAGGTCAATTATTAATTGCAAATACAAAAAAAACATGTATAAAATAAAATAAAAAATATAAACATTTTATTTTACAACTAATATTCTCGTACTACCTAAATAAACCAGTGTCATGTGATTGGCTGGCGCAAAGTACAGTGTATCCCGCCTCACGCCCAAAGATAGCTGAGACAGCACACCCGATAATTGGGTGAGGATAAGCTGAAAGAAGATGGATGGATGGAAAATAAATAATTTTTCATATACACAACATTTTTGAGACATTTCGTTAAATAACTGGCTAATCTAATAATTGCAAATTGTATTGGCAAAATAAACCATATTCCATAAATATTTTACATTTGTTTTATTAAATGTATTTATTGTAAAATATATATTTTTTAAAAATCGTAATTTTTTGTCTTTGCAAAATTAAACATTTTACATTAAGGCTTTTTATTTTCATTGATTTATCAAAAACAATGAGAAAAGAATGGAATGGAAAAAAGAAAAAAGAATGTTCCACATTTTTGTGTTCACAAAATAAACCATTTTCCATCCATCCATTTTCTTGACTGCTTTTCCTCACAAGGGTCGCGGGGGTGCTGGAGCCTATCCCAGCCGGCTTCGGGCAGTAGGCAGGGTACACCCTGAATTGGTTGCCAGCCAATCACAGGGCACACAGAGACAAACAACCATACTCACAATCACATCTATGGACAATTTGGAGTGTTCAATTAACCTGCCATGCATGTCTTTGGAATGTGGGAGGAAACCGGAGTACTCGGTGAAAACCCACGCAAGCACGGGGAGAACATGCAAACTCCACCCAGGAAGGCCGAAGCCCAGACTCGATCTCACGTCCTCAGCACTGGGAGGCGGACGTGCTAACCAGTCACCCACCGTGCTGCCTATAAACCATTTTACATATGCTATTTATTTAATATTATTAAATGATTGGTTAATTGACATCGTAAATAAAATATTAAATACAATTTTAACCAAATTTTTTGCTAGTTTATTAAATAATTGCTTCATTAATTATAATTAAATTAATCATAAATACTACATTTAAAACTGATTGAATATTATTTCATCATCAAAATACATGGGCCCATCTGTCTGGTTTGTAAAATCAAATGGGGCCCTGGAGCACAAAAGTTTGCCCATCCTTGCAAAGTATTCTGGATAGGGCGTACACTGAGTGGATGACAAATGTTAAATCATGCAAGAAGGGGCTAGGCGCTCTTTAACTTTCTCTCAAACACAGGCACACACTTGCACACAGACATACAGACACACTAATGCACATACAGTACATCCACATGCACACTGTGTCGTGCTGAGCTCGACTGAGGCAGCTGGAGCCGGAGAGCTGAATGTTGTCAGGAGACATGGCCAAGCATGTGTGTGTTTCTCACACAAAAGAAGCCCCTAATTGTTTGGGATTCATTAATGCAGCAGCTTTTCAATTGCAAACCAAGCTGTCAGCGGGGGAAGAAAAAAAATCCTGGTAGTTGGGAAAGAGGTGTATTCATACACTAACTGTATAATTAATACGGCAGGAAACTCATTTTCATGCTAAAGAAAGGAGGATTCCAAAAGCTATCACGACATGAAGGTGACCACATTTGTCACTTTTAATGGTTTAGAATAGTGATTCAAAAATGTGTTATGCGGAAGAATCCACTGAATTAAATGTACAAACTATGCAGAATAAACCTTTTTGAAGTCCATTATGGTGCATTTGTTAAGTACAGTTCAGTTGTATGTATGTATGTACACTACATTTGCATTTAATATTTAACAACTGTCCTTCCAGACATCCAACCTCTAACTTCTTGACAGTAGTACGATGTATGATAAATATGGTTGGTGGGGGGGATAATAAAAAATTGACCGACTGACCCCATCTTGTGCATCTGGTTTGAGTTTTTCCGAAACAACTGCACACGAGAAAAAAATGAGCATAACAAAAAACAACCATCAGAGAAAGAAGGCGTGACTTACAAGGTGTCAATCATTTGTCACGCGCTCATCCCGGGCACACGCCCGTGCTCAAATGATTGCCACCTTGTAATTCACGCCTTCTGTCTCAATCAGTTGCTTTTCCTCCCGCGCGGTGGTTTCGTGCAGAGATAGCCTTTTTTATTTATTTATTTATTATTTTTTTTTTACACAGATTTAGGTTATCGTGTACTGTCTTAAGTCATAGTGCCTTTTCCAACAAATATGACAAAAACATTTGCAACATGTAGGAACCATTTTATGTGCGAATTAACAATTGAATAACTTTTTATGCACGGTTTTCATTTTCACGTGCTAATGTTCAAACATGCATAACGTTACAGTGGCTTACAACAATGTTCAATTTACATGTATTTGATGACCACATAGGCCTACTAGCTACTGTATTTTACTTTGGTGCACAACGCGTGGTGTGACTTCTTGAGCCGACTTGTTTTTATTGATTAAACTGACCAAAGATTGAGTCTGGACATAAAAACAAAAGTGTTTCTTACCAGAGGTGCTAAGGGTGGATCCCAGAGCCGAGGGGCTCGGGGCCAGGCTGCTCTTTGAGTGGGGAGCGGGAGATGATGACGAGGAAGAGGAGGATGAGGAGGAAGAGGCCACAGGGGAGGAGGTGCGCGCAGCAGACAGGGTGGGCGCAGGGGAGGCCAGCCGCTCTCCAGACTCCATATCTGTCAAACACAATCCAATCAGCGGGGTTACAATAGCAAAAAACACACACACACACACACACACACACTGTAGTGCACACACACATGCAAACAACCACACCTGCACAACATTTCCAGCTCATACACACACACGCTGACACTTTTCCTTTCACATCTCACTTCCCCTGAACAATATTTCTATTTAGCCATGCTCACTGCCTCTCAGCTTCTATTGATTGTATGCGAGGTCGCAAGGAGAACGGCAGGCTAGGAGCCGATTGCGGACAACAAAGCACATTTTGACTTTGGGACACAAGAAAACGGCAGCTGTCCCAAATGCGGTCTCTGCTTTCACACTGGTGGAAGTTGACATAAGATGTTTGGGGCAAAAAATACTCCAAAGCAAAATGCTCTACTATGATTTAGGGTTTCTAAATTCCGGGAATTTTCAAAGAACATTTCATGGCGGGAATAAACCATGAATTTACTAAATTGATAGATAGGCTCTTAATAAGGAACTTAAATATTGTTGAGGAAATAATTTTTTTGCCTAATCCTGACTCAATCAGATTTCATGCAAGTACAGTGGTGCAGTGGTCTTTAGATATGCTGCCCTGTAAGTGAAGTGGAAATCCACAGCATGTGGGCAAGGAGAGCTATCTATTTTGCGTGGATGTCTGCTTGAAAAAATACAATGTTTATTTTTATGCTTGTATGTGAAACCCCATGTGAAGATTATAATTGAGAGTATTTGGTAAAGTCCCCATCTTAACTTCCCCATGAAAATGTAACAGAAATGTCCCACCCCTAACTAGGGTTGAACGATCAAATTCAAATCGATACCGTAATCTAATATAATTTCCAAATCGCCAAGGGTGCAATTTCGGGGGAAATGCGACAACTTCATGTTGTTCAGTCAGTAGGCTTTATTTTATCTTTGATGTAATATGACTAGGTGAAGTGATAAAGCCATAGATATTTCAGAATTATTGCTGTGATCTGATTTATGATTTACTGACTTATGTTTACATCACATACAATTTTTTGAACCTAACATAGTGAATGCTTAAAAGACTGCAAGTCAAAGTGTTAATTTAGTAAGTTAGCAACTCTAGTTTATGTCCTTTATGTTAATTTATGGTTCATTTGTCTTTAGAAGTCTAACCTATTTAGTAATAATAAATCTGATATTTATTGTGATACAGAATAATTGTGTTTGTTAAACATACATGGGTCGAGGGCCTTGAAAAAAATGATCATATTAAATCATAATTGCAATATTGACGGGGGGAAAAAATTAATTTCCAATCGTTCAGCTGGAATCCTAACCATATTACTACTTTTCACACACTCGAATGAATGAATGAATTTCTGTTTCACAACAAATACATTAAACATTTCCCCTTATGACAGAGGGCTGGACAGCTCTCTTTTATGGTACACAAAAGCTAATTTCAAGAGTGGTTCTCTCCATGCCTTCACAACAAACTGGCAGGATTCCTTTTCTTTGTACACTACTCCCAGATGGAGAGGGGGGGGAACGAAATTAAACAAGAAAACAGTTAAAACACATACTATTGTTCTGCTGAATATAATTAACTCATTCACTCCCAGCCATTTCCACTGAAGCAACCCCCTTCGCTCACAGCTGTTTTACTGGATTTTGACTGATTTTGCAAGGCCCACAGAATATTATGTTCTATTGCTATAAAAAACATGGAACTACCAAAAGAAAAATTAGAGTCTCTTCTTTTAGCAGGAAAAAAGTATATTTATATCTGTTTCCATTTTGCAGCAATTAGCATCAGAATATAGTTAAGTTTCTTCATTATTCACAAATCTGTTTAAAACAGTGGGGAAAGAGCTTTTTGCAACATGCTCCTGGTTGATCTCTTATACTCTGCTGCCACCTGCTGGCCGTTTTTGTAATAACTACTATTGCTTCAACCATTCTCTTCAGATCACGGGCTGCATTAAAGCCTTCTGTATGCTCTAGCTTAACATTAAAAATATATATTTTAAATAGAATGTATTTATACGTTTTTGGGAGCAAATGAATTTGCGTGTTGTGTGTGGTTAATGATCTACTATAATTTGCTTTCCCCATTGAAATGAATGGAAATGTCAGTAATCTGTTCCAGCCACACCAAAATAAAAAAATAGAGATGTGTTGAAAAAAAAAATACCATCCAACCATTTTCTGAACTGCTTACTCTCACTAGGGTCACAAAGCTTGCTGGAGCCTATGCCAGCGAACTTTGGGAGGTAGGCGGGATACACCCTGAACTGGTCGCCAGCCAATCACAGGGCACACACACAATTATTTACAAACAGCTATTCACATTGACAATGTAAGTGTTCAGACAGTACTTAATAATTGTATACTGCATACAAACATTCCGTAATAACGTAATGATAGAAACTAAGAATTAAATACTTTTGCAACATTTTTTCCAAGGTATTTTTCTCCACACTCCCACATTTTTCTATGATTTCATGCTTTAATTCATCAGCTTCTGTTCAGCATTCACTTTCACAAAAAAAAAAAAAAAAAGAAAATTGTCAAAATATCTGCACAAACACAACTCTCACACAACGCTTTCTCGCCATTGTATGGAAAACAACGTGAAATGATTGATGGTGGCTGGATTTTATGCAATCTATTGATGGAGTGTCTGAAACTCCATTATAAGACAAAATTACACAAACATAAATAAATCAACCGGACACCTGTTCAAAACTCCAAAAAACAAGTATGATTGTAAACGGAACTAATCTAGACAAATGGCTGTGCTGGCCTGCTTTGAAATTTCATCAAGAAATCTTCATAGGCCTTTTTGTAGCATATGTCGACATGGATAGACACATTAAAACTGCACAGTGAAAAGTACCACGCCAGCAGATATTATCAACCAACCAACAACAGAAACTCTCACAAGAAGAATTTTGCCAGCCAAACAGACTTACATTAGCCAACTTTAATCTGCTTTCGCTTAAAAAAAATACATGTGCCCACACAGTCGCCAACGTATGCAGCCAAACAAATATGAAAAGAGGAATCCAAACAACACATCAATTTGCACACACGCACACACACAGTCACCTCCCCGGTCTCTCACGTCAACCTGACTCTTTTTCCTCTCTTCTCTTTTGCCACATCCCTCTGCCTGACACTAATCCAGCAGTGGAAATCCCCCTCAAAAGCACAGTTTGCAGATTGTGTTTTACAGGCAGGCTTTGTTATTGTGTCATTACATATAAACAGTCTCTTCCTCCATCTCTTTTGCCTTACCCCTTTTCCGCCACCCCCTCCCTCCCTCTCTCTCTCCTCTGCAGAGTGAACTGATTAAATCTCTGAGACAAAAGCTGCTATCCTCTGAATATCAAGTATCAGCCTTTCGCCAGGAGCAACACTGACAAGAGAGAGGGAGAGAGGGGGTGAGAAAGAGGCGCAGATGACAAGGAAACCTGCTGCAGTCCACGGGGAGGAGGCTGCTGTGCCATCCGTCTTGGGCAGCCATTGCTGCAGTGGAAAAAAAACATGGCGGTTGTCTAATTATGAGCAAGGTCAAAGGTCCTGCTAATCTTACCTCCCGCGCAAGGTGACAGATAAAGACACAGAGTGACAAATAAATGAATGTGCCATTTTAGATAAGAGTAGATTTGAGTATGAAAAGTAGGGTTCACCTGTAAATGAGGTATTTGCACAATTTAGTGGACTGAACTATTTGTATTCTTGGAGACTCGTCTCCATGTCATAAAGCTTTATTAGCAAATCTCTTTTAAAAGTGATGTCACATGGCAAACTACATTTTTTTTGTAAACGTTCTGTAATTAAACTTACTTCATGGTTGTGTTGTTTACATTCCAATATAAGTCCTTCAAGTCAAAACAGGCCAAATGTAAATTTGCTGCTGTATTATTGTTGTTTTCATCATTATTCCATGGCAGCAAAGCTGAGTTCTTGAACCTTAGATTAGTTTGTGTGCCTTTGGCAAGTAGAATGAGGTAACTTTCTTTTGTGCTTAGAAAGACAGATGGTTCCGTCTATTACATCCTGATCTTATAACTTGAGTTCATTTGTACTTTGGTACCAATCCGCAAATAAAGTAAAGCACCCTGTTTCTTTTGAGTCAAGGGACAGCTACATTAGCGTTATTGCACCTAAAACTGCTGACACTCTTGACATTCTGTTGAATGGAGTCAGACTTCAGGTGAAAAATTGAGACTGTTGGAAAACAACATTCCTTTTCAAAAAGAGTGATGCCCGTGGTGGCTCCGGAAGAAGGGGGGGGGGGGGGGGGGAATCAAGTATCATTACAAGTGTGATGAAGATGGAGGGGGAACGGTGGCCCTTCATAATTATCATAATGTACATGAAAACAAAAGGCTTGTGTCTCTGAGGACGAGCAAGCTGATGTGGTGTCAGCTGGCAAGTGAAGCGCATCATTCCCTACCTTTTGCACACGGGGAAAGAGAGGAAACGGGAGATGCTAAAGATGGAGCAGAAAAAATATAAACAAGGACGTGGATTTTGTTGGGGTAAAAGACAGCTAATAAAGAAAAGAAGACCGGGGCAAACCTGTATTTTCTCAATATCTACGCTTACTGCTTCGCCTTGTCAGAATGTGATGATGTGAATAGAATTGATTCCCCTCCCTAACAAACAAGAAAAAAAAAGCTATCCCTCCTTTGCAGAGGTGTAAAGCGGCGCTACCCTCCCCCTCATCTGCTCTCATCTCTCAAAGGGCCTCTTTCTGGGGATGAGAGATGGCGAGAGAAAGGACAGCAGGAGGAGAAACCAATGCGAGGCCAGTCCATCTTCATCTCGCAAACACAAACTGATCACTTATAGCAATTAAATCCATTAACAATACCATTGAGCGGCCGTGTATTGCCAAACACAACGATTGCAATGCAGTGCCAAGGTATTTAAAGGTCCAATTCTGACTGAATTATGAGAAATTAAAATGGATTTATCATCAAAATTAGCATGATTTTATAGGTAATTAACAACATGCACCGCGGTGGCCAATGCTACAATATCTGTGAGCGGCTAAATCAATTTGACGTAAACAGCGGCAGCCAATCAACAAGAAGCGCTGCGAGCAAAAACAGCAGGTTTTGCCGTTGCAAGGCGAAGGGAGAGAATTTATGCTAATGGACGGGATATGATTTATAAGGTGTGTACCAGTGCGCCACCAGTTGGCCTACAACACAGCGCCCAGCTGTCAATGCATGCGGCTAATAGTCGCTGGTCGCAACAGCCCTTCAGGAGATTGTATTGCTATAAACAGAACTGTGGTTTTATGGTTGCATGTAGGAGCCTTTGCATGTCAGCTTCATCTGGAAGAGGTGGGGTGGGGTGGTGTGTAAAGGAGATAGAGTGGTGGTGTAATGCCCTGTGCCGCTTCCAATGTGGCCTCGCATCACACATTTCTTTTCAAGTGCTGCTTGTAGTGTTGTTACAGTAACGAAACTTCCAATATTATACCTGCATTAAGTACCTTGATACTAATACTGAAACTGATACCATGACTAAATTCCAAAGCACCAGTAAAAGCAGTGAAATGATAGATGACAACAAATGAAACTAGGTATTTTTGTATTAAAAATTAATATTGAGCACTGAGCAGTGGAGAACATTAAATAAAAATTCATACTTCTTTCTAATGAATTAGCACATAGTGTTTACATATTGCTGGTTTTGGGCGGAAACCTCACATCTCCATCTCTACCCCTGATGTGTTCAATGCGGCACTACCAGTCTAAATATGGTATTAAAATTAATATTATGATTGTCAAATATGAATTGAGCAGCAAAACCCATCTATTTTTATCTATCTTGGGGGCTGCCATTTTGCCAATTGCTGTGGACTGAAAATGACATCATAGTTGCTCAGGGCGATTGGTCGTTACCTGAGCCTTGGACAACTGTGATGTCGTTGTTTTGGGTGTACGTCACTCGACATGTGCTCTTTACGCATGTGAGTCGCATGACGGGCGCGTTGCGTTCACATTAGATGTTGCATTTGTTTTTGTAATGTGAGCGGTACATAAAAAGATTGGATTCAACAAAAAATCCGAATTGGGCATCACGCCCTGCAATGTAAACGTAGCCTAAGTTCCACCATATAATTGATGCTGTTTCTTAATATATGTTAGCAGGCTTACATTACTTTGTTTAGTTCTCTTTGTCTTGGTTTTACATTTAACTTCAACTGGGAGTTGTACTTATTGTGGATTTGACTTTTAGCATTCACAGCTGCATGAGGTAGTGTCCCCTCCACGGAGACTGAATAAAATAGCTAAAGCTATGTCCAATTGCGCAGATGTACAAGTACTGAAATGATAATGCATCATTTTTAAAGGCTATCATGTTGCTTTTCAGGTACCACTATACCATGCAACTCTCATTATAAGGCTGTCTTGCATGCATTCGAGAAGTGGACGAAAACAATGCTAAAGCGTTCTCAAAAAAAGTAGCCTATGTGGTCCAACCTCAAACCATCCCTACTCCTAATGTGTGTGTCTCAGTCCTGCCCCCTTCTTACCCTTACAAAAATCACACACACAACACACAGAGTAACAGATGGCTGATACTAACAGAGATAATCTGCCAACAGAGTCATCAGCATGGATCAGTGGTAATCAGAGTGTGGACACAATGTCTCTTCTCCGGCCGTAATGGAAGGAGCGCTTGGGAGGGAAATGCATTATTCCGTGTGATGCCCTGACCCCATTCAAAGACACACGGTGGTGGCTTCCAGCTCGCTTTCTTTCTGCACTTTACTGCAGCTGACAAAATGGCATCATGACTGCATCTGCTCCTTATTTACCAAAAAGCTCTGCACACTTACAGTATGAAACCCTGCGGTTCTGTCCAGTCATTTGCCAAAGTAATAAATGTTCAATAAACATGTTTAAGAGAATAGCATCAATAGCACTAGAGTAACATCTATACTAGAGTCAATTAGTCTGTCTATGGCTGTATTACGTTAGCATTCATCAAGTAAACATTTTTGATGTTTCAATATCTGTTTAATGGGTCCATTTTACAGTAACTGCAACATGAAGTGACAAATGGTTTGACACAAGCAGGCTTTGCTCTTATTTGGAGAGCTGATGAGAGTTGATGTGGGAATGATTTGGAGGGGCATGCCATGCACACACGTCCATATGGATGTTTGCTCTGCAGTCTAGTTGTCAATCAACGCTAACTGACAAAGATCATCTTGCTTACGGCAGCGGAGTGCACGAGCAAGCTTGCCTGACCCCTTTTCTCCTCCCCCCTCCCAGCATGTACGTACACTACAGCCACAGTCAATCATTGGCTTGTGAGGGTATGTGTACTATTGTACAACATCCTGGTTTGTTTCTTGCTACATCTTTTTAACGGTCATTGATTAACTTCCATTTCTGACTAAGAGGCCTGAATCTTTTTCTTTTTTTTTTAAGTACAAAATGATTGTGTTGTTTTGGTCACTCCTTTAAAGGAAGTGTAAAGTTTTGAAAATGTAAAAATAAAATCCATCCATCCATCCATTTTCTTAACCGCTCAGTCCTCACAAGGGTCGCGGGGGGCGCTGGAGCCTATCCCAGCTGGCTTCGGGTAGTAGGCAGGGTACACCCTGAACTGGTTGTAAAAATAAAATAGAAAAAAAAATCTGTTTTGCATCCATAACCAAACCCTTGAGAAACACACATTTTCAAAAATGGTGGCCGTGCATATTCGTTCATGGATGGCAGGATGAGGTTGACAATTCTTTTGCAACTGAAATTCTCACGTTGCTCGCATTTTTGCAACTCGGGATAAAAGGGAAAATAAACTTTTTCCCAAGATCATAAACTTTCTAGTGACAAGTCATTAAAAGTCTAAAGCAATATCATTGTAGCTTTCCAAAGAGTATAAAATCAAATGTTATTAAATTAAGTCTTCATTAGGGAGGCAGGTGAGCTGGAACCTATTCCAGCTGACATCAGGCGAGAGTCAAGGTACACCCTGGAGTCAACTGAAAACTGAGGGGCACATGCAGTATAAACAAACAACCATTTAACACTCATCCACACCTAAGGACAATTTATAGTCTTTAATTAACTTACCATGCTTGTAATGGAATGTAGTAGTAAGCTGGGATACCCGGAGAAAACCCATGCAAGAAATCTCGAGACATTTAAAATTTTAAGTGATTGTTTTCATGTGTTAGTTGTGTTTAGGGCATACAGGTAAGTTGTGCGCCTTAAAAGTAGCACCAGGTAGCACTAAGGTTTATCGGAACCGATGCTGTGTAATTAATAGCAAGAAGGAGAGGCAGAGAAGGTTCACAACTAATTGCCAGTAATAATAGTTGTTCCCAGAGAGGAGATCAAATTCATGCCTGCGAGTATTGTTGTATGTTCCGTAGGGCTGGGCAATTAATCAAAATGTAATTGTGATTTCAGTTTTGGATTCTCACAATCATAAAAACATTGTAATCGATTAATGATCCAAATGGTGCAGTGTGTGTTTGCAAGCTTCTACGTTCTGAGAGCAACCTGAATGCACCTTGTTGCTTGTGCAGCAATCGTGTGACAAATGTCATTTTGTTATCCCTGTGCGTTCTTAGATGTTGTAATCTTGAAGTTTACAGTTAAAATTAACACACACAAAAAAAATAACACACATTGTATATTTAAATACCCGTACCGTACAATACATATTCAATCCCAACTTTCTTCTTCTACTCTTTTTGTCTTATAATAAGCATGTACCTATACATACATGTTTGGTACCACACTGTCCGTAAGACGCCAGCAATAACAACTGACATTTTATATATTTACACTATTATTTTATTATTATTTTTACTAAAAGTCACATTTAGGTAGTGGAATAAATATTTTTTACTCAATTAATAACTGTATTTATCAATCATGATTTCAATATTAATTAATAATTTATTATTATTTTCCATAAGCGTCCAAGTGGACTTTCTTTAAACAAATTGTATGATTTGGTTGAACATTTTGGTGTTCAAATATACTATGTTTTCATCTCTTTTGCTTATTTTTTCAATTTTACTGTAAACTTCAACTGGGAGTGACAGACAGTGCAAGCATGCCCTGCTTTTTATTTGAACCGCATGAGCGAGTTTTATTTCTTTTTGTTTCCTCACATGATAGTCTCCTCCCATTTCATAACACCTAGAGTGATAACAGACATAATTCATAAAGTGCTGAATAAGTTTAATTGTGTTTTTATGAGATAAATGTCTTGTAGGGGGTAAAAGTATTTATTAATGTATTTTAAACAAAAAGCATTTAAAAGTGTTAATGTGGTCTCTTTAACTGACATCAACATACATAAAATTAAATAAATAAATAAAAAAATCAACAATGAATTGTAAAGTATAAACGCAAAGGCGAAAAGGCCAGGCAGCAAGTGCATGGACTGCATGCCCCAGCGCGGCCTGTATAGGTGTCAACAACTAGTGACTCAGGCCCCTCCCTGAGCCCTACTCCTGCCCAGTGACAGATGGCAGTGCGGGGCACGTTAGGGATGGGCACCATCGCTCACCACGCCTCAGCTCGCCTTGGCTGCGCTGCTGGCCACAGGTCTTATTACAGTCTCACCGCTGTCTGCCTGGCTGCCTCCGTATAACAGTTTACCACACGAGGGCTGCTTACTTCCTGGCCAGGGCAAAAAGTTAATGATATGATCCAGATCTAGTGTGTAAGCATATGTGAAGGATGTTCCCAGTTATGGGATTGACAGGTCCTAGTAGTAAGGCATGCATCCATTTCCCTGTAAGGGGCTTTAAATAAACTATAAAACCCAGCAGCGCGCCGTATTTGTGCGTGTTTTTTTTAAACAACAAGAAATTGGCTCTAGCCAAATGGCTTTATTTGCCTTTTCAAGCGCACTGTGTTTGCCAAAGGCTGGAATCAACACCCCTACTCAACATCCGTCACTGCCGGGTTCCCAGTGACAATAATGTGATTTTGGGACATGGTGATGACTCGCTGGAGAGGAATAAGATAGGCTTGTCACAATGCGTTTGATGTCAACCTATGTGTGACAGAATAGTGTTACTCAGCTCCAACAGCTATAGCACCACTCCCATTTCCTGTCCATAAATAGATGAGAATGAGCCAGAAGTGAGTGTGTACTGTATCCATGCATGTGTGTATGCATTTATGCGCACAAACACACCCATAATGCACCATTTTAAATATCATGAAGTCAGCTCAATAACAAATTCCCATCTCTTATGCTCATGCACATCTGCATCCAGCCAGAGCTAATTATTCTCCCCATGGTAACAGAGCAGGGTGTTCGCATCAACAAAACAGCAATGTGCAGCAGACAATCATCCCTGATGAATCTGCTCTTCTCCCTCTGCTTTCTCTTCGCTCATCTGACAGCCTCAACACTCATTACACTTCTACAGAATGAGCGTGATCTGCTCGCCACATTTGTCTACTAAGCTCCGTAATGACTGAAGCGCAGAGCACAACCATTTTGGTGACGAACAGAAAGACAGGCAGGCACACACTGACACACATGTAGCAAATTAATACACTTTCATTTCTCTCAGGCTTTAATGTAGTATGTCCATTGCACAGCTAACATTATAAATAAAGACAAAATAGCGGAAGAAGTAAGTGCAAATAGATTAATCTAGCTCAAACAATATGATTTATCAGATTTGATGTCTTTAAAAATTGCTGGCGTAAACCAACACTGTTGTACGTAACCATGACTGCCGTTAATGTGGCGACTTGAACAAAATGAGAGGTGACGGAGAGAATGGACATTCTCGGCTCATTTAAACATTTCTGAAATGCCAGAAACAAAAATTATCACAGCATCATCTATTCAGAAATGCCATTTTGGAGTTCTGAATGATCTAAGGGCTGACTTGGAGCCAGTTACAATGAGTCATCATGACATGTCACCTTTGACGAAACATCTTAACTCAAACATTTTTTGCATCTGGTTTATTTCAACGAAATGTGGAAATTACTACTGACCTCTACTAGATCCAATTTTTCAGGTGTGCTGCCACAAGTTTTAAACATAATGTTACACAGGATGGTCAGATACATTAATTTTGCATGGGTTCAATAGAAACATGGGTTTTAAGCAGTTTTATGCTGACTTCCCCAAAATTGTTGGAGCGATAGACTGCACTCGTGTGCAACTTGTCCTCTCCTCTTGAGGGATTTCACCTGAAAATTAATCAATTACAAGCAACATTATTCTTTGCATGCGCAAGCTACTCTATATGTGATTCAAAAGGGGTTATAACAAACATGCGGTGAAATATCCAAGTAAAAATTCCTCTTCCCTTTCTACTCCCAACTCCATCTCATAAAACTCGAGTTTTCACTTGTGGTGTTATTCCAAGTATCGGCAAAGTGCAATCATGGTAACAGGCTACAAGTCTTTTTGTATACAGTGTATTTCATTTCATACCCAAATGTTTTACATAATGCAAATTGTATTATACAATACAAACAAGAACACAAGAACAGACAAAACTCTAAATCACAGCATTAAAAGCGTTACGTATTGATCAGCTGTTTGTTTGTTAGTCAGATTGGCGAGATGTATTATTTCAATGCGTAGCGCTTCTGGCAGTGTGCTCTCTATCTGAGCAGCACAGAGACAGCTTGAATGCGACACCATGTTTCTTTTCAATTCTAGTAGCAGCCCAATAGTACACAAACAGCAGACCCGAGGGGTCTGCAATGTTCAGATTGGGTCAGAGGCCTTGATATGTTATGTATCGCAGTACTAAAATGTACAGCACTTCAATGAAGAACCAATGGAAGTTTTTAGCTGATTCAGCATAATAGAACTGCAGTCTTTGTGTTCCGAAAACAGGAGTTTAAATGCTAAGCTTTCCCCAGGTTCTAACTCTGAACAACGGCTGGAGTCCAGCCGCTGAAGAATAAGAATGCTTTTGTGGGTGTCTCGTATTTTGGCATCACACTCCTGATCCTTGTGATGAAGTGCATTTGGGACTAATGAAATATAGTTGATAGAGTTTGATGTTCACTTTTGAGGAGCTAAGACTTCAGTTCCGAATATTCTGATCCTTCATTATGAGGACATTGTCCCCATTGGGTATCTTAATGGTGCTTGGGAATTGAGCAAAACTGTTTATGATGATGATAAATCAATCATTTACTCTTAGTTAAAACTCACACACAGCAATCCCATGCATTTTCCCCCAATTTAACATCAAGGGATTTATTTGATGATCCCCAACTTCAATGTGTCGCTCCAACATGTGGCAAAAACCTCTCAGAGGTGGGTTGAAATGGTACGTAAATGGTACTTTTAATTACCATGTACGCTAAACACGTATTTGCACACTTTGCACTTGCTCTATCCAGTTCCCAGAGCATGAATCTCAGTGTAATAGGGCCAAACTGATGATTTGCAGAAATTGTACCCTTGGGCTTTAAACATTGTGCTTAGATACAAATTATACAACTGGCCTCACACACAGATCAAATGCAAGAAATATAAATTTTTAGTGTTTAACAGCACATTAAGCAAGTGTTTTAAATGACACAAAATTGATGTACAGTACACGTTAAAAATATAGAGGTAAAACGGAATTTTCAAAATGATTACTATATCATGATTACTATAAAACATCAGCCAAAAAAACAGAATGGTACACTTATTAGAAGGCCTTATCACTGGATGAAGGGGATGGAGCACATAAGCAAGTGTGAGAGCGATTGGGGAAAGAAAATGAGCACAGTACTCCACATATGCATAATGCAGCTGACATGCATTTAAAACGGCAACTCACAATGACAGAACAATGAAGCAGCCAAAGGAGCGGTGAGCCTTTCCTTGGGCGGTTGTTCCAGCAACTTGTGCCTATTGCACTTTGATTCATTCATTCAACCAACAACTTCACTTGTAATAAACATTTTCCTGTATGCAAGTATGCCAACAGAGCACGACAGTAGAAATATATTCACTTAGTCATGACTTCCCATGACCATTTACAGCTACTAAATCATATCATGCCAAAGAATGTCATTTTCTGCTGCTGCATTTCTTCCTTCCTTACTGGCCAAACTGTCAAGAGCAAATTGAGTCCATTACTTTTCTAAAAAAAAAAATGATGTTCCAGTGTGTCACAAGAATTTGTTATTGGCTAGTTTCAGTTCCAACATGCAATAGTACATTTATTGCATGTACAGGAACATTTACGGTTTCCTCTGTTCAATACTGGCTGAAGTAGTCAAATCCATTATACTCTACTACTGCAGTTGGAAATTCCAGGGATTTGCAATGTTGAAAACAAAGAAATTATGAGAATGAACCAGAAATGTAAACAATGGAAATTAATTATAGTCCAGACTAATTCTGACTAAAGCAACCACACTTAATGCAACTACAGTGCTACTTTGACCTTTGACATATGAGTTCCCAAGTTATTGGGGTTTTTTTTCAAGTTGAAACCTAAATTGTACTTTAATTGCTTCAAGAAATCGGGAATACTGTATTGACAAACTTGTTAATAATAATAATGAAATATCAATAAACATATTTTTTATGCCATAATCCCACAAGCGACACAACCCTTCCTACTTTATGCAGCAAAGTCTTTGTATATGGTAAACACAGTACACAATGTTTTTATTCACCATTACATCCACCTAGCACACACGTACACACACAGCACACTTGCGTTCAACTATGTTCATATTACAAGAAACCATTAGCCGATGAGACGGTTAAATCAGATGGCTGATTCAACTGAAAGGAAATACACCCTCTCCTATTTTGACAGTTGATGAATCATTTAAATATAAACTGTTTTCAAACAGCACCCTTTCAGCTTGTCTGCTTCATTTTGGCTATTTTGAAACCAAGTGCTTTTAAAGTCAGGTGAAGGTAATGGACACAATAAGTTATAAACTTGGATTGTACGTGAAAAGTGCAACATGTATGAAAGTTGTGTATTTTGGGAAAACGGAAATAGGTGAGCTTCTGTCTTAATTTTAACCATAACAAATGCTGCAAAAGAACGACAAATGTCAATGTGACGTGTCCTGTTTATTTTAACCGTTCCAATATACAAAATGTTGATTAAAGACTGTGTTCATTGGTACTTACTAAATAGCAAACCACTCATTTATTATTAACAATACTAAGTGAAAAGGCTTCCATCTCCGCTGTGTTCATTATGTATAGCCACAGCCCATTTACACCTTTCTCCCTCTGAGGCTCTCCTCTCGTTCTCCTTTTTACCTTTTTTCCTTTATACTGTCTGATGCCTTTGTTAAGGCCTTCATTAATAACGCCCACGGACGTGAAATGAGTTTGTGAAAGGACCTTGGCTTTCTGTTTGACACAACAAATTAATGTAAACAATCAGGAAACATAAGGAGGCAAAGAAACAAAATGTTTCCTGTGGCACACAATCTGGCGATCAAATGAAGCGTTAAACACAATGTCAGTCAACACAGATTCAGAACTCAGAATGTTTGTAAAAGACAGGCACCAGGATACTTACAGTTGTCACACACACACAAAAAAACAATGATACAGAAAACTCATTTACAAATGATGCTAGTAAGCTAGCCTTTATGCTACATCTATCATGACCAAAGTTACAGCGTTTCACTAGTTGCCATCTCCTGCAAAAATTCATCAGACCTCAACGATTGCGTTAATTATCTGACATTTTCACTACTTCTATTTTTGAAACGAATTATTAATTGAAATATAAACTACAGCCTGCATTTGGTCTCCCTTCCATACATCTTAACTCACGCAACTTCATACATTCATTGCGTTAAGAGTGGAGGGCTAAAATCCCTGAAATCAGGGTTAGGTACAAGGACCACGTTTGATTTTTAAAAACCAACAGATGAGTCAAAAAACTTTTATAATTTGATTAATAAAGAACTGTTTCCAATTCATATATAATTAATTTCATCATAATTAACCAACTATTAAATAAAATAAAAACATTTTTATGTAAAACAGTTTACAGTGGACCACAACTATAACCTGCAAATTGACACACTTATTATTTGCGATGGAAAAAAACCTGAACCGAAGAAATATCACTCTATTCTAAAAACTGTAAATAAGGCAAATAACTGCAAATAAGCAGAAGATGAGATTTATTTTTTTTTTAAAAAAGGTGTGGTTTTCTGTGAAAAACGTGGATTGGTTCCCCAAAAAATAATTGAGTAGATGAAATTGGGAAAGCAAAACCGTCAAGCTGCGGCGTCCATTGCATTTGTTGATTAAAAAAAAAAAAAAAAAGTATTCCATTAACCAATTAGTTATTGACATAAATGAATAAAAAATTAATACATTTCTGATTGGCTTTTTTGATTTGATTTTGATTTATTATTTTACAATTATTCTATTAACCAATTAATGACAAACAAATAATAAATTCATAGTTTTTGTTGACTGATTATTTTGAACATGCAATAGCCAACAAAAACAAGAAGTCTTCCATAAAAATATCCCCTACTGAAAACACCATGCACTGCTAGTTCAAAAGGTAAGTGAGTAGGAAAAGGAGTAAGAAGACATGTAAGAGTTTGTTTACCAGTGGTAATATTCGTTTGCCACACGTGAGAACGTGTGACATCATGGAACTATTATATGTCTGCTAAGATATAAATAGTACTGAATGTTAAAAAGACTGGTTGGAAGAGAATCGTGTTGTATTGACAGAGAAGGGGGAGAAGGAGCAGCGGGCAGTCAGCCACTCTGTTCCGCTTCACTGCAACATGGGAGGGAGGCCAGCATGTACACACATACACACGCGTCCATAGACAAGCAGACACACATTTGCACAAATGCACACTTTCTCCACAGACACACACTGTGAGAGAGAGAGAGAGAGAGAGAGAGAGAGAGAGAAAGAAAGAAAGACACATGGTGCAGCAGGTGAGGTTCCAGCACATCACAGCGCTGCCATTTTTCAGTGTCTTGCTCAGGGAGAGGCGCTCTGACATTTTATGAAGCACTCTGCAGAAATCAGCAGCTTGTAATGGCGGCTGGACTGTCACTTCTCTCTTCACACACACACAATCTATCTCCCTCTCCCACTGATTTTCGCGATACTATCGCCCGTGATTAGCTTAACGTAATCATTTTTTACCAAATTGACTTTTAATTGCAAGGAGCAATCTTTTATCAGTCTTTGTTGCAGCTTTTACTGTACTGGTGTTTTGTTTTGTTTTTTGACAAAGTGAAGCAGGACGGGAGGGGGGTTAGCAAATCCTACCAAATACTAGCCTGGCAAGCCACACCCACTTTCTTGAAAGAAAGAAATTGACTGGAAAAACTGCCACTGACAGCCCGGTACAAAACAAATCGTGCAATCAAATTTGTTTATTTGCTGAGATATACTCTACTTGCGCAACGTCACTCTTCAGCGTGCATTCAAAATGGCGCGTGGGAGAGATGATTTGTTGTTTCCTTTAGCATTAAACTCCATTTTAAATGACCAGAAAAAGACCCCCATCAGTTGACGGCACTGGATTTATTTCAAAAGAAGATGTGTGACTTGTGACATGGACTTATCATTAAGGATGGAGTTACCAATGACGCTTACTCGCTGTCGAGAATAGTGAAGCCACCGGTGGCCCTCTTACGTTGCCACTCGCTAAGGCCGCCTAACTTGGTTAGATTTCTCTGTGTTTTCACATTATCTTCTATCCGCTACATGTGTAGAATATGTAGGTAGTTGTTCGCCAACTGCGGCAACTCCACTATGTTAGGTTAGTTTTTCCCCGCCTCAGGAATGCGCTTGATGGCGACTGTGGTTTCCAAGCTAGCGCTACACCGGCTCCTCTGGCAGTATTCCAAATAATCACTGCCTGCACAGTTCTGTTGTATTTAACTTTTTAGTACAGTACAATTCCATTTGATCTTTAGGGAATGTTTTTAAACTTTAATTTAGGTACAATTTTATCAAACTTTTATGGGAAATACATTTTAATCAATTATTTCAGTACAGTTATTTTCCCTAAATTTAAGTACAATGTTAATGTTCAAACTGTGCATAATGTTACAGAGGTTGATATTATGAAATATATTGTACTTTGTAGGAATGAAAAAATCTCTCCTGGACATTTAGGCCTACTATTCTACTGTATTTTAATGTTGGTCATTATGACTTTTTTCCGGTGATACTTGTATTAAAAAAAAAAATTAAATTAAAAAATAAAAGAACCACTGCTGTAGCGAAAACGTAGTACGGTATAACATCACTATAACTCTCAACAAGGCATGGGCCGATTACCGGTTTGAAGGTTTATCAAAGTCAAGGTTTCAAATATGGCTAAAATTGTTCATCACCGCTAATGAGCTTTTCTTTTGCTTTTTTTTTAGGCACAATGATTGGTGTATTGCAGAGATCACTTCATAAGTTGCCTCTTTGAAGTTACTGATGAGCGGCAAGCCACATTTTTCCTTTCTCAGCTGGGAAGAGAGAGGAGGGGTGAGCAGTTTCAGGTAGAGGACAGACAGACGACAAAGCAATTGCACTCCAGCATTCTTAAAAGAACACCACTAATAACTAAATTTACAGTATTGGATTAGTCATTCCGTATAAAGAATAAAAGTGCAAATATCTCTCGCATATTATTCCCTGAATTATCTTTTAAACCGATTAAGTATCAAAATAATACCGTTGTGAACGCCATTATCCTGGTCACGTGACTGTGATAACATATCCCATGCATAAATGAGAGTTTCCGTCGTTCACTTGGAAGGGAGTTTGCTGACGTAATGGGCAAATGCTCAGCACGTCAAGTTTCATGTCATTTTGTGTGGGGGTGGGGCGGTGGGTGGTGTCCTCTCATAATGTGGGCTAAGGAGTGCTGAGCACACATGTTGCTAGCCTGACGTTGGATGTTTACTGTCCAGGTTAAGGACCGTCCACAACTTACATTTCCGGAATGACCAAATCAGTTGTGACTTGACTGGTAATTGGAGCCTCTGTAACGCGCAACTTGCTAACTCCCTAACTTCTACGTGCCGGTTGAATACAACCTCCTTATCAAGCCACAGTTTCAGCTTCACTTTCGGCTGGATACAAATCTTTGGCGTGTTCTCCATGGCTGTACTGCTTTTGTACTGCTTTTGAAGAAGTTCCGTAATTCCACCTTTGATGTCCACCGTGGTACGCAATTATTCCTCGTGAGTGTCTTGTCATTAGCGGCCATGTCATACACGCGTGTTTACGCACACGACACGTCGCGATGATCACGTGACTGTCTAAAATGGCCAATACTGTACTTAATGCAAAAGTATTCATAAGAAGTGCTATAAAATCATAATCGCCCGACATAAAAAAAAAATTGGGTGGGGGGTGGGGGGGAGTTGAAATTAACCATTTCACAGAATAGCCTAAAACCTAACCTAAAAAATTATAAAAAAAAAAAAAAACAATAACAGAACCAATTGCCAGCGGGTACTAGTTAGACCCCACAGACAACATGAGTAGCTTGCCAGTTTGTTCTAAAAATAGTCCACCAGTGATGAGACACTTACTAAGTAGATTAAAACATTCTCTTTTTCTTTCTCCTGCTTTCTCTTTGTCTTTATCTCATTCTTTCTTTCTTTCTCCCTCTTTCAACTTTATCTTTTTCCTTCCTCCTTTCTTTCTTTTTTCTCTTGCTTTCTCTTTGTCTTTCAATTTAACATGGTAAACGTTTCTCAATGTACCAAATATTCTGTGCAAAAAAATGTAATACATTGTGCTCAATGGAAAAAAAATAGGTTAACCAAATGTTTTTTAAAGGACATTTTAGAGCTGTAATTTTAATACCACGAAACCGCAATATTTTTGCTCATAGTTAACATAAAGAATTAACAACAAAAAGAATTTAACACCGTATATTTGAACACTAAAATGTTCACCCAAACTAATTTTGGTTAATGAAGGTCGGCTAATGCTAACATATAATGCAAAACAAGTTACAACACGGACATACTAATGAAAATGAGCATAGATGTTAAATGTAATTTATACATAAATTATAAACCTCTCACACTCATGGCAGCAACACAAACAATCACAGCATAAGCATGTACCAATATTCACAAGCATACACTGTATTCTCTCTGCTCCATGGGAACAACTATTACTGGAGTTTAGTTGGAGACTTTCTCTGTCCCTCTTTCTTGCAGTTAGTTACACTGCATGTCTTCCAATTAACATGGAAGTGATCAAATGTAAATATATATATAATAAATGTAAATAAAGTGAATGGAGTTGTGGAACAATGTACAATGAATCAGCATTAACGTTTTAAAATGGTGTTTAACCCCAAGTCTTATTTGACTTGTGGATATTTAAATGTAAACATTATAAACACACATATGTAATGACATCTAAAAATAGCTGCTTACTATGTTATCTGCATAAAATCAAACATCCATATCCGTGATTAATTCCCTGGCATGTTGTTGTGCTTGACAAGCGCGATGTTGAGCAATGATTAACGGCTAGCGACTCCACAAACCACATTAACACAATGTTTACATTAGCCAGCCCCTCATTGGGGCCATTACAGCAGTAAAAAGGCTAACTGTCATATTTTGGGCAGATGGCAGTCTGTGGCTTTCAAATGGTGACAATAACTAAAATGCCTGGCGCTCAAACTTTTCCCTCCAAAGTTTCACTCTTGGCCAACACACTTTAGAGTAAACCAGAATAGTATGCCCACAGGAAAAAACATGATTCAACTTGAAATATGTGGGAAGTGTCGAGGCCAAATCTCTCAGTGTAGGCTACGCTATAAACTTAAACTAAGCCGATTTCATTAATATGACATTAGCATTTGTAATGAGAAAAGGGGGGAAAGAACCCCTGGGGACATCTTTGTACCGTTACAAAAATCACATGTGCAAACGCTTGCCCACGCACACATACACACAAGCTGCAATATCAGGCAATTATTTACATCCTTATTACACCAGACTCACACAAAGCAGCCAAAACGTGTTTGTGTGGGTTTGATAATGAAGTATCACAGCTTACTGTGTGCAAACTAACTGACAGGAAATATTTTCAAGCTTTCAAGATGGACTGAGTAGATAATTTAGACAAATAAAGCTCAGTTTTTCTCCCGACAGTATAGCTCCCACCAGGCCAAAGGGAGCATTAAAAGTCAGTATCAAAATGTCATCCCATTTTCCAAAAAACAAAATTGCAGTTAAGTGGTAAAATGACTAAAAAGTTCACAACCATGCTCAAAACAGCATTCACCATTGAAATTTAGAGGACCATTAATATGTTGCTTAAGCAATAAAGTAAGGCAACATGCCAATTCATAATGCAATTATGATAATGAGGTCACTATTAATCAGTTTGATTACAGCTCTACCAATTGAGTTGTTACAGGTACCTCTGTTACAATGTTTGTTGAAAAGGGGGGGGGGTATTGCTATGTCATCAGGGGGATATTAAACCGCAAATTACAATCCTACAATGACAATAATTTTTCTTAGACGACTATAAAATATTGAAATAAAAAAGAGGATTTAAACATTTATAGAAATTTGATATTTCCATAACAACTTTTTATGGTTACTTTAATATGTTTTTATGGCAAAAAAAATAACCACCACATCTATGAATATCATGTCATATTAAGAGCAATTAAGAGATGTTTTCTTAATTTTTGGCAGTGGTTAGGGAGAGTTTACCAAAAAGCGCAGAATAATTACACACTCCACTAAAAGAATCTGCTTGAGGACATTCATAGGTTAGCTTTACTACCCAATGTATGTTGTTTTGTATGCAATCTTTGTTAGCATAGCATAAAAATTGAATTACATACTTCATCTGAGGCTTACGGGGGGATTTAGCTGTCTGATGGAGCTCCAGTGACGGAATGGTAAGAGGGAAATCTGTTCAAAAGTGCTATATTTTATGTGTGAAATTGCTCAATTTTTAACACTCTGGCTGCCCATTTTGCCATCATCACTTACGCATTAGGAAATGATCTTGACACTTCCTTGACTACAGTTACCAATGATAGTCTGTGTATGGGCATGCATGAAGAAGTATTGCACTAAACGAATAAATGTATGCCATTGGAAACAGCACTCTGCTATTCTCTGGTTTCACTTCTCTGCTCCTCTATCCAGGGTAATTTTGCTCCCCCTGGGTCCAAATGTAGAAGGCCATTTCAAACGTCCAGCTGTGCCTTTAAAAGACTGTCAGCGACAAGAGGCTTCTTGGAAATGCTGTGCTGAATATCCACAGAATAGAGATCTTTGTTTTTTTCCACAGTGATGTGGCCCCATTTCCTGCGTCGGCACACATCCCTTGTACGATTTCAGATAGACCACCTCATAATGTTTGTAAACAATACATGGCATGGTACTTCCGGATGGCAGAAAAAAGATTCACTGCCACTGACCTGAACTGAAATCATGATAAAAACTTGTATTATTTGGGGCTGTCGCAAGATATAGGTTTACCTCAAATGGTCAATCCCCCCCCCCTGTGCAATATTACGATATAAAAACTTCTAATGTAAATCTTACCCTCTATCATTTATATTGTAGTGTTGATGTGTAGGGTATTGTGTTAGCGCTGCTGCTATGCTAATGCACCATCCACAACAGCTAGCTTTCTTTTATGTCATTCTCGTGCCTCACTCTCCAGGCATGACTAATCGATTTTAGATCAACACAAGTGCTATAGCAAATGTAATGGCTGGATTAAGCATTTGTTGATTGGTCAAATGGCAGGCATTATGAGCTAAAGAGCTGACTCTTACTGTTTAACTGGTCAATTGTGAGCTGGATGTAAAAAACTCAGTCTGTGCCTTGTAAATGTGCTTCATGAGGGTAAGAGTTTGTGGGTTTTTGTGTGACCTGAGTGATATATAGATGCCCCCAACACTACACTAACTTTGTGTGAACAAGGAATGAAGGTTAATTTAACAGCAGCAACACTGCTACAGTGCATGTAACATAACATTACCGGCTGTAACTACTCGTTTCTGGCCAGAGGAGCACGGATGTAAACAACATTGTACATTAAACTTCACTACAATGTAAATTTCTTGAAAATCGGTGGCACTGCCTCATCTTAATGAGTTTCGTAACTGTTTAACAAATGGAGACAAGGTAAAATAAATTTTCCATTGACTACATGAAGAAAATGATTGCGTCAAGGATATCAGGATATAAAATGGTATCCATATTGCACAGCACTAAGCGGTTTGCTTGGGATATCTTTGAGTAAGGCTAGCCTACATGTTAACATCAACTCTAGAGCACTTTATACATTTCACCATCAAAAGATGGCATCTGTGCCATTAATCCAAGCAACAGCAATGTCAGTTACTTAAGCCAATCCCTCAATAATCATGTTGTCTACATTTCCACCATGTCTTATTTTTGAATCATGTTGAAATGGAAATTACAGTCAGCATTCCTTCTCCCCTTTAAGTAATTTACATCACGTAACATGTTTTTTTTTTTTACTAATTTTTAGAGCATTAAATATGTGGAGGTACAAAATAAAGCTAAAATCAACATTCACAATTTTTTTATCATCTTGCCTTGAGCAAACAACATGTTGAAGTTTGTTTACTAGTGGTGCTATCAGAGAAAGCGGCGTCTTTTATGTACATGTGACATCATAGTGAAAAGGTATTTAAAAGAGGTCACAATATTTGAGTCTCTATCGATGACTGAGTCAAGCTCAGTCTTGACATTGCTGCACTGCAATCACACTCCAACAAGTGGAATCACACACACACACACACACACAGTCAGCTGGGATGATAGGTGCACTATATTGCAGTCTTTCAAGTTAAACAACATCCACTGGCCCCTTTCTTAGGATCGTCACACTTCCTTGTGGATGATCCAGTCGCACGGCCAACTCCTGTTGTTCAAAGTCCAAATAGGTAAAGAGTAAATATCTCAAAAAGTGTGTATGCACTGGCCTGTGGTATGACTGAAACCGAAGCTGTCTCAGCCTGTTCCCGTTTCACCAACTCTACGACCCAGAGGGAGTCAGACCTAAGACCACTGCTTAGGGTCTGTCTGTTCACACACATTGGCTTAGATTACACAGGGCTCAAATATGACTCATCCCACAGAGGGTGGGAGCATGGAGGCTTCTCTGTCTCCCTGTTGTTTTGCTCAAATGCAAAACACACACACATCCTATCTGTACAGATAACCACATCATAGGCTCAGACAGAGGAGCTCGTGGTTCCACACACCTGCCAAAGACAGATGTTAAGAATAAATCAGAGAAACTCCATACTGGCCCATTTCCACTAACTCGTGTCACAGTAGACAGACTGAAGAGCAAACAGCTGCATATGACAACACACACCCTGGAATGGGCAACAATACGGTGCGTGCACTTGACATGCGTATATACGGGAAAGAAGAATATATAGTGAGGGCAGAAGAGCTCCACTCTTATTTTCTGTGTATTTTTGGTGTGTAACCAGCTTCAATTCTCCAGAGAGGAGGAACCGTGAGAGCAATTGTTCTGGAAGAAGACAAAATCCTCCAATGACAGACAAACAAGTCGCAACAAGGAGGAAAAGCAGTGTGGGTGGTTTTTAAGAGGAAGCGCTTTTTTCCCCTGCTGCTGACTAGATGAATTTTATGATTTCTTCATTTAAATATAGCCCCACCATCTTAGAAACAAAGGCCCTTTTCAGATGTGTGGCACATTATAATACGGGGGGGGGGGGGGTGGATATGTTGATGCTGTGACCTCCAAGCGCATAATCCAAGCATATGACATCACTCTACATCCTGTCACTCAGTGTGGCCCACTTCCTGCTTCCAAAAAGAAAAGTCACATCCATGCGAACATGAGTGTGTGTGTGTGTGTGTGTGTGTGTGTGTGTGTGTATCTTTTGTCATGTCTATAATGTCTATGGGTGTCTTTTGTCAATTCAGGTTGGGTTTCTTTTAGCTTTTGCGCCTAACAGGCTGGGAGAAGCAATGTGATCTGTGTGTGTAAGTGTGGACTGTGTTTGTGTCAAAAAAACACACACCCTTCACGCTTTGTGGCCCAGGAACAGGATGAAGCAGTGAGTTAACCAGCAGCTCACTGACATTATCGCCCTTTTTTGCTGTCTTGGAATCCTAGCCTGCTGTGAAACTCCAAATACGTGACGTCCTGTCACATTGTCACACCACAGTGTGTGCGTGAGTGTGTGTCGGGCAAAATCAAGGAAGAGGGAGTGTGAAATTTTGTTTAAGCCATGTGGGAATGTCCCTGTCTTTGCTAAAGCTTCACAGAGTAAATAGCATGAAGTTTTAAGTTGTGTTGATTTGGTTGAAATCAAAATAGAAATGGTGACAAGGACTAATGTTTTTTAATCATCTATCCAATGTGTTAGATACGTGTGCTCCAACGGTGAACTCAACAAACTTCACAATAACCAGCAGTTTGGTAAATGATCACAATTATTATTCATATTTAAAGCAATCATACAAATTTGCTGCTAGCTTAGTGCTAACACATAGTGGATAATTCCATAAACGGGCTAATGAATAGCATCTATAGTGATATATTTTTTGAACACAAACCAAGTAGCAACACATGTAGACAAACTACAACACTCAAACATAACATTTTTTTGTGGAAAAACAACAAATACTATTGCAGTTTATTGAGTCACCTACCAGAGGCTTAGCATATTCAATTGTGTCTCCATGACTGTATTATACACTGCCCCTGGCAGCCAATGCTTGCATACCAGAAGAAGCTGCAATGAATTATGATGCACAATTTGTTCACTTCACATTCTACATACTACTTATTACCAGGGGTATTAATATTAGTGCATTCATTTTGAGTTAATTTAAAGTTCCCTCAACACCACAATATTTTTTTTACGCACGATTAGTGACCGCCCCTTACTTGGAAAGCCTGTACTGGGGGAATTCCAGTTGCAACGCAGAAGACACGTCCACGTCAAAATTTAGCAGTAATAAATGTAATTATAAGGAATATATTTGTGGAGCCTGGGGTCAAGTTGTATTTTACAATTTAAAAAATGTGCAGTATTTCACAAGTTACTTCATGTTAAAGATTAGATAGCTCTTAATATGAAAAGAAAAATGCACTGCGCCGTCACCATCTTACAAATGTAATTGACCTCAACACAAATCTATATCACACTGTACAGTACATCTTTTTTTATTTTAACTCAATTTAATGAATTATTATTAAATTACTGCATCAATGACTAAAAGATACAGACATATTTCTATTAATTAAAAAAAATAAATCCACTTTTATGTTAACAAGAGTATGAAAACTTACTATAAAACTGTAAAATATTTTACTGTACATTTTATTGTACATTTAGAAAATGTAAAACATTTGTGATTACTCGTGACTTAACTATTGAAGTCATTTGATTTATTACGATTAAAAAAATTAAGCACCTGCCACCCCTATTATACATTTTATTTTAGAAAACATGATTTTTGGATGTACAAGGATTGCGCTTCCTGCCAGCAATAAATTAAGTATCTTAAATTGCACTTGTTGATGGCTAGTTTATTAGGTAATGGTGAAGGGCTAAAATTTGAAAAAAGTAACTTCTTCCTACCAGTGCACAGTATATTTGCAGATTTTTTTTTTTTTAGTCTTTCTGTAAAGCATGTTTGAAATAATTGTTCAATCAAAAAATGGATGACTGGGCAAAATGAAGCACACGTGGCCCTTGTGAGGTCTGTGAATCCAACATCCATGACAAGAGGTCAGGCAACATGTCCATGCTGAGCACTCGCGGTTAAGAGGATGAAACCAAGTGTGAAATGTGAGAAGACAAGCCAACATTGTTTCTCAAGCGACAAACATATCTTGTGTGCCTGCAAGGAATGTGTGTTATGTTTCAAACATTCTTCATACGAGGAATTAAAAAGTACTGGCTGGGATCAGATACGTTAATCAGTAATGGCCTGTTGTACTTCAGACAGGCAGAGTGTGAGCCAATACATGTTACTAACAATTTAAAGGCCAACGCCTCTTGGATTTGAGCTGCTTCAAAAACTCAAGACCAAGAGATAATCCACCTGGATGCTTTCCATGCAAAATATATGGAAAAATTCCCTTAAATTTTCCTTCTTCCACCCACAATAGCTATTAATATCTCTCTTGAGAACATTTGCTCATGTCCCGCTAAGGACTGGAATTCCTGCTTGAAACAGTCATCTTGGAGGATTACAAAGAGAGAAGCAGCCAGGCATTTTCATGTGCTTGTTATCTGTACTCTCGAGTCAGCGTTGTCCAAACTTTTTTTCTTCCAAAGGCTGCACACAAACTAGTCTACTAAGCAATTATGCATTGTTTGTAAAATGCAGATACTTTGAAAAAGTACTCAGCAGATCTACATTAAGAAATTAAATAAAAGCCATCAGTAGTAAATGGACAATGATCAAAGCAGTTACTGGAGGGTCATTAATATATGTTCACAAATCTGACCTTTCAAAACAGAATTATGTTCATACACCCTTATTAAGTAAAAATGTGTTACTTTTGTAGTTGTACAAAAGTTGTTATTAGTTATCATCCCTGTTAGATAGAATTCTTGCATTTCCAAAATCACGACTTTTCAGGTAATCAAAAACCGCCATCTTCTTTGAGTTACTGAACACTGCATTGTTCAAGTTGGTATAGCAGCAACATCAACACACCACCACCCTAAAATCAGAATCAATTAACAATACATCATGCTGTCAATGATTAAAATGGTACGGACAGGTTGCTGCGGCCATGCACATCAGTTTGCACTCATGCCAACCCATCAGCCCCACAACAAAGCAAAAAGGCTTTATGCGTTACAAAAACTAATTCACAGACTTCTTTTCAAAGGTCTAAAAGAGCAATGAGTGATACAAAAAAACAAAAAAACAAAGACGACTAAGCAGTGTAACTGCCAAATTGCTAACTACAATCATTAGGTGCCAGCCGGGTATGTCTTTAAAAATATATTATTTTCAATATTGACGTGGCCTAATACCGCAAGGCTCCCACAGAACAAGGGAGTGGTTAAGTTATAGACACTTCACAGGCTGTTCAAGTTTCTATTGGAGTTAATAGGTGTTGTCAAACTATTTTTTGGGGTTGGTGGGGTGGGTTACTTTTTGTTTCCTTAAAAACAGATGACATGAGGAAAAGACCGATGGTATCAATTTGTGAAATTATATGGACTTGACCATATTGACATATGGGGCTTCCATGTAACTTGTATAACTTTATTGGGAATAGTGGTAGTGGTACTTGTCACGGGGTGTAGCATCCATTGGCAATGTGGGTGTCAAAAAAGTAGGGGGTTGTTTCCCCCCCCCCCCTTTTTTTTTTATAGTGTTGCGGGCTGTGTCAAATGTTATTTTGAGTATATGCTGCAGGCGACAAAAAAAAAAAAAAAGGGATGGCGGGCCACAAATGTTAGGCCATTGTTTGGCCACCACTGCTCTATATGCACCCAGTCGCATAAACACAATGACTACTAATGATCGCTCAAGACCTCTCTCTCTCTCTCTCTCTCTCTCTCTCTCTCTCTCAAACACACTCACACACACACTCACACACACGCACAAATTTAGGTCAATTGAAGTGACGTAATCTGAACCTTTCCACACAACATACCTTATTCTGCGCTCCTGTCACTCAAACAAAGGTAACCTTTCTCTGAAAATAATTCTCCCTAATATCAACAAGGAGTGCTAAATCCTCACAACCTGACAAGAATTGTCCGCAGCCGCGCCAAAAAGCTGTGTTAAAATGACAGCGCTGTAAATTGTTTTAATTATAGCCCACACAGATAACAGCCTGCGGTAACATCAGCCTTTTCTTCGAGCCTTCTGCAAGATCCACACACAGTATTCCCTGGAAAATGCCATTGTTGTGTGTTTATTGAAGAGTGTGTGTGCGTGTGTGTGAATACAATATTCATTTTGCTGCAGGAGGACAATCTATGAATAACAATGAGAGACGCTAATGAAATCAGCCATCAACCTGCGATACATACATATTAAAGCAGGACCTCAGAGTGTCATTCGCTTAGTGCATCATTTGTTCCCACTCTTTTTTCTCTCTCTCCATGCCACCTGACCTTTAGAGTACGTACCCCCACCGCCCGTTCCCCACTCCTTACGGCTCAAAACTTAAAATAGGATGTGTACCTGCAGTGCCGTGAGTTTGCTGCATTTTAAACATTTTAAAGATTGTTAATGTTTTGGTCATTTTATGTAGTTGCAAATAAGAGAAAAATATCAAATTGATGTCGCAAATCAATTTCCCCCCAACATAATGAACTAGGATGCCATTCATCAATTCCTGTCCCCACGTTAACTTGTTGTTAGATGTTTTTAGATGAAGAAAAATAGTGCCAAATATGTCAAATGTAAATGTCAAATATATGCTATACTGTCAAATATATACAAAAAAAGAACATTAAGAATAATATATAATGAAGCCGTAAGTCACACACACACAACAAGGTAGTATTCTTTTGTTGACGTGCGCCCTAAAAGGTGTGATCTTTTGACTGACATCAGGATCTCTGATTCCAGCTCGCGCATTTACCACACAGTGTGTCTTCTCTATGCTCCTTGTGAGTGTTTTCATTTTGTATTTTTACGTTTGACTGTTGGTTCCATTCAAAAACGCTAAAACTGCATGTGAGGACATAACAGTACATTACTACTGAACAGCAGCAGCAGCAACTGTGACAAAGTACTGCACATAAAAGACTTAAATGCAAATCCTAATTAATAACTACTTAAAATATTTTCCAATTAAAATATTCAAGAGCTCCTTTTACATTGGTATTTAGCATACAAGAAGTGCAGAGTTATATTCCCTACTGTTGCATGTGTGAAATTGGTCGTAGATGTAGGAGGTTCAAGACTGACGTTTCCAACAACCAGAACAAAAGCACCAGGATCGCAGATGTTGATGGCCAAGATGCCGTCACAGCATGCATGACGTCAATTGTTTGTACAAGCTGAGTTTGAATGTAAACAAACAACTGCAGTTTTCTAAAAGCCGACTGTTCCAACTAACTACAAACTAAAGTAACTAACCTAATTCCTAAGTAACTTGTAACTCGGGGCACTCATTAAGCCAAGGTACCACACTGTGATACTATTCTAAAATGTGCATTTGTGTTTATGTACCACACAGTCGGAAACTCAAGAACCGGGGGAAGACCAAATCCCAGCCAACACAATTTTTATGGTTTACTACAGCAAATAACACCATGCATTCTTCTTTTTTCACCAAATCCGCTCTGAACATAAATTGAACAACGGTTGCTCGTAATTCAAATACTGTCTCATAACACAAAGCAAAAAACAACAACCACCACCAAGCAACAGCCCTTAACATTGGTGCACTCTTTAGCCAACATACTACTGTACATTTATATTGGCCCTTTCTAGATTGTGGTCTAATGTTATGGCTAGTAAAGTCTATTGTTATGTGCCAATGCATTTAACAAACATTTGACTTTTTAAAGTTTTGAAACGCACAAATCGTTGCAGCAGATTAATATGTAAACGGTAACACAGGTCCAAGCAAACTGCACCTTGTCTATAATGTCATTGCCTCCTCGCTGCTCCTCCCTTTGCCTGTGAAGACGCTTCACAGCTCCGGTCTCTTTCTCTCCCTTTCTCTTCCTAACCCCCACGCTGGCAGGGAAATGGATCCCTCCACCTGACAGTGGCCATTTTGAGCCTTCTCTCCACTTCTGCTTCCCGGTAAACAATGGGAGAGGGATAATTGATCAAACAACCAGGGAACCCTTCGAGCAGGGAAGGTCACTGCCCGCCAGCCCAGCTCGCTAAAGAGGGGAGGGGCAGATATATGTGTGTCAATATGTGTGTTTTTTGTCTGTGTAGGCATTGTGAATATGCGTGTAATGCATGCATCTATGCTTGCATGTGTGACAGACTGGATGCATTCTGGTGCTTACATGTGTGTAAAAAGAGTGAGCGTATGAGGGTCCCTGTGATGCTCTTGAACTGCCATTTTTCTTCACTGACAAAGACTCCCATCTGCCACAGAGCCATTTGCTGCCTCCCGAGTCGGGAGAGCATTCTGCAAGCCGCGTTCACCTTCATGTCACCTCCACACAGATCACGCCTTGCTGACGCTGTATACGCTGCACACACTCCCCTAAAGACACACGGCTACCGGCTTTTTTTCTTGCCTCCTTGCAATGAACAATGACAGAGGCCAGGCAAAATATGAGACAATATCAGGAACCACAGATTCTAGCTTTATATCCAACTATAATGCTCAGTTTTGGCTAGTACTGTTACATTATGTTTAGTATCGTGGTTATACTCAGCCTGTGTGTTGTACGTGGCCATTTGCTTGTTTTAATGCAAAAATATTTGAACTAATAACAATTATTGTTGTTAGTATATCCATTCATTTTTATTTCTGAAACCTTTAAATTTCTCGTCAAATAACTCAATAAATAATTATATATATTCCAAGTAAAAATAAACAAAGTTGAGTCGATCTACAGCCAGCATAGTGGGCTTCCCCTTCTTTAAAAAAAATGCTAAATTATGGAATCTGGTACAAGTGTTGAGTCTAAAACAGAGGTCATCATCCTTTTTGAAAGTGAGCGCTATTTCTTGGGTACTGATGTGATTAATGTGAAGGGTTACCAGTTTAATGCAAAAAGAACACATTTTCTATTATTAATAATCAATTATGTTAATCTATGTTTAAACTGATCCCATGAATATTTTCTCACAACAATTATCAACAATGATTTAACAAGATAGCACACAAATACTTTATTATCATCATCAATTCTACAACATTACGAATCGCAATGTCTACGGTATCACCGGCGTGCTATTTTTAGAACAGGCCTGCGGGCTAACTCATGCGGTCCTTGGGGGCGCCTGGATGCCTGTTGGCATTTTGGTCAATTGCATGATTTAATCCAATCCAGTAAATTAATGCAGTTTTTATAGGGTTTCAACCGGTCAAAAGTGTACACAATTTGATGTAAACAGTAAGTTTTATATTTGACTTAGAAATAACAAAATCTGACATAATCTAAATCCTTGGGACGTTTCATTACATTTGCTTTAATAGAGCATTTTTTAAAGGAAAGCAGGTGGACACAAATGGCCAGCACTGCAGCCCAGAGGGTTATTAAAAGCAGTGTGGTAAATGTCAATTAATAACAAGCATCTTTTATTTCACTGAGAATATTTTACAGCTGTAATATTGCGCTCATATTCTGCAACATGATGTAGCTGGTGTGCTCATTGTCTCTGTAACAAACACACCTTTTTCATAAATACTATATTTGATTTGCTCACTCATACACATTAAGTGTGTCCAAGCAACCGCATGGCTGATATCACTGTTCAACCATCAGCGCTGTGCATTGTGGGAGTGTCTGCTGGGGCAGAGAGACGCGACAGGGGCTGAGGGATTCACACGCCTCTGAAAGACAGCCAGAGTGGGAGAGGAGGGGGAGGGGGGGAGACGTGCAGGGCGTGCAGCGGGGAGGGGGCGGGAGCAAAATACAGAGGGGGGGGGGGGGGGGGGTGCAGTAACTGGAAATGAGAGATGGCATTTTAAAGAGGAAGCTGAATTTCACCTGCAATTACCGTAGCTCCAGGGCACATGGCTCGGTTAAGAGACATTTCATTCCAAAGCCACTGTGCCCGCGCGGCTGCAACACGGAGCCCTGAGAGGCACGTAAGTAAAGGGGGAGAGGGAAAAATAGAGCGGCGGAAAAGTCTCCTCTGCCCAAGATGCCCCTCAGCAGATGTGGCGATGAAAGAGAGGACGCAAGGAGGGATGTAACTCAGGAGAGGAGGAGAGGATGCAAAAGAGGAGAGAAAGAGGATATCTCATTCAGCAGGCCCCAGCCCAGCCATCTGCACACCACACCAGACAGCTGAAATGGGCCTCTGAGAGCACACAAACACACACTCCCAGTCGCAATCTCATGCACACTCACACACACTCAACAAAAAGATCAAAACACAGCAAATAGTGACATTCAACCAAAGCTGCTTGCGTTTAATGATTAATAACATTCTTCGCATTCGTTCTTGTCTTTCGATGAAACCTCATTTTGTCTCACACAATCCAAATGGAGCCGGTAATGCCTTCCCTGAGGCTGCACGTCCTGGCTAGTTTCACCAGGCACACTGCTGCGTTTCATAGAAGTGTGACTGCACAAATACTGTAATGAGCTCTCGCTGGGAGCAAGGGGCCTCCTGGCACTGCTAATGGTTCCTCTGGACTGCAGCTGTATCCAGGTTACAACCTGGCCTGGCTAGCAGGCCTGCGGACATACAGGCCTAGTAGGGACAAACGCTTCCCAGCAACAAGCATGCATGGAACTAGAAAGGAAGGTTCCAAAGGATTAAATCGTGTATTTGGTGGAGGATGTTGAGCAACAGGGGGTATGAAGAGGCCAAAGAAAGAATAAAGTGTTGAGTAGATGCGGTTTGGTCATAAATGCAGAAGATAGACTCAATAAACCAAGAGACTCACAGTGCAACAGCTGCTGGTGGTGTGTGTGTGTGTGTGTCACAAAAGAATGACTATGTGTGGTCTGCTTAATGATCAGCCAAAACACAGCAAACCTTGCATATGCACACACACGACATACAGAACATTTGTTTAGGCTCTAAAACATTAAAGCAATATGGATTCATCCATTAAAACAAACGCCAGCATAGCAATTATAAATTGTCAACAGTCCTTAACAACAGCAGGTCTAACCCAAAAAACACCGCAACAGATGTACAGTATTAAATTGATTCTATGTCCCAACCTTATGCAAAATGAGACAACAGGTTTTGACATATCAAAAAAGCAGCTAGTTGTGAACTAATGACTAAATGTCCCTACAATCTTGCAAACGAAGGCATATACTGTATATGCCAAGACCTCAATTTAGCCGGATTGCTCAATGAAAAATGTTGGGGTGTTTTGCATCTTCTTAGGTTTTTACACATGTTATCATTGAGAATGTTACTATGGCCCACCGCACACAACTAATGTGAGCCTCTGTTGTCATGACATTGCAAATATCGCCCAGCCAAACATGCCATGTTACATCACATGAGCTTTTACTACAAAAAATATAATTTGGCAGATGCCAATACAGTAGATACAATATGTATATATTGTGTTTTACAAAACTTAACTATATTTGTAATTTTATATGATGAACCTTTGTCTAAAAGCAACTGTGGAGAGTCTCTGTTGCCAAAATACATGAGTGTGTTCAATACATTTTCATACAATTTGTATTATAATATTATACAGTAGCTGTAGAGGCCAGTGCAATGCACTTCTTCCTTGACAACTATGCCATGTTGTTTGTGGTTCAATTAAAAAAAAAAAATACAGTACAGTGTGGTGGCTAAAACCATTTCCAGATAAGAAAACCATGAGTCGTAATTTTTCCACTGCAGCGAATTGGTTTCGTGTGCAAGGGTCAAATGCCTGGTGTGTGCATGTTAATCGCCGATTGTAATTCATTCGTGATTGCCCAGTTCGTCGGCGGCGTTCGGTATGCAGTGAGCCTAAGCAAGACGTACGATGCACACAGACCCATCTTTGTTATGTATTAATCTTTCAGAATTTTTTTTAGCAAAATGTCATGTTTTAAATGCCTTCCTAATTATTTGCTAAACCATCCCAACATTGAGCAACAACACACTAATGGTGAATACTGTACATGACTAGTAACCATTACTGATGTCCAAATGAATCTATGACCTACGAACCAAAATAAAGCTACCAAATCAGTTCAACAAACTTAACTACATAAATAACAGCTTTCCCATGGCAACAGATTATTATTTTCCATTATTTCACATGGGGGGATTTTTTTTTAAATCCACACATTAGAGGTTTCACTTAGTTGTGGATTTGGGCTACGAGACTAGGTTTGAGATGTATGACGTATATAAAAGTCTACTCCTAATGTTTCACAAATGACCGTGGTACAATTGTTTTGTATGACGACACCCAAAACTCTGCATTGTGTGCTCGACATCCCAGCATAAACTACAAAAAGCACACACACACACACACACACACACACATACACCTCCTGTTGTTGCCCTCTCTGGGACAGCTTGGGTTCTCATCTCTCGTTTTGTCTGGGCCCCAATTCATTGTGGCCTCCTCATGACCACGCACATTATTGTCCAGGCAGGCAGCCCCCAAGCGGACTGAGGCTCCCTGGGCGCGAGCAGTGAATCATGGCACAAGGGTCTGGAAAAGAGCAGCCTCATTCTGTGCTGGTGACAGGGCGAGTACAAGCTTTTTTGGCAGACAGGGTAAATCAAAAGTCTTGGCTGGTGGTCTGAACCCTATTAAGACCGTGTGGACCAAAACATGTGCGTGTGTCTCTAAAGTAATCATGCTCTGTACTTAAACAGAAGTACATATACTCTTGTAGAAAAAAAGACTATGGGCTACAGTAGAAGTACGAATTCAACTTTGTAAACGCCAAAAGGTGAATTAAACGACTTAATACCATGTGTAAAGTACCGTGCTTTATTTGCCCAAGGGCAACGCCAGCCCACATCACTTTGTGATAGTGTGTTACTTATTTAGGCTAGTATGTTAGCTAATAGATGAGCCGCATGTGAATGTGGTTTGGTTGTCTTGAATAATTGAACTGAATACCGTAACTTCTGTAACATGGGTACGTCATTATTAACAAGCTAGAATCATGGTTTTGGTGTTTTATGGTCCTGTCCGTTTTGAATGGTTTGCCCCCATCTTGTGTCATCTATATGCAAAACAAACCCCTTTTAACACAGCATCCATTCGTCACTGTAAGAAAAAATGCTAAGTTAGCAAATAACTGAAATAATACACCTTACTTGTGCTTCCCAGATTGGACTGAGAAATTTTGGATGCCAGAAGCAAGAAATAAACAATTCTCTTAATTACGGACACGGACGGGGAATATTATGCAATCTGCTGCCATCATGGTTAAGGCTCCCTGGTTTCTATTCCACCACCACTTATAAGATGCCAAGATCTTGATCATTTAATCAAGATATCTACTGCAGTTGACTTTACAACTCTCTATTTACATCTTTTTTTACGTTGTGTCGTCAATGGTGGAGTTTGAAAAAAGTAACAAGCTATTTTGATAAAATAAGGATAATAGATACTAGTTTCTATTTTATCCCTGCTGACCACCAGAGGCAGTGCTCAAAGCATTGAAGGTTCTCTTTAGGCACAGTCCAAATGAGGCATACCAAAAATTTCTCCTGTCACCTCAGGTTGACCCGAGAGAGGTCTAAGTTCCGGTATCACCATATGTTCGTTTCCTGCAGAATATTCTTGCGTGAACATGAGGATTCTGAGTGACAGAAAGCTCTGGCAGTCATTTCGGGATCATAGAACCATTGCTAGTCGACCCCCGCATACTCTGGGTTCAGCACTCGCTGATTTTTTTTCTCCACTCATGGAAATTTTTGTTCTAATATTTTTTTTATATTTTTCTTAAATATTTCTTATTTTGTTTTGTAGGGGACCCCTATTTTTTGTGGTATATTATGAATCTTTATCAGCTTTATTAGAATTGTATTTAATTTATTAGAAGTCTTTTTGCCCCTCCTGCATTTCAATGAGCGTCAATATGTGAATTTTTGTTATTTATTAATTACATTAATCATTTTCTTTTTTCTTTTTTTTGAACATGTGTATTAAAACATTTTAAATGTAGGGAGGAGTAAAAAAACAGAAATCAAAAAACGAAATACCCAAGCACAGATACCTGAAAAATATACTGAAAATTTAATAACTAAAGTATTTGTACTTTTTTTTTCTTCCCACCACTGTTTGAGCCTGTGTGTGCACAAGATGGGTAAGCCCCAATGAGTGCTGAGTGTGTCAGTTGAATCCATGCCGTCCTCTGTCGAGACTGCTCTCTATCCCGAGGACAGGCTTGCAGCAGCATTTTAACAACCGTAGCTCCAAGGCAAGTGCAAAGTACTAAATGTTTCGGCGTTATCTCAACACTTCCTTAATCTAACAGGGAACCGGTTTAAAGGGCACTGGGAAAAAAAGACAGAGAAACAAAGAGCAAGAGCTGAAAATGATAGCGCTTCCTCTGATTGATGAAACCCTATTCGCCTTTTGTGACAGGCAGCGAGACACACAAATTCTTCCCCTCAGGCTATGAGGTGTAATTTCCCCTTCCACTGTCATGAGGGCCGTGTAGAAAAATTATATGAAGTTCAGTGACTGACTGGCTACGAAATGTGTACGTAATGTCTGTCATGTCTATCCGTCTATCTATAATACTGCGATTCTGTTCCATTGTAAGGCACAGTAGGATGCGGATGGAACTGTTGGTCCCATAGGACACACACACACACACACACACACACTTAAAGAGCAAAATTGTGGGGCTGACGCAAGACTATCTCTGTCTCACGTGTCTCTCCCTTACGGCCGCCTGCTGTTCCTGACCTTCGAGATGTTTTTCTCTCTTTCTCCCTCTCCCTTTATTCCTCTCTAATTCACACTCATGCGGCGCACATCCACCCTCACCCCTCGCACGTATCCACACGCATACATACATGCATGCAAACGCACCCTTCTTTTCTGCATAGCTCCCAGGCACCCTGTTTTGTCATTAAAAGGCAGTGCATTTCAAGCTCCGATCAAGCAGACGGGGCTACGCATGCGATACTGCGCCCATCTTGGCTAAAGTACAAATAGTCCACATGCATTACAGCACTTAATGTATGCACACACTCTTCCTAGGGATGAAGAATAGCAATCTTAAAGTGGATGACTGCTACATGTGTGGGTATGTAGGGCCAGGATGCTTTAACCGAATATGTCCAAAACCCTCGCAATGTACTGTTGATGAAGCTTGGATCAATTAAGATGGACTTAATTGATATGAAGTTAATGTGCACAAACAAGTCAAAATGACACCTCTTTACACTTTCTTTTTTCCAACATTTGCATTTTCCCTTGGGTATGAAACTAAAGCTGCTCTTTGCCGCTTCCTCTAACAAAAGGTCAACAAAATTACAAACATGATCTTGAGCCTATCCCAGGTGACTTTGGGCATCAGGTGGAGTACACCCTTGACTGATCGTCAGCCAATCCCAGGACACATATAGTAGAAAATAATTCACACTTGAGGACAATTTAGTCTTCAAACGAACGTGAATATTATTGTGGGAGGAAGGCCCAAGTACCTGGAGATAAACCACACAAGCACAATGAGAACATGCACACTCCACACAGGAAGACCGGAGCCCGGATACGAACCCAAGACCTCTGAACTGTGAGCCCGACATGCTTAACACCCACCTATGATACCACCCAATTTGAATTGTATTTTTAGAATACACTAGTAATGCACTAAAAAACATTACAGTGTGTGTGAAGATATGCTCAGCAATTACACATTGTTTTTTTTATATATTGTATGTCCCAGAGGTGGGCATTCCATCAATATTGACGTACGGTCCTTCAATCAGTCAATGACGGACACCCGTTTTGTTGACGATTGACGGGAAATTTTGAAATATAATGTAATCGTCGAAATGACGTTTCGGATTGACGATCACGGAAGCGTGTCCGACTGTTAACGATTGCCAAATGACGGACACTCAAAATTCATTGACAGGCTCACCTCTGGTATGTTTTTTATTAAAAAATAAATAAAATAAAAAATAGTAGTTGATCAATCAAAAAGTTGCTGAATTTTCAGAATTTTGGGATGGGCAGCAGCCGCCATATCTTAACTAGAATGTATCCACCCCAGTAGTGAACAGCAGCTGAATCACATCATTCAGAATCCCCCCATTTCGAACAAAGCAAGGCAATCTGTACTAAGATGGACTTGACACGGACCAGAAAGTGGAACAAACCATTGTATTCACAATTCTAACTGAATTACTTTTTGTCACCAGAGCTGCACAAATAGAAATGTTGCTACTATTTTACTAGTAAGTATCTCAAAATCTTATGGCTGCTTGATGTGGCCAGGACAGTGGCATTAGGAGTGGACCAGTGTCACCCTCATTACTGTCATGGGACTCTTACTGTTCTGTTGTGCCCATTGTTCGCCTTCTTTCCCTCTAACTCTGTCCATTTCAAACCAACTAACTGAAATGGGCGGTCACCCCACAGAGCTTTTTGGTCTGTTTGACGGTTCTTCCTTAGAGAGAGTTTGTGGGTCTCGCACCATAACAGACAAATGACATGAACGCTGTCAATTTTTAGTTAAAAAAAAATATGCCATGAGCTGAGGAAAAAACAGACAGCTGGACCTATTTACTCCTTCTGTACTATGTTCTGCAAGAAGGCCTCGAAAACCCAGTAAGAAACAGATACAAGTCTCTTCCCCCACCCCAGTAAATGATTCCCCCAGAGGGGTGAGTACTCATCAATACTCATCACAAATGATACAAGCAGCATGCGGCAACACAATGCCTCATTTACAGGCAGAGATGGCGCAGCAACCTGACAGAATCAGGTCCGGGAACACATAAGCAATGCACTATTCATTCAGTTTAAAAAAATAATAATAATAAAAGACACTCGCAGGCCATCGGGTCAGGTAGGAGAGGAAAGTGCAAGTCATTGTCTGCGTGCGCAACAACAAACTGCCACCTTGGTGTGAAGTGAAGCCTGGAGGACGCAGCCGCGCCCCTGACAACAGATAGCACTCACACAGCGACAGGAGTGAGCAGCGCACGGAAAAGGGAGCGAGGAGGAAGGGCGAGAGGGAGATTAACGCCGCACGTAGCAGCACACATAAACAACTGCACGCAATCCTGCATCCCTGGAAGCCCCTGTAGGGCACAGTTAACAACCATTTACATTCTGCACTAGCTCCAAGCAGCTAGCAAACTAAGGATGCTTATTAGCTGTGTATGTTTCATACAAATACTCTCATTTGAATGGGAGAAATCTAATTAATTGCTCGATTCACTGAATGAACCCCGAATTTGTAATGTAATCATAACAACCTCTTTTCAAGGGTCTCTTGTTAAATTTAATTTGACGAAGAAGAAAAAACATCCTGTTTTGCTGAATGAATTAAAAATCAAATGAGGCCTGAAACTGGCAGGGTTCGCATGGCTGTTATTGAGTGTTTAAAAAAAAAACTGTTGACAATGTATAGCTTTCGAAAAAGTCACGCATCACCTTTCATACATTGCGGAGTGAGGAGAAGAACATACTCACTGTTTGAAGTGTCTTCAGCTCTTTGTCATAACTGCTGTAACACCTGGGGAGAAGAGAAACAAAACACTGCTAAGGTTCCGAGTAAAACACAGGCTGAGTCACCGGAATGAAACATGTTTACGCATCGCTTTGATATATGCCACAAATGAAATGGACACTTTTTAAATGTGAATGCTGAATGTGAATCGGATGTCAGGAGGGGATTAGGCCCCTAAAAGTACCTACACATCAAAGTTACAGCTTTTTTTAAATTCACATTCATGGTGTGCACAGGCATCAAAAAGGGGGGAAATTATGTCCTAACACATCTGTGGCTTCACACAAGATACACGCGTGTGTACGCACACACTGACACTGTGTGTGTTTCTCTCTCTTCCTCTCTGAGACATTTCTTGCAAAACCAGTTTGTTAGAATTGGATCTAGACACTGGAGCTTTGAGTGTGAGGATATTTTCCCCAAACACAAGACAGTTCTTGTAGAGAACCAAGCCCTCCCAGTGTTCTCACGCCCATCTCTCATGCATTGTCTCCAAGGCCCTCCTGTGCTCTCAGCCTGAGCCTAAACTAAGCAGCTCAACACAACAGATGCCGCTCTGCTGCGTATATGACACTACACACATACACAGACCGTGCCTGCTTTTATATCTTATGGCTTATGTTCAGTTTTCTTTGACAATAAAAATGTAGACAATCTGGTACAAAACTGTGCAGAACCATTTTCAGCTTCTACGCCAACACCAGTGAAGTTACCAGACACAGGCTGTGTCAAGCGCGTGAGCGTGTGACTAACCAACAAGGTTTTGCTGACAACAAACACATCCATCTGGTCAGCAGCTTTAGATCAAACAGAAACGTTCAACACACAAAATCTAGACCAGTTCAACCATAAAATAACGTGCCTTCCTTCCAGTTTACCAAAAGCAGCTTGAGCACACAAAGCTAAGGTGGTGTTTTCAGAATTCCTGTCAATAGCATTTGTTGCAAGAAGATGGTTTTATGAGTCCAACTGAAGTTGTCTTTACGGGTTATCTACAGCGAAAGAGAAACTGACAGGTCTGCCACATTGAACAGAATGAGCTGGACTGCTAGTGTTGATTGTAATCACTCAGACAGACAAACATGCGCAGAAAACAGACGCACAGCAACACACTTTGATAACTTGCCGCAGCCATAATGATAACAGAGCGCCAGGTAGACTGAATTCATCTCCTGCCTTTTCATAAAGACCTATTAGTGGATGATTAAAGGATTTCTTCTCATCGGGGCTAAGCAGAGAAAAATGACTTGCCCGGTGAATCACTCTGGATAAGGAAGACGCTGCTGTCTGCAATCATTTTCCTCTGCAAAAATCCGGCTGTTCATTGTTAACCTCATTTTGTCATGTAGTCTTTACCTGTTTGTGTCAGCCTTACAACATGGTTTTTGGTAATGATCCAAATCTGGCGCGTCACTCAACTGACTAACAATGGATCCAAGTTATTAAAGACTATAGTTGACTAGTGCCTAACATTTCTTCACGTAACTACAATCCTTTTGTTCAGTTGATTGTGTAGGCAAAGCAATGATGGGGCAATGATGTCATAGAAGAAAAATCATGTTCAATCGGAATAAAATGATGTCATCCATACGCTGCTAACAGCCCTAAAGATCAATTCCAAAGATCAGGATTCTTGTGATTAAGATTTAGACTTGACAAATGCATCTCAGCATTCACACACAACTTGTGAGCAAATCGACATTTCTAGCTCATTAGTACACTAAACATTCATTTCTAAATAATGTATTAAAATCTCTACTAATCACAACAGTGTTTACCATGATATAATTGGACAATTATACGATGCATAATTGAACAATGGCTCTGATTCACCATGTTATCACAGAAGCAAATGATGTTCACCTTTTCATTAACTCGGGTGAATAATGTCATCATGTTTCTGTTGCACGGTTACAGTGAAAAATACTCTGGGTACGAAACCAAATGTCATTTCATTGCAGTCATCTCATCACTACATTTAATATTTTGCTTGGTAAAAGGCTGACAGAAAGAGCTGTGAAGTTGCTTGCGGCCTCTACAAATATATGTTGGTATTCACATGAACAAAACAAGTGTACTCTAAAACACACACAACTCAGATTGGCCTAAAATCCCTGGCATTTGAATATTTGATGCTTTGTTAGTAGAGGAGCAGTAGTGAGGTGTTTTGTCTCTTGTTGCTGCTCCCTGTGGGAGCAAGCCAGCGAAACTTGGCCGCAGACATTTTCCTGAAGCCCCCGGAACAAAACAGGCAAGTCTTGACAGTCTTGTCCGCCACACAGTCGTCACACAATCAGTTGCAGGAAACCAATCCCTAAATAGCAGTGATTCATCTCTTCATCACACACAATGTCAGTACACAGTGCACAAAGAAGCTCTCTCTTCCTCCCTCGCTCTCTTCGTGTCTTGCCCTGTCTGTTTTAACCCCTTCCCCCAGTGTGGTCTCTCATGCTGCTTAAAAATAAGTGCTTCTCCTAGCTTTCTTTGCCTTGTGATTTACTGGCAGTGTTTAACTGCGGGGCAGCATCTTTTATCGTTACACGATCTGCAGCTGAAAGCTGACAAAATAGAATCTGTGTGCGAGTACTTTTGAATGTGAGAAAGTGTGTGTTTGGGGCAAAGTAGGGAGCCGGTGGAGCAATAAAAAACCTTTGTGGGAAACGTTTGTCTACATGCTAGTCAAATCCTCCCAGCAGCCACCCTGTGTATGCCTTCCAATATGTGTGCCTTTTTCATTCCACTAAATGGTTTCTTCCTTGACTAGATGGGGCAAGTGCCGTCTCCGGAGAGCCGACGCACAGAGCAAAGCGCTTTGGGACAGGCAAAAAGCTCTGAACAATCCTGCAATCCATTTGTGGGAGATAGAATGTATAAGAAATGCCAAGCGCGTGCGTATGTGTGTACGTGTGTGTTCTTGGCTGTGTACACGTGCATGTTTTTGTGCTGCCGTCATCACTCCTCTCGCTTTGTGGCAGAGAGCCCATTGCAGAAATGTGCTTCTCCATACGAGACAAAAGTCATTCATATGCACTCAAGCTGTCCTACTTGGTGACCGTCCACCGTTTGCTTTGGACCAGTGATGGCACCAGTTATGTGAACAGATCGTCGGGCTTGTGTGGGCCTAAACAACAGCTTCAGTGTATCGTTACAAATTTTATGATCCATCAACATGACGTGTGAAGGTCAGAGTAGCCATGACCAACACAGCTGTCACATCTCTCTCCCTCCCAAACACTCTGCCGGCTCAATGCTCATCCAAAAACACTCAGACTGAAACGTGACCTACCAGGGCCCAAAAGTAGCCAGGGCCGACAGAATAAATCCAAAAGAGGACGGTGGCACGGCTATACCTCGTCAAAGATGCAATATGTGGGTTTTAAAAGGATTTAGGAGATATGGCGTGAACTGATAAAGCTTTCCAAACAACCAGCCAACACATTATGACCACTTGCATAATACAATTAGGTCCAATACAAGAACTCTATCAAATATTCTAGCTTTAAAACGATAATAATGTTCAGGGTTTTCATCAGATCGAATCGTTCCAACAACTATTTCAAGACATATGAAATCATCTTTTATTCAAGAGATATCTCTGAAGCAAATGCCACATTTACTGCAACCGAATGACAATTCATATTGTAAAATGACAACAATAATCCCTTTGCATCATACCCTCTTGAACTTAGCCGTGCCGTATGGAACCGACTCATAATCTCACTCAATGCAACAGAATCTAATCATTCTACTTTAAAATAAACTGTCCTTGAATCGTACCGCACCCATGTATCAACATATGTATTGAATAGTCTCCTATTGGACAGCTGCACAACTCTATGTAATATAATTACTGTGGTTGTAGAACTGTCTCACATCTCTATGTAACTAATTAAGGTAACCAAAATATTTGTTCCAGCACTTGGTATGATAACACCACTGAGTACTACAATAATATTGTTATTAATAGGGGTGCACATGAAAACTCTGGTATGGTTCTCAAATGAGGCAGCACGGTGGCTGACTGGTTAGCACGTCCGCCTCCCAGTGCTGAGGACGTGAGATCGAGTCCGGGCTTCGGCCTTCCTGGGTGGAGTTTGCATGTTCTCCCCGTGCTTGCGTGGGTTTTCACCGGGTACTCCGGTTTCCTCCCACATTCCAAAGACATGCATGGCAGGTTAATTGAACACTCCAAATTGTCCATAGGTGTGATTGTGAGTATGGTTGTTTGTCTCTGTGTGCCCTGTGATTGGCTGGCAACCAGTTCAGGGTGTACCCTGCCTACTGCCCGAAGCCAGCTGGGATAGGCTCCAGCACCCCCGCGACCCTTGTGAGGAAAAGCGGTCAAGAAAATGGATGGATGGATGGATGGATGGTTCTCAAATGAGCACCGAAGGTTGTTGTTTGGTCCTCATTTTTTTCCCGACCAACTGAGCTCATGGATTAATTTAAAGACTTACGGCACATTTGGGCATGGTACGGCCCATGAGCCACATTCAGCCTATCCATAGTCTCTGCAGCCTTCCTGAAGTTAAAATAAAATGTACAGTAGGCATTGCTTTTATTTTGTTGTGCATGTGTGTCAACAGTGCAAGCAAACAAAAGCTGTGGCTTGCCAACTTATCATTGTCATTATAGTCAGTGACTTCTCCAACCATTCTATCAATTATTTAAAAAATAAAAAATTTAAACGTGCCAACGTCAACTGTGATCCTCATTTTAGCACCAATCTTATTTCCTGCACAGAGATAAATTTAGCGGGGGAAGGGGGTGTTCAGTTTACAATTAAATATCATCTACCAGGGCTACAAAAAAGTCATTAAATTCATATTTACCACAATTGAGTTGCATGCCCCATTCGAAAAATTAATTGCCCACTTCTCACTTATGCAGTGTGGTATGGGAACCTGTCATCATCTACTTATTGCGTAGTTTTCTAGGGCAGCCATCCGGTGTCCACTCTTTTTTTTTTTTTTTTTTTGCATCACAGGCCGCATTCGCGTAATGACATTTTGACAGAATGTGGCAAAATGAGGCGAGTGACCTAAACAAACTGGAGCACAACATTCAATTTCCAGTCCTCATGCGCATCGCTTATGTGCACCGGTCCCCCGGTCATTAATAAATCTCTGAGTGTCAATCAAAACAGAGCATTATTAACTCTGTAAAGACAGAATATTTGATATAGCTCTTTTATTGGATATTAATGTTTTTGACTGGTCGATGCAGAGTGGCTATAAAAAGTATGCACACCCTTGTTCAAATGCCAGGTTTTTGAGACACTAAAAAATGAGACCAAGAAATTCATAACAATTTCATAACCTAATTTTTACCATTATTGTAACTGGTACAACTCAATTGAAAAGTAGTGAGAAATTAGATAAATGAGATAATGCAGTTGCGCACCCTCATATTTGTGGATATAGTTGTGCTCAGAATCAACCAATCATGTACAAGCTCATGTTAAATGGGAGTCTGCACAAACGTGCCGCCATTTTAAGCGCTTTTAATTAACCCCAAATACAGTTAGGTCGTTCTAGTATGTTTCTTCCTGGCATATTTTTGTGAGAAAGTTTTGCACTAACACTAACACTAAATCCAGAAATGTTCAAAATTTCCTCCACCTTGTGTCTTAGGGCATTCCTTGAGGAAAGATGGCCAAAAAGTTGAACCTTGACTTCATCGGACCGTAACACATTTTCCCATGTGTTTGGTCCAATGAAACCATAGGTTGAACATCAAGGATGTGAAAAGGAAGCACCATTTCAGATATAAAAGAATTGGCAGCCAATTTCATAATGATGGCAAGATGGCAGCTTTGAGTACTCGTTTTCCAAATCTGACACAACAGCCAACTCACCAGTGATTTTACATAACATGCTCTGTAGCATGTGGAAGGTTACACTAGCGTTGGGAAGAGAAAAAAATGAAGATCCATTCTTATTTCAGCAATTGTATGAGTGTGTGCATGCGCGTGCATATGTGCTTCTATTAAATGGATCTACTGTCTCCTTGATCAAGGGAGTCAATAAAGGGCCAGTCCTGTCAAACCCTCAGGGTTAAGTGCGCGCGTGTGTGTGCGTACGTGCGTGCGTGTGCGTGTTTGTGTGTGATAGATTCTGAAGTACTCTGACAGGTGAGTGATTGAGTGCTTTCATTTTCCTCCAGCTACAAAAAGACATTCGCTCATAAACACACAAAAGTCTTTGCACACACTTGGTGGACGGAGGAAGGGAGCGAGAGTGAGAGAGCTGTTGCTTCCTAAAGGATGCTGCCACTGCCTGCATGCTTAAATTAGCCCTAAATGTTTGGATTACACACGGGAGCTCTCGCAGAGGATTTAGCAACCGTCGCTTGGAGTTTGGGGGATGTGTCACTGTTTCCATCTGCGTGTTGCACTGAAAAAGTCAGAGAGCATAAAAAAAAGCTCAATTGAGCACGTGTTGAATGTATCTATAAGACCAAAGTGAGATGCTGAGAAATGCTCTAAGACCAAAGTGAGATACTGAGAAATGCTCTAAATTGTACAAGTAAGAAAAAGACAAAACCAGGAGGACATGCACACCCCCATCAGCCCATGTGTCCTCCTCACATTCCATTTTTTGAGAGTGCAGCCCTAGCTTCAGTTGGTGGGGGAGGATAGGATATGTGACCAGACGCAAAGACGAAGAGAGAAAGGAGGAGAAGGGGAATGAGGGAGGTCAGTGGCCCCAGTCTCAGATAAAGGCCTCTCCCTCCCTTCTTCCACCTCGGCTTTCCAAGCCCCTGCCAGGATCGAGACGCGTCTCACGTTACAGCTGTCTCTCAGTGTCATCGTTCAGGAGGCGAGAGCACAAGCGAGGGACAGATAGAAAAAAAAAAAGGGGGGGGGGGGGGACGGGACAATGCCACAAGCGAGCTGAGGCGAGCTGGGCTTTTCCAGAAAAACAACGGCGGTAGCAGGTTCAAGCTGGATGCGCAAACGCTTGTGGTTTAGCTGCCTTGTGGTGTTTTGTTTTGTTTTTATGATAATGTTAATGCACCATACTGTTCTCCGCAATGTTGCGCTGTCACTAACAATACATTGGGCTTTGACCTTTTCTAGTCATATTATGCTGAAATGTGAACAACACTAATGGCACCATTTCTTCATCATCACCTGAGACACGCTGCACACAAATAATTTCCACATGAGAAAAAGGGAGAAGTTAGTTTTTACTTTAGGGTTTCGCACACTGAGAGCAGGCTAAAAGAAACAAATGGTACTCAAACATGGAGATGGCAGTGACTGATGTACTCAGCTTATCACTACGTGTGATGGGGCTTCTGTGGATTAGACATAGTTGAGTCACTTCTCTTAACATGAGTCCCCTTTTGTAACCTTAAAACGCTAAAAACAGCAGCTTGTCCCAGGTCCAGTAATGACTAATCCAGTCACTGCAAAGAGTTCAGCCTGTGTTGCTAACAAGGTATGGCTGTGTAGGTCAGCATTGAGTTAAGGCTGATTCAAACTGACATCTTATTCCTTGTCATGACTTATTTTTTAGATAAATAACAGTTTCCTATTTCCTATGAATTTCAAATGTGAACGATGCTGCATATGTTCAGCTGATGATTGCACAAGTGCCGCTTACATAAAGCATGCTTTAGTACAAACACACATCAAGCTATTGCACAGCTTCAAACTGCTTTCCTGTTTGTTTTTTTCCTCTACCCTTGTCATTTCTCATGGCATTGTGTGGGAGTTAAATATTTAACATTCTGGCTCAGCCTCAAGCAGGCTTTGCCAGCACAGCTAAAATAAAAGCCTTTGTGGCATCAGTGACCAGATTTTAAATGCTGAAGAAGATCAATAAATAGGGGGCTGTCGTATGCATTTGTGTATCTGGGAGTGTGTGTGTGTGTGTGTGTGTCCAAATCCTAAGCCCTGATGCCTGTATTCTAGCAACACTTGTGTATGTGTTCATGCATATTTGTTAGCACCCACAAGTCCCGCAGCCTCCCCTGCCTGCAACAAGCTTCTCTAAAGGATCAGAATCTGACCCAGGAGGCAAACCAACAGAGAAACTAATATCATTCCCATTGCCTCAACCAAAGCCCTCTTCTGATTTTTCCCCATTCCCAGAATCATTTTCCCCATCAAAGTGGAGCCAGTGTGGAGAAGGAATTCTGTGGAAAAGTGTAAATACAGCCCCCCCCCGCTGCAGAGGGGAGCATTGAGGTGTTGTGAACATCAGAAGAAAATGGCAGGCTTCCCGACCTTGTTGGCATTTTCATAATCAAGTTCCTACTGAAACAAAATGAAGACTTTGTGAACGTCTCACTTGCGCGACTTCCTCAAAACGACAAATAAGTTTCCCAATGTTGCCTGATTTACCTGTCACTTTCCTTTTATAAAGGGCACATTCAATTGATGCTTTCTGTTGGAGGTGATAGATTTTTCACTTCCTCACTAATGTACAAAACAAATAAAACAGCCCTCAAGGAGAGAAAAAATGCCCCCGACCTTTGGATAATTCATTAAAAAAAAAAAAACGAAAAAAAAAAACGTGAATTTCACAAGGCATCTGCTTTAGAGGAAGATGGTGGGGGGAGAAAATCAACCTTTCTGCCTTCGTGGTGGAAAACAAGAGCGTGCACAAACAACCTTGACTTTCATCAAGGAAATTCTCACATTGAATGATAAATAAAGACCCAGGGGGGAGAAAAGAAGCAGCTTATCGCCATTCCCTCCCAAATTTGGCTGCTCTGTCTTCTGTCTCCTGAAAGTCAACACGGGGGTGACCCATTTGTACGTTATGCCGCCTATTGTTTGGTCATTAAGCCACCATGTGTAAACAGCACATTAAACAAAGAACACCAACATGAAGCTTGATTTGTTCAGTTTTAATGAACTGTTCAATTTGTTCACTTGTTTCTCCAAAAGCAAACATATCCCTGGGTCCATTGACGTATCAGGTTTATTTTATATGGTAGATACATTACTTGTTAAAGCAGCATTAGCAACTCACATTAAAAGGTGGTTAACACGTGACACTTTTTTTGAGTTATTCGGGCAGCCTGATGATTAACAGGACTTGCTGGCCAAAAATAGCAAGGCAACATAAGGTTACGTGGCTCATCTGAAAGTGAACCAACTTTCCAACTGAAAGGGCATTAGCCTGTGCTTTCATGTAAATACGTATCATCCATATCAATAAATAGGCTGCCTGCATGGACCTGTAAAACAGCTCAAGTCAGTTTGAGGCCAACACTGAGAATCCCCAACTGGATTTGTAACAATAAAAGGAATTATCAATTAGATGCCCAGAGCTTTCACTAAAATGCATCTTCCTCTCTAAGGGCCATTAGCCCTTATAGTATTAATGTCTCCTACTAAACATCTGTTAGTTCTCACTGCTTGGTATATTTCATTAGTAATTATTGTTTTCTGCTTGTGCACATTCATATGTAAAAGGTTGACCAAGAGTTATGACTGGTACAAAGGTTTGTGCAACACAGAGCAGAACTCGGCAACCTCTCTAGATTTCACAGCTCTGTGTCAGCACTCGCATGCAGAGATTTGACAGGGCTCCCAGATGGTCATTACCATCAATAGATTGTTTGTGGCTCCAATTAATCGTTGTCTAAATAGAAAATCCTGCTAGTACAGCAACTAAAGATTTAGGTTAGCAGGTAACAGCAGACACATATTGTGCACACTGGTAAACTGTGTCATAGAACAGTGGTTCCCTATCTTTTCACACCAACTACCCACCTAAATAATACTTGGTTGGTTCACCAAGGACTACTAATATGACCAAAATTAACAGTAGCATTATAGTAAGCCAAAGTAGTAGGCTATATTACTAGTTCATCTAGAAGATCAAATACAACAGTATTTTACTTAAAAAGCTAAATACAACTCAACTGTACTAAACAAATCTTAATTTACTATATTTAAATTAAAAAAACATGCAAGAATTTCTGATATTGGGTTTGAAATGGAAGACCACAATGCTTTATAGTGAGCACTTAAGTGCTAAGAATCGTTTTTAAGTGTTATAAAATTTATTATTTTGTTTTCCACATATTCTAGGCGCTAACCAGCTTGCATCATCTATATAAATGGAGTGAAGACACCAGCCCCCCCCCCCCCCTCTTTTCTCTATGTGTTATTTTTGTACACACAAGGTTTAATATAGTTATATTGTTTCTATTCGTGGATTAAAGTTTTGCTACTTTTTATATAAAATTATTGTAACTTGGTGACACCCTTAGTAACAAAGGCAGGCAGTCAGTGCTATATATAATGGCCTGTAAGAGTTTTTGGAACTACAGTTGATTGACTAAGAGACAGTCAACATAAGATGGCGTGGTGACTATTTATTTACGGGCTGATTATGTGTGGGCTGGTGCCTGCGCAATTTTGAAACATTGTATGGGCTCCTGTCTGCTGATTCGCGGCCTGAAATATGGGACGGCCGACAGGGAATTGTCCCAGTCCGTGCCTGGTAACATCACACATTTTAATTTTATATGAAACAGTTATTATTACATTGTTAGCATAATATTCAATATTCAGATGACCAAATAACTTAATTGTATACATACGGGGTTATGATTCCATCATTATTATTTTTTTATGTAATAATGTAATGTGGTTAATAATATAGTCTTGGCTGTAAGGACATTTGTCAAACGTTAGACCAAGACCAATTTCTGTTCAGATCATACTTTTGCCTCTGCAGGCAGATTGTTATAGTAGTCAAACTAGCATTTTGAAATCCAAATAATCCTCGAAAATCAAATTACAACAATCCAAAGTCAAATGCTTTTCAATAAATGGATAATGTTGAAATGTTTTCCCCGTAAGACCGCCATTTTGACTTGAATTCAAATTGTCCATTATATGGACAGTGCACAGTTTTACCATGTTTTCAGTCATACTTTCGCATACTACTAATAGGAACCCTTGCACCACTTTGCGAATCATTGACATAACAGTGGTGGGCAAACTTGGTCCTCGAGGGCCAAAGTCCTGCAGGTTTTGGATGTTTCCCTTCTCCAACACAGCAGGTATATGATCAGTTCATCAGCAAGCCCTGCATAAGCCTGATAAGGATCCTGTCTATTGGAATCAGCTTGTGTTGGAAGAGGGAAACCTCCAAAATCTGCAGGACTCCGGCCCTCGAGGACCGAGTGCGCCCACCTCTGACACAGAACGTAGTACAGTAGTGCTGCATAGTTTTCCAACAAATTGTTCCATAACACTTGTCACTTGTCAATTTGGTGGACTATTATAACTCAATGTCCTGGTGAGCTCAATTATATTTGGAATAATTTGTTACAGACCCATCAAATAACCTAGAGCAATGACTATTATGCATTAACAGTATTATATTTTTTATTGTCATGGACTAACACAACACACACTACTTTTTTTAATTTATCAAATCTAAATAAAAATTTAAAAAAATGTTTGAGCCACGTTTTCACAAGCAAGGGCAATTTGGTTTCCTATTCAATAGTCCTTGTGTTATTCCAATTTTTAAAGAGCTCAACGCTGTCAGATTAAGAATTGACATAAAATTACAAGACGGACGGGTTCCAGTCAATTTAATGCAGTAGTTTTGTTTACTTAAGCGATGTCCATACTTTGTCCACTAAGGGCTGCATACAAAAAAATGGAAAGATGTGGGGGCCATTTTGGCTTTGCTTGCCATTTGTTTATCAAACATCCAATAAGAGTGTGTAAAGATGATGTTATGCAATGATATGTTTACAAAAGAATTGCGCCATCAAAGCTTTCAATTAATTGCACAAGACATAAAACCAAAACAAGAGCAAACTGCACCAAGCTGACTGATATTTATTTGAAGTGTTTACTTGAAGATCATTAGTGTGATGTTTCATGAATCCATCCTTGGCAAGCAGCACAAAGTGGAGCGAACAATGCAAATAGTTTTACAATTAATGCTGTAAAATTCAAAAAGGAAAAATGACAACAAATGGTTGTCATGAGTTCTTTACGTTAACATCAGTCTTTAATCACCCTCACCAAAACTGTGCATAACAGTCACACACACCCTCTTGACTGTTTTCTTTGCACATCCAAAATAATAATACACACTTATCACACTAATCACATGACGTCACGACCACTATTCTACTATTTATGTACCTGTCTTTCAACAGCAGCGCCACCCAATGTAAGAGCACATTAACATACCAGTAGGTCATATTAAATGTAAATTACAGTGGTATCTTGACTTGGGAAAACAAATCTTGTTTTTTATTTATTAGCTGCGAGACAGCACTATATACGCATCCGGGTGGTTTGGGGGAAAATAAGACGCCATACATATGTCGATGCACGTTCAGCCATTTATTAAACGGGGCACAAAACCTAACCAAAAAATATAAAGTGTTAGCCTAATAGCACACATGACAGACAACCCGAGCAGCAGTCAGAGCTAAATAAAGCAAATTATTTCTTTACATTCTCTATTACAGTTTGTATTTTTCTATTCTATAATACAGTCGTTTTTATTATTTAAAAAGGGGCTGGAATTTATTACTGGCATTTTAACTCATTCAATAGTGGATTGGACAGATTGATTTTATATAGAAGCAAAATGAATTATGAGTTTGGTCATGGAATACATAAACTTGTAAGTAACTGCAACAATGTGTATGCCGCCAAAAATGGCCTGTATGCCTAACTTTGTACATTCCTGATATTAACGTGAAATGCTCACTAATCTTGGACCATATTACTTGGAAAATGCCTATTTTTTTCTGCTGAGAATGCAAGTTTGCTTGCTTCATGGTAGCTCTAAGTGACAAGTAAAGAGTCTTCTTGTGCTCATCATTTCCGATGAAGTGTTGCAAAAAGCCAGTGAAAGGTTTTGCTTTACATACACGGAGCTAATCTTGCAAAGCAAAAGGTTTAGCACATAACAGCTGACAACAGGAGAATACACAACCTGGGTCTACTGAGGTGTACTGGCGGCTTGTGTGACATGCTGACATGTATGATGCCAGTTGAAAATAAACAATGCAACAATGTTGAGAACACACAGCAGCATGTTAAAGTAAACCAATTCAAAATATTTAGTTCAATACAGTCAACAATATGGATACTCAAATTCATTTGTCAGTCAGATGAACTTCTTTTTGTTTTAAACATTACATTCAGTCAAATCCACATTAAATCAAACTCACTTTTTCTACAGCAATTACATGTCATCAAAGTAAACTCAATCTTATCGTTGCTAAATTTTAGAACAACTGATTACAACATCCTGGCAGCATGCTATGGGACTGGTCATCAACAGATGCATCATTCAACATCACATCTGAAGTCAGTCAGTAGAGGAAACAATTTGATTTTGAGACAAATAGCTATTGATTAAACACACAGACTTAATAAATCTCTATATTCTCAAACATGCAGAGCTTAGGTCTCATGTCTCCCAAAAGATATTTAGTAATAAAGGATTATAGTGCATAGAGCTTTGTGTGCACATGGGATTGTATTCTCCAAAGCTGTCCACGTTCTGTCAGATTCAGCACCCCAAGACACAGAGCTCGTGAACCTAATTTCACCTAATCAGCTTAGTCAATAGCAACCATTTGCTGTGACTTTGGTAGACATGCAAATAGGGCTTAACTATGTCTATCCTTAATTCCTCAATGTTCATGTTGAGCAGAGTTCCTCCTTTATCGCTTCAAAAACAACAGTTCCAATACAGGAGAATGACAACCAGACTCAGTATTAAACTGATTTGAGTGTGCTTGAGGTACCACTGTGCGCTTTCATTCCAAAGCAACAAAGCAAACAACCCCTGACAGATTTGTTAACCTTTTTCACTTTGGCTCCTGCCTACTCTCAAAAATATGGGAAAGTACAAAATGTTTGTACAGTAGTACCTTGACTTTGACTTGCCCCATCTTATGAGTTTGTCCAAGTTACGAGCTGTCGCTGGGTCAGTTTTTTGCTTTGCGATCCCCGAATTTGCTGTACCAGCGAGCAGCTGCTCAAGAAGTGAAAAAAGGGGGGTCATCAATGCACTTTCAGCCATTTATTGAATGGGTCAAACACACAAATACAAAATGAAAACACTCGCAAGCATCACACTGAACTAACAGCATGGTAAACAGCCTAATGCAGCTGGAGTCAGAGCTGCTGATGTCACTCAGTAGGTCACGCCCCCTTCGTCATTTTTTACATCTTATACTGTACTCCACAGTGTTGCCACACACGGTCAATAGTCTTGAATGGTGCACTTTGAAACAGTGTTAAGAACTCAAAAACAGTAATTAACACAAACATAGCTACTATGATAAAATAAAAATAAAAAGTTCAATTTAAAAACATCTTTTGAGAGATCCATGCCTTAAGTGGGGGCACAAAGATCTTATTGGGCTGGCATTGGCCCCTATGGCCCATCCATTGGTACAAGTGTGCTTAAACTTAATAGTACACACTTGAATACTACATTGTGTGTGTGACTTTCAGCCTAATTCAGCACTTCTAAATTCTTTTTTTGCTGTGAACACCCCCCGTCCCAGGAAGAATATTTTGCGCACACCAACTTACTGCCGCGACTATAAATAGTATCATGTCTATAAAATTTGCTATAACTACCCCTCCACAGAGAAGCTAATACAGCTTGCACTCTCTTGACAATGAGAGCGACACTGCCACCTACTGTAGTGGATGTGTAATTACACTTTATTCTAGTATGGCAACAACAAAAAAAGGTTCCCTGTTGTCACACGTGCCCCTCCCGGGAAGCCGACCCCCCTAGTTGAGAAGGACTGGCCTAATTGCACTTTATAAAACAAGTTACGTTTCATTTTCTACTATATTTTGAAAAAAAAAATTTTTTTTACAGATATTTTGTGTATTTACAACAGAGTTCCATTTTTCTTTACTGGTGGGCTGGAATGGATTAATGGCATATTTCAGTTTATTTCAATTAGGAAATTTGTTATGGCACATAAGTCAAGGTACCACTGTACATGACTAGTTGTATGTTCAGCTGCAATACATTGTGAACAAAAGTGAGAGCAATATTTGAGAATTTGAAACACTGAGGTACATTGCTGTGTTTCAATCCAGTGATACCACTAATGGCTTCTAAGCAGCTCCATGAAATCAAGCAGCTGTCATGTCGATGCATCAGCAGCGTGAGGAGGGAGCACCATCCCCATAAGGACGTGGGGGCTCTGTGCCTTCATGTTTGGCTAAACATCTGCTTCTCGGCACTCCGGCTTTGCAGCAATAAACGGCCAAACAAAAGAGGTGGGAGGTGAAATGATCACATTTTCCATTTCAAAGCATTTGCTTGTTTGGTTTTTCCTTTCCTGTCCCCTTTGGACATTGAGCTCAAGTTTAGCTCCACTGACTCAATGTGTGCAACAACATGGAATAGCGCAAGTAAGAGATAAGAGGCCATTCCTGTCTCTTTAGACATAAGATGTGAGCTCAAGTTTAGCTCCACTGTCACTAAATGGGTGCAACAATAACTATAATAAAAGATAAGCGGATGCTATGATGATTAATGGAGTCTTTCTTTTTAGAACCTAAAGTATAGCTCAGCATGGATTACAACAGACAAGAGATACTGTCTTCCCCCAATCACATGTACTTTTGTGTTAACAAGCTTACATTAATTAAAAGACATTTCATTTCAGATTAATTTGTGCTATTTGGACAGAATTGACACTGACAATTCTCCCTTTAATAAGATTCATAGTAATTAACATCCTTCCTTGTTTCCCTACCTCCCCCTCTCTTGGTCCCTTTTGCTTCATTCAAAGATAAACAAAGCAGTCCGTACTGGTTCAACTTGAAATCACATTATAAGAAAACATAAGTAATAGACACACGTTTGTGAAAAGACAAACTGTGACTTTAACTCTTTTAAATCCACCTGCCTATCGAAAATGACGAGCTATATCGCCTTTTATAACCACCGACGTCTTGTCCACTCACGGCTAACTCGCTGGCCGCTCATTACGTTTGCTACCATAAACGTCAAAGACAAACTAGTCAATAAACCCTCGTGTGGTCCCCCGTCACCAACACCCCCTTTTTCTGTTCTTTTTTTTTTGTCGAAAACTTTGTTGTAAAACTTAGCAACACAACGTGGATGCGTGTGAAGGTGAGTAGTGTTGTTTGTGTATGGGGGGACACATTAACATTAAAGATAGCCAAGATGGCGAATGGCTTGTTGTTTTTGGCAGGGGCGGCGAAAACGGACGGTATTGTGAATATACACACATAAAAGGGATACGTTTTGCTGCTTCTCGGTTTGAGGAAGCGATCTCGATGGCAGCTCTTGTCCCCCCCTCCACACACACACACACACACACACAGTGGTGTCTTGTCCAACCTCCAACAGAACCGGGGGAGTCCACTAACGTAATGGTGACAAATAAGCAAATATTCGTGGACTAAATCGAAAGCAACCGTGGGGAATAATAGTTATAGCTGTGGATAATTTGTTTGGTCGTCGTAAATTGGACGGCAGTGGTGCCCTTTAAAAACAGCATTACAACATCCACCAAAGCGATAAGCGTACGTTGACGAAAAGCCAAAACAGACCACGAAGCCACCGTAAAGTTGTTGTTTTTTTTCCATAAAAACACATTGGGATCAAATAGAAAACAAGTGAATTAAGTGAGGCGATGCGTGAGAAGAGAAGCAAGCAAGGCACACAAAAGACGATCTATCCTACTATCAGATAACCACGAAGAGAAGAGTGCAGAAGAACACTTAGATTATGTATTTAAGAGCAACAAAACTTCTCGGATTTTAACTCATATGCCGCTTTCAAGTAAGTGTACAGTAAATGACAAAAGGCGAAGCTACGAAGCAGCGATTCCAATTGAATGTGATGAGAGCGAAAACACGTCGACAGTCATTCATAGTGAAATGAAATAAAACACTTACCTTGTTTTACTTTGCACTTTACTTATTTCCAACGTGGATTAAAGGGCTCAGCTAACACTCCGGTTTGCTCGTGTGTTTTGCTTCTTTTTCCACCTCTCTGGGTCGCTTTTGGTTATGAAAGAAGTCGATGACGAATGATAAAGAAGGGGAATTGGGCAGTAATTGAGTCTCGCACTGTGTGTATGTGTGTGTGTGTGTTAGCAGATTGAAGGAGAGTCTCTTCTCAAGGTTTATTCAGGCTCCACTTCAAGGAACCGACCTGACGTCGTCGGCTCTCTACTGCCACACAAAGAGGGGGAAAAAGTTATTTGTGCAGCGGCCCCTTGGCAACCAACAAGAATGCAGTCGTTGACCATTATTACTTTGAAATGCGACATGACATTATAGACGTTCAATGTACGCAGCGGCCCCTTAAAAAAAGAGGATGCGACTGACTTTATGACTCGAATTCCTAATTTTTTTTTAAAAAAAAAAGATATTGAAAAAAAGGACACAATTGTCACATTGACACTTAATTGTTACATTACAAACCCAATACAATTAATTATTTACATACCCTCTGTCATTATCGATTAAATCCATTTTAATTCTGAAAGTGATACCGTTTCCAAGCATGCCGCGAAATATTAATATCTCATGCGATAGACTATGCAAACCTGCAACACATTTTTCCAAGTCCAAGTGCGGTGAACTTCGTCCAAAACTTTCTTTTCATGCATGCAGTCATTTTATGAACACTGAAGTATGCAATCCATGTTTCATAATAAAAATAAATAAATAAATAAGTGCATCTCCTTCACAGTTTGTCTACATGCAGCCATCTCCCCATGCTAAAAAGTCAGATTTTATAAAAAAATAAATAAATAAAAAAGGCACCATGTCATGATTACGTTTGTAATTCATGCATTTTGACTATTCAGTAGTCAAATTCTACTTTTCCCATTCAGCCATTCAATTCAGCCATTTAATGTTAAAAGACAGATTGATTGCGTTAATTTGAATGCCGACTCTTCAAAAGTTTTCAAGTATGCAGCGTAAAGGATATGACAAAAATATACATTTATAATGCATACAGTATTATTCATTAAAAGTGGTATACAGTATTGTAGTACCCTTGCATATTTGGGGTTCGGCATCCACCTATATTCACCTATTCACTGATTTTGTTTGTTTCTTATTTATGGTAAATGCAAAAGTTTAAATTGTTTTGTGTCAAAATAGTCTTTACTATAAGTTTTTAAGTATATGAAATCCTATACGCCCCTTCCTAAGTACTTTAGGATCATAGTTTGTGACATATTTATGCTCAAACTATTAATATAGGCAACTCTAATCACTTTTAGGGTCACATCAATTATTCGCAGATTTCCTCTATTTGTAGTCGGGGTCAGTCCCTGTCCCCTGTAATTAGCAGGGGCCCATTGTGCTAAGTGCATTTAACTGCCTCCTGCTTTCTCTCAAAAATATGGGAAAACACTAATAAGGATGTATTTGAGAGTTTTTGAGTTACAAACCGTCACTTCAACCCCCCACCCCCAGCTTTGTGTTGTGAGCACATTACGAGCAAGCTTCATATACGCAATCGCTTAAGTGAAGTGGAAGAAAAGTTACAGATGCACTTTCAGCACTTTATTGAAAGGGAGAAACAGTCAAACACAAATACATAATCAAAACACTCATAAGGATTGGACTATGAACTACCTGCAAAGCTATTTGTTTCTTCATCACGTTCACATATCCCCCCAAAAATGTTCTATCATAAAAAATGAGTCTGCATATCTTTGATTGTATTGAAAGTGTTTCATGCATGCATTTTTTTTTCAGGACAAAAAGTATAACATTTATATAATTAATTGCATCTTCCTCGCGATCTATCTACATGCATGCAGGTTAAATTTTTAAGAGCAGGTATTATACCTCAGCATCTAATACTAAAGCTGTCATTTTCATGTATACAGACAGCCTATGTGTCGTGATGGGGGTAAAAAATAAATGTTAATGTGCACACAGTCTCACTAACTGACCAATTGATGAGCTTTGAGGGGTGATACGTGATCAAACAAATACAAATCAATTGCACACGGGCTTAACATGAGAAGGCATTTGTCAGAACAAAAAACAGAAACGGGACAGATCTTCCTCTGGGTAGGATCAATACATTGCCTGGCAAAGACAGCCATCTGTGCCTAATTGTATTCTTTACCTCCTCTTCTGAACACACAATAAGCAACAGGCTGAGCACAGGCCCTCTGACCCAGACTAGGTTTCCAGACGGAGGAAGATTATTTCATTCAACTGGAAAACAACAAGGGGGTGGGGCGATGGGGGATTTCTTTTTTCTTTTTTTTTGCAGATGGAGTGGGCAACTGCTCCTAAATGCCCCACCCTGATGAGGACGGGTCAAACAACTGGTATCGCTTCATGTCACATCACTGCTGGGCTGCATCTATTTTTAACTGGTATTACATGCGATTAACAAACTGCTTTCTCTTCCTTTGTAGACGCCCCATAAATCAACTCTAATTATTGTTAGGAGCTCCACGATGTGTTGGTTTACAGGCACATTCATGTTAACGCTTCATAAACATTGAAAATGATCCTTAATGTTTGATGCTTTTTTTACTTTCTGCTAATGTCACCCTGTGCGGCCCCTTTTAAACTTTTTGGCTAATGCCTGGGAAATATTTTTATGTTTAAATGAATCGGAATCATCTTTATTGGCCCCGTATTTTGAAAACACAAGTTGCCTTCACTAGTAGGGGACAACTTTGGCATAAAAAAAGTGTGTGTGTGTGTTTGTGTATATATATATATGTGTGTATACTACCACATGCAGACTTCCAAGTTTAATTCATTCTATAACTAAGTCTTAACTCAATTTACTCATACAATTTTTATGTGGTTTTAAACCAACAGTGTGAAGGATTAAGTTCCATCTAGTGTTTAGAGTTAATAATTAGCTCATTTTCAAAATCCACTATTAATCCCAATAATATGCACACAAAAAACCTGTCCTATCACATCAAGATACATTTAAAAATATATATATAATCTTAGGTGAAGTTATCGTTAGTTATATTAATATAGGTCGTGCCGCACCTTACAGGAGGCTGACATGTTTTGCCAACATCTTTCTGCTACGGATAGCCGATGAATTTCGCAAATGTAGTTAACCTCTGGTGGTGCTTATGGCTAGTGTTGCACCAAATGGGATGACTGCCGCTTATTTCCCACAGCTGGGGCTTGCAGGTGGTCGTCGCTGAGTCCTGTGATTCAGGCTTCCGCAGCTTGTCTGTTCACTCTTGATAGCTTTTGCTAGCTTCTCCCGCTAGTCGCACTTGTTAGCCGCTCCAGCTAGTTCTTGCTAGCCGCTTCAGCGAGTTCTTGCTAGCTGCTCTTGCTCGTCGCTCCTGCTAGCTGCTCTTGCTCGTCGCTCCTGCTAGCTCCTGCTCGCTCGCTCACTGCAAATAATAATTTGTAGTAATTGGTAGTAGGATTGCAGAGTGTGGTCTCTCTGAGGTAAAAAAATTAAAATCATTGCATTCTATGGGGTATAAAGAAGGCTGGACTTCCAACTTCCGGGTTTCACACATCAGCTTTAATTTCCTTTTTTTTTTGTGACGTGTGGGCCGCGTCCCAGTGCTTGTGCTTCCGCTTGTCTCTTCACTCTCACTAGCTTTTGCTAGCTTCTCCCGCTACTCACGCTTGTTAGCCGCTCCAGCTAGTTCTTGCTAGCCGCTCTTGTTAGCCACTTCAGCGAGTTCTTGCTAGCTACTCTTGCTCACCGCTCCTGCTAGATCCTGCTCGCGCCCCAGCTCACTTCAAATAATAATTCGTAGTAACTGGTTGTAGGATTGCGGACCGTGGTCTCTCTGAAGTAACGATTCAAAAGCACTGCATTCTATGAGGTATATGCCATAGAGGAGGCGGGACTTCCGACTTCTGGGTTTCACACATCAGCTTTGTTTCCGGTTCCGGTTTGCGACGTGTGGGCCGCGTCCCAGTGCTTGCGCTTCCGCCTTTGTGCCCCTTGGTTGCGCGTTCCGTTGATGGGTGCGAGTGTGTCTGTCTTAGTTGTCCGAAGCATTTCAGAGAGCTAAGATGCGTGCTCCCGCGGGTGGGAGGGCGCAGGGGTGGGGGTGCGAGTGTTGGAACGCAGCCAGCAGTGACCGGAAACGGCGCTGATGTGTGAAACCCGGAAGTCGGAAGTCCGTGGCATCTACCCCATTACTTCACCAGTGGGTGGTGAACGGTACTTCATTTATATAGCTCTTTTCCACCTTACAAGACCCTCAGAGCGCTTTACATTTTGACTACTCATTCACCTACTGATGATGCAGTATCAGGAGCAATTTGGGGTTCAGTATCTCGCTCAAAGATACTTTGACATGGTCACAATGGCCTAGGATCAAACCCACAACCTCAAGGGTGCAAGACTCTACCACTGACCCACGTCGCTCCCCTGGCACTAAATCTTGCACAGTCCCTTTAATAAAGAACAATAGTAAGAGAATGTCAAACTTTTTATAAAACCATAATGGTAGTCTGTGTGCCTGATCTGAATGCCTTTAATGGGGTGTGGCCTAGTGAATGACATCGGGAATATAGCAGATTAGTTTCTGTCTGCATCTGGACGTTCGTTGTGGCCGACTGTTCGCTCATTTTGTATTTATGTGTTTGATTGGTTGTCCCATTCAATAAATGGCTCAAAGTGCATCTGTACATGTCATGCCCCTTCTTTTTTTTTGCTTCACTTGAGTGGAGACATATAAAAAACTCATAAGGTGTGGCGCTAGTAAGTCAAGGAACCACTGTACACATTTTGGATGCATACACAAATGTACAAATTACAGAGAGTCATTAGCAATTTAAAGTGTGAAGTAGCATAGTAATATTTGATAAAGCTGAATCGTGAAAATGGTGGAGTGACAGAGCTACAACTATGAATACTGTACAATCTTTTATTGTACAGTATTTATAGTTATCACCACTGAGAACTGACAAAAGTGTAGCCGCGCAATTACAAGTCAATTATTTAAGTGGTGTGCAAAATGTCACTGCCTATGTACAGTTCAGTTGTATTTCGCTCATACCGTACATTTGCACGTAATGTTTAAGAACTATCTGTTTTTTAAAATGTACAATTATGGTACAATTATGCATTTAATTTTATGTGCAATACATTTAAATTGATATTTTTTTCCTTTATCTAAGTGCTGTTTTAGTGTGCAAAATGTGATAATGTTACAGAATAAAACCTCTGTCCCATTAATGGTTTCATAGCGCTGACCAGAGGAAAGGGGCTGATGTCCAGGGTGGGGTGAGCCCAACAGAAACTTTTCTTGGTACTTGCAGCATGCAAATCCTTAAGAGTAGGTTGAGGGGTTACAGATCATCATACATATCCTTGCAAAGGTAGGAGGTCATTTCATTAGCCGCTCGTTAGAAGCATTTTTAGGTCTTTCCAGAATTAGAGGACAATTTAGGCACCAACGTTTTTGATAAACAGACATTTTATTTTATTATGTTGTGTTATTCAAGAAAAACAAATTGTAAACCATCATCTAATGTGATGCATCCAGCTTAGCTGTCAACACTTTTTGAGATTTCTTATTATTTGTCATGTAATATATATATATATATATATATATATATATATATACTTTTTCCCTTTTTTTGCCATGTGTGTGTGTGTGTAGTTGCACATCCACTACAGTAGGTGGCATTGTCACTCATTGTGTGCAAGGAGTATTAGCTCTTCTGAAAGAGGTGTACTTACAACAGTTTTATAGACAAATTGTACTATCTATATACGGTACAAATGATACTATGTATAGTCGTGGCAGAGAGTTGGTGGTGTGTGATTTATTTTTTTCTTGGTGGGGGGTGGCTAACAAAAAATATTTGAGAAGCACTGCTCCATAAAAAGTTGTAAATCAATGCTAGTGAATTTTGGCTCAAAAGTACACTAGTATTTTTTTGTGTAAACTTATATTAATGTATTTTTCTGATAATATGAGTAACAGTGTTGCATTGTTTTGTGTGACACACTGCCTTATGGCTGAAAACATTTGAAAAAAATATGAAAAAAATATTCTAAATATTTAATATTAAAAATATACTTCGGTCAACTCATGGTCAGAGCAATTACCTTGATGATGTCATTCCTGCTATGTCACTCACGTTTTTTCTCTCCTTGATGGTTAAAACTAGGGCTGTCAAAGTTAAAGCGTTAACTCATTAATTAATCACAAACAAATTATTGCATTAATCTTGTATTAACGCAGATTAATCACACTATTAATTTAGACCGCAGACTATCCTTTATTTTAACAGTGGATGTTTACTTTTAATGTAGCGCAGGTTGTGTTTGAGCAATAAACATAACTACATGCATTAAAGTAAAGCATTTAATACATGTTTGCGTTTGACACTCAGAATATTTGTTCTAGTCAAAATGTTGGTGTCATTTTTTTTCATTTTATTTTAAATTATGCAAGTAATTAACTGATTAGAAAAAGAGGAGGATGAGCGGGTGCAGTGGATCAAAAATGTGGAAGACATACTCATAACATTAACATTCAGACCTGCACTGTTTGGTCCGCTTTAAACGGACCAGAGTTTGTTTCCCACGCTGATCCGGACCTTTTGTGCAGGTCTGAATACACGCAAACGAATCCTGGTGCGGACCAAACAAGTGGACCGAGACCCACTTTTTGAAGTGGTCTTGGACCGCTTCCAAATGCACTCTGCGCGGTTTGCTTCGCAGTCCAAATACAAACCACGGCTGATCCGCTCCAACTGCAAGACTTATGAGCCTTTTTGGCCTTAAGAAGCCACCGTAGCCAACACATCACGGGGGGAAATATTGCCCGGCCGGTAGTGAATATTGTGCTAAATTCATTCATAATCATGTGTATTCTGTTTAGCCACGCTGCTCTCAGCATGTTGTGGTGGGCACGCGGAGCGCAACTTCTCCGCCGGTTACTGCGCGCAATCGATGGCGCGTTCCAAAGTTAGAACCTCTGTTGAATGAGCTACCGTTGACGCTCGCAAATATCTTGCATCTAATCACGCCACAAATATGCAGAGCAGTAATGCAGCATTTCCGTGTTTGGTTATGCGTTCAGGCCTCGTCATTTTTGTTCAATGAGAGCACAGATCGTCACGCGGGTCGACGTGATTACACAAGATAGTCCACTTGTAAAAAGCACATTGAGAATATGAACCGCACCAAACGGAAAAAAAAAGTCTGCTTTTGATCCGGACCAAACAAGCGGACTAAAAGACTTTTCTTGTCTGAATACACCAGGGGTGTCAAACATACGGCCCGCGTGCCGGATTAGGCCCCTAATTTAATCCTGCCCGCGAGACGATTTTGTAAGGTAAAAAAAAATTATACGGTCGGACCAATTAATCAGCCGGCCACAATCAAAACATATACATTCTTAATTGCACAAGCATTCCTCAGATGAGCAATGCAACTTGAACACAGAATCGTCCTGGATGTCATTATTTTACACACAAACTGAAGTCATGGTTTGTTTAAAAAAAACTTATTTTTTTTAAATCATAGACATAAACGTGTAAAGTATGACACTAATTTAATTACTGGGAGCACAAATACATATGACAAGGATTAACATCATCATCAACATTACCTGCATCCCACAAATCATTCTGGTAACAATATAAATGCAAAACGGGGAGATTTAACACGTCCGCAAGTGTTGCCGCGTTCTATTTGCATTTGAGTTATTTTTTGGAACAATATGATTACAGTTGAACTCCGTAGTTTAGGGCTGGCCCTCAAATAGTGAAAATATGCGTATAATTGACGGCAATTGTTTTTAAGTTATATACCATTTTTTACCGATCCAGCCCACTTAGTAATATATTTTCCTCCATGTGGCCCCTTAGCTAATATGATTTTGAAACCCATGGAATACACCCTAAGTGATTAATCACGATTAATCAAAATTCTAAGATGTGATTAATCTGATTAAAAAATGTAATCGTTTGACAGCTAAAACGCTTGTTATGGTTCGGAAGATAGATGGATGGATGGATGGATGGATGGATGGATGGATGGATGGATGGATAATATGTCGATTTTTCATCAAGATGGACTGACAAGACAAAAAAAAGCAATTTTAGTGGGACACTGGAGTATTTTGGTATTTTATTTATGAATCACCTTTATTACACCTACACTTACTATTTTCCCTCAGCAAAACTCATTTACATTACAAGTGCATGTATCTGCATTTTCTGCATGTATTATTTGAGCTGAATGTCCTCTGATTGTAGAATGACCCTTATACGCATGTTCTCCGTGTTCCGAGGTCATTGATTTCTCTCTTTTTCCATTACCTGTTGAGATGGGGGCTGGGGGTGAGGAGGTGGGGTGGTGGGGGGGCTGCTGTTCTTCAAACAAAATCCTCCCCATCTGCCTGTGTAGCCTCTGGCCCCCCTGCTGTATTTCTCCATCTACTCTCGTCGCAGTGCTGACAGGCCGTGAGGAATGACAGTGTTTGTCATACAGTAGCAGCGAGAAGCAAGGATTTTTTAATTGCACTGGAGAATCTTCATTACGGAGAGCGCGTGGGGGCGGGAAGAGGGGAGTGGGCAGCATGAGGAGTGTGTGTGTCTTTTTTTTTTATGGAGGGGGGCACTCTGTGAGCATCGTCATTAAGAGAAGGCACTAGCCGCAAAGAAGGGTGGGCCCTCTTAGCATGCACACTGAGAATGGCTGCCGTACCTCAGTCATTTGTAACATAATAAGTGCCAGCACAATGACTGCAATGCGAGAAAGAGCACCACAGGGAAGAGAAGGGGGGAAGGGAGACCGCATGTCTGTCGGAAAGAGTTTTTTTTTTGGTGTGTGTGTGTGTTGATTAGAAAGTATAATGAGCTCTAAAGAAACAAGAAAAAAATCTCTCCTGAGACTGATGGAAAACAAATTAATCTGGTGATTCGGATTTAATTATTATTTTTCTATTAGTCCACCCTGCAAAGACAGGGACAGCCGTCAGAAGCAAGGAGCTGTGCTTGCATTTATTGATTTTTGCACAGACACATTCAGGGGAATACAGATGAATCTGCCCTCCTCCCCGCACAATCCTCATTGTGGGATGATGCCATTAACACGGCAAGCTTCCAGCAACTCTGAGATGCTTAATTTGAACAACATAAAGTGATCTTAAAATAGTGCTCAAACAAGAAACGCACCCTTTTCTACAGCTGAATTACACCTTGCTTACCGTTTGGCACGACAGTACATCATAACAATTAAGCACTCAATAAATTAAACGAAGACAGTGTTCTGCTGTGTTAAGCAATGTTGTCGCGCTAACATCTTACAGCCGTACGGTAATTTAATTTGATCTTTTGCTTTGTATTCATATAAGAACCTCACAATTGAACTGCAATTAATCTCCCCACATCAGATTCTGTCTTTGCAGCATCCTTTCAATACATCACCAGCATTGAGCACAATATAACAGTACACAATATAATGCTTTGCAAAGTCAATGATTTGAACTGCAGACTTGATTAAAGCATGGGGGACCAATTTGCCACTGGTGTATGTAATATTGCTGCGCCTCAAGTAACACTCACACTCGCTCTCAATGACATGAAATTCTGCGATTATGCTACATGAACACTCTTATTGATTAGAGTGCAACCATCCGTCATTGAGGAAGGTTTGCAATTGATGTAATGGCTTTGAGTGTGCAGAGCCAATTGAGGATCTTCCTTCAGCTTTTCTGAAAATGGCGTATTGAAATCAATGTGACAGTGAAAAAGTGCCCTTCATTCTTTACCTTTAACCCCTGGGACATGGAGAGGGAGTGCACTGAAATATGCGGCAGAGTTTTGTGGAGCAGCTGTTCTAAAGTTAGCCCTCAGTGACAGAATGCAACCACAAACATTTTTCTTTTCACTGAATGCCTTCCAATTAAATCAGACGGAAACAAAAGTAGATATTCCAGGTATCTTCAGGTAGACTTTTTACTTTTACGCCCTACATTGAGAACAAACATCAGAAATTTATATTTCTTAATTATTCAAAATCGGCTCATTACTTGGGCTGGATTTTAAAAAATGTAATAATGGATATCAAATCAATTTTCCTTTTTGAGCCTGATATCGATTTATAAAACCATTAATTGATTATTTTAATACCTCTTTTTCCCATACATTCATAAGAAAATTTAATTTTTAGCATCTTACTGTTAATAGTCAATGGTTATTACTATTTATTTTATATTTACAATTATTGAATTTGAATTATGAAAAATTGTCACTTCATCCTTGCTGATGTCAATGTTTGTGTAGCACCTAGTGATTATAACACGTCTTACTTTCTTTAATTAACTAAATAATTTAACCTGTTGCTGCCTTTACAAATGTTATTTGGAATTTAATGTTTGTGGAATTTTTGTCATCTCCTCAATATTTAGGAATAATTGATGTTCCATAATTAATCAATATCGGATTGAATTGAAGTGAATTCAGTAGGGAAAAATTTAAATCGAATTGAACTGAACTCTTGTGAATCGAAATCGAATTGACTGAGGAAATTAGAATCAATACCCAGCCCTACTCATTACTTTATTCAACCTTCATGGCTGACAAAATGACTTAAAAAAAATATGTAAAGTCAACCACATTAAGGATCTTGATAACTCTTTGATTGAGATTTTGGGGACTTATAAAGGGAAACTTTATGTATAAATATATGCATATGTTGTATCTTCTGTTAGCTGCAGTTTCCATAAATCTATGATTTATTATTAAAAAAGAAGAAGTATATTTTAAAAAATATTTTTAGGTCTTCACTCATGAAGTGTGAATTTCTGAGAATGGGACCCTTTTCTTTACTTATTACTTAAAATCATATAGGTTGTAAATATCTGCAACAAGAAGCATGTTAGTCATCATCTACACGTACTTACAGAGTTGAGAGACAATCGCACGTCCTCATCAAAAGTTGATGTACAACGCTTTTACAAGATTGTAAGTACTTTGCCTAGGTAAAAAGTAATGGAAGACATCTCAATTTTTTTTTTCCTGCCAGGTTGACTAATAAACTCGACACAGTCCAAAGGAGAGCACTTTCGACAGTGTTTATCGTGGCGAATGTAACTGCGCAGAGCCCTTCTGCATGATGTAATACACAGAAGGGAGAAATCATCATAATAGCAGTAGTGGAGTGACTCATTTGTTGATGAGGTGTATTCACAGTGTCATTCGGTGGTGAGATGCGTGCACATGGTGTCGGTGTGTGTGACGGGAGCGGGAGGGCGAAAGACAGAGCGAGAATGCATTAGTGTGCTGCTTTTCTGGGAACGAGGAGTCACTTATGCCAGGAAAAGTGCAGAAGCAAGTCTGAGGCCCTTCAGTGATGCATCGCTCCACAAAAGCATGAGCTCACAAACAAATGTCTCCCCGGCGAGGCCGAATAACCCCAATCCAACAAAAAGACATTCATACTCATGTCATTTTATGCACACGCCAAACAGATTTTCCATTTTCGGCATCTTGCAGCTAAGTGCTGTGCTTTCGCTGAGGCAATCAAATCTCTATTTCCTTCACATGAACATCACCCCAGAAAAAAAAGCACCCAGCAGCTGAATACACTTAGCTGTGCACTTTCTTTTTTACAATTGGATCAACGGAAAATGAAGTAACGTGGAGTATCCTCTGGCATGAAAGAAAAGATTCTCACACAAAATGATTTTTAGTTCAATGCCTCATGTTGTTTTGCATTTGTGACACCTGCAGCCGAGGGGATTTTACTTGTCACAGCTGACACGAAACTAAATGTGAGTAGTGGTTCTTGATTTTTTTACTCCAATTACCACCAAGAACATACTTGGCACCAGTCCTGTACAAATACAGTAATGCCATCAAGACAAAAAAAAAAAAAAAGTACAATTAACTCATTCACTGTCATTGACGGCTATAGACGTCAAAAATTCATTTGAACTATTTCTATTAGTTTCACATTTTTGAGTGTGACAACCTAGAATTTTTTTATTGTACATTTAGAACAGATATAAAATTTGTGATTAATCGTGAGTTAACTATTGAAGTCATGCGATTAATTACAATTAAAAAATGTTATTGTCTGATGCCCCTAATTTTTAATAATCTTTCATTTTCTTTTCTTTTCTGAGGGGCACCAGGCATAATTATTATTTTTTTAATTATAATTAATCACATTACTTCACTAGTTAACTCAAGATTAATTTGTTTCAAAAAACATTTTAGGTTTTCATAGTCTCGTTAACAAAAGTGGAAAAAAAATTGAAACTAATAGAAATAGTTCAAATTATATTTTGACGTCTATAGCCGGCAATGGCAGTGGATGAGTTAATATCCTTGTGCGCCTTTTCAAACTTAAATAGGAAAATATGGTACCCAGTGCGCTTTTTAGGTCCAAAGTTTTAGTATGTTCTCTGTCATTACTAATGAGGCAAAATTGTACACTTATTGACTGTGTCTTACTTGTACTACTTGTGGCACTCTATAAATTCTACGTTAATATTGAGTGCTTCACTAGTAGTACTAGTAGCACACATCTCAACTGGATTTGCCCCCAATTCAAACAGTACTATTAAGACAGTTGTTACTAGTGTGCTGAAGTGTCTTATTGGCCGTGAAAGATATACTAGTACATTGTACTTAGAGGGAAGTCAAACTTTTCATTCAACATTCTTGTTAATACTACATTTGTGTAATATGAGTTAAATAGCAAAATACATCCATTTTTATCCATGTCAGGGAGCGGCCATTTTGCGACTTGCTGTTGACTAAAGATGACATCATAGTTGCTCAAGGCTCAGGCAACGACCAATCACAGTTCACCTGTTTTTTTAAGCTGAGCTGTGATTGGTTGTTACCTGTGACCTGAGCAACTGTAATGTCATTTTCACTCGACCTGCAAGTGGCAAAATGGCCACTTTCTTATATTGATAAAAATTGATGGATTTTGCTGCTTAATTCATATTCCACTAGCACAATATTAACCAGAGTAGGGTTGATCTCAAATGACGTCACGATTTCCTCATTAATATGCATGAGTCGGACAAAGCGAGTAGCGACACACGCAAACACATCATTTTGGAAGAGAACGACATCCCAGGCGTGAAATCTCAACATGGTTCAATCGACAAACACACTTTGGAACAGTTTAAACGGTGGTTGACATGCGGAGACCTCAAAGTAGGCGGGAGGGGTGACTTCCCCTTTAAGTTGGATATCATTGACTTCTTCTAGGTTACGGTTATTGGTTAGTTTGCTTAGAACACATGGCACATGATGCTTGAATAATACTTTCACAATATTGTGATTCCGCATTTTGACTTTCTATTAAGTCACCCAGCAGTGACTTGTAATGCAAAGCAAAACCTTTCATGGGCTTCCACACAAAGAAAATCCACAGGAGACTCTCACCTCCTATTGACAGCAATTGTTGTTGGCAAAGTCGGTCGTCAGAAATGTTCTCTGCTTCCTTTCAAACAGTTTGATTTGGTGGCGCGTTCTCTTTAAATTTTGGTTCAAAGCACAGAAAAGGCTCTTTTGGTACATTTAACACCAAACGAATCTCAACTCAGTCACGTCTCGTGTAACAGGATTGACACTCAAGTTTTTTATGACACAACGAACATGTGCATAAGTCAAGTTACCACTGTATTACTAAAGTATTATAAAACAGGCACGGCGAAAAATAAAAATAATTCAAAATACTTTATGTACAGTGGTGCCTCACGACCTTGACCATGCTCTTATTTCAAAACACTTGTATCTCAAATCATCTTTCCCTATTGAAATGAATGGTGATACAATTAATCCATTCCTGCCCTCCCAAAACACCTACATCATTTTTTAAAACATCTATTTTCATTTTTTTTTAAATTGCAATTAACGGTATTGTACAAAACACAGTCAAGACGACCCCCTCATACTCATGATTCGGCACCCATGGATTCACCTATTTCCGTATTTATGTCGTATATATATATATATATATTTTTTAGCAATTCCATTTTGGGGGTAGAAAACACTGATTGAGGTTTACCCCCACGCAGTCAAGAATTTTTTACACTGATTTTGTTTTGTGGGCCGTCCCGGTCCTTATGCGGGGGTCCATTGCACACTCCACATTTGCTCTCCACGTACACGCAAGGAAAATGTGAGCACAAAACAGAACTGTACCTAATGTATTGTTTTACCTGTTCTTCAGGTTTACTGGCAGTTGGCAAATCTGCCTCATGGCACTTTTGCCACCAAGTGATGATATCTGTCCACCGCAAAGAAACCAATGTGAGTTGATTTTGTCCGGATGTTGGAACATTTAATGATGCCATCTTGCAGTGGGGGGTCTGAAGCACACATAAATCCAAACTTTTTTCTTTTTTTAAACTGAGTTAGAAGCTTGGTCGTGGAACTGATAAAACTTGTAAGTCAAGGTACCACTTAGAATCGACATGATGAATGAAATCAAACTGTTTCTAAATGTTTTTTGTAGATTAGAATCCCTGAAATCTGTAAAATGAGACATGTTGAAAATGTGCTGTGAAGGTTTATCAGTTCCTTATCTTATTTAAGATGATTCTACAGTATGTGGAGTGCATGTGTGTGGAAAAACATTCCATAGCTGTAACATATTGTTTTTGAGCAGCTTTTAATGAGGTAATGCATGCATAGTTCACCATTCTGATTCATGGACACAGTCTCTTACTGTATTCAACATTTTTTTTTTTAACTATTACTGATTTTTCCACATTTGAACATGCGTCTAATTGAGCACAAAGTGCCGACGTATTTATTTGGATAGCAGGATAACATAAAAGACTGATTCGTTCATACATTTATGATGTGAATGATGCGTTAGTCATTTCTTGGTCTTTGTTTCCCAAATGAAAAAAATACAGGCAGACAATCATAATGTGATGATAATAAACTACAGCACCCAAATTCTACGTCTGATCCAATTATAGAGCAAGTCTTTTGAATGCACAAAAAAAACATCCATGCATATCACGAGCTATTTTCAGACTGTGTGTCAGGAGCATTAAAAAAAATGTAAAAAATTTAAAAACTCAGCAAACTCTCATGTTTGTATATATAAACCATAATGGCTATTATTAAATGTAAGAAGAAAAAGGAGCTATTATGTCCACAAACATGTTGTTTTCCTTTCAGTCTTCAAATAAACAATAAGTAAATGGATTTTCAGTGGTGCGTCAAAGGTTTTGAGTAAAAGTTGTAAGTTATTGTTTTTTAGATTGGCTGAAACATCTTAATCATAACTGAATACTATAATATATACATATATATTTTTACATTTGATTCCATTCTAAATAATGCTTTTGAAAGCCTAGTTCAAAATGGTTGTGAAATAGTAATAAGTTGTTGAATTGCCTTTATGTGAGCATCCTTCTATCTAGTTGTCATTATTTGCATTGACAGCATTAAAAAAAAAGCTTTTTTTTCTTCCTACAGTTTTGATGAATTGTCACGATGTTTGTGGGAAGCTTTTGGATCATGCCTGTGCAAGGCAACATATTCTCCCTCGAGCTAACAGCTTGCTTTGTCTTCATCATGAGCTGACATTTGGCCCTAAGCTTGATTGAAGTGTTTTTTTTTAAGAGACCCATCTCTCAGCTTCAGCTTCACTGACGCCATGTTTAGAAATTGTGTGCTAAAAGACACTTTGACAATTTGTGTGAGATTTTATTAAGTCATGAGTATGAATAGTATAGAATACCTAGAATACTCAAGTAGCGGCATGTCATTTAGATGTCACAGGAAAATTTTATAATTAGCTCTGTACATGATGCTGTTTGTCATTTCATAATTTGTAACATAACATTTGCCATTGATTGGTTCTATTTACCAATTTAAACCACTGTAACAGTCTGCACAGGTTCAACATTAAGTGCACTTAAATATATTAAGAAACTGTCCTGAAATAATAAATCAATTTTAAATGTAAAGTGAAATAAAAACTTAATCAAAATAAATATTTGAAAGTGAACTGTTCTAAATGATTAAATGCAAATATACTGAAAAGTTCAACACAACTGAACTGTACAAACCCGCTGTACTGAATAAAAACACACACAAACACACAGCACATATTCGAGAATCACTGGACTATCTACTTGAGTATCTACTTGAGTATGATCCCTAATTCAGTTGGTAGCTGTATTATTCACATTTTCATGAAACAGTTTTTTTAACCAACCAAATCAGTGGATTTAATTGATGCAGATAAACATCTCGTCTACATGTATGCAGACAAAATATTCACCAGTTTGCATGCTTAAGATGGATCACAGTGATGATTACGCTCAACCAAAATCAGTACATCATAAAGCTTCTGACTTAACAACATCATGCTCTATAATAGCTTAAATACTACAAATTCAAGGACCTTTACAAATATCTCCAATCAATTGCACAAAATGTTGAGGTTGCTCAAAATATTTGCCAGCGATCACTTGTAGATGTTGGGAGTCTGTGGGGGTGGTCCTTAAAAAATAAACACACGGGCCTTGTGTTAATTAATAGTGGCAGGCCTGTGTTGCTCTTGGCGGTGTGTGAGCAGACATTGTGGCCTTCCCTGGGTGCCGCCTGGTCAAAAATAGGGCACCACAGCGCACAGAAATGATCACAATGGTGACATCATCCTTGCCTTCAATGTGCAGAGGCTCCCCTCAGTGCTCCTCTAAACAAAGAGCAGTGGGCACGGAGGGAGGGAGGCAGATGTCACTTTGTGTCTGGGGAACATTAAGACCAACAAATGTTCGCTGAGTGTTTTGGGGGAAGCCTTTTAGTGGTTGTGTTGGGTTAGTCACTGCTTGGAAAAAGTCCCTAATTGAGAATAAACGGCTCCAACATTTTACTTTGTCATTACTCTCTACAACACGTGGATTTAAATGAAACAGTCAGATCAACAGGATATGTATTTGCTGGAGTCAACAATGTCCCTAAATAGCTTACAAGCATGTTAGTTGTCGGCCCCAGACATGAGAGCGAAAGTGTTGCCACATGTGGCCTTGCCTCTTTACCATTTTCATTTACCTGATCTGTTTCCAATTGCAAAGGATACCTACACAGACCAAAAACAACAGCTAGTAAGAAAAAAACATGCCTTCAAAACATTTCCTCTCCATGAACAGATGGTTGAGAGCATCATCATCATTGGAAACGAATATTATCTTTAGGAGTGAGTTTCTCAAAGCATAATATAATAAAAACCTGTGCATAATTGATACCCTCCAGTTAACGATTGGCTATAGATTACACATGATGGTGGCAAAGCACTACTTTTGTCTAAATGAAGCTCCTCACCTTACATCAGCATAGTTCATTGACACTGAGATGGCAGCAATGCACCACTTTTGTAAATTAAGGTCCTCAACTCCCTTCAACATAGTTCATTGGCACCAAGATGCCCTGCCTTTATTGAAATAAAGCTCCTCAACTCACTTCAACATTCTTCCTTCGCACCAAAATGGCGGCAATGCACTATTTTTACCTAAACAAAGTTCCTGCCACAAGATGGCTGCAAAGTTACACTTTTAATGCTTTGGCCTGAGCACAGAAGCACAAATAGCGATTTAAAAAAATCAAGCAGTGAAAAGAGAACTTGCGAATGACCAAACCAAAAATACCGGTATGTGAGGGTTCAATGTAAAATGTCTTTCTTCCTAGTCAAATTACTTTTTAAAATCTATTCCACTCTGTTTTGAGTTATTCTCTTACTTGAATCTTCCTTTTTATTTGCACTTGAAATAACTCTGAACTTTTTGACCTCATGTTGCTTTGAGTGATTTCTCCTCACAAAGCATGGCAGGGACTCTTGAAGACCCCAAACTTAGTATGATCATTCTCCTCTGAACCGGCCTTTGTGGTGTCCGTGTGTCTCCACAAACATAGTGAGAGAGGAAAGCTGAGCAAGCGAGCGAGGGAGGGAGAGGAAACAGATTCTTAAGACCTGGACGAGCCGTGGGAAAATAGGGGTCTTGTAGAGGAAAAGCAGAAATGTCTCAGGACATTCCTTTGTGATTACACACTGCTGGACAAATCCAGACATTCTTCAAGTTATTTAAAATCCACACCGTGGGCATGTATTTTTCTTTTCTATTTTCTTAATTGCACAAGTAGTCCACAAGAGCGTGCTTTGTGTATGTTTACTCACCCCACCTTGCTATTGTACAATGCACACTAAAACAAGCAGACATTCCAACAGCTTATTTCTTCTTGCGATTACTTTCTTTAAACATGATTTAGATGTATGATTTAAATAAAGACCTGACTTTCATCTTTTTTTCCTGTCAGGGGTCACCGCAGCGAGTCACTTGCATTATTTGTTTGGCACAGTTTTTACGCCGAATTCCCTTCCCAACATCACCCACTCTTAAAAATGTTCCTTATGGCATCTTGGTGCTAAGGAACTATGCTAAAATGATTTGAGGAACTACAATGCTATCTTGTGGCATCCCTAATCAATTATGACGTCCATTACTTGTGTATTTTCACAAATTCCTTGTGTTTTCACATAGTTGACAAAAAAGATCACCCAGATTCTGACTTTGACCTAGTGTGGTTAAGCAGTACAAAAAGCTGGATGTCTAAAATGCACAACCTATTCACAATGATTCAGCAGCTACATACAGTAGATCTGGACATGTTGCCATGAAGCATTACTTTGTGTGCACTGGTGATAAATGATCACAGGTATCCGAGGCACATAAAAAAAGGAGTGGAGCAAGAGAAGGATATTGTGCACACATCTCAGGTTACATGTCCATGAGTGGCGGCAGGCTGGCCTGGAAGACTTTGAGCTGCCTTCAGTGGAAAAACAAGCATGTTCTTCCCTCGCCACAGCTAACATGAATGAGAAACAGCTCTGAGGAATGCTCCATTATCATCCTATCAGCGGCACTGGGGGAGGAGAGCTTGTTGTCTCTGTTCACACAGCAGTGTGCACAATCATGTGTCTGAAGGAAGGAAAGGGGGTGGGGGGGGGGTGAATGGTACTGGCCTGTAGCCCTGCAATTGGGTTGAGCAGTCTCCTCCCCTGCTCTGCAGACCTTGTACTTCCTCGTTTGTCTAGGTCACGCGTCCTTTTTTTTTGTCAGCAATTAATTTGCGGCAGCGCCCTCCTATATTTATCCCTTTCTTTCGACTCTCCTTCACCTTTTGCTCTGTTAGCCTTGAGTAGATTTACATTTGGGTGATCACTGTTATGCTGCATGCACAGGACTGATAATGGATCGCCGGTGCTTTCAGGTGCAACATTTTACCATGTATGATGAGTATGCTGTTGACCTTCACATTGTTATGCATGTAGCTGTGCAAAAAAGGATTATGGCTGACCTTTCTGGAACCCTTTGCATTTAACACCACTACAATGTGTTAACAGCTTTAGATTTTGAATTAGTTGTACTCTGAAATAAGTGTTTTTTCTTATATCATATCTGTGATCAGAAGGCAAATTTAACATTAAAAGGCAATTTCTTATGAAAATGCATTAAAATGTTGGAAAGCTAAACTGAAATGCTGTGAGAAAAATTTAATTTTTAGTCTCAATACTACACGTACTTACACAAATCAATTATTCCCACAGAACTTGAAAAAGGAATGGCTTGAATCTGTCAAGAAATGTGGAAGCAGGAGAGAAATATGTCAAATCGCTGTCCATTTAAGATTTTATTGTGGAATTTCAGGAAGACTGTTAATAATACCCAATATAAAAGGCCTGACTGAGCTGATCAGTTTGACATTGGGATGGTTTAAACCAGACAAGAAATGTGGTAAGAAAGAGGATGTCAATATGTAAAATATCTCTAAATTTGGGGATTCTATTTAATAATTTGGGCAATATGATAAATACTTCCAAGATATCCTGAATGAGCTGGACACTTTTAAGTTGGAATGGTTTGAATCGGGTGAGAAATGTAGTAGGTGGAGGTCAAAATGTCAAATATCTCTTCATTTGTTTAGTTTTTTTGATAATGTGGGAGTTTGAATGTTTTTTTTAATCGGTTGAGTAATAAAGGTCTGCATTAATTTGGGTTGTTGCCAGGGTAAATGTAGAATAATGAAAAGTGTAGGGGATTTTGGAAATGCAGAACGAGTTTTCAAGATGTGAAAGATGGAAATATGAGTTACATTTGAAACATCTCCATCCATCCATCCATCCATTTACTACCGTTTATCGCGTGTCGCGGGGGCAGCAGCTTTAGAAGGGAAGTCCAGACGTCCCTGTCCCCAACCACTTCAACCAGCTCCTCGGACGGGATCCCAAGGCGTTCCCAGGCCATCCGAGAGACATAGCCTCTCCAGCATGAACATCTCCATTCATTAAAAAAAAAAAATCCCCGTGAAAAATGTGGAAAAATTAACGATTGCTGAAAGTGCATTCACCTATATGTCAATCTTCACCCAAATGTTTTAATTTAAAGTAGATTAATAAATGAATGTGAAGACCTGATCCAAGGTTTCCTGCTAAATTAGAGAGGAGTTAGAGTATGCAAATCAAATGAATGCTGCTAATCCAGGATTTACAGCGATGGCAGGATCTACAGTACTTTTCAAAACAATTATTCTAATTGATCTAATTAAACTTGTTGAAACCGGATTTAATTGTCCCCCTGACTTGGCAAACAACTTCTGGAATGCAAATTAAAGACGGAGTAGTTATTGGAAAACTGAGACTCTGTGGTAGGTAAAAGTGTGAACTACAACGCTCTCTAGTGGTTTTCAAATATTCCCGAGTTTACAATGACGTAATCTCTTAATAGATCGCCGTACAAATCGGAATATCATGCTTCTCCAATCTCAGAAGTATGTTCCTCCAACATTGCAAATTTAGTTTCATCTGCATGAATTGAATGCCTATTGATTTTTTCCCCAACTTTGATGCAAACATCTATTAAAAATAAAAATGAAAAATAAATAAATAAATATTGACCTTGTTCTGTTTTGACAGCAAATCTAAAAATAAAATAAAAAATCAGCAATGGTAACTTTGTTGGATAAATTATTATTAAAAGTGTCCCTCATATGGGGTGTTTTATGCAGCTTTAAGTCTTACTACACATTATACATTGGAAAGGCAAAAAATATATATTATGGTATATGTAAAGCTACAAATTCAACACAGTAGTGCACGTGAGAAAAATGTATCAGTGAATGTCAGTACAAAGGCTAAATGAATAGCCTCGAGCAGCATTGTACACTGCACATCTTTTAATTTTAATGGTCTCGTTAAGTAATTACAGTACATTCTGTGGCACGTCAAAGTGGGGATTTGATGTGAAAGTATTTATGTCCCATGTCAAAGCAGTGCTGTTCAACAGCAATAAAACCTTTACCTGTGACTATTAGAATCAACACCATAAAACGCTGTCGACTAAAAGGGAGATTAAACAATGAATCTTTTTATCAGCGGTCATGAAATCGGGGGCAGTATGCTGTTGTAGTGGTTAGCACAAGTGCTGTATAGGCCAAAAATCTCACTTTTTTGTGAGTGTGAGAGGTTTCCGCGGCCAATGTGAGGCTTGTTTTGGTGCATGCAAGAGTTTTTGGGTATGTATGAGAGAATTTATGGTGTCTATGAAAGTTTTTTTGGGGGGGTGTTTATGTGAGATTTATTTTGGTGTGTAAGTTTTTTGGTGTGTCGGGGGGTGATGTGAATGTGAGTGTCGGTGTGAGAGTTTTTTGTGTGTGTGCTTTTGTGCGTGTGGAAGAAACTACAGGTGCTAAAAAAAAATCCAGTGTTTCCAAAATTTGTTTATTTCAAGTGACCAACTAAAAAAGGCCTTCAAACACAGAAATTGTTGCCTTCTGAAAAGTGCATTCAAGTCATCTGCCCTCACTACTTTGTTGGGCTTCCTTTTACTTTAGTTACAGCATCAAGTTATCATGACATGTAGACGATAAGCCTTTGGCACAGTTCAGGTGTTATTGTAGCTCAGGATGCTTTGACATCGGCCTTTAGATTGCCTGCATTTCAGGGCTTTTGTTCCCTTGTCTTCCTCTTGACAATACAACATCAATTTTCAATGGGGTTCAAGTCAGGCGAGTTTGAATAATATAAAATAATATAAAATATATTTTCTCCAAAAAAGCTCATCATCAGCAGGAAGTATGATGTGGACTTGATAAAAGAAAGGAGCCACAGCAGCAAATGACATGGCTCCCCAAACTTCACACTTAACTTGAAGCAGTTTGATTTTTGTGCTTATCCAGACTCTGGGGGACCTTGATTTCCAAAGGAAATGCGATATTTACTTTCATCTGAAAAGAGGACTTGGCACCACTGGGCAACAGACTAGCGGCCTACTTTTTCTCCTTCACCCAGCACAGACACTTCTGATATTGTTTTGGGTTCAGACAATCTGTAGCGCATGTCATGCAGACGTCTGTATGAGGTGGTTCTTGATGCACTGACACCAGCCTCTCTCCCTCACTCAAACCATTCCAGCTTAAACAAATTTAGCTCATTCCCCATTATTGTACAACATTCTGTGTTATCTAATATCATTTGACATCATTCAATATCATTCCAAGTCATTCCACAATTTTTCATTTAGCCTTTCAGCCTTCAACACACGCAATTTCTCCAGAAATTGCATTCTCTAGTTCACAATATTAATATTTTTATTTATTGTAAATATTTGTATAGAATGCTTTGTCTTCAACAAAAGTAATGTGGTGACCACTGTCAGTGGTGGTACAGCACCCAAGCGCACGCTAGTGACCAGCCACCACTGTTTATGCATTTTAGACCACAAAAAAGTTCTGAGCAAATATTTGCCATTTTGTGTTTTTATTGATCTACAGACATGTTTTATTCTAAATGATTATCATGGTTATTCGGTAATGCCTTAGAGTAGACTGGTAGACTAGAATAGGCTGATAGGTACCTACAGTAAAAGTTACAAGGCCACCTTCTCTTTTATTTTGTTGTGTGCAATGGTCACCACTAGGTGTCAGAAACAGTTCATACACAATAATTGCACTTTGTGCTTGTTTTTAATTGGGTTGTAAAGTTAGTTTTCTGAAGATACCTTTTCCATTCAGTGTTTTCAACAGGCAAATGAAATAAGGCAATCAATCACAAACAACAAAGACATCTCACCACATGCAATAATAAACAACCCCCCCCCCAAAAAAAAAAAAACAACAACCGTATTTTACTTGTGACACATGACATGACCCAAACATATTTGTAATTATGAGACCAATACTTTCAATTTTTATTAGAATGATTGCAATGAGTTTATAATTTGGTGTATGAGACTTTCCTGTTGAAGTTGAAAACATTATAACGAAAGTAAACAACAAATCACTGCAAGTCCAAACTTATGTCTTTGTTTTGATGCTTTTTTCCGGGGCCGGGCGCTAGAGCTTTCTTGCAAGCCACAGTAGACACACAAGACGGGGCCACAGACGGCTGATTAGGTACAGTATTCGTTACATTACTACTAACCACAGTTAATAAACGCGCCATTTTTTGTCCTCAGACACACACACACACACGCACACACACACGCACACACGCACGCACACACACACACACACACACACACACACACACACACACACACGCACACACACTATTTGCCACATTCAATATGGCGGTGACATAGACGTAGAATTCCGCGCCAATGTATATTTTGACGTCACTAGACGTGCGTGCTATTTATGCCGTGCCATGTGACTTCCTAGCTCTGTCCTCTCATAGACATAAAGCGGGGCAAATTCTCACACCTTGTGCTCAGCTGTCACTCCGAGCTGGTTTACTAGGAAAGGTGAGACTGTTGCCTTCGATTCTGTTTATTGTCGTGTTTATATTTGTCAATCGTGATAAGTTATAAATGAGAAGCGACCGCTGTTTCGCGAGGGTTTATTTACCATATAGATATATTTCAAAACAACAACTCTTATGGCTTTCTCGAGTTAGCGTTATGGGTAGCACTGCTAAGCTAACCTGTTAGCAGTTGTCGTGTCCAGGTTTGCCATTTCAAAGCAAACGTGTTTAGAAAAGTCTGCATTCTTCTAAATATCATCATTACGCTCAGGGAGTTTTACAATTGTCATTTACGAGCAATCTTAATTGTTAAAGTTTGTAATGAGGCCTGTTGGTACGATCTAAATTTAATGTGAACATGCTTATGGAAGTCACTGAGAAGTATATTTGATATCCTTGATGTCAATCTTTTAGCTTCATGTACTAGTACGCCTCATTAGAAGACGATCCAATACAGCAGAACGGCCGGGGCTACTTTTATAGGCATTTGGACATTTCCCCACAATCCTTTTCATTAGAACGAGCTTCGAAAATACTGCACAATGATACCACACTTATTAAAATCGGACCACTACAACCGGAGATACTCAAATTCAAAGATGGCAACTATCGTCTTCCTTTTGGGTAATCAGTGTGGTTGACCCACAAATGATAGACGTTCACCATGAGGGACGTATACATTAAAGTCAGGGATTGTAGTAGGATGGTTTCTTGTATCAAAGGGGGGGACAGAGAAGAGTTGAAGGGTAGTAGCTTCATGCTTGCTTTGTGATCAATCAATTTTGTGTGGAGAGTAAAGAAAAGAGACATGACTTTCCTTCGTCTCCTAGTCTCGTCATTTACTAGTTAGTCTGGTGATCGGTGGTTGTGTTCTTACTTTGGCTGTTAAATACAATCTTGGTTGACAGTTTAAAAGTTGTGAACAAGGCAATGCATTTATCAGATATGCCCAAAAATACGTTACATTGATAGCTGTTGATGTTTCATTATATTTGTTAATCCTTTTTTTAAATTCCCTGGCAAGCATCAATAATTACAATGATCTTTTTTTTTCTTTTTTTCATCCGATTCAGGTATCACTGTATATCAGGTTTCAACTATACACAGAAGACTTGTTTATCGTTGTTGCTGAACACTGGTGAGTAAGCTTGCGTTGAATACTGTCTTTCAGATGCTTCTTTGAATAGATTTTGTCTTGTACTTTATTCTTGTGAATAATTTTAGTTTGTCCAAGTTGTATGGTGATGATTTTTTATCTTATTAGAGAGGAAGAGATTTGCATCCTAAAATATGTACAATCCAGTTTGTGTTTTGCCAGTATATGCTGAAAATATTGAGTACATGCTAAAACCAGGGGTGGGCAAACTCGGTCCTCAAGGGCCGGAGTCCTGCTGATTTTGGTTGTTTAACTTCTTCAACACAGCTGATATATGATCAGATCATCAGCAAGCTCTGCTGTTGATTGGAATCAGCTGCGTTGGAGCAGGGAAGCATCCAAAGCCTGCTTGACTCAGGCCCTCGAGCACCAAGTTTGCCCACCCCTACTTTAGCATGTACTCAATATTTTCAGGGTATACTGATAAAAACGGGTTTGCCCACCCACTGTGCTAAAGCAACATAAATAAATAAGCTTTCATATTCTGGCTTCCTTGAACTCACTAGGTTGTGTTTAATGTATAAATGCATTATTTGGATTTTATTTTAACATTACCGTTCATCTTAGACTGCTATTTGCATCTCTTCTAAGAGTGTCATATTCCCATAACTGTACCGAAGATAGGCTGATGGATGAAGTCCAGTGGACAAACTCACGTGTGCTTCATCTGTAACAACACACTACTGCTTCATTGCTTAACAGAAATGTGGGCGCCTGGAAAAAGCCATCTCCTTGATATCCATTCCGGAGGTCCATTTAATCGTGCACTCTTTGTATTCAGTAGTAAGACAGTTCAGAACACTGTAATGCTGGATAAACTTTGATAAAATGGTTAATGTTACTGTGGCTGTTCAGCTTAAAACCTTGAATATTTTATTTTCTCTGACCTAATTGGTGGAACAATTTCCCAAGCCTCTCTGATATCTCGTAAGTTGTGTACAAATTGCATTAAGATTTTTGTTCTTTTGAAATACTCTATTTGAGAAGTAAGTTGCCTGCTCCTTAATGGAAAAAAAATTAAAAAACACACCAATAAACTTCTAAACTGTTAGGATGTAGGTAATGTTGCGCTGACGTCTTTTTCCGGACGGAAAGAATGTATAAATGATTTTGTTTTGTTCTGGTGCTTTCCCACTGGCTTTATGACGCCACCTCTTTTGTCAACCAGAACAGGTTATGACAGTCGGTGCCCCGCCTTGGCTCTTTTTCATCTCGTCTCTGCCAGTAATTGTGGTATGACATCTTTGCTTGCTCAACAGGGAGCCAGGATGGACTCCAGGTCTCTTCGACTTCCCTTTTGTCTGTCCACTTCAAGGTCATCATACTTGTCTACTCCCAGAGTGTCTTCATCTTCGTCATCGTCCTCCTCGTCATCCTCGTCAACGTTTATGGGCTCCAGCAGGTTATACAGCCGCGAGAGTCTGCCTCATCATGACCGCTTTCCGAGGGCATCATCCACTTACAAAGCAGATGTGGACCAAAAGGTACTCTTCGTGGTCTTGCTTAGTGATAGACCAATGTTTTTTTTGTTTTTCAAGGCTGATACTGATACTGATTATTAGTAGTCAAAGGAGACCGATGACCAATATTTCAAGTAGGCAAGTAAATAGTCCCCTAAAGTGTTCAAAAATTTCAATTTCATTTCTTACTTTTAATTTTGTTTTTGTTTTCATAAGAAGTGGAGGGCGTTCCCAGTGTCAGAATAATTTTTGTAAAGTGGAAATTTAAATAAATCCATAAATGAAAAGTTCCATGTATCTCACTGAGCGACAAATGCATGGGAACGTAGCTAACACGTGTTCATTGCTCGCTTAAAATGACAGCTATTTGGATTTCCTGTAAAATTTCAGCACTACTCTACTGTGGGGAAATAATGAACATGAACAAGAGGACAGTTTCAAAACAAATAAGAGTCCATTCACGTGAATTCTGTAGTCCACTTTCATCCGGAAGCTGATGGTGTAATTTGGAACTTGCTTAAGTCAGTTTTGCAATCAAATTCTTAAACGGATCACTCTGTCAAACTGCGTCAGTACTTGCAGTCATTTGAGATGTCTTCGGTGTTCTCTATTTTCTTTCTGAGGGAATCTGAGCAGTGTTGCTATGCATGTATGTCAGTGGCGCAACAGCAGACTCATCAGGGGTCTTTTTATAGACCATCCTACATTCCTTGGCAGCTAACACGCGTATCAGAGTCCAGCTATTGGTCAAGGCTCCTCTCACAAGATAGTGTTACTGATGGTCGCAGTGCTCTGTATGTTCCTGTTCTTTCCAGAAGAATCCAGGCTCAGTGAAAAATGCATAAAAACAAACATGGCTGTCTCATTCCCCCCTAATTTTTTTTTTTAGATGCCATGCAGATGTTCTGTGACTTCTGTTTTATGTTATGAACACTAAATATAGCACAGAACTCTTAAGACTTCCTTTTCCAGTACCTTTTAATCAAGTAACTTAGACTCTGGTGCAAAAAAAAGATGCAATCAAGTCATGTCTAAATTTTCAATTGAGTCAACCATCATTTTAGGAAATTTCTGGTTTATTCCTGTTTCCCCCTTTGATAATAATAAACTATTTTTTTCCTGTGTTCAGTAGAATTTTGTCATGTACTAACTAAAATGTCAATTTTATAGAGTTCTCGCCTGCTGAGCTCGTCCAGAGACTACAGCAGCTCTGATCGCCACAGTAGCAGCACCTGGAAGCCTCTCACATCTTCCACCCGATCTTATGAGCGTCCATGGGCAGACTCCTCACTCAGCAGTAGGACTAAACTGGTACTTAAGCTTTAACACACTGTTTGTTGAACAATTCAAAAACTTATGCCTCTTTTCCTTTGAACGGGTTCTACCCTGAAATAGCCTGATTCATCCATGTGTGGTTGTTTTTCTCGGCCTGGCCGTTAGAATTACTCTTACACTTGCCAAACTGCCGAGGAGGGCCGTGACGTCACTGTCATCTAATTGGCCGACAGACGTAGGCGTTTTTTTTTTTTTTTTTTTTTTAAAGCCGTGCGGCAAGGAACTCCACTATTTACTCATTTCCTGGTTTTAAGCGAGCCAGACAAAGCTGACTGCCAGCCACCTCAGACTCATAGAGTATATCTAGTACGCATTGTTTTACAACCATACTTAATCATATTTACAATTCCATATGTATTTATAGATGAATTGTGAAGCTTGTGGGAAAAATTATTGTGAGTGGCGTGAACCTCCGTTGGTCCGTTCAATTGAATGAGAGCCAGCCCCATCTGTCAATTTATGCACACTTTTCTCTTTAGGGCCACTGTGTACTGCAAAATGTAATTCGAGGAACAACAAACACACAGATTGCTAGAGAACGAGGAAGCCGTCTCCCAAAAAATACAAAATTGGGGCGAGGCTGGGTTAGACCCTTTAGAACAGTGGACCCCAACCTTTTTTTCACCACGGACCGATTCATACATGTCCACAACTTTGGCGGACCGGCAACCCAGTGGGTTGGGGTTGGGGGGGTTTGCTTGGCTGTTCGTCGGCTGATTAATAAAAGGCTACGACAACAAACGCAAGTCCACTACCATAACAAGGGTAACAAAACGCGACTGAGATCATTAGCATCTTGACATGTGTCAAGAGTCCGTCGTAAACAGAGAGAATCTGGTCACTTTTCAAAATAAAATATTTTTAAGCCTTGGCTAATCAATTCACCGGAAGTACAGTAAGTTTTTTTTTTTTTTTTATTCTTTCAACTGTGCGGCCCGGTCCAAAGGTGCCCGCGGCCCGGTCCAAAGGTGCCCGCGGCCCGGTACAGGTCCGCAACCCGGTGGTTGGGGACCACTGCTTTAGAACATGAAATGGAAAAGCGCCTTACTTCCATATGGCAGACCGTAAGTGACTACCATAGATAAATCTTTATTGTCCCTGACAATAAATTTTTAAATTAAATTAAAAATTTATGTTAAATTTTTAAATCAATTATGAGTTCTATTCCTTGTATCATGACAACTATGACTTGTTTTAATGTTTGTTTTCTGTTTGTGAGGCACTGTTGCACACCAAATTGCCCTTCGGGGACAATAACGATTTTTTTTATCGATAGATCTGAAGAGATCCAGCCAGTTAAGATAGTGAAAAACACTGTCATCTGAAACTGAATTTAAAAAATATTTTTTTTTATACCTTTTTTCTTCTGTAGACTACATCGGAGGGGATGTTTGGCCATTCCAATCTGTCGACCAGCAGTGATGATGGTGACAATAAGCGGCCCAAATTGATCTGCAGTAAAAGAGGACAGTACTCAACAGCCAGAACCTCGTTTACAGGATCCAACTACTCCAGTAGTGGGCTTAACAATGCCAAAGGTACTTTAAACACAGTTTAACTAATTTCAGTAGTGCTTAATTAAGTGCCTGCCAGTGAAATGTCAATCCCTCATGTCAACCCGTAATATTGTTGTATTGTCTCCATTCAATGAACATGTCCGTTCAGTATTGTTTAACATGCCATCCACAGTAATACAATGCACACCTTCCAAGTTCCAACCTTGCTTAACACACTCGTAATACAACAATGAACAAACCTAAGGAGCAACATTTAGCTAAACTTGATTATCATAAAATCCACTGAATAATAGCATCCCCCCCAACAATATGTCAAGGGGTGGTGGTATGTCACTGCCTCAAATTAGGTGAAGTACTTTTATTTATTTATTTTTCAATGTAATGTATACTTTTTTGTGGATGTGAGACTGATGGGGTGCGTTGGCTGTAGTGTACACTAACAAATAATATTATGACGCACACACACACACCCCAAAAATTTTGTCCTACAGCATTTATTGTCGACTGACCGTGATTGATTGATTGTTGTCAGTCGTCTGACGCCATTTTGCATATAGAATCTGGGGGAAAATAACTATTCATGGAAGGAACACCAACATCATGAGCAAAAAATACAGCACAGCAAAAGAAAACAATACTCCTGGATAAAGTTCTTTAATAGAAAAAATAAAAACATTTCTCAAAATAATGTATTTGTTTATCATTGAAATAAATACTGAGGATGAAAAAAATCATAATTAGATGACACATTAAAATACACTTAAAAGTATTCCTTAGTGCTTGTTTTCACAGTAGCTGTCAAGAAATGACGGGTGCAATGTTATATTTGGTCCATACAGAACATCGTGTTCTCTCTCAGCAGGGTCATCATGGAGCTCAAGCCGTTTTCTGTCACGGTCTTCAGCTTCCTGCTCAAGGCCGCTGTTGTCAAGCAGAGAGGTGGAGACGCCAAAGGAGCCAGGTGTGGAATCCAGGAACTGACGTATTTATTGAACTCTATTTTCGTAGACTGGCCTACGTGCGCTTGGCGAAAAAATTGCCGTATCAATTTTCATGCCAGCACAATTGTTCACTGTTCGAGGCCATTTTGGGGCATTCTGGCAAACAAAGCTGCCCAAAGTAGACTTTGCGCTAGACTTGTGCCAGGAATGAAAATAGGGCCCATTGTGTATATTCTTTGTGTGAACACTCGGAGGACTTGTTTAGTTGCTGATGCAAGTGCTCTGATTTATTTTTGCAGATCAGACTGGCCGTCTAACTTCCACTTACGCCCAAGGAGCGCGACCTAAAGATTACTCGTCTTGCACCTTCACTGCTGCGCGAGAAAGCGCCGCAAGCGGCCATGCCGCCTCCACCTCCTCCATCCATCGTTTGTCCACCGCACGTGACAGCAACATCCCCTCAATGCTGTTATTGAACGCCTCATCCCGACGTGCCTCATTTCAGGAACAGCCTTCCTCTTGCAGACCTAAAGTCCCACTTACTCAAAGACCTACCCCCAAAAGTGACGACCCCCAAGGGTGTACCTCCAGACGGCACCGCTTATCCCGCCTTTTCTCGACCCATTTCAGCCAAGACTCGCCCTCCTCCAGTAGCTCATCCAGCGTCCGCTCGTTTGATGGCGACAGTCTGTCTTTGGACAGCGATGAGGGAGACGCAATGTCTTCTGGTGCGGAGCAGGCCTCTCGCAGATGGTCGTCAAATGCTCCCGGGACCAGTCAGCGCAGAATGGACCTTTCCCCCATTTGGGAGAAGAAAGACCGTGGCGTGGCTGGAGCCAGGGTGCCGTTGCCCAGAGATCCTGAAGTAGGGACCCGAGAAGCAGCCAGTGGTGGGAGCTCCTGGCTTTCTTCCTCTCTGCGGAGCCGCTGCCCTCCTCTCGTCTCTCGTCTTCGAAGACACGCACGGGACGAAAGCGCGCACTCATCTGCCAGCCTTAGTCGTCCTCAACACTTGCTGAGAAGATGGGATGACCTCGAACTGAGAGCGGCTCAGAATGACGTAGAGGATGATGACGAAGAGGAACAAGGGGCATCGGGTTTGCATCGGTATGGGGCTGCCCGTCCTCGCAGGCAAGAGGAAGACAAGGTACCCCAAATGGAGGAAACTTTAGCGGGCTTGGCACAGCGCCGCAGGGGGACTCCAGTTCAAAGTGGGGCCTCCCTACCACAAGGTGGCGATGAGAGGACGCTGGACAGTGCAGGGATCAAACAAGAGAAACTACGCATGATTAAGGAGAGGTAATTGACATGCATGCTTCCAAAACGTATACTTGAGTTTGACAGGACAGTTTTAATTTTTTTTATTTTAAGCAGCATGCGTTGTTCAAAACGCATCCTGACTGATGTGCAGAAAGCCGTTTGATTCAATATTATTGATATATATGGTATGGTCCATGTACATGTGCAGGGGTCTGCAACCTGCGGCTCTGGAGTCACATGTGGCTCTTTAAGTTTATCTCCTCTGGCTCCCTGTGGATTAAAAAAAAATAAAAATAAAATTATAGGAATTATTATTATAATTTTTTAAATGAAATATTCTTTAAATGACTTAATGAAATGGATAAAAAAATCAATAAATTTTCCAAAAATGTCAGTCCAAATTTTTTAGTTGTCAGAAAGTCTTTGGAATTGTAAAAAAAAAAAAAGTATATAAAATAAAAAAAGAATTCCCGAAAATTACTATAAAATGTCCACAAAATATCTGAAAATTGATGGCAAAAGGGCAGAAAAAAATTTCAAAAATAGCCATCAAATATCCAAAAAAGGAAGAGGAGAGGCAGAAATTTACCATATGTCAGAAATTTGACGCAAGTCTAAAAATGTATGAAAAACGAAGTCTGAAAAATTACTGAAAAAAATGCAAAGACAAAAGGTAGAATAAAATAAATCTCTACATATTGGATGCTGCATATTTTTGGGTTTTGGAGCAGCTCTAAATAGCTCTTGGTTCCTCCGTACATTATACTTGCGCTAATGCACTATTTCGTTAATCACAATATCCAAATGTTTTGCAGATCCAGACAGATTTTTTTTAAAATTTGTCCTAAAATGGCTCTTTTGACAATAAAGGTTGCTGACACGTTTATTTCTATATCACCGTTCATATTTGAATGAACTAAAAAAAAAAAAATTTCCGGATTATAAGCAAACATTAAAACAAGACATAAAACCATTTAAATCATTCACAGCACTGACTATATTAGAATGATTAAGGCACTGATGCCGTCCGTCTCTACTAGGCTACTGCTGGAAGATTCCGACGAGGACGAAGGAGACCGGTGCCGAATCTGCCAGATGGGAGAGGAGTCTGCATCCAACCCTTTGATTCAACCTTGTCGATGCACAGGAAGTCTGCAGTACGTCCACCAAGACTGCATCAAGAGGTGGCTCTCCTCCAAAATTGGTTCAGGTGCGCCACACCTTTTTCGATTGTTCTTTCAGCAGTGTTCGGAAACAACTAAGTATGGGCACTTAGTCACTGTAATTAACTACCAGTAAAGTCGGGTCACAATGGTAGTAAAGCTATAGGAGTATTTCTTTTGTAACTAGAAAAATTCCCGCGGAAATTTTGAATGGGACTGCTGACTCTTGTAAATGAGCTGAACAGTTTAAATTTTAAACGACTGGAATCGGTGAAGAAATGTGGAAGTTAAACACAATCAACATCAACTAAAAATATCTCACTGTCCCTTTAAGAAAAATGCACTTTCACGCACACACATTTGACTTTGTCAACAGAGTGCGGTAGAAGCCTAATTCACTCACTATCTTTGAACCCGCACGGGGGGGAGAGCTTTCATTCCTTAAAAAAGATTTCGACACTGAGCTAAAGATGGGAAAAATTCCTACAAAATGAGCTAAAATTCGTATCGGTCGGATAACGTATGCGTGCGCAGCGTTTCTTGGTAAAAGGTGCTTGATCTGTAATTTGTTCCCCCTTTCTCCATTCATTTCCTATGGGAGTTTTTGGGGAATTGCATCGCCATGGTAACTCGGAATTCCTAGAAAAGTAATGCCGCACCGAGTCAGATCGAGCCGCATCGTTTGATACCTCATTTGTCCCGGTGCGATCTACGGTACGGGCCGCATTTTTGCGGAAAAATCTCGGGATTTTCTAGGGTGGAGAGTAATATGTGCTGCTTTCAGCAGTCCCATAATTAAGTCGAGCCAATGCTGGCTAGCTCATAACATTTGGCATATAATGTTTTATATATACGTGATAACCACTATACTATGGAAACCGACCCAATGACATCAGTGTTGCGCAGGTAATGGCCAATCACGTTTCAGCCTTTTTCTGAATTTGGTCACGTGATGGTCATTTTCAGTCGCCAGCAAGTGGCAAAATGGCCGCCCCCAACGAGTGGAATTTGCTGCTTAATTCATATTCTACATTCACAATCATCAGAATACCATGTTTAGACTAGCGGTGCTGCATAGAACATGTTGGAAAGAAAATTGTTGACTTGACTGCACATTCATGGAGCCTGAAACGCAAGGAATTTCAGTATTGCAATGGATTTATTTATTTAAATGAATAACCCAAGTAAACTTCCACTTATGTACAGTGTGAGAGACTTTTTCCCAATTTCATCTTTGTAGGCACGGACCTGGAGGCCATCACAAATTGTGAACTCTGCAAGGAGAAGTTGCGCTTGAACATTGACGACTTTGATGTCCAGCAGCTATACAGAGCACATGCGCAGGTCAGGAATGTCGTTTTCACGGATATGCATGTTGATATTGTTGGATATGCTAGTGCACACTGTGCTGAGATGTCTCGTCTTGTTTCACAGTCTGAATTTGACAGCTTGGTCAGCAGTGGTCTGTATATGGTGGTCCTGTTGCAGTTTTATGAACAGAGGTTGTCCGATGTTCGGGGGGCGCTCCATGCAGTTGGGGTACGTATATATATATACACACACATGCTGAATAATGAAGATGATGATTTTTTTTTTTTTTTTGCAGTGTTCATTATTGTGAAAGTTAGCGTTTATTAGCTGAATAGCATTTTGCTTAGGTCTTTTTGGAATGTTTTCAGACAACAAGGTACAAATTCAACCAACTAAAATCCAGTTGCCATTACCCGGATGACTAAGACCTAAAGATTTTTTTTTTTTATGTTATTTTTTTTAGCAAGCACATTAGTGTATATATTTTTTAATTGATATCATATTATGACTTTGGCAGTTATGCTATTAGGCTAGCGTTAAAAAAAACATTGTCCTTTAAATAGTTTCACACCTCACTAAATTAATTGCAAACTTGAAAATATTCCTTAGCTTAGAGCCTGTTGGTTGTCATAACATCACTCAAGACGATGAAAAGAAGACACTTGTTGGCGATGCATATTTGCCTCAAGCAATTCATCACTCACAGTTGACGTTTCCTGTAAATCTGAACGTCAGCTAGCTTAATGCTAACAGAATGCAAAACATCATGTGCACGATAAGAAGTAGCAAGGATGTTTTCAGACTGATACGTACCAATACCACTAGTACTTTTGATACATAAAATCCCCCAAAATAAAAGAGTAACAGATCAATTTAAGAAAGACGTGTATATCCTGATATAGCAGTTTGCTTAAAATTGCATGAAATTAATGGCAATTTTCTATTCTTCTAATTTTTAGTTACTGATTTTAAAAGGGCAGGTATCAATACTGGTATTGGCTCTTCATCCAAACTTAATTTCATTAACTCATTCACTGCCATTGATGGCTATAAACGTCAAAAATCCATTTGAACTATTTCTATTAGTTTAAATCTGTTTTCCACTTTTGTTATCAAGAGTATGAAAACCTAGATTTTTTGTTATCGTACATTTAGAACCGATAGAAAATTTGTGCTTAGTCGTGAGTATGTATACAAGAGTATGAAAACCTATAATTAATTACGATTAAAAACTTTAATTACCTGACGCCTCAAATTTTTTTATCTTTTCTTTCTTTTTTTTATTCATTCACTGACATTGACGGCTATAAATGTCAAAAATTCATTTAAACTATTTTAGTTTAACATTTTTTCCCCACTTTTGTTATCAAGAGTATGAAAAACTAGAATTTTTGTTATCGTACATTTAGAACCGATATAAAATTTGTGATTAATCGTGAGTTAACTAGTGAAGTTATGTGATTAATTACATTTTTTTTTAAAAATGTAATCGCCTCTTGCGAATTTATGGCAGTGAATGAGTTAAGGACATAAGATAGCTTATTGCTAGCATATAATGTGAAACTCCATAAATAAGGCTAACAGAAACTAGCATAGAATGTAATTAAGTAGAGCATACAATATTTGTCACAGGTAGTGATGAGAAAATGAAGCTTCATGGAGCGCTTTTGATATTTTTTCACTCCTCTAGATGGTGCTCTTGGTTTAAAGATAACGGCTAATGGAAATTGATTACCAGGACATTTTCACTGCATCTTTCAACCGAGAGCACCCTCCTCCTCCTCGGAGTCAAAAAAGTGCTTCGTTTTAGTCACAGGCATGTCTTTGTCATGTGAAAACGAAAACTGTCACTACTTCTTACTCACATGTCATATTTTCCAATGTGGGAATGCATGCAACTCTACCTTCACACTTGCCTGTCCAGTATACTCTTAACAACTCATAAACAATGACTTAAAAAAACACAATGTAACAAAAGTTAACTCTATTGTATATTTGACTGCTTTTTATTGTGAATTGCAAGCACCAGAGTGAAGCTTGTCATTTTTAATTTTTTTTTATTTATTTTTACTGTTGATAGGAATGCGTTGGTTTTGAAACAAGCCGATTGCTGAGACTTTATCCAGAACACATCGACGACCTCGAAAGTACCGGTACGTCACCCTTCCCCTCACGTGTTGCAAACGGACGTGTGTATGGAAAATTGACATCCAGCTTAATCTTCATGTGTTAGAAGTACTAGTAGGCCGAAAGTGTCTAATTACGTTCAATGTAGATATGGAATAAATACTCAAAGGGCCTTCCACATTTCTGTGCATGCATGCGCAAATGCCTGGTTGACCGACTGCAGTTTGTCGTTGCTGCAGATCCTCAGGAAGAAAGTGACGACGAGGAACAAGATTGCCGACCTTCTGTCGACTTCTCTGACTTGGACGACGATCTGGATGAATACTGATGATAATCATCAGCGGAAAATTGAAAGATGTTTGTGCTGTATCCTTTATTATCGCTGTTGGGCGGAATCTTCGCATTCAGATAATCACGCCAACTATTTTTCTTCATTAGGTACGCAATAAATAAACGGCAAGTTGACCAAGCAGTTAAATTGTTACTTAGTTTGTGGCTGTTCCTTCTACATGAAGAATTACAGCCATTCATTTTTAACAAAACAATCGTGCTCAAATGTATCTCAAATAAATATTGTCTAAAATAAAAAAAACATCCAGACTTTTGATGTTGAGGCGGCGTAATGCTGCACGGCTCCCATGCTGGTTGAGTTTTGACACTGCTTAGTCAGTGTCCCAGAATGCTAATAGATTTGATCGCAAGCGGTTTTCAATACTTTGCATATGTTAATAATGTTTAACTAATGTGGAGAAATAAATGTGTCAAAAAATGAGAAACTGTCCATATTTGGAAATATGAATTTTCCACCCGACAGAGACAATATACTAGATTTCTCTTTTTCCTCATTAGTAGGGCAACTACCTGGTACGTGTTACCAGTGACGCGCACTACTTGACATCTAGCAATTTGACAGTAGTGCATAGATGTTAACTAGTGTGCAGCGTTGCCTCATTAGTAACGTGGTTGTCTTACTAGTATGCCAAAGTTGTCCTGCTAGTTAGTGTGCATAAATTTGCAGCAGTGCAAAGCTAACTGGTAAGACGCAATCATTCTACTCGTGCACCAAATTGTCTCACTAGTGAGGACAAAAAGTGTCCTAGGCGTTAAAATCAGGATATCGAGGATATGGAATAAATACTTGACACGCGTTTTGGCTTTGATTGCCCACTCTGCAAAATTTGACACTTATTTACAGGTACGCAAACTTGAACTGAATTGGTGAATCTGTTGCTTTAGCATGTTTTGTTTTTATGAGAGTGCACTTTATTCAGTATATTTCAATACAAATGCAACCACAAGTGCTTTAATGTTGATTTTTGTTGTCTGCCTTTTCCTATTGAGCGTAAGGTTGTCCAGCTTTCATTGTCTTCATTTCAGTGTTCAAGTGTTATGTACGGTAATTGAGTTTAACGTGTTTCAATATAGAAATAAAGGTGATTTTGAAAAGGGGCCTTGCTGTCTGTCTTTAGTGCTCTTTCTTATGTGGATAGCTCACAGCTTTGGTAAATGAAAAAGCACTTTGACTTCTTTGCGTTTTTGTCACTCATCCAGTCTTTCCATCTGTGTGGAACCTTGCTGATGAATTTATGAAGGTCACTGGCCTCTTCCCTCTATGAAAATCCTGTTGGAATCTTCAGATTCAGATTAGCAGATTGCGTCAGAGACGGGAAGAGTAACAAAGGCATACAAATAGGCCTTTTTCTTTTCTTTTTTAAAAATAAAAATCTGGTGTGGATTTTGCCAGTCTGCAATCCTTTTCCTTGCAATATTTGCACGTTTCCTTTATCGGTGGTGGCCAAGTTTGGTCCTCGAGAGCTACTACCCAGCCTGTTTTCAATGTCTCCCTTATTCAGCGCAGCTGAATCTAATGATCAGCTAATCGTCAAGTTTTGCAGAAGCCCGATAACGATCTTGATCATAAATCAGATGCGTTAGTGGAGAGAAACATGGAAAACAGGCTTGATAGGGTCTCTCGAGGACAGAACTTGGCCACCCCAGCTTTATATGTAATCACTCTGTGTTGGCATAGAAAATCCAAACAATACCAGAGAGGAACGTTTTATTGGAGTATATATATATTTTTTAATTTAAAAAAAAAAGTCTGCTTTTACAACTTATAAACCAACCAAATTTACAAACAAGGCAAGCGTAGGTGTTTGACATTCAATAAAGGACATATCTTTGGTTTTGGAAAGCAAACGCCGCATATGTACAAAGGATGTCCAGCAAACACGTGCACAAGATCGCCACCTTCCACGTGGCGCTGTTAAAGTGCGTTCTTGCTTAGTAGTCAAGTGCATAGGTAACTCCAAGCTCCAAAGGCAGCAGTTGTGAACCAACGCTAGTCTCGCCTTCTTGTGGCGAACTACTGTACTTGCAGGTAATCGTGAACATGCGTTACCCATGGCCGTGCCGGAAACGCGTTTCCAGTGACGTGACCGCTCCCATTTCTTTTCAAGACACCCGAAAGGCACAGTGAGTGAACAATCCCCATCTTATTTTCACCCCTCTTTAAAATTACAAGTAAACAACAGAATTGATCTCCTTCAAACTCTTCCTTCAGACATGAGCGCAAATTAACGGGACATTTGAAGCAAAAAGGAAAACAAGACTTTGTTCTTATGACTTAAAAAAAACAACAACCTCAATTTAGGGAACTGAAACATCTAATCAATGTCAGAAATAATCAGAAGTACAGTGAACCCGCCACAAATTCGCAGTTCATTTAGAGTGCACTAACTATATTGATTATTATAAAAAAAAAAATTTTTTTTAATGGAACTGGGTTTGTTCGTTGCTGCTCCAATGCCAACTAGTAGCCGTTCTTTGAAGGTTCCCAATTACCATAACATTGCTAATTTATGTTAGCTTGATTGGTGAATTATTGTTTTATAGAACCTATTCTTAATCTGTCAAAAATCTTACATATACTCCTATTTGTGCGTTGCTGGCAAGGAACTATGTTGAAGTAAATTGAGTTTCATTTGGGAAAACATACTGCTTTGCTGCCATCTGGTGGCAATAACATTTTTGGTGGGTCTGCAGTTGTGGATTTTCACTATTTGCGGCAGGACTTGGTCCCTAACCCCAACAAATAGCGTATATGTTAGCATTAGCTATTGGACTTAAGTCTGATAAAATTATATAATTTGGTTAAACATGTTTGATTCTTTTTGGTTTTGTGTGTTAGTTATACAATATTTTCTGCAACATATCCCCTGCGACAAACGGGGGCTCACTGTGCTAGTGTCCAAATTAAGATACTGCTTTCAAGCAGTCTGATCATATTCACACTCTTCATAGAAGCAGTTGGGAGGGTTGATAAATAAATAAATTAAACATTTAAAAGGGCGGGGTTGTGTGTGTGTGTGGGGGGGGGGGGGACGGTGTCACAGCCAAATTCCCTGAGGCAAGCATTTCCGGCGGGCTCATTCGCCTTCCGTGATGATACTGGTGGTGTCCGACTGGTCGGTGGTCCTCTTGTAGCGCACGGAGGAGGAGAAGTAGGCTCGCTTCTTCCTGTAGACGACGAAAGCCACGGCGAGCGCCAGCGCGAGCACGGTGAGCACGAAGAAACCCGCCGCCACGGGAGATCCAGAAGACTCTGACGACACGAGCAGGAAATGTTCACAACACGGAAGAGAACGAATTAGCAGAGCAGGAAAGGACTTCGTGAGTAGAAGTACAAGAAACGTGTGTAAAAATACGACTGATAAAAATCGACTCCAAGTACTATTTGTACTCGATTACTTGAGCGGAGACACTCACTGGCTTTAGTTTGGCAGACGATGCGACTGAGGCTGTCCTGACAGCTGACGACAGTCCAGCTTCCTCCGTCCTCGGTCGCCATGACGGCGCACGGGGCCTCCTTCCGCTGTGCCGTGCTGGCCAAAGCGCCCGACCTCCAGTTGGCGTAGGACAAAGTCGACCCGTCCTCCCACGCTGTGGGAGATCCTGATCACAAAAAGACATGCCATTTAATGGCCACACAAACATATTGGAGCGGGATTTCACAATGTTGACAACTTTTTAAACCCATCATCAACATCAACTTTAAAGTGTTGATACCTACAGTCCCTGACAAAACCTAAAACTTATAACCTGACTTTGAATTAACCCATTGGTTCTGGAAATGGCTCATATAAAAGCTAAAACCCTCCCAAATGATGTTTAATATACAAAAATGTTTTCTGGGCAGAAGGTGGATTTCTCTGATGAATCTTCGGTTGAATGACATCACAGCCACCGCAAATATTGCAGAAGACCTCCTGGAGGCCGCATGGATCCGAGATACACCAGAAAACAGTTAAGTTTGGTGGCGGAAAAATCATGGTCTGGGGGTTACATCCAGTATGGGGCCTTCAAGAGATTTGCAGGGTGGAAGGCAATATCAATAGCCTAAAATATCAAGACGTATTGGCTACCTCTTACATTCCCAACCATAAAAGGGGTCAAATTTTGCAGCAGGATGGCGCTCCATCGCATACTTCCATCTCTACATCAAAGTTCCTCAAGGCCAAGAAGATCAAGGTGCTCCAAGACTGGCCAGACATGAACATCATTGAGCATGTCTGGGGTAGAATGAAAGAGGAAGCATGGAAGAGCAAACCAAAGAATCTTGATGAACTCTGGGAGGCACGTAAGACTGCTTTCTTTGCTATTCCTGATGACTTGTATGAATCATTGCCGAACCGCATGGATGCAGTCCTTCAAGCTCATGGAAGTCATACAAGATATTAGATATGGATCTCACAGCACCACTACTTCATTCTCTGATGTTATGTAACTTTTCTTTTGTATTTGAAGTCAATTATTTGTTCCATTTTCACATGACTTTTTGTAGGCGACAAAACTTTTGTCTTGCCAAAATCTGACCTTTCTGTGTTCATTAAATGATCAAAATTTCTTCAGTGAAGCAAATTTATTTTTGTATATTAAACATCATTTGGGAGGGTTTTAGCTTTTATATGAGCCATTTCCAGAACCAATGGGTTAATTAAAAGTCAGGTTATAAGCTGGTGTTTCTACAAAATGGATAAGCGACAAACAAGACTTTTGTCAGGGACTGTAGTGAGGACAAAGAGCTTATTAGGGCATGGACCTGTAGCTGGATATCAAGTAGGAGTAAACGTTATGAAAAGCTACTATTAACTCATTCACTGCCATTGACGGCTATAGACGTAAAAAAATAATTTGAACTATTTCTATTAGTTTCACATTTTTTCCCACTTTTGTTAACAAGAGTGTGAAAACCTTGTGAATTTTTTTTTTATTGTACATTTAGAACAGATATATTACGATTAAAAATTTCAATTGTAATTAATCACATGACTTCAATAATTAACTCTCGATTAATCACAAATTTTATATCTGTTCTAAATATACAATAAAAACATTTTTTTTAGGTTTTCATACTCTTATTAACAGAAGTGGAAAAAGTGGAAAATTAATAGAAATAGTTTAAATAAATGTTTTACGTCTATAGCCGTCAATGGCAGTGAATGAGTTAACATACTTTACTACTAAAACACAGATGTCAACTAGTGCAGTTTTTCCTCTCTAGTTGTTGCTGTCATACAGTAGTTAAGGCTGTAATGGAAAAAAGACGTTACAGAGCACACTTGTTCTGCTAGTTGTGCTTAGTCATTTTACTAGTGAGGACAAACAGCAAACTAGTAAGATGGATATCAAAAGTAATGAATAAATAAGCTCAAGGTTAATGTACTAGCAGGTCAAAAATGGTACTAGTAGTGAAAAAAATGTAACTACTATAATAATACAAAATTGTTCTACTAGTGCACTAGTGGTGACAAAGATCAGCAATTGACTTCCTGGGTCAATTTGACCCGTCATAAAAAGTGAGTGTCTGACTTGGGAGAGAAAAAGATGTAAATATAAACTTCATTACTCACCATTTCGTAGATAATTATAGTTGTTTATAGAGTCATTACGCTTACTACAAAAAAAAACTGCAATGGCTCAATTTGAGCCGAAACATTACTCGTGTTCCTGGGTCAATTTGACCCGTTATCCAAAAAGTGTCAGAACCGGCAAAATGAATTTCAAAAACATGTTCTGACTAATTGTAATGACTACTTTGTAAAGCTGCAAATCTTACAATGGGTCAATCTGACCCGCAACATAACAGGAGGTTTAAGAATATGGAATAAATACTTAGTAGGCTTTCCATAATCATGTACTAGTACGCTCTTTGTCTTCACAATGAAGACAATTCAGCCTACTAGTGGAACCACTGTCTAACTAGTAAATTGTTCTTCCACTACTAGTGCTACATTTAGCAAACTAGTACACAAATTGGACCTTATCAGTAAATTACGGCACTAGTAACACTACTTGGTCCAACCATATGACATGCACTAGTAACCTTTACGTCACTAATAACATGTAGTTGTCCACTCAACTCATTCACTGCCATTGAGGGCTATGGACGTCAAAAATTTATTTAAACTATTTCTATTAATTTTCCACTTTTTCCACTTCTGTTAATAAGTATGAAAACCTAGTCAAAAATTCATTTGAACTATTTCTATTAGTTTCACATTTTGTTTGTTTGAAAACCTAGGAAAAAAATATATTGTACATTTAGAACCAATATAAAATTTGTGATTAATCTTGAGTTTAAATAATTAAGTAATTAAACCCCAAAAATATTATTAAAAAAATTTGAGGCGTCAGACGATTATTTTTTTTTATTGTAATTCATCGCATGACTTCAATAGTTAACTCATGACTAATCACATTTTATATCTGTTCTAAATGTACAATACATTTTTTTTTAGGTTTTCATACTCAACAACAAAACAAAAAGTTAACAAAAGTGGAAAAAAATGTGAAACTAATAGAAATTGTTCAAATAAATTTTTAACGTCGATTGCCGTCAATGGCAGTGAACGAGTTAACATGCCAAAGTTATGGTAATGGTAGAGGAAAAGACGCTACTAGTAATGTGCTACTGATAATTCTATATGCTCCTTTGTCAGTTAATTTACCTTCGGCATCGATGGCGACGCCGAGCCACACGCGACTGGTGATGAGAGGGTCGTCGGTCACGTACTTGGACACAAAGTCGTTCTCCTCTTTGCTTTTTACGGACAGCAGTTCAGCGTCTGGCAAAATGCAACAAAAATGTCGGCAGTTAGAATGAGTTGCTTGTTAAGATTTGGACGCGTGCGTGCGCGCGCGTGGAACGGACCCAAGCTCTGACAGATGCTCTTGGCTTGCCGCATGTCGTAGACGCTGTAGTTGTAGAAGCTCATGTCGAAGGCGTAGCAGCGCTCGTCACGCCGCACCCACTTGGACGTGCCGTTGCTCTGAGGGCAGCCGTTGACCTTCGCGCTCGCCTGCAGTTTGGCTCCTGGTGGCCCAAAACGCACACAGAGCTGAATTCATGGACGCAGATGTTTTTCGATAAGATTAAGTGAAGAAAAAAAAATACAATTTGTGGAGAAGGTTAACAGGGATTGAAGCTCCTCCCCACAGTTCAACATACCAAGACACCACCAGATGGTGCCAAAGCATTTTTTTTTTTTTTAAATATCAGACATGGCTGACTTCAGCACAAAAACAATAGTTAGGTGAGTTTTCAGGAAAGAGGATAGATTCCCATCACGCCACACCGTGAATATGCGGTGTTTGCTGTACAAGACAGTAGTCATTTGTGAGAATTTCATTTGGATTTTTATAAAGTTTTGTTCTCTATTGAATGAGGATTTCATCTGTATTTTAATAAACCCATTTTCGGTGTTTCTCCTGTAATGTAAAGAGAATCTTAAAAAAAATATATTTTTTTTACCAATACTTTTTAAAATGTAAAATCTGAAACATGTACTTGTTTTATTTTTTTTGTTTTCAATATTTAATATAGCCTATGAGAATTTAATCTGCAGTTTTTCTAATATTTAATGTAAGTCTTGTATTTACTGTATGATGATTTAATCCATCATTTGTTTCCTTCAATGTATGATAATTTATATTTTTGCTCATATTTCACATCAATCTGAATTATTTAATAACAAATTATAAATAAATTTAATTAATGGAGAAAATTTGATTTAAAAAAAATTGTGTTTATGTAATGCATTAGAATTTAATCATTTTTGTTTGTTTTTAATTTTTTTGAGCAAATGATGATTTAATCTGTTTTTTAGTCGTTTTTTTGGTTTGTCCCTTTAATGTAAAATAATTAAATGTGCTTTTTTCTTTTTTTTCTTACTTTGTTTTGGTTTATATACTGTACTGTATGACAATTCAATGCGTCATATTTTTCCTCAATATTTGGGTCTATTTTTCTTCAATGTTTGATCATTTAGCTCTACTATTTTACTCACATTTTTGCTTCATTTAATTCAAATCTTTAAAATTATTTTTTGTGTTTATTTAATTATTAAGAATTTTATCTGTTTTTGTTGTTGTTTTTTTTGTAATTTAACTGTGTTTAGAATTAAATTTGTATTCTTGTGTTATTTATCTTAAAAGGAACCCCGACTGTAATGACAAGTTAGCCAAGTTACAAGTTGTAGGAACTTTACTTGGACGTACACCGCCATTGTTATTTATAGAATGACGGCTGGCTCTCTGCCGAGCAATGTGAAATGGATATAAAGAAAGCAAGGTAAGCCTCCGTAGCGTTCCTAAAGGGACGATCAAAACTCTTGAAAGCGTCTGGTGAACGAGGAGAGCATGGCGTGGGGGAGGGTGACTCTCCCGATCACATGTCGTTTGTTTAGGAATGCTACGAGGTTTACCTTGCTTTCTTTATAGGCATTGATTTTTGAAAAATTTATCTCATAGTTATGTTTGTAACAACCAAATAAATAATAGAGCAAACGTGTCATTACAGTCGGGGTTCCTTTAAAAGCTACCGCCTCTTATACTACTTCCTTATGGAAATTCATGTTAAAGAACAAAAAAAGAGGAAAAAAAAGAGAAACGTGTGTATTTTTAAATCAATAAATGCTTCTTACTCTGGAATGGGGTGCTGATGTTGGTGTTGTAGCAGATGGCGCCATCAAGCAGCAAGTAGCAGCTGCTCCTCACCCATGCGCCGGAGGGCGTAACAAAAACGCAGCCGCCCACATCTCGCTCGTCGGCGCTGGAGCTCTCCACGGACTCCGAGATGTCTGCTTTGTACCGGTAGCCGGTCCCGTCCGACCACTCGTAGGACTCGCCCGCAGCCTACATGGACAGACGGACGGACACAGTCCACAGAGACATGACTTTTGCTGATGATTTGTCAAAGTTGCATACACTCTAATCTGCAAGTTTTGACCTCCTGATTGGACAGCCCGATCCAGAGAGGGAATCCGTCGGTCTTTGCGAGGAGCTTCACGTGCGCCCTGTGCTCGGCGTCATGCACGCTGGCCAGGTGGCCACCACGCTGAGCGCACTCTTCCAGAGCCTGGTACCAACTCAGATCACGTCGCGTCACCACCTCGTAGGATAAATTGCCAAGCTGCTGAAAGTCCCTGGTGGACTTGGAGTATTCCTGTTTGGGTTCTTAGGAGAAAAGCATTAAGGTGGTCAAAACCTTCTTTGCAATATGTGCCAACTAGTGAAGCAGATGAATCCACCCGTTTTCATCCATCTCTAGGCGCAGACATTTTGACATTCCACTGCCCTCTGCTGTCGAGTGTGACTAACATCAAGATCGCATTGTGAACGTTTGGGCGGTCAAAATGGATGTGCACTAAAATGGATGAAAACGGGTGCATTCATCTGCTTCATTCTTACTCCATCAATGCAGTATTAACCAGAAATGCATGCGGGTGGGGATACATTTTGTAAAGAACATTTAAAAAAAAGAGGTCATTTTCACACATTTTTTTAAGGACAGTACAACACAAACCATTATCCAGTTTGCAGGTCACGATGGCTTTTTGCCTGAACTCGGAGAATAACTCTGACTGTGTGACGACAACCCATTTGCCTTGGAGAGTGAGACCTGCCATGAAGATGCCGCCTACTTCTGGTCTACCATTGCTCCAGTTGGAATATTGGACATTTGTGCCATCGAACCATTTCAACCGGTCATCTATCGTTGTAAACACACACACTTTAGTACCATAATGGACAACAGAGTACAGTAGTACATTTTGAAGATACAGGTAATTTCTTTCCTGAGAGTAGACTAACAAATTAAGTAATCAAAAGCAAGGAGAGCTGTTCTATCATGAAGGTCCAAGTACTAGGATGCACTCTTTCGTCACTGGTAAGACCAGGGATTCTCCAGATATCAGCAAATCTAATTTAACGACTAATTTAATATCGTACTGCATGTATACACACACACAAACATATCATGTACATACATACATACAGAGTACATTAGGGTTGACTATTGTAAAACATTTGAGTCAAAGATTTGTGTTGAGGTAATTTTCTGCCACTAAGTGGCATTAGTGTTTCATGTTGGACATTGGCGACAGTTTTTTTTCTGTCTTCAAATTACGAGCAAATGTTATTTGAAACATGAAGCAACTCGTGGACACCAGTCACCAGTCCCCATAAATATAAATATATATTTCTATCACATTTATTATTGCTAAATTGTGTTATAGTGACTCCTTTGCACAACGTTATATATAAAATAAAGCATGGATGTTTTGCATCAATTGTATTTAAATTTTCAATGCCTCTGGACATCATATTTAATGCTTTTTAATTTTAGCAAAATCCATTTCAGGACTTTTAATGACCCTTGAGACATTTGAGCGCATTAGTGGAAAAATTAGGGCACATTAGTAGAACAACTGTATCTAACTTTTTTTTTCTTTTTCTAAACACTACTGTATAACATTTCTGCATACTAGTAGGAAAACTCTGCTACCTTGGCAGAACAACTTTGAGTTAAAACTACTAGTACGAATTTTGGTGTTACTTCAAGGAGGCTACTAGTCCTTGACACAAGTCTACTAGTCAGTCCTAGTAGTGTTACTAGTGCAGCACATTAGTTTACTAGCAATTTTGAATTTATATCGAAAAAGTGACAGTGCATATTAATGAGCATTTACATGTAAATACGTCAGATTATAGCCATTGGCTCTGTAGATTTGCGCACGGGGAAAAAGAAAGAAAGAAAAAAAAGACTTAGGCTATTGTTTTAGGAAGGTGAGGATATTACAAAATGAGAGTGCATGCAAAAAAAAAAGCAAACAGATTCAAACACCTACTGTCGTTTTTGAACAGCCCAAGCCAAACAAACTGAACCAAGTTTTGAAAAGGCAAAAGTTGCTGCCTGATAAACTCGTTCTCCTCTGCGTTGCGGATGGTGAGGATGGCTGCGCCTTTGTCTGGAACACAAACAGGACCCGCCCCTTTTAAAATTCTCATGTGACACTCAAGCAATCTGATTTCTTGTGGTGACATTCTCACGAAGGTTATTGCAGGTTCTGTGGATGGGTCCTTTGTCCACCGGCTCCCATCTGGACGCCGCCAGCTGGAAAGAGTAGCAGTTGTTCTTGAAGGGGATCCAGTTTGGGCCGTTTATTTTGTGGGGGCACTTCACTGCCACGTCTTCCGGTGTGGTTATTATTTCTTCTGAAATACAAAAATAGGACATTTAAACCTCTCCTGGACATTTGATTCCAGGTCACATCTTGTTTTTGAACCATGTTAGCTGTCAAATGCAAATCTAGTGAAAATTGTTCTTCATTATTCGTCCAACGGATATTTGTTAATATGTCTTTACAGGACCAAAAATGCTGAAAGGGTGATCAAATGGAACAAGGCCTGAGGGTTGCACATTTGTTTTGGGATGAAATCCTCACTCACTGTGTGGTTTGTGGCAGATGGCACCTCCCAGCCCCTGCTCACACTCGGTTGCCTTCCAGAAGCCGTCGGTGTCCAGGAAGACGCAGGAGCCTGCGATCACCTGAGAAGACCAACGACTGAAGACGGTGTGACTGTGGTCCGTCCAGCGATAGTGGATCCCGTCCTGAGTGGAGTGCATGGAGAGACTATCAGCATTTATTCCTTCATATCCAGTACTAGTGCACTCTTTGTCCTCACCAGTAGGACAATTCAGGGTACTAGTAGAAGACTGCATCATACTTGTAATGTTTTGCCACTACTAGTGCCACGTTTGGCCCATTAATCCAAACTTGCACTAGATATCAAATTAATGCTGAAACATTTTTGCCATAAAGCTGTTTCAACATTTATTCGATATCCGTAAATTCCATCCACTAGTACGGTCTTTGCGCTCACTAGTAAAACAATTCAAAACACTAGTCAACTGTCTTACTCGTTATGATTTTTCTACTTCAGTATGACAGGCTGCACACTAGTAGGACTACTACAGTACATGTTACTAGTGAGGCAAAATTGTGCACTAGTTGATATCGGCACAATAACAATACTAGTTACGTGCTAGATGTTAATTAGCACAATTTTATAGTGTCGCTTTATAGTGTCACTAGTTACACACAGTTGCCTCAATAGTAACAGGTAGTTGTCCTACGGGTGAGGACAACTAGTACATGGATCTTAAGGATATCGAATATATGCTCAAACAATTCTCCTAAGGATGTTTATTTATTCAATATCCTTGCTATTCAGCCCAGTAGACTAAAAGTGGCACTAGTAGTGAGCTCAAAGAGGATACACTAATAGTACATGGCCCTTAAGCTGGAGGAAAAAAAGTGGCACTAGTAGTGAAAATGTTTTTAATAAGATACATTCTACTAGTACCCTGATTTTGTCTTACTAATGATGAGAAAGAGAGTACAAGGACCTTAAGTTGGATATGAAGGATACAGAACAAATGAGAAAAAAAACATCACTAGTAGTGACAAAAAATTTCCTAGTAAGACACAGTCATTCTACTAGTACCCTGATTTTGTCGCACTAATGATAACAAAGAGCATACTAATACATGGAACTTAAGCTGAATACGAAGGACACCGAATAAATGAAAACAAAGTGGCACTAGTAGTGACAAAAATGTTCCTAGTATGACACATTTATTCTACAAGTACCCTGATTCTGTCTTACTAGCGAGGACAAAGGGAGTGCATGGACCTTAAACTGGATATGAAGGAGAGAATAAATGGGGGTGGGGGGTCACTAGTAGCGACAAACATGTTCCTAGTAAGACACAGTCATTCTACTAGCACCCTGATTTTGTCTTACTAATGATGACAAAGAGCATACAAGTACATGGACCTTAAGATGGATATGAAGGATACTGAATAAATGGGGGGAAAAAAGTGGCACTAGTAGCAACAAACATGTTCCTTGTAAGACACAGCCATTCTACGAGTACCCTAATTTTGTCTTACTAATGATGACAAAGAGCATACTAGTGCATGGACCTTAAGATGGATATGACGGATGCCGAATGAATGGGGGGGAAAGGTGGCACTAGTAGCAACAAACATGTTCCTTGTAAGACACAGCTATTCTACTAGTACTCTGATTTTGTCACTAGTATTATGGACATTAATAAAGCTGAATATGAAGGATATGGAATAAAAGCTGAAACGTGAGCAACATTTGTCTTTGCCGGGCACACGTACATCTTCACTGAAGAGGCCGATCCACATGGGCTCGCGTGTACGGCTCACATGCACACTGAGCACAGACTGCTGGAGGGTGTCGGCAACGCTCGCCAGATTCATGTCCTGGTTCAGGCACTGCTCCAAGGCTTCGAACCAGGTGAGGTTCTTAATGAGTAGCTGGAAGGTGTGGTTGTTGACCTGGAAGGGCTCAGACGCGACCGAAAGCTCTTCGACGTGATCTGAAATGACGAGAGTGCTTTCTTCAGGAAGGTTGAACAAAGCAGACTAGAGTCTAGCAAACACTTGTTGGGTAGCAAAAGGGCCGAGTCATTAAAAGGGAACAAGCAGTGAATTACCTGCATAGTGTTGGCAAACTGCCCCATATTGATACTGGGTACAGGAGGTGTAGTCCCAGGTACCCATCACGGCCGAATTAGGATTATTGATTAAAAAAACACACAAATCCATATTGTCTGGGTCAAGTGTCTGTAAAGAGTAAACACATGTTGATCAAATACAAAATATATTTAAAATATACATTTGTGCTTACGGTACAGTTAGAATAAAAACCATTCACATTGACATTTATGGCCTTATGCATTCCAACCAGCAGTGAATGGAAATTGACGTAATCCACTGGCGATTTGTCCAGCCACTCCAGTTTGTTGCGTTTGTGTTTGAGACCAATCCATATGCCTCTCATGTCCTTCATTCCTGGCAACAAGCTGGTGATGAAGTCTAAATGCAAAAAAGAGCAGTAGCACTTAGCATGATATCATTACGAGGTACATAACATGCTAAAGATAAGGAGCTCAATGGAGTCATCGTGAAGTTATCTTTACAAAGAATTACCTTGCTCCACTTGGTCAGATATGGTGACCAGGGTTCCCCTCACTGACTGGCACATGTCATTTGCAGTCTTAAATGACACTGGCTTTGCATTCTGTAGCAGTGTGTAGCACTGTAGAAAAAAAAAGAGGCAGCAGTTTTGATTGTGACACCGAAATAATTGTGAAGAGAGTCTTCATTTTTGTCCAATTTTATCTCACTTTTCTGGAAAATGTTCACCTTAAAAATGTGATATAATATATGTGACCTCACTAGTCTAAACATGACATTCTGATTAATATTACATCTGTGGAATATGTGTTATGCAGCAAAATCCAGCCATTTTTAATCAATATCAGAAGGCGGCCATTTTGCCACTTGCTGTCGACTGAAGATGACATCACAGTTGCTCAGGGCTCAGACAACGACCAATCACAGCTCACCTGTTTCTGAAAAGCTGAGCTGTGATTGGTTGTTTTCTAAGACCGGAGCAACTGTGATGTCATTTTCACTCGACAGCAAGTGGCAAAATGGCCGGCTTCTGATATTGGCAAAAATGGATTTTGCTGCTTAACTCATATTCCACAAATGCAATATCAACCAGAATACAGTATTTAGACTAATGGAGCTGGATAGAACGTATTATTGTCAAAAAACAAAATTGAGTTGACTTCCCCTTTAAGCAGGTAAGTCAATTTCTCTTTCTTTGTCATCCATTGCGGGCGGGAAAAAAAGAGGTAATAATAATATACAGTATGCAGATGAGCTACAGACGAAGTTTTGCTCGATAAAATTGGCTTAACAGGTTTTGCTCTGACCAACCAACCAGAAGACAGAAAAATGCTGACGTCAGCGTTCTGGCCCTGTGAGTATAAATTTGAAATCTGATTGGCTAAAGGAACTCTCCTATTGCTAATCAAAGTTAAAGCACATGGGCCATCGCTGATGCTGAAGGCCCTGGGCAGAGTAGATTCTCATTGCAACACCCAGAAGCTAAAATCTGATTGGTCAAAAAACAACAACAGCAACATACATTTATTGGAAGCAGTGCAGCCAAAGAGAAAAACTACAAAATGAAGAGAACAGACTTATGGGATTGAATGAATTCAATTACATTAAATTAATATTAAAATTTTGGCTGTACTGTAAATGACCACTCACCACCTCAAGTATGGCCAATATTATTAACAAGCTCCTGGCAAGGAATAAAACTCTGTCAAATGGATCTCAGAAGTATCAAACCTTATTTCTGAAGGCGAGTGAGGTATTGCCACATGGCAGGCCTCCAGGATGAGGCTCCAGAGGGTTGCTCTCCACGGTTGTGATGTTAAGCCTTTCGCACACAAAGGGCAACTTCTGCCTACAACTGTTCTCAGACCCTGCAAGTAATGGAGCAGAGCAAATAAATAAAAAATGAAGGAAATCATATGTTAAACACATTGATAAAGAAATGTTTTAAGAAAAACGGTGGTACAGTACTGAGAATATACAAAAACATCATTTTAGAGGTTGTATTGCAACCTTTGCATTGGTTAAAAAAAGGGTAAAAAATTAAAACAAATGGAAATTATGTATTTAAAAAAAAAAAATCGACAAGACTCGCAGGTCAAACACACTCCGCTCAAACTTATTTACTCACTTGGAACGAACCTCTCAGGACTGATGGAGGTGCATCTGCCTAAGAAAGCTGAATAATACAAGTGTAGCCGCATATGCCTACAACACATGAGCACACAGCCATGTGCCGTTAATTGGAGTGCAAAAATGAACAGTGAATGTGCGTATGCGTTTTTGTCTTACGTCATGGGGAACATCCGCTTGGGATCTCTCAGATTGACCCACCAACCTTGCTTGGGAGAACTTGACAACTGCTCAGAATCATTTTACGATCAATACCATTAGCCTTTTAGCGCATTGATTTCTTGCAGATTCTCACTTTAAGATTGCAGATTGCAGAAGCATGACTGTATGATGTGTTTGTAAATGTAATATGCACATTACTCACAAAAAGTTAGAAATAATGTAGTTAGTCAAATAGACAAACTATCAGAATTTCCCTTCAGTATGATATAGTACAACTACATTGACAAACACATGACGTATTATTGGTAGGTTGTGCCTAGTGTATGTCCACTAAGGATTAGGGGTACTAAATTCTGCTGTCATCACAGGACACTTGCCTTTTCTAGGTTTTCGTGGATGATTCTGGCGGCAGTGGAGCTCGGCGGCGAAGCAAGTTTGCTACCATTCATAGTGCAAAAGAGTTGCGCCTCCTCAAAAGACAGCTGAGGCTCGTTCACAAACCAATACTCGCCACCATCGACAAAGATGGACGTCTCATGGTGCACGCCTGAGAAGCACAACACATCTCCATCATGACACTCGTGAGTTGCGTTGGAAAGAGGTGGATGATTTATGGTACATTTATGGAAAGTTTCCAGTAAATTTCCGTGGAACTTTGGAGATATTCCAAATTGTGAACTTTCCATTGGAATCAACTGAGAGTTGTTTAATAAAAAAGATTCAAACATAAATTCCCATCTATTCACATAAATTCACATTAATTCTCATGGGACTTTCCCACTTTGAAAATTCCTGAAATTTTGCAACCCTTATCTTGACAAACTTTTCCAGACTGTTTGATTTTAACCAGTAACAAACATGCATAATGAGTCTATTTAAAAGTCACAACAGACCACCATTAGCCCAAAAAACAAGTAAATACTGTATTACCTGGATTGTACCAGTCTGGATACGTTGGTGTCTTCCCTGTTGAATAACAAAGCAAGAAGACTTTTTAAGCATTACAACAATAATGGTACCGTTACATGACATGAAGACTCTCTAGTCGATTGTTATAGTTGCTTGTTACTGCACTACTAGTGTGGCTCATACTACCAGAGGCAAATTCCTTGTGTGTTTTTACATACTTGGCCAATAAAGATGATTCGGATTCTGATTAAAATCATGTGGTAGACCAAAATTTTTCGTAGTCCAGTTGCACTTAAGCATTCAATCAATTTTTTTCTTATGTGATTATTATGCTACTCACACACAGGGACACTTGAGAGTGTCAGGTTACTCTCGAGTTTTTAAGTCATTTCGCGACCATTTTGCTAGGATAACAATTTTAGTTCAGATTTGTTGTTGAATGTTGATAACGCTTACCATGAGGGATTTGGCAGACCCATTCCAGCCTGGCATCACAGTGAAACGGGGATGCATAGAAAGATGCAGGTAGGAGGTCATGGAGTAAAAACAAAAAGAGATGCTTCATGCTTCTCTTCATTGTCTAATGAGGACAGAAATTGCTTGTATTAATGTCGTTCCAGCAAAAGATACAAAGTTGCCATCATGTTGCTCCAAGTGATATATATATATTTTTTTAAACAAAAAGAGTACAACTCTATTGTGGACAGAGACAAAACAAAACAGAAAGATAGAAGGTGTCCAATTCAGTTAACAGCTCATCGATTTCCTTTTCTTTACTTCACATCACATATCCAAAGCTCACTGGTTACTTTAACGTGTTATTTTCCTCAAATATTTGCCCAAGGAAGCATAGAATTGTCCAACATGTCTTGAAGAATTCACATTTTGGAGAAGTATGATGTCAACCAAAGCCAACAGATCAATGTAAGTCACCTTAAACGCAGTGCAGTCTCGACTGTACGCATCGTCCTCGTGGAAGTCATGATGCAAAACGTCCATTGCTACCTAAAGTATAGACATAAAAAAAATAACATAAGGATTGCACCTAATAAAATCACTCAAATATATAGTATACTCAATGGACATGTCCTTACATACATTCGCAATAGAATGAGCTCCAATAAAAATAAATAAATAAAAATAATAATTAAAAAAAAACTATGATCATCCATCCATTTATCAAACCACTTACATTCTACAGTACTAAAATAAAATAGCGAATTTGCAGTTCTTTTATTAGATCCTATTAAGTTGGACAGTTCCAATAATGTATGCTTTGTTTTCACGTGTTGCTGCTCCATGTGTGCTAAAGTAGCAGTTGTTTGAAGATTTATAGTTAACGTAACAAACATCCTAATTTCCGTTAGCTCGCCTTTGGCGTTTGGCATCATTTGTTAGCATTAAGCTACCCATATGAATTGTTTGAAAAATTTGGTGTGTAATTTATGTGTTGGTTTTACGGCAAACTTCAACGGGGACTGGCAAATAAACAGCTTGAAGCAAGCACGTTTTGACTCTTACTTGGAGAGTGGTTTTGTGTCCTCAAAGTGACATTGATGTTAAACATCTCTCATATCTTGTTTGCGAGAAAGTGAGAACAGGTCCTTCCGAATACTTTAAAAAAGTGTGTTTTAATAAAGTTAAGAGTGTTTTAATAAGCATAAAATGTGTTTAAGATGTGTATGAGGTGTGAAACAATGTAAAAAAAAAAGTATATGGTTTCTCTTTAATGCACATTTTCACCGGTTGCAGATGTGTCTGTTTTGGAACTCCTACCTCGCGATAAACCGAGGTTCTCTGTTTACCTAATTCAATTTTACAGGTGTAACAAATCTTCAATTTAGAAACAACAACTCTACAGTGACCACTAACATGACATAAGATAAAATGAAGATTTCAGTTTTACTCACAGGACGGCCATCACTCCACTGCCAAGAGCGATCGGCCGGGTTTCTTCTGCTCAGTCCCACCCAGAAGTAGCGATCATCGCTGCGGCAACAACATTGAATGCCAATCCACTGGTTAGGACAAGTCTCTGCCATTCAGTTGCATGCTTTATTAAACGTAGAACATCCACAGTTTGTACCTGATGGTGTTTCTGATGATCCCATGCAGCGCTCCCATCTCATCCTGATTGGTGAAGCTGGGCAGGTTGGCTCCAAGGGCCTGACAAAACCTCTCAGCTTCCTCCCATGAACGTTTGCGGCTGAGCCTTTCCTCATGAAACACCTGACGCAGACAAAAAAAACAAAAAAACATCAGACTCGGATAACCCAAAACTTTTTTAGGGGCTGACTGAAGAAATTAAAAAGAAAATGAAAAGAAACTGGAGACACAGTAGCGTGGGAATTGAAATGATGCATTCATTTCGGTTCTTCTATTTTTTGAAATTGTATACTGGTGGGAGAACAAAAAGGTTGGTATAGCTGAAATTTGATTTTATCTTGTTGTATATGGATAAATGTGTACACATATATGCATGTATTTTTCTTTTCGAATAAAGTTTATCTACCTACTAGTGCTGTCTATTTTTGTTTTTTCCTAAGGGTTGTCTAAAGCCGTTTCAGCATTTATTCCATATCCCTGATATTCAGACCAGTTTATCCATCTTTTATCCTTCTCAATATGCTAGTATGCTCTTTATCTTAGCTAGTAAGACAATGCAGCGTTTTCCCTCTACCAGTGCCACTTTTGGCCTACTAGTACACAATTAAACCTTATTAGTAAACTACTGTGCTGCACAAGTAAACACTGCTAGGCATGTGCCATGCACTAGTAGCACTAAAATGCCCATTTCAAGTTTTGACTCACTAGTGTCATGTACAGTAGTTGTCAACTACAGTGTAGATATTTCATACAGCAGTGAAACTATTATGGTCAATTGTTTTACTAATGAGGACAAGGGGCACACTAGTGCAGATTCAATGATACAGAATAAATGCTTATTTGCAGGCATTTCATATCCTCGATACCCAGTTCATGGTCAATGTACTAGTATGCTCACTCGTAGGACAGCTTTGGCTTCCCAGTAACTACATGTTACTAGTGAGGCAAATCTACGAGTGGGCATGTTGGTGCTACTAGTTCAAGGTTTAATTGCATAATAGTAGGAAAAACATATTACTAGTCCACCCAAGTTGTTCTACTAGTTACTGAATTGTCTTACGAGCAAATTGAAAAAAAAAAGTGTATTAGTACAAATTCAAGGATATTGACAAAATTCCCAATTGGCCTGTGCTAACAATGGTGCTAGTGCTAATGAAATACATGTCCTTGACATAACACTCACTCACTGACCTTGTAGCAGTATTTGGAGTCTGGTATGGATACCCATTCGTTTGGGCATGGTGAGGTGTTGTTTGGTTCAGGTTCTGATGGCAGAACTGGACTGAGGTCTGTCCTACAAATGGTACCGGCCTTAAAGAGCGTACAGTTTTTCACCTCCCACTTTCCCAGGTGGTTTGCGGTGGCAATCACAGCACAACCTCCATCGTGCTCTGGAACAAAAAAGAACCATAGAGTAGAACTTTCAATGTAACCATTTCTTGACGTAGGCTTTGAACAACAACACCACAGACAAACATGCAGGACTTCATAAGAAAAGGTATCAACAAGGGAGGAGGAAGATAAGCTGTTTTCATTCTTGCCCTCCCAAAAATGTAAAGTTGAGGATGCTTGAGCGTGTGTGTGGGTGTGTTGGGACGTGGGTGTGATTTTGAATATATTTGACTTTATGTTGATTGTATTGAAGTTCAATGAGTTCAAGTTCATATGGATCAACGCTTGCCGAAAGAGGAAGATGAACTAGCTGAAAGTTGTGTTGTTCTTATCAATACCAAGGCACTTTGTGATCATGGAAATCTTGGGAGTCACTAGCCCATCCTGCCATATTGAATTAAATGACTTTGTAACTATGTATTCCATTCCATTCCATTTGTGACCAATAATTCAGGAACACATTTTAGTAAATAGCAGAAATACATACCCGGTTCAGAAGAGCCCCAATTGGTGTATGTAACTTCGCTTTGGGAATCATCCTGGCCATGCCATTGATACTCTCCAGTGTTCTTAATGTCTTGCAGCCCAATCCAAAAATATTGAGGCGTATTACTAATATAAGATGCAAGCAAACGGCTGATGAAGGCCTGCTCAAACCTAGAGGCAAGAAATAAAAAAGACTGTTCAGACACAAAAAGAAGGACAGTTCAAGACCTACCGGTATTATTGCACAGTTGCTGCAGTGGGACTTTTCCGACTTCATATCAGAAAGTGTGCACGGGAACGCCCTTTAAACTCGGAGAGCCGAGTTGTGAAGTCGGGGGAAAGAAGAACCACAACTTCACCGACTGGTTTCAATCTGATGTTACTGGACCAATGGAGAACCCCATTTATTTATTTATCTTTATTGGTGCTTTGTTTTAATTATTTGACATAGGTTCATGTAACACTGTGTGGTTTGGAATGACTGTATTGTCCAGAAAAACAACCAGCCATCATTGTTTACATTTGCCTCGAACACTTTGAGGTCAGAACCTGGACAATCCGAGAGGGACAAATCCGATTTTCTGCCTTCCTCGAATGCAGCTACTAGAAAAGTACAATGATGTCATCAAAAATTAATTGGTACCATGCTTTTTTAGTACCAGGACTTTATGCCCTTGTTGCATTTGCTTTGCACGATTTAATTTATGATATACCTCCCCATTGCCTAACATTATTTTTGATTTTAATAAAAAATACAAAGAATTTAAAGTTCCATGTTTTGACACGTCATAATTGTGGTATTTTGATGACAAAATGGTACATGCTCGAGTGTTTCTTAGTGCCAGCCAAGTCACAAGATGAACCAACTCCTACCTGTTTCTTATAGTGATGTTACAGTGATCTTTGAAGGACACTTGCGTCGTGTTCACACGGTAACAGGAGTTGCCGTGTCTTCTCCAGCCCTAAATATATAAAAGCAGTGACATATTGGCAAACTTTCATTCTACTAAATAATAAATGGACTGCTTTTTATATAACACTTATGGTGCCCAAAGTACTTTACAGTGCCTCACATTCACCCATTCATTCATTCATTCATACACCAGTGGGTGGCTGCCAGGTCCACTGGGAGCACATTAAGGCTCAGTGTCTTGCTCAAGGACACTTTGACATGGTCATAAGCGCCGAGGATTGAACCAACAACCTCAAACATGGTATTAAAACTGTGACTTTTAATTTACAATTAGGTAGTAAATTGATTCAGTCTGGACAGAAGATTGTCTACTATGGATATACACGGTGCTTCACTCTAAAAATGGATTGGTTAAAAAAACTACCAATCTAGTAGGTTAAGCTCATACTGGCTTGATTAACTAATAGATTGGCCAGACATTGACCATTCCAGGTGGTTACAGGCATAGCCAAACAACCAATGAAATTGGTTACAATAGAAAGTAACTCTTATTGTATCTATTTATTGTATTCTAAACGTATTTATTAATTATTATAAGTGATTATAATATAGTATAGTGTTTAAAAATAGAAATGTGTGTCTAGATAGGTCAGCAGGTGTGACCAGTTCAGTGGACTAGTGGTAGAGTATCTCCCCGGAGTCTGGGAGGTTGTGGGTTCAACCCTGAGCAGGTTAGAACAAAGACTATAAAAATGGGATCCATTTGCCTCACTGCTGCTCACCACTCCCTCAGGGGATGGGACAAATGCGGAGAGTGAAATTCACCCCACTTAGGTGAGAATCAGTGGAACTTTTTTTTTTTGGGGGGGATGTCAGCCTCTAACACAGATGAACCAATATCTTGGTCAGAATGACCAATTTGTATTGGTTGGCCCAATCACCAATATATATTGGTTGAAAACACCTACGATTCTAGAGTGGTTGTTTTAACCAAAGGATCTGTCGGACACATAACTACCAGCTAGATCGGTCAAATTTAACCTTTTTTTGGTCAATTTGACCAATCTGTTTTTAGGGTGTAGTACATACAAACAGTCTGCGTCAGCTCCAGTCTCTCCCACAAAACTGATGTGGGAAGAAAGACTCAAACATATTACCGCAAGTCGTACGTATGAAGTGTCAATGGTCAATGTGCTGTGCAATTCACATTCGTCCTCGCAGCTAGTAGGCTGTCTTCATCAATACACTAGCCGCTAGTCACACTTTGGCTCTAACCATTTTAAATAAAAAAGAAATACTTTTTGTAGTTAGAAGCGAAAGTTTCAAATCCAACTGGAATTCGTTAACTGCCATCAACACGATTAGGGAACAGGGATTTGGGGTGCAAGTCCAAGCTCTAGTTGTTCTTGGGCTCAATTATTGTAAAATAAATTTCCCCCATGTGTCTTGTGTTTTTTTTTCTTCTGCATGATTTTTTTTTACTGGTGCGACTTCTACGTACTTATGTATAAGTGAATGTTATTAATCATCATCATGAAATATTGACAATTTGACCCTTAAAAAAAATAAAATAATAATAATTACAATATGAGGAAACCCAGAATTTCTGTAAACCCAAGTATTCAGAGGAAGTTATCATTGTCACATAAATCACCAAGAAATAAATCCACCAGATTTTATTGCAACTTTAAAAAACTGAATTTGTGCAAAATGACGGAAAAAAATAGTTAGCTCAATCCAGTTTTCAGTGGCTTAATTCTACTATAAACAAAAACCCAAATTATGAGTATGGTTCACACTTTGAAATTCGGTAAGCAGACCATACTCACATCTTCAAAGCGACAGCCGGCAGTCCCCGATGATTCACTGACTTCTCCTTTCGTCTGACACATGAAAGCTCGTTTCTCAGAACAGCGTCCAACCCGCCAACCATGAGTCTTGGAGGACACACAAAGAGCTTTTATTTTTCATACAAACTCATGTGTAGAGCATCACAGAGACGCAATCGCGGTCTACATCAGTGGTGACCAGCGAGAAAGTATAAATACAGGACTGAAGAGGTGTTTTCAGGTATTTGTACTCAAGTTTAATATTTATTTTCTAAAATTGTTCTTTTGCTCTATACATTTGAAAACCGGTCTACTCTTTCCATTAAAATTTTAGTTTTTTTTCAACATTTGAATATGAGGACATGACATTAATTCAGAGAGGTAAAGTTAACTGAAGGCAAAACAGGGACAACAGTGACATGGAGGAACGTTGGAAGAAAAATATTCCCCATCCATAGACTAATTTAATGACCTTGTAAAGACAAACACAAACACACCTCAGAGTAGAAAACGCAGCTGGTATCCTGTGAAGGCTGCAGCGGCTGATATGGGGCCCAGAATGTGAAGGTGACTGGTGCCTGGTCCACCCATTTGAAGACGGTGGGATTCACGCCCTCTCCGACTAGACCAATCCACACATCCAAATGCCGGCCACCTGACAAACAGGAACGCATGTGACTCATTATTAATATGTAGACACTAAGTGAACAGTTTGACATTCGCAAATTTGCCTCATCGCCAATAATTTTTTTGGGAGGGGGCATAGGGCACCTGTCCTCAATTATTTTCTCAAAACTCAGGCCTAAGGCATGACATTTACAGGTGAACTTTATTTTTCATCTGATTATGCAATCTTTTAAAGGCACATGTTTACTTGTTCAATGTTTCAGTACTTTTTAGATAACTGGCTGAGCACTAGTATATTCACAATGTGTTGGTACCATGGAACATTCCAAGGATGTCCTTTCTGTGACTCATCCAGTTTGTCAGTCTCTCAGTAGTGAGGTACGGTTCAATCAATTGTTTACAACGACTGTTTAAACAACTATTCTAACTGAAACTCATTAAAATGCAAATTAGGTTCATCTTAACTCTGCCCTGTAAAGTGTCCTTGGGTGTCTTGAAAGACGCTAATAAATTACATTATTATTATTATTATTATCTTGAAATTTCCCCCAAAAGCCTGATATCTCTCACTTTTTGTGAGTACTGTAATTGTAAGTACACAGTAAGTGTGACATTTAGCAGCTTTAGCTTCCATTGCATAGATATTCAAAATAATCCTAAAATAACATAATTTCAATGTTTATTTAATTTTACAGATTTTTCCTATATTTTTAAAATATCATTTTATTTTCAAAAATAGACTGCGATCTTATATAATGCATGTAAAATAACATTAAATCACTGTAACTGTGAAAACACAAAATATTTCTCTTATTTTATCCCCAAAATGCTTTAGAAATGCATAAATCTATTGTTAAAATATGTTCCGTAAATTTACCGTTTTTAAATTATTATATATTTTTTTTACAGTGTAAAAAAAGTTTGAGAGACAAACCAGCATGAAAACTGGTGCTGATCATCTCCTTGCTGTCAATGGAGTGGAGGCTGGCCAGAAAACTTCCTCCATCAGTACGATTACAGTACTGCTGTGCATCCGTGAAGTTTGAAGGGCTGTCGTTCACTAACTTGTAGCACCAGCCATTCCATGGGACCCAATCAGGTGCGCAAACGGTTTCTTTATACATGAGTGACTCTGCAAAGAGAGTAATGCCAGGAAATGTGTTGTCAACATGATTGGTAAAGACTAAAAAAAAAACTAAAAATGACAAAAAGGCTGACATCTGATGCGAGTTGTAAGCTACCTGTTGGTCCTATTTGAGTAGCGTTGACGATCTTCTTGCATATATATGGCAGTTGCTTGTTGCACGCTTCAGCTTCATAGTTCTGCTTGGAGTTCAGGACTCCACAGTCTGACTCGATGATTAGAGAGATGGGGGGCATTCCTGTCATAGAAAAACAGAGCAGACGAGTGGTATTTGCCTCTGGGTGTCTTTTAAATGTTCACGTTATCCGTTATCTGAGGGGCTGATTTAACAGCAAGAACAACAACAGATTCTTGAATATGCACCCCTCCCTGCTGACCCAAAAGGCTTCTTCAGAAAGTCCCAGGCAAGTCTGGGCAAAACATCTTCAAGAATCTCCAATGGCATGTTGTAAGTAGCAGCACTCGTAACAGTCTAATAGTGTTTAGTGTTTCACTTTCGGACATTGAAAGGAGTGATACCATATTACAATAGCTAGAAGGCTTCTATTCATTGCAATTAATGGGCTTATTCAGCAAAAGTAACACCCCCAATGCAACAGATCAACGGGCAGGCACAATGAGCTTCTTTACAACACGAGCCAGTGGCCACATTGTTACACCAACAACCCACACCAAATGTTTATAGAGCCAGATTACATCAAGATGCGTGTTTGGTCTCAAATGAAATACAGATTATTATTATTTTTACAGATGTCAGGCAGACTGCAAAGTATGTTTATTTTAGTTAATTTTTTGACATTATTGCACATACAATTCACTTTGATGGAAAACATTTTTGCATACATTTTAAATGATGTTTATGTTCTGAGGTTGAGTCTCTCAACATCCACGCCATCTTGTTGCTAAACTTTTATTAGCCATCAAGATGAATACGAAAAAAAGAGCTAGATGACTCAGCAGGAAATACAGTCTAGTTCACAACTGAAGGGCTGGGGGGAAAAAATCAATTATACCTTTAAAGTAATATATGGAAATACTATGATAAGTGACAAACTGATTTTTTAATAGTAAATACTGAATGTACTGTATCTAAGTTTCCAATTTGGAATACAGTATTTCCAATATCCCCACCAGAAATTGTCCAACCCTATTGCAACCATCAAAGAAAATGAAGATAAGCAGTATCACCTGTTTCCCAGCGGAGGATTGAGAGCGGGGAGCCATCTGACCACTGCCAGCCCTGAGATGTGTCTAACTGATGGAGGCCTATCCACATTCTCTCAGGCATCATGTCGAGGCCTTCTAAAACTGAAGCAAGCATACACCACAGGACTCATTAGGAAAAAGGAAAATGAGCGTGGTCAGGATCATTAAAGAAGCAGTGCTGACAACATCCAGTGGAGGGACGCAGCCAAAGATGGCAACATGGCTGATTAAGTATCGGAGATGAGATCAAGTCACAAGTCTTGGAGAACGTCTGTCGCAGTCTTTTTTTACACTACGGCCTTTCACTTATGTATGACATATCTATAACCTAGTACGACAACTTTGGCATACTAGCAAGTTCTTGTACTATTTGGTCAAAACTGGCACTAGTAGTCAGTCGTTCTAATGGTGCACATGTCGTTTTACTAGTGCGCTGAATTTTCTTAAAGGGGAAGTCAACCGTAAACATTTCTTGACAATAATATACTGTATGTGATCTCACTAATCTAAACATGACATTCTGATTAATATTATATTTGTGAAATATGAGTTATGAAGCAAAATCCAGCTGTTTTTATCCATCTCAGGGGCGGCCATTTTGCGACTTGCTGTCGACTGAAGATGACATCATAGTTACTCAGGGCTCAGGCAACGACCAATCACAGCTCAACTGTTTCCTGAAGCTGAGCTGTAATTGGCCGTTACCTGAGGCCTGAGAAACTGTGATGTCATTTTCACTCGACAGCAAGTGGGAAAAATAGTTTTTAAACGGTATTAATTGTGAAGTTATCACATTATTTATAGACAAAATATGATCTTCTTACTTTTAAAAATGGCTCAATGAGTCAAGCATCCCTTTTAGATGAATATCAAACAAATGTCAATCACCTTTACACACAAGTCCAAGTTGAATCTAAAGTCTTGTATGTTTTGTCAATACAAGTCACACGACATCAAAACAGTGACTCCAGTTGACTTGAGTCCAAGTTACAATGACTCGAGTCTTCATCTGTTTGATATTATTGCTGCCATTGTGTGGCACTTGTGTTAAGTTGTTCACCATGGTGTGATTCTTACATGTGAGGGAGTGGAGATCATTTGGGTTAGACACACTGAGCAAATCCGCTCCTTGGCTGCGACAGGAATCGAGAGCTTGTTGCCAGGTCACGGCGGTATTGGGAACAAACTCGTAGCAGGAGTTTCCCTCTGGCCCGGTAAACAGAGTCTGGCAACCATTCTCTGAAAAGTCAGTGAGACAGTGAGTGTTTTTTTTTTTTTTGTAGAACACCAAAGCTAAGGGTCTGATTTACTAAACGTTTGTACGCACAAAACAGCAGAAAATAAATGTAGAAGCTGATGTAGTAACTGAGCGCATTGCATTTGCGTGGGCCAAACGGGCATATAAGAAGCACAATTAATTTTGAAAGTTTCAACCTAACGGCAAATGAATGTGGGAAAATTGATGCAAATATACTGTATATATTTAGCACACACAATGTGAGATGATTTTGTGTCTTCAGTTCAAATACACAATCTGAAAGGCAGGTGAACGAGCATCACTGTGTGGAACAAAGACTGCGGCAATTTCGTGCAAACACCTCAAAATGCCAGAAACAAAAATATTTGACGTCTATTATTCCACAATGCCATTATGGAGCTTCTGATTGATCTAATGGCTAACATTTAGGCAGTCACAAGAAGGAGTCATGATTTACTCGATCACCTATGACAAAAGTCCTTTCAAGTTAGCATTTCCTTACATTTGGGTCTTTTCAATGCACTGTGGCAATTGGTGCTGCATTCTCACAGAGCATTTTTTTCTGGTGGGCTTTGCCACATTTTAAACATGCTGTTACTCAAGACTGGATAAATATGTCAATTCCTAAGAATATTCCTAAGTAGTTGCTGGCTTCCCCAACATTATTCGCTCTTGTGCAACTTGACTTCCAGTGTATTTTTGCAACGATAAGCAGACACATTTTTGAATGAGCAAGCTTTGTGTTATTCAAAATGAGTCGAACTTTGTGGAGAAATATCAATGTTTTGTTTGCATCTCCCTCCAACACTTCCAGTTCCATTGTTTCAAACTTCATTTTGCGCTTGCAAAGCTCTTTTCAAATTGAAAAACAATAAAAAGGCTAAGGTGTAAAAGACAATCGTAATATATCATGTACAAAATTGAGTGAGCCACAATTTAGTGTCCTCTATTTGAGATGTCAGTAAATCAGACCCCTATAGTTTGAAAGTTTTTTTGTTTTTTTTTAACATGCCAGGTATTAGACAGGTCCCCTTCTTTCTGTCTTGATCGTAGTCGGACGAGGTGGCGCACCAGGAGAGTCCTGGCAAGTCAGAAGGGAGGCATCCGTGATGCCAGCTTCCATTGAACTTGAAGGGGAACTCACAGGGAGCGCCGGCAGAGTTTCCGTCGGCAGTGTGAATGACTGCAGGAATAAAACACACGAGCACACGGAGAGTCAAAAACCAATTGTGAAAAAAGAATGTCAAAAAAAAGGAAAGTTTAGAATGATCAGAATTGCAGAATTATCAATCGTGATAATCACTCTCACGCAAGCACACACACAAACCAACTTACATCATATGATGTATGTTGGTTAGATAAAGCAGAAGCAGCACGCTACGTTGATGAAATAGCAGTGAAGAACAGCAGCAACAGTGGAAATCACCAGATACAAGTTAAAGTAGATCATTTGGACATTACTGTGTGATTAGCCTCCACAAGAGGGTCTGTCATCGATACAATAACATTATGACTATTATACATTTACAGTATACCATGGAACTGGTATCTTGACTTTTACTCTTTGTGTTAATCAAGCCAATGTTTTCCATGACATTAATGGAAATAGCATATTAATTACACCATAAAGAAAACTTGCACAGTATTGTAAAACATACAAACCCAATACACAAAAAGTTGGGACACTATACAAATTGTGAATAAAAACTGAATGCAATTATGTAGAAGTGCCAAATTTCAATATTTTGTTCAGAATAGAACATAGATGACAGGTCAAAAGCTTCAACTGAGAAAATGTATAATTTTAAGGGAAAAATATATTTGTAAATTTCATGGTGCCCACAAAAAAAAAGGTTGGGACAGGTAGCAATAAGAATTTTTCTTAAAACTGCATGAAATTCATAGCAATATTCTATTCTTCTAATTTCTAGTTCCTGATCGTAAAACATCGCGAGTACTGATATACGGTTGAGTATCGACCCAATACCGATACCTCGGTACACACCTATTTCTAATTATACTAGCATAGCTTTTAAAAAACACTCCGCTGGTTCCAACTGGATTATTTTCAAAGCTCTACCTTTTATGAATGCAGCAATAAACTGGGACTTAAGTTTAACAACCTCTCCAACACTATCAATAAAAGAACATAGACGACTGAGTATGAAGCCAAAAACCTGTGTGGATTTACATGACAACATATGCCTTCCTAATATGAATTTGACCCATTCAACTGTTATTATATGTCATGAAAACCATGCAGACTGAGAGAAATTACAATCAACACCTAAATGAAGCTGTTGGGAAAAAACAGTTTAGTCAAGTGACACACCTGGTTTGTGTTGTTTCTCTTTCATATACAGTAATAGCATCAAAGTCATGAATGGAATTCATTAATTGTATGTATGTAATTTATTGATTCCCAATAGTTTAATCTCTTCATTTTGTAGCATTTTTCTTGGCTGCAGGGTGGGTTCCGGTCATGTGGTTGATAAGCGATATATTATAAGTATAGTTTTGCTTTGCTTGTTTGGTAGCCCTTCACATTAATCAGCACCCAAGAAATAGCTATCAGTTTCAATAAGGATGGCGACCCCAGCTCTAGACAGCTCTGGAAAAATAATAAAACACCAGAGTCTAGGGGGCCACATTAAGTGATGCCACGGGTCAGATCTGGCACCTGAGCCTTGAGGTTGACACATTAGAATGTGTTCCCAAAGCTTTTGTCGCATGCCACCCACCACGATATGGCTTCTGGCAGATGTTATCCTGAGAGCCTCCTCTCACCCACGTGTCACGGGCGTCCCGTTTGGCTGTTAACTGGCCTCCGCTGACCACCAGGGCCATTTGGTAAACGGTGAATACAGCGCCATCCAGGCAGCGCCACCACAGCAGGATGTCCGAGCCACAGTCGGCCAGGGACAAATTCTTGGAATGGACGTCCAACGCCAAGCAGAGGGAGGTAGCCACGTGGAAGAGCCGGTGACCCGAGCCCCACTTCCACAAGTGCGACGTGCTGTTTGAATCACAGGCTGAGGCACCCAAACTTCCTGAGTCCTGAGCGGACAAACAGTTGCCTGTGATGGAGTGCTGGATGGTGAAGGCGTCCTCTACTGCAACAGAAAACAAACTTATAGTTGAGTACAGTACTACTGAGAGTGTCAATAAATGTAGGTCAGTGATTCCAATAGTGCAGGTCGATGAGCGATGCTGGCCTTGACCTTTACCACTAACTAATGTATTCTAGCGTAATATGACGTCGGAGCTCTGGCCACTGATTTCGGACATACATCCAGTGGACACGCCCCTAAAATGTGAGACCCCCATAAGCACACACGATGTGTGTATCAATTTACATTGTAAACAACCGGGATGACTCTGTGATTCAATCAGAGTCTAGTACGCTGCATTAAACTTTTGGGACAATGTAAAACAAGCAAACACTGATTTATATAGCACTTTTATAATATGTTTGTTTGCGCTTATCTTATTGTTGCGCAGTAGGTCAACTGCTATTGTCCTGGTTCGTGTGTGGAAGAAGCTATTATCTTCAGGAGGTTAGACACATTTAACAGGAACTAAAGCTTCGTTGTGCTACAGAGGAAGAAAAAACAAAAAACAAAGAAAAGTGTGTGTTTCGAAGGCAGCTGCTTACCCGAAGTCGAGCACGTTCCCCTCAATACAACTGTCCCCAACGCCAACAACAAACAAAGTGTCGCCGTTCGTAACATTTTCAGCAATATTATCCTTTACTTGGCGGAGTCATATAGATTGCGAGTTCCGTGAAGAACTGAGCTGTGAAAGAAAGTGCGACCAATTCCTATAAAGCGAAAGTGAAAAAGATCGCTCACCCTGCTGTCAACTGTACTAGCGCCAATGATTCCAACAAGTTAGGATGTAAGCTAAAGTACAATTTCCGGTGCAGCTTACAAAATAAACGTTGATCAGCGAGACCCCTTCAAAAGAAAATCTTTGCAAATACTGTATGTAATGTTAATTTATGACACAAAAGACAAAATGTTTGTTACTTTATTTCAGTAGATTTTTTTTAGGGTGTACTTTTTTCTCTCTCCCCCCCCCCCCTCTCTCACGTGTTTTGTTTTAGTTTAACTGCATTTCAGCCATGGCAAAAAGTACTCACATAGTAGAGGTACAGATAGACATTCAAGTTAAGAAATAGGGAAATTATTTTGTGTGTACAGAAGTTTAGTTGTCCATTGCGCCATGTTATCAAAATGGGCATTGCATATACAGTTTTTGTGCAAAAAGCTAAATGTCTCTTAATGACACAAAAATGCTATGAATTGTCACCAAAATTCACATGCACGTTTCTACTTATGTCAACTTCAACCTGTGAAAATATCATAACAATTGCCACAGCATTTTGGGATTTTCTGGGTATTAAGCCTTTTTCTTGCCATACAGTGCACTCATAGGTTTGGCTATGCAAACTTTCAAACACAACTGTAACTGACAGTAAAAAGTCTATTGTATTTCAGTTTGACCCATTTTTCCTTACTTAAGTAGTTGAATCAGTGCTTATACTTCTTTTTTTTAATATAGTATTTTATTTATTTATTTACACAAGTCCTGTAATTCCACTTGGGTACAGGGTGTGAGTACTTTTGCCACATTTGAATAATATACAGCACAAAATGAAATACAAGTTGCAATGTAAAAACTAAATATTACATACTATAAATAGTAAACACACATCTATTATGGTAAGCGGTTCGGACAATGGATGGATAGATATATAAGAAAAAATAATGATGGTAATTTTTTACAATCAACATTTTTGAGTTAAATAATCTTCCATTAACTAACTATAATAAAAAAGCAAAATGTGAAAACGTTTAAGTTTATTCAATTTAGTTTTGGTAGCATTTTTCATTTATTAAAAAGATCATAAAACATATTGGAAAGAAGTCAGTGGTAGATGTCGTGTGAGTTGTGAAACCTTGTGATTAAGACTGGTGGTTTCTTCAAGTAGTGTACTTTCCCAGATGTTCACGAACAACACACACGCGATTTCCCCTCATAAACCACAAACAAGTTCCCATGGGAAAAATGGCACATGCAGCACTATTTTTTTTCTTGAACATTTGGTGCTTATACATTCATGCACAATGATGTCCTTTTGATTTCACTGAGTACAGTTGCGGCGGTTTTACTCCTTCAAGGTAGCTATGAATTATTAATCACATCCTGCTGTCGGATTCTCTTCAGTCTGACAATAGCTGCACTTTGCTGTCCCAATTTTCCGAATCATTTCTCTCTACCAACTGCTGACCTCAGTTGAGACCAATAAAACAATGTTATTGCTCTATCATTTGACCTTTAAACTCCCAGGCAAAAACCGTGGGGTTGAAGAGGTGTATAATATAATACAGAGTAGGAAATTGAATATATACGAACATGTATTCAGTTACCCACAAATTAAACACCAGTCACGTATCATTTTATCATTCAAAACGTTGTTTGTTTTACCACCTTAGATTTATTGAATTACACACAAATGTGCAAATTATATCTTGTAACTTGCGTTGCAACAAATAACACATCCATTTGTATGTCATCTTATATGGAAAGCTGTTTATTTACACATTTATTCCATGTCCTTGATATCCAGCTAAGGATCCATGTCCTAGTACTGTACACTCTTTAGCCTCACCACTATTACTATTACTATTATTTTCCACTACTATTTCCACTTTTGGCCTGCTAACTTGAAATTTAACCATATTCATTCTAGTAATATGACATGGCCCAACTAGTAGGCATGTGGCATTCACCCAAATAAGTAGCATCAAAATACCCACTAAGAGTTTGCATCACTTGTGACATGTAGTTGTCCTAGTAGCATGCCAAAAAATGGCAATTATACTGGAAAAAGCATGACCAGTAAGACACACTAGTGCACCTTAGTTTATTTATTCTAATAGTCAGTCATGTGCTGAATTGTCTTGCTAGTGAGGACACAAAGAGCTTAATTAGGATATCAAAGAAAATTAAATAAATGCTTGGAATCAACAGCTTTCCATAACCTTACAAGGTTTGAGGTTCGACAGCTTTCGACACACAAAAACAATAAAACATGTATTTACAGTACATGTAATATTAGTAATACTGACAAAATACCTGTATTACAAGTACAGTTGCAACAATATTAATTGAACTGCAATTCAAATGTACAAAGTACAAAAGTACATTGCAATAGTTGCAAACAGCTTTATTTTGACTACAATCTTCTCACCGGGAGTGGCTGGTGGCTTTAAGCAGGTGACAAAGCATTTAAGTATTTTATCTTACCCTTCTAGTATCTGTATACTATATGTGTTGTATTTTGCGCACATCAGTTTTCCCTTTTGTCATGTGAACTACTGAAAACATTTTCATTCAAGTACATCTGAAATAACTCAGTTGGGGCTGAAGATCTAAAGGTCCGTAGTTCAATCACAGGTTTTGGCACTAAGAAGGTGTTGTTTTCCTACAAGAAGCTTAATTCGGTGGAAAAACATTTGAAAATATCCTTGATATGCATCTTAAGGGCCATCGACTAGACAATGCAGAGAAGGACTCAAACAGAGTAGCTGTACAACGGTTTTAGTAGGAATGTTTTTCCACTACTGCAAGACAATGTTGCACACTAGGAGAACAACTGCATAATACATTTTACATTAATGGTAAGGCACAACCATTCTACTAGTGTAACTGAAATGCCTTACTAATGAAGAGAAAGGGTGTACTAGTACATGGACTTCAAGCTGGGTCTTAAAGAGATCAAATAAATGCTCACATATCCTTGATGTCCATCTTAAGGTCGTACTAGTAGGCCAAAAGTGTCACTTGTAGTGGAATTTTTTTTTACTATAAAGACATAGTCATTCTACTAATGTGCTGAATTGTTTTACTAGTTTGGACAAAGAACTACAGTACATGCTAGTATTTGGGCCAGTGGAATAAATACTCAAACGCCTTTCTTACATGTCCGTTGAATACTGAATTATAAAATATTTGCTATCACAATCTTAACACTGTTCTGAAGCAATGCGGCAATGTCAGCCTTGAACGTTATCCTGAGTGATCCTCCAGCTCTGTGATCAGCACATTACCATCAGACTCTGTAGCTTGGGAGCCGGTTTGTCGGTAATAGGCACTACCGAGTGCAGGGAGCCCCCGAAAACGTGCCGCATTTCTCTTGTAAGCAAAGCACAATGCTCCTGCCAGCAGAGCAAAGATCAACACGGCCACCAGCACAGCAGCAAGGATGACGCCGTAATGTAATCCTGAAATGCAAAGGACACAATGGTTGGTTTAGAGTAGACTATTGTCCCTTCTTAAAATCAAAATGGCGTCATTCAGTTGCTCCATTTGACTGCAGTAAGCCATTAAAGGCCTCTTTCAAGATTGTAAGAATATTAGTCTACATGAAATTATTCCTTGTCCAAAAATAGATTCAACTGATTCAATCCAGTAAATAAGGAATTTAAAATACTGTAGTTTTCATATGTTTTAATTGGCCCAAAATGGCCACAATAGGGCCAAAAGGTACAAATTGATGTAAACATGTACACATTTATTGAGCTGAATTTGGAAATGACAAACTGAGACAAAAAAAAAACACCTTTCGGAAGTGGCATTACACTTGTGTTAATGGGCAGCAAAGGGCATGAATCACATCAAAACTAGAGCAATGGAAGACACCCTCACATGACAGATATAGCCCAATAAAAAGTTGAAGTGTTGTTAAAGTCCACTTTACCATTGAATGGTTCCACTTCCACCTCAGTAGTTACATCTGCAATAATAGAGCATAGGAAGTGAGTTAGTTTATTTCTTTCTTTGAGTCTTTCTTTCTTTGATTCTTTCCTTCTTTCTTTGATTATTTCTTTTCTTTTTTAAAAATCATAACCATTATCAAACATCCTCTTACCTTCTCAGTAACTCTGCCAGTGTGTGTATAAAAGTGTTTCAGTTCAGTGCATATGAGAGTGCTTGAGTGGTGTTCCTGAGAGTGTTTTAGTGCTGGACGTGAGCAGGAAAAACATCAGTAGTGTTTGGGTGCTTCATTCGTGTTTGTGTGCGGGTATCAGTAATGTGTATGAGAGCGTTTCTGTAGTGTATGTCAGTGGGAAAAAATCATTAATTTGTGTGAGAGCATTTCATTTAGAGTGTGAGGGTGTTCCCGCAGTGTGCATGAGAGTGTTTCTGTACAGTGTATGAGAGTGTTTCAGTAGTGGGTGTACCAGCGTTTCAGAAGTGTGTGAGTGTATTTCATTTGTAGCTGAGCGAAAAACATTCAGCAGTATGTGTAAGAGTTTTTAAGTAGTGAGTGTGTACGAGCGCTTCTGTAGTATGTGTGAGCAAAAAAAAAAATGTTTGTGTGAGAGCCTTTGATTAGCGTGTGTGTAAAAATAACAAAAAGCTGTAGTGCTTGTGAGATCGTTTAAGTAGAGAGTGTTTGTGTGGAAAAAATCAGAAGTGTGTGTGAGACCATTTCACTAGTGAGTGTGAGTGTTTTTGTAGAGCTGCGAGTGTAAAATAGTCAGTAGTGAGCATGAGAGTGTTCCTGTTTTGTGCACAAGAGTGTTTCAGTAGTGGCTGTGAGAAGAACGTTTCAGTAGTGTGTATTAGTGTATTTTAATACTGTATGTGAGTGGGAAAAAAACTTTAGTAGCGCGTGAGAGTGTTTCAGTAGTGTGTATGTGAGCATTTCTGTAGTGTGCCTGAGAGGTAAAACAACCAACCAACCCAAACATGATTTTTCCAGATCACCTGAGATTGTTTTGCAGACAAAGCCGAGCCGCTCGGTGCAGCCTGACAAGCGCCACACTCCATCAACCGCCCGTGTGGTCGCACAAGTGTCTGCAGTCAGCGACTTGAAGTCCGGAGCTTTGTTGGGCCAGCTGCTGTAGTCCAAAGGTGAACCGTCCACCCACGCCATAGAATCCGCTAAAAACAAAAGAGAATGTTCACTGGTGTCATTTCAGAGGGTTGCGATCTGGAAAGCCGTTTCAGCATTTATTCCGTATCCCTGGTATCCTGCTTAAGGTCCATGTACTAGTGCCATTAGTATTATCTGTACTTAGCTATCCAAATCCAGCTTGGTCTACTGGGTTTCCCTTTTGTCATGGCAAGTGATCAAATCAATGCAGTCATACGCCGAAATAGCTCAGTTGGGAGAGCGTTAGACTGAAGATCTAAAGGCCCCGGGTTTCGGCAGTATGAAAGCTACTGTTTTCATTGTGGAAAGCTGAAGGCGCTAGATATAAACTAGTAGAATCTTATAATGTCGCTACTTGAGGTAAAATCTAGTTACCCTACTAGTTTGTCATTGTCGTCCTGCATACTAGTTGTGTAGAGAAATGTCAAATTAGTAAGCACAGTTCTTCTACTATGGCACTAAATTGTCTCTTCTGATGTTTATTAATTATTCCATATCCTTGATATCTACCTTATACTGTTTGTAGCTGTCCAACTCGTATGTCAGAGTTGTCCTGCGCGATTATGCTAGTGTACAGAAATGTCATTATAGTAAGACACAGACGTTCTACTAGTGTACCCTAGTCATTCTGCCTCTACTAAATTGTCCGACTAGTACTTACTTTAAGATGGATATCAAGGATATGGAATAGTACGACAATTCAGCACACTAGTAGAACGACTAGACCACTTGTGTCTTACTAGTGTTATTTTGTCTCCACTGCATTCCACGACTGTAAGACATCTACAATATGTTCCTTGAAAGGCATTTGGTGCTACTAGTACTGTAGGTTCCAGGAGACTACTAGTAGTTTACTAGTAAAGTATAACTGGGTAGGAGTAGGCCAAATGTGGAATAGTGGAAACATGTTAGACATACTAGTGCACTGAATTGTCATACTACGGAGGTCTACTAATACATGGACCTTAAGCTCGATAACAAAGATATGAAATAAATGCTCAAATGGCTTTCCAAAAGGCGATGATATATGGTATATGATAGCCCCATGTAAGCAGATGCTCACTGTCAATGTTGAAGTAAAGCCCCAACCACATGTTCTGGTGAAGGAACCCTGAAGACCACAGCTGCTCCAGGACAAAGCGGTTCTCTACTTCATTCTCGATGGACAGGACATCTGAAGTGTTGACTGGAAAATTTTAAAAAATTAAAAACACTCAATCAAGTGATCTGTGTTTTGTAAAATACCATAACTGTATTTTTTTCCGACATAGTTGTAGATACTGGGCGAGTAGGCGTTCAGTTGACATATAAAGATCAAATTAAAATTTGTTTCGTTACTTTTGAACAGCAAAATTCACAACAGGTGTCTGAGCCATTTGATCAGTGGATATTGCTAATATTTGTAAACTGTGGGCTTATGCAGCTCTATGTGACTCTTTTGTGATCAAGTGCTATACAAATAAACTTGAATTAATTACAATTAAAACTTGGGTTGAATTAATTACACTCTAAGAACATCCAGTTTAATGCCCGTCAATGTGTACCTGTATTATAGGTACTGCTTATCAGTTGTCTGTTGGCGTCTTGGCCACATGATGTCAAAATGTGAACAGTGTGATGATGATGATGATGATGATGATGTTTAAATACAAATTCTGAAGAAAATGCATTGGTCCATTCATGGCACATATTTTGCCATTCAGTCCATTGTGTTTGTTTAAAATGTACAGAAACATTGCAATTGGTCAAGTCCATTGTTAAAGAGAGAAGTTCAACTTAACTAGTGCATTTTAGGTTCGTACTGGAATTAAATCTGAAAGCCAAGCAATATCCGTCACTTTTTGTGAGGTCTATAAGTGCTTTGGCTCAACTAAGGTTGGGAAATGCTGGCCTAGTACCCTTCAGCTCAGCAGTACCACTTTTGTCCTGTAGGGGGCGTTACTACATTTAATTTTAAGCACATTGCTAAAACATTAGCTAATGGTTGAACTCTTTCTGAAATAGGAGAAAGCAAAATAACCCCCGATTTGTTCTCTGGAAACTAATGCAATAGAGCCAATACGATACCATGTGATTGTGAATAAGAGACAAGCAAAATGACACAAAAGCAGCAATCCAGTTTTAATGGGTTTAAATTGTAAAGATGATATGTGATTTTATATGGTCTCTCTATTGTGATTTTCACTTGTCGTAGATTGGTCTGGAATCTTTTCCCCAGCAATATTTACCTGTACTCTGAACAGGATAAGCGTAAGAAAATACATGGAGTGCCACCTACCTTTATGTCTGCAGTGCTCACGTGCGTCCTCAAAAGTCAGTCTCTGCACCAGAGGCTCAAAGTTGTAACAGCCAGGTCCAAATTTCACCCATGTCGAGGGGCACACAGCCTCATACGAGATAAACGGCTTATTCCCTGCAAGAAAGCAATTGTGTTCTGTTTCGGGTTGCAAAATTCCGGGAATTTTTAACATTATGATTTTTTTCATGGGAATTAACAGGAATTTATGGTAATTAACTAACAAAACAGAATTGGAGATTAGATCTTAATGGGGAACTTAACCTACTGTTGTACTTACAAATAAATTTGTTGAATTATAATTGTATTTTTTGCATGAGAAAAAAATATATATTTATGTTTGAATAAGACATCTTTTAATTAAATAAACCTCAATTCCTCGTTAATTACAATAATTTTCATGGGAAGTTTCCAATTTGGAATATTTGCAAAATCTTAACTTCCCATGAAATTTTAAATGAATGTAAATATTCAAAAAATTTACTAGAAATTCAATACCTCTTTGAAACTCAAGTTGTGTATCTAGCACACAATAAAAGCAGCAAAGACCTGCAATCATATCTGAAGCCATGCTTATGTGTTAATATTTTACTTGGCGGAGGAATGTGACACAAGGCTCCTGATAGAAGAGTTTCACAGTCAGCTCGCCGCCAACCCCCATTCACGTCCATGTACACACACTCTCCGGTCTCAAAGTCATCTTCAGCCGAGTCCCAGTGTGTGTAGACAGTATCGCTGCCATCTGACCACTGATAGTTGATGCCACTCTGTAAAGGAACATGATTATGCCACATTCAGTCAGGATGAGGCGGCACTCGTGGATGCAACATCGCAATGGAGCCTGATGACTACACACAAAATGTTAGCTACCTATTTACTACCTAAATCTGCTGTACAGTCATTTTTGTCAAAACTGTTGGCAACAAAAGCGAGTAGACCCCTACTTGAAAGTGCCAATATATTGTGTGGCCACCATTATTTTCCAAAAGTGACATCAAGTTCACAAAGCTTCACAGGTTGCCACAATTATTTTTTTTTAAAGTGTCAAATTAGGTGTAGAAAAGAGAGATCTCTTTTATAGCTCAATAACCACATTTCAAGACATTCCACAAGGGTCATATTCTGTCTAGAGTGCACACCCACTGTGGAGATGGACCACATACCACAGCATGAATACATTCCAGGTGACATTCTATTGGAATTTCAACGAGTCTTTTCCCAGTTTTTATTACATAACAACATTTAAAAAAAACACAAGTAGAGGGCAAAATATTTTGTTTTAAAGAAATGTTGCTTTCCAGTATACACACTATTGACGATTGACCCATAACTTGCAGGTTTGCAACCCTAAATAAATAAATATTTATTGCGTGTATGAGCAAGTAGTAGGATGCTTATTAATTTATATTTGGCATGTTATAAGAGGTCACTTACATCTTGACTGTACAGTCCAATCCAGTGTGGGACTCCCAATCTATTGACAAGGACCGTAAGAAAAGCTTGGTGGTAGGCATCGGTGATGCTCACTAGGTCCGAATCACTGTCTATGCACATATGCATGGCGTCATACCAGCTCATGTTGCCTGAAACCACTTTGTAACTCCGACTTTTGTACTCAATGCTGTCGGGGAGAGGGTGGCGAGAAGAGTGGGTGGGGGGTTTGGATGTATCTAAAACAAGAAAAGGGAACACTAATAATTGCAAATAAGATCTCCTTGGGACCAATACATAAACATTACAGTCAAATGATGGTCTATAGTACTATTACTTACCATCCGTATAGAGTAAAACATACGGTATACTCACCAGACAAAAAAAAAAGGGTATTGCTGCTCAATAAGGCAAAAGCCAAAAATAATGCTTTTTCCAGATTCATGTGGCCTTTCAGTAAAATTTGATCACCATAATTTTAAAGACTTAGTGACTGATATTCTTCTTGTATAGGACCTCATTCAAATGCAAAGACCCCAAAGTTGTGGCCACTAGTTGCTTACGCAGTACTACCTTGATTTACGAGTGTAACTGAAATGAATGATATTTCAATCCATTTCAATGGGAAAATTAAACTTGTAAGCCAAGGAACCACTGTATTCCATATTCATGTTGGGGCATTCTATTTAATCAGTTAAATGATAATATTTAAGCACAAATTATTAATAGAACTGGTATAAAAAAAAAAAAAGGACTCTTACCTTGAGGTTTTTGGCAAACAAAGCCATAGCCATCCTCAGTGCACTTTTCATCGTACCACTTTCCTGTCAGGTGGACATTGTGGTTGTTGGACAGCACGGTGCACAGAGGTTCATCAGCGAAGCCAGTGAGCGACTCATCCTCCTGGAGGTACATCACAATATACATATCGGTCGACATATGCACATTTATTATATATGACCTTTGACCCCCACCTACAAAGGTTAGGATACCATTCAGTACAATTACAGCAACTTGGATGCTAATTTCCGTAAGATTTGGCGTTTTGAATTCTCACTATGTTAGCATCTGGCAGACATTCATTAGACAAAATCAGTTTGGTTGTACTTTATAGTCTTTAAATATTGAATGTTTAATTCTGTTTTGTCTTATACTACTTGTATGTGAAAGCAGAAGTTGTTTAAAGATTTATAATTACCATAACATCAATTCTAATTTATGTAAGTCTGTCTATGGCTTCTCGTATTGCCTTAAGCTATAGGAGACATTTGATTGAAAAAAATGATTCGGTTTGTTAGTTTTATAGTAAACTTCAACTGGGAGTGACAAATAAAAAGCTTGAAGAAAGCACACTCTGCCTCTGATTTATGTGTAGCTACCTGCAGTGCAAGCAAGACAGATTTCATTTGCTCAAATTGATTTTCTCTCTTTTCTTGACAGTGAGAAAATCAGAGCAGGCACTCAGGAATACTTTAAAACATGTGTTTTAATACGGTTTAAGTGTTTTGACAACTTTAAAACGGTACCAAATAGTGATATATGGTTTTCTCTTCTAAATAACATATTTTCACCTAAAAGGAACAATTATCCCTTAATAAACAGGGGTTCACTGTATTAATTTAACAATATATTTGTATTAAAGCCAATAAAATGAAATAGTCAAATTCAGTGACGGACATTATTATTTATATTTAGTAATGTTGGACATGCGCTGTCTTCGCAGAAGCTTACATTGAGGTAGCTCTTTGGTTCAACAGGAGACCAGTTGGTATAGATGACTGGTCTCCCGTTTGTCCATTTCATGGTGTCTTGATTCCACAGGCCAATCCACACGCCGACAGAGATTCCTTGAAGCAGCATGGTGATGTATGCTGCATGAAAAAGAGACATGACAATGACATCAAAGAAGAAGCAATACACTAAAAATAGATCTATTTTGGACAAGCTCAATTAGTTTGTCTCATTATATTTAAGATTTCGGTCAAACTTCAAATTTTGATTTGATTCCGATTGAAAGGAGTACTTTTGCATCAGTCAAAAATGTATATTTACACAAAGTAAAAATATATAATTGACCATTTTTTTCAGAATTTTTCCCCACTTTTTTAAATGCATTACCATACATAAACATATATTTTGACTTGATAAAGTAATTAGTTTAATATTAGGAAATTGTATTGACTTTTCTCAAGTTAAATGTAGTTATGTTACCAAAATGTTTTTAAGAAGTACAGTATATTATTATATAGTGCAGTTTTTTGTCATTAAAATACATGTTGCAACCATTTGTTGTTGTTGTTTTTTGGAGTGGAGCCTGGAAAGGATTATTGGCATTACCATTCATTTCAATGGGAAAAGATGATTTGTATTCAACCAAGTAAACTTTTGATACCTTGTTCAATCTCATCTTCTATAGCCACGAGTGAGCCTTGGAATGAGGAGCAGATGGACCGGGCGTCGTTCCAGCTCTTTCCCTCCCTTGGAGTGTCAGGGAGGTGAAGCAGGAGACACTATGCACATGCACACAAAGGGAAATGTCTCATTTGCATGCAGTTGCCTTAAAGAGATGGAGAAGAAAAGGCCACAAGGAAAGATTTCCACTTGATTACAATTAATTCAGAAGACAATTCATGCAGAACCTGCTGCTCCATTATTTTTTTAATATTAACAACTGCACAATTTGAGTATTGAATGAGAAGCATTAATGAAATTTGGGGAGAAAATGTACATTGTTAGTTTAATTATTTACACTTGGAAAACAACTATATTGTTACTGATCAAGTTGACTTGTCAATAGTGTTGTTCCGATACCGTTTTTTTGGCCCCGATACAGATTCCGATACCCAGTTTTGCAGTATCGGCCAATGCCGATACTTTACCGCTAATTTTTTTTCTTTGTTTTTTTCAACATGAATAAAGCTGCCCTGCCATTGGTTAAGAGCATTCAAGAGCCAATAGGATATCTTAACTTTGCAGGCAGTGAACACATCACACATCAGTGAATGTCGTGCACAAGCAAGACACAAGATGCTGCATCCAAAGTCCTATATTACTGATGGAAATAATGGTATCAGCATGTTACTTGTTTGTACTTGCCAATGCCGATACCGCTGTTTTTATGCAGTATCGGGGCCTCTCCCGATACCGGTGTCGGAACAACACTACTTGCCAAGTCAACAAGCTCAAGTCGAGTCCTTTGAAAACCAGGTCAAAGTCAAGTCAGGTCTTTAGGTTTTAGCCAACCCTCAAGTCCGAAAACGGGTGATTTAAGTCTGATTTTTGAGTCCCCCACCTCTGGTGTATACCTTATGTCCAAAGTACAGCCATTTTTCTGGACACCCGCCAATGTAATGTGGCTCCCTCGGAGTCTCCACTACAGAAACGGTCTTTCTCTTACAAACATATCCGTAAAGATCGCTGCATTTATTGGTTGACCACTTCCCTGCATTGCACAAGAACACAATCAACACACTCATTGTTGTACATGTTACACTAGTGCACATGTGTCACTGGCAGCTGCGTGATTACCTGTTGATGAGGACATGGTGACACACAGCCCATTTTTTTTAACATTGTGGCCATCACTCCCTTGTGCCCAGTTGTGAAAGTCCACCTCTGTCTTGTCACTCCACCTGCCAACACAACAAAAACTTTAACGTAATGTTTGAAGCCAATATTTGAAGAGCTTCATTTAATTGCATTACATGGAAACCCTTAATATCCAGCTCAAGGTTCATGTACTAGTACGGTTTTGCAAGACAATTCAGCCAGTGCACTAAAACAACTGTATCTTAGAATTAGGTATGTATCTGTATCTTTTTTTTCTAGCCAAGCTGCGGAGGCAAAAGCAGTGGCATATGCAAATTTTGCTGTGTGAAGGCCCACTCATGATTGGTGGACTGTTTCCGCGGACGTCTAAGAGAAGTTTGATTCCTGTGTATTGTCTGCATATGCAAATTCGGCTGGTTGTGGGCTGTTTTCACGCTTCTTCCTGTCCACGGCTTCCAATAGCGTCAATTTTGAGTGTAGCATTTTTAAAATATTTTCTTTTGTGTGCACTACTTTTTTTTAGGAAGACAATTCAGCTCATTAGTACATTGACTTTGTCCTTTACACTTTAACATGAATGAAGCCCAGGAGCCGAAATAGCTCAGTTGGGAGAGCGTTAGACTAAAGACCTAAAGGTCCTGTTTCGAGCCTGGGTTTTGGCAGATCAGAGTAGTGGTTTCACACATAGCCTCTGTTTTCTGCGAAGCCATTTGGACACTTGTTCCAGTTGGTTTAATGTCTATACTGTATAGTAGTAAGCTTTTCTTCCTCAATAGAGAGACGCTTCAGATCACTAGTACACTGACTTTGTTCTTTATACCAGAGGTCCCCAACCCTGGTCCTCAGGGACCGGTCGGTATCCAGACTGTTTTCCATGCCTCCCACAGCCAACATAGGTGATTCATATCATCAGCTAATCAGCAATCTCTGGAGAAGGCTGATAACGATCCCCACCTGTGTTGGCTGTGGGAGGCATGTAAAACAGGCTGGATACCGGTCCCTGAGGACCAGGGTTGGGGACCTCTGCTTTATACTTTAACAAAGTATTATCTGAAATCAACGCATACGTAATTTCCCTGTTCCAGCCGTTGGTCGAGTGAGCCGCTCAGAACCAAAATTACTCAGAGGCCGAAATAGCTCAGTTGGGAGAGCGTTAGACTGAAGATCTAAAGGTCCCTGGTTCAATCCCGGGTTTCGGCAGATCAGACCAGTGGTTTCACACAAAGCCTTTGTTTTTTGCGAAGCCATTTAGACACTTGTTCCAGTTTGTTTAATGTCTATGTAGTAGTAAGCTCTTCTTCCTCAATAGAAAGACGCTTCACCTCACTAGTACACTTACTGTGATTTATACTTTAACAAAGTATTATCTGAAATCAACGCATAAATAATTTCCCTGTTCCAGCCGTTGCTTGAGTGAGCCGCTCAGAACCAAAAATCCTCAGAAGCCGTAATAGCTCAGTTGGGAGAGCGTTAGACTGAAGATCTAAAGGTCCCTGGTTCAATCCCGGGTTTCGGCAGATCCGAGCAGTGGTTTCACACAAAGCCTTGTTTTTTGCGAAGCAATTTAGACACTTGTTCCAGTTTGTTTAATGTCTATATACAGTAGTAGAAAGCTCTTCTTCCTCAATAGAAAGACACTTTACCTCACTAGTACACTGACTTCGTCCTTTATACTTTAAGAAAGTATTTTCTGAAATCTATTCATACACAGCTTCCCTGTTCCAGCCGTTGGTTGAGTGACCCGCTCAGAACCCTAAATCCTCAGAAGCCGAAATAGCTCAGTTGGGAGAGCGTTAGACTGAAGATCTAAAGGTCCCTGGTTCGATCCCGGGTTTCGGCAGATGCGAACAGTGGTTTCACATGAATCCTTAGTTCTTTGCGAAGCCATTTAGACACTTGTTTTAATGTCTATATAGTAGTAAGCTTTTCTTCCTCAATAGAAAGACGCTTCACCTCACTAGTACACTGACTTCGTCCTTTATACTTTAACAAAGTATTTTCTGAAATCTATTCATACACAGCTTCCCTGTTCCAGCCGTTGATTGAGTGACCCGCTCAGAACCCAAAATCCTCAGCAGCCGAAATAGCTCAGTTGGGAGAGCGTTAGACTGAAGATCTAAAGGTCCCTGGTTCGATCCCGGGTTTCGGCAGATGCGAACAGTGGTTTCACATGAATCCTCAGGTCTTTGCGAAGCCATTTAGACAGTTGTTTCAATGTCTATATAGTAGTAAGCTTTTCTTCCTCAATAGAAAGACGCTTCAGATCACTAGTACACTGACTTTGTTCTTTATACTTTAACAAAGTATTATCTGAAATCAACGCATACATAATTTCCCTGTTCCAGCCGTTGGTTGAGTGAGCCGCTCAGAACCAAAAATCATCAGTAGCCGGAATAGCTCAGTTGGGAGAGTGTCAGACTGAAGATCTAAAGGTCCTTGGTTCGATCCCGGGTGTCGGCATATATGAACAGTGGTTTCACATGAATCCTTAGTTCTTTCCGAAGCCATTTAGACACTTGTTTTAATGTCTATATAGTAGTAAGCTCTTCTTCCTCAATAGAACGACACTTCAGCTCACTAGTACACTGACTTCGTCCTTTATACTTTAACAAAGTATTTTCTGAAATCTATTCATACACAGCTTCCCTGTTCCAGCCGTTGATTGAGTGACCCGCTCAGAACCCAGAATCCTCAGCAGCCGAAATAGCTCAGTTGGGAGAGCGTTAGACTGAAGATCTAAAGGTCCCTGGTTCGATCCCGGGTTTCGGCAGATGTGAACAGTGGTTTCATGTGAATCCTTAGTTCTTTGCGAAGCCATTTAGACAGTTGTTTTAATGTCTATGTAGTAGTAAGCTTTTCTTCCTCAATAGAAAGACGCTTCAGATCACTAGTACACTGACTTTGTTCTTTATACTTTAACAAAGTATTATCTGAAATCAACGCATACATAATTCCCCTGTTCCAGCCGTTGGTTGAGTGAGCCGCTCAGAACCAAAAATCCTCAGTAGCTGGAATAGCTCAGTTGGGAGAGTGTCAGACTGAAGATCTAAAGGTCCCTGGTTCGATCCTGGGTGTCGGCATATACGAACAGTGGTTTCACATGAATCCTTAGTTCTTTCCGAAGCCATTTAGACACTTGTTTTAATGTCTATATAGTAGTAAGCTCTTCTTCCTCAATAGAAAGACACTTCAGCTCACTAGTACACTGACTTCGTCCTTTATACTTTAACAAAGTATTTCTGAAATCTATTCAGTTTCCCTGTTCCGGCCGTTGGTTGAGTGAGCCGCTCAGAACCAAAAATCCTCAGAAGCCGAAAAAGCTCAGTTGGGAGAGCGTTAGACTGAAGCTCTAAAGATCCCGGGTTTCGGCAGACCAGAGCAGTGGTTTCACTCAAAACCTGTGTTTTCTGCGAAGCCATTTAGACACTTGTTCCAGTTTGTTTAATGTCTATATAGTAGTAAGGTCTTCTTCCTTAATAGAAAGATGCTTCACCTCACTGGTACACTGACTGTGATTTATACTTTAACAAAGTATTATCTGAAATCAACGCGTACATAATTTCCCTGTTCCAGCCGTTGTTTGAGTGAGCCGCTCCGAACCAAAAATCCTCAGAAGCCGAAATAGCTCAGTTGGGAGAGCGTTAGACTAAAGATCTAAAGGTCCCTGGTTCGATCCTGGGTTTCGGCAGATCTGACCAGTGGTTTCACATGAAGCCTTAGTTCTATGCAAAGCCATTTAGACACTTGTTCCACTTTGTTTGTTGTCTATATAGTAGTAAGCTCTTCTTCCTCAATAGAACGACACTTCAGCTCACTTATACACTGACTTCGTCCTTTATACTTTAACAAAGTATTTCTGAAATCTATTCAGTTTCCCTGTTCCGGCCGTTGGTTGAGTGAGCCGCTCAGAACCAAAAACCCTCAGAAGTTGGGAGAGCGTTAGACTGAAGATCTAAAGGTCTCTAGTTCGATCCCGGGTTTTGGCAGACCAGAGCAGTGGTTTCACACAAAACCTTTGTTTTTTGCGAAGCCATTTAGACACTTGTTCCAGTTTGTTTAATGTCTATATACAGTAGTAGCAAGCTCTTCTTCCTCAATAGAAAGACACTTCACCTCACAAGTACACTGACTTCGTCCTTTATACTTTAACAAAGTATTTTCTGAAATCTATTCATACACAGCTTCCCTGTTCCAGCCGTTCGTTGAGTGACCCGCTCAGAACCCAACATCCTCAGAAGCCGAAATAGCTCAGTTGGGAGAGCGTTAGACTGAAGATCTAAAGGTCCCTGGTTCAATCCCGGGTTTCGGCAGATCTGAGCAGTGGTTTCACACAAAGCCTTTGTGTTTTGCAAAGCAATTTAGACACTTGTTCCAGTTTGTTTAATGTTTATGTACAGTAGTAGCAAGCTCTTCTTCCTCAATAGAAAGGCACTTCACCTCACAAGTACACTTACTTCGTCCTTTATACTTTAACAAAGTATTTCTGAAATCTATTCAGTTTCCCTGTTCCAGCCGTTGATTGAGTGACCCGCTCAGAACCCAACATCCTCAGAAGCCGAAATAGCTCAGTTGGGAGAGCGTTAGACTGAAGATCTAAAGGTCCCTTGTTCGATCCCGGGTTTCGGCAGATGCGAACAGTGGTTTCACATGAATCCTTAGTTCTTTGCGAAGCCATTTAGACACTTGTTTTAATGTCTATATAGTAGTAAGCTTTTCTTCCTCAATAGAAAGACGCTTCACCTCACTAGTACACTGACTTCGTCCTTTATACTTTAACAAAGTATTTTCTGAAATCTATTCATACACAGCTTCCCTGTTCCAGCCGTTGATTGAGTGACCCGCTCAGAACCCAAAATCCTCAGCAGCCGAAATAGCTCAGTTAGGAGAGCGTTAGACTGAAGATCTAAAGGTCCCTGGTTCGATCCCGGGTTTCGGCAGATGCGAACAGTGGTTTCACATGAATCCTCAGTTCTTTGCGAAGCCATTTAGACAGTTGTTTCAATGTCTATATAGTAGTAAGCTTTTCTTCCTCAATAGAAAGACGCTTCAGATCACTAGTACACTGACTTTGTTCTTTATACTTTAACAAAGTATTATCTGAAATCAACGCATACATAATTTCCCTGTTCCAGCCGTTGGTTGAGTGAGCCGCTCAGAACCAAAAATCATCAGTAGCCGGAATAGCTCAGTTGGGAGAGTGTCAGACTGAATATCTAAAGGTCCTTGGTTCGTTCCCGGGTGTCGGCATATATGAACAGTGGTTTCACATGAATCCTTAGTTCTTTCCGAAGCCATTTAGACACTTGTTTTAATGTCTATATAGTAGTAAGCTCTTCTTCCTCAATAGAACGACACTTCAGCTCACTAGTACACTGACTTCGTCCTTTATACTTTAACAAAGTATTTTCTGAAATCTATTCATACACAGCTTCCCTGTTCCAGCCGTTGATTGAGTGACCCGCTCAGAACCCAGAATCCTCAGCAGCCGAAATAGCTCAGTTGGGAGAGCGTTAGACTGAAGATCTAAAGGTCCCTGGTTCGATCCCGGGTTTCGGCAGATGTGAACAGTGGTTTCATGTGAATCCTTAGTTCTTTGCGAAGCCATTTAGACAGTTGTTTTAATGTCTATGTAGTAGTAAGCTTTTCTTCCTCAATAGAAAGACGCTTCAGATCACTAGTACACTGACTTTGGTCTTTATACTTTAACAAAGTATTATCTGAAATCAACGCATACATAATTCCCCTGTTCCAGCCGTTGGTTGAGTGAGCCGCTCAGAACCAAAAATCCTCAGTAGCTGGAATAGCTCAGTTGGGAGAGTGTCAGACTGAAAATCTAAAGGTCCCTGGTTCGATCCTGGGTGTCGGCATATACGAACAGTGGTTTCACATGAATCCTTAGTTCTTTCCGAAGCCATTTAGACACTTGTTTTAATGTCTATATAGTAGTAAGCTCTTCTTCCTCAATAGAAAGACACTTCAGCTCACTAGTACACTGACTTCGTCCTTTATACTTTAACAAAGTATTTCTGAAATCTATTCAGTTTCCCTGTTCCGGCCGTTGGTTGAGTGAGCCGCTCAGAACCAAAAATCCTCAGAAGCCGAAAAAGCTCAGTTAGGAGAGCGTTAGACTGAATCTCTAAAGATCCCGGGTTTCGGCAGACCAGAGCAGTGGTTTCACTCAAAACCTGTGTTTTCTGCGAAGCCATTTAGACACTTGTTCCAGTTTGTTTAATGTCTATATAGTAGTAAGGTCTTCTTCCTTAATAGAAAGATGCTTCACCTCACTGGTACACTAACTGTGATTTATACTTTAACAAAGTATTATCTGAAATCAACGCGTACATAATTTCCCTGTTCCAGCCGTTGTTTGAGTGAGCCGCTCCGAACCAAAAATCCTCAGAAGCCGAAATAGCTCAGTTGGGAGAGCGTTAGACTAAAGATCTAAAGGTCCCTGGTTCGATCCTGGGTTTCGGCAGATCTGACCAGTGGTTTCACATGAAGCCTTAGTTCTATGCAAAGCCATTTAGACACTTGTTCCACTTTGTTTGTTGTCTATATAGTAGTAAGCTCTTCTTCCTCAATAGAACGACACTTCAGCTCACTTATACACTGACTTCGTCCTTTATACTTTAACAAAGTATTTCTGAAATCTATTCAGTTTCCCTGTTCCGGCCGTTGGTTGAGTGAGCCGCTCAGAACCAAAAACCCTCAGAAGTTGGGAGAGCGTTAGACTGAAGATCTAAAGGTCCCTGGTTCAATCCCGGGTTTCGGCAGATCCGAGCAGTGGTTTCACACAAAGCCTTTGTTTTTTGCGAAGCAATTTAGACACTTGTTCCAGTTTGTTTAATGTCTATATACAGTAGTAGAAAGCTCTTCTTCCTCAATAGAAAGACACTTTACCTCACTAGTACACTGACTTCGTCCTTTATACTTTAAGAAAGTATTTTCTGAAATCTATTCATACACAGCTTCCCTGTTCCAGCCGTTGGTTGAGTGACCCGCTCAGAACCCTAAATCCTCAGAAGCCGAAATAGCTCAGTTGGGAGAGCGTTAGACTGAAGATCTAAAGGTCCCTGGTTCGATCCTGGGTTTCGGCAGATGCGAACAGTGGTTTCACATGAATCCTTAGTTCTTTGCGAAGCCATTTAGACACTTGTTTTAATGTCTATATAGTAGTAAGCTTTTCTTCCTCAATAGAAAGACGCTTCACCTCACTAGTACACTGACTTCGTCCTTTATACTTTAACAAAGTATTTTCTGAAATCTATTCATACACAGCTTCCCTGTTCCAGCCGTTGATTGAGTGACCCGCTCAGAACCCAAAATCCTCAGCAGCCGAAATAGCTCAGTTGGGAGAGCGTTAGACTGAAGATCTAAAGGTCCCTGGTTCGATCCCGGGTTTCGGCAGATGCGAACAGTGGTTTCACATGAATCCTCAGTTCTTTGCGAAGCCATTTAGACAGTTGTTTCAATGTCTATATAGTAGTAAGCTTTTCTTCCTCAATAGAAAGACGCTTCAGATCACTAGTACACTGACTTTGTTCTTTATACTTTAACAAAGTATTATCTGAAATCAACGCATACATAATTTCCCTGTTCCAGCCGTTGGTTGAGTGAGCCGCTCAGAACCAAAAATCATCAGTAGCCGGAATAGCTCAGTTGGGAGAGTGTCAGACTGAAGATCTAAAGGTCCTTGGTTCGATCCCGGGTGTCGGCATATATGAACAGTGGTTTCACATGAATCCTTAGTTCTTTCCGAAGCCATTTAGACACTTGTTTTAATGTCTATATAGTAGTAAGCTCTTCTTCCTCAATAGAACGACACTTCAGCTCACTAGTACACTGACTTCGTCCTTTATACTTTAACAAAGTATTTTCTGAAATCTATTCATACACAGCTTCCCTGTTCCAGCCGTTGATTGAGTGACCCGCTCAGAACCCAGAATCCTCAGCAGCCGAAATAGCTCAGTTGGGAGAGCGTTAGACTGAAGATCTAAAGGTCCCTGGTTCGATCCCGGGTTTCGGCAGATGTGAACAGTGGTTTCATGTGAATCCTTAGTTCTTTGCGAAGCCATTTAGACAGTTGTTTTAATGTCTATGTAGTAGTAAGCTTTTCTTCCTCAATAGAAAGACGCTTCAGATCACTAGTACACTGACTTTGTTCTTTATACTTTAACAAAGTATTATCTGAAATCAACGCATACATAATTCCCCTGTTCCAGCCGTTGGTTGAGTGAGCCGCTCAGAACCAAAAATCCTCAGTAGCTGGAATAGCTCAGTTGGGAGAGTGTCAGACTGAAGATCTAAAGGTCCCTGGTTCGATCCTGGGTGTCGGCATATACGAACAGTGGTTTCACATGAATCCTTAGTTCTTTCCGAAGCCATTTAGACACTTGTTTTAATGTCTATATAGTAGTAAGCTCTTCTTCCTCAATAGAAAGACACTTCAGCTCACTAGTACACTGACTTCGTCCTTTATACTTTAACAAAGTATTTCTGAAATCTATTCAGTTTCCCTGTTCCGGCCGTTGGTTGAGTGAGCCGCTCAGAACCAAAAATCCTCAGAAGCCGAAAAAGCTCAGTTGGGAGAGCGTTAGACTGAAGCTCTAAAGATCCCGGGTTTCGGCAGACCAGAGCAGTGGTTTCACTCAAAACCTGTGTTTTCTGCGAAGCCATTTAGACACTTGTTCCAGTTTGTTTAATGTCTATATAGTAGTAAGGTCTTCTTCCTTAATAGAAAGATGCTTCACCTCACTGGTACACTGACTGTGATTTATACTTTAACAAAGTATTATCTGAAATCAACGCCTACATAATTTCCCTGTTCCAGCCGTTGTTTGAGTGAGCCGCTCCGAACCAAAAATCCTCAGAAGCCGAAATAGCTCAGTTGGGAGAGCGTTAGACTAAAGATCTAAAGGTCCCTGGTTCGATCCTGGGTTTCGGCAGATCTGACCAGTGGTTTCACATGAAGCCTTAGTTCTATGCAAAGCCATTTAGACACTTGTTCCACTTTGTTTGTTGTCTATATAGTAGTAAGCTCTTCTTCCTCAATAGAACGACACTTCAGCTCACTTATACACTGACTTCGTCCTTTATACTTTAACAAAGTATTTCTGAAATCTATTCAGTTTCCCTGTTCCGGCCGTTGGTTGAGTGAGCCGCTCAGAACCAAAAACCCTCAGAAGTTGGGAGAGCGTTAGACTGAAGATCTAAAGGTCTCTAGTTCGATCCCGGGTTTTGGCAGACCAGAGCAGTGGTTTCACACAAAACCTTTGTTTTTTGCGAAGCCATTTAGACACTTGTTCCAGTTTGTTTAATGTCTATATACAGTAGTAGCAAGCTCTTCTTCCTCAATAGAAAGACACTTCACCTCACAAGTACACTGACTTCGTCCTTTATACTTTAACAAAGTATTTTCTGAAATCTATTCATACACAGCTTCCCTGTTCCAGCCGTTCGTTGAGTGACCCGCTCAGAACCCAACATCCTCAGAAGCCGAAATAGCTCAGTTGGGAGAGCGTTAGACTGAAGATCTAAAGGTCCCTGGTTCAATCCAGGGTTTCGGCAGATCTGAGCAGTGGTTTCACACAAAGCCTTTGTGTTTTGCGAAGCAATTTAGACACTTGTTCCAGTTTGTTTAATGTTTATGTACAGTAGTAGCAAGCTCTTCTTCCTCAATAGAAAGGCACTTCACCTCACAAGTACACTTACTTCGTCCTTTATACTTTAACAAAGTATTTCTGAAATCTATTCAGTTTCCCTGTTCCAGCCGTTGATTGAGTGACCCGCTCAGAACCCAACATCCTCAGAAGCCGAAATAGCTCAGTTGGGAGAGCGTTAGACTGAAGATCTAAAGGTCCCTTGTTCGATCCCGGGTTTCGGCAGATGCGAACAGTGGTTTCACATGAATCCTTAGTTCTTTGCGAAGCCATTTAGACACTTGTTTTAATGTCTATATAGTAGTAAGCTTTTCTTCCTCAATAGAAAGACGCTTCACCTCACTAGTACACTGACTTCGTCCTTTATACTTTAACAAAGTATTTTCTGAAATCTATTCATACACAGCTTCCCTGTTCCAGCCGTTGATTGAGTGACCCGCTCAGAACCCAAAATCCTCAGCAGCCGAAATAGCTCAGTTGGGAGAGCGTTAGACTGAAGATCTAAAGGTCCCTGGTTCGATCCCGGGTTTCGGCAGATGCGAACAGTGGTTTCACATGAATCCTCAGTTCTTTGCGAAGCCATTTAGACAGTTGTTTCAATGTCTATATAGTAGTAAGCTTTTCTTCCTCAATAGAAAGACGCTTCAGATCACTAGTACACTGACTTTGTTCTTTATACTTTAACAAAGTATTATCTGAAATCAACGCATACATAATTTCCCTGTTCCAGCCGTTGGTTGAGTGAGCCGCTCAGAACCAAAAATCATCAGTAGCTGGAATAGCTCAGTTGGGAGAGTGTCAGACTGAAGATCTAAAGGTCCTTGGTTCGTTCCCGGGTGTCGGCATATATGAACAGTGGTTTCACATGAATCCTTAGTTCTTTCCGAAGCCATTTAGACACTTGTTTTAATGTCTATATAGTAGTAAGCTCTTCTTCCTCAATAGAACGACACTTCAGCTCACTAGTACACTGACTTCGTCCTTTATACTTTAACAAAGTATTTTCTGAAATCTATTCATACACAGCTTCCCTGTTCCAGCCGTTGATTGAGTGACCCGCTCAGAACCCAGAATCCTCAGCAGCCGAAATAGCTCAGTTGGGAGAGCGTTAGACTGAAGATCTAAAGGTCCCTGGTTCGATCCCGGGTTTCGGCAGATGTGAACAGTGGTTTCATGTGAATCCTTAGTTCTTTGCGAAGCCATTTAGACAGTTGTTTTAATGTCTATGTAGTAGTAAGCTTTTCTTCCTCAATAGAAAGACGCTTCAGATCACTAGTACACTGACTTTGGTCTTTATACTTTAACAAAGTATTATCTGAAATCAACGCATACATAATTCCCCTGTTCCAGCCGTTGGTTGAGTGAGCCGCTCAGAACCAAAAATCCTCAGTAGCTGGAATAGCTCAGTTGGGAGAGTGTCAGACTGAAGATCTAAAGGTCCCTGGTTCGATCCTGGGTGTCGGCATATACGAACAGTGGTTTCACATGAATCCTTAGTTCTTTCCGAAGCCATTTAGACACTTGTTTTAATGTCTATATAGTAGTAAGCTCTTCTTCCTCAATAGAAAGACACTTCAGCTCACTAGTACACTGACTTCGTCCTTTATACTTTAACAAAGTATTTCTGAAATCTATTCAGTTTCCCTGTTCCGGCCGTTGGTTGAGTGAGCCGCTCAGAACCAAAAATCCTCAGAAGCCGAAAAAGCTCAGTTAGGAGAGCGTTAGACTGAAGCTCTAAAGATCCCGGGTTTCGGCAGACCAGAGCAGTGGTTTCACTCAAAACCTGTGTTTTCTGCGAAGCCATTTAGACACTTGTTCCAGTTTGTTTAATGTCTATATAGTAGTAAGGTCTTCTTCCTTAATAGAAAGATGCTTCACCTCACTGGTACACTGACTGTGATTTATACTTTAACAAAGTATTATCTGAAATCAACGCGTACATAATTTCCCTGTTCCAGCCGTTGTTTGAGTGAGCCGCTCCGAACCAAAAATCCTCAGAAGCCGAAATAGCTCAGTTGGGAGAGCGTTAGACTAAAGATCTAAAGGTCCCTGGTTCGATCCTGGGTTTCGGCAGATCTGACCAGTGGTTTCACATGAAGCCTTAGTTCTATGCAAAGCCATTTAGACACTTGTTCCACTTTGTTTGTTGTCTATATAGTAGTAAGCTCTTCTTCCTCAATAGAACGACACTTCAGCTCACTTATACACTGACTTCGTCCTTTATACTTTAACAAAGTATTTCTGAAATCTATTCAGTTTCCCTGTTCCGGCCGTTGGTTGAGTGAGCCGCTCAGAACCAAAAACCCTCAGAAGTTGGGAGAGTGTTAGACTGAAGATCTGAAGGTCCCTGGTTCAATCCCGGGTTTCGGCAGATCCGAGCAGTGGTTTCACACAAAGCCTTTGTTTTTTGCGAAGCAATTTAGACACTTGTTCCAGTTTGTTTAATGTCTATATACAGTAGTAGAAAGCTCTTCTTCCTCAATAGAAAGACACTTTACCTCACTAGTACACTGACTTCGTCCTTTATACTTTAAGAAAGTATTTTCTGAAATCTATTCATACACAGCTTCCCTGTTCCAGCCGTTGGTTGAGTGACCCGCTCAGAACCCTAAATCCTCAGAAGCCGAAATAGCTCAGTTGGGAGAGCGTTAGACTGAAGATCTAAAGGTCCCTGGTTCGATCCCGGGTTTCGGCAGATGCGAACAGTGGTTTCACATGAATCCTTAGTTCTTTGCGAAGCCATTTAGACACTTGTTTTAATGTCTATATAGTAGTAAGCTTTTCTTCCTCAATAGAAAGACGCTTCACCTCACTAGTACACTGACTTCGTCCTTTATACTTTAACAAAGTATTTTCTGAAATCTATTCATACACAGCTTCCCTGTTCCAGCCGTTGATTGAGTGACCCGCTCAGAACCCAAAATCCTCAGCAGCCGAAATAGCTCAGTTGGGAGAGCGTTAGACTGAAGATCTAAAGGTCCCTGGTTCGATCCCGGGTTTCGGCAGATGCGAACAGTGGTTTCACATGAATCCTCAGTTCTTTGCGAAGCCATTTAGACAGTTGTTTCAATGTCTATATAGTAGTAAGCTTTTCTTCCTCAATAGAAAGACGCTTCAGATCACTAGTACACTGACTTTGTTCTTTATACTTTAACAAAGTATTATCTGAAATCAACGCATACATAATTTCCCTGTTCCAGCCGTTGGTTGAGTGAGCCGCTCAGAACCAAAAATCATCAGTAGCCGGAATAGCTCAGTTGGGAGAGTGTCAGACTGAAGATCTAAAGGTCCTTGGTTCGATCCCGGGTGTCGGCATATATGAACAGTGGTTTCACATGAATCCTTAGTTCTTTCTGAAGCCATTTAGACACTTGTTTTAATGTCTATATAGTAGTAAGCTCTTCTTCCTCAATAGAACGACACTTCAGCTCACTAGTACACTGACTTCGTCCTTTATACTTTAACAAAGTATTTTCTGAAATCTATTCATACACAGCTTCCCTGTTCCAGCCGTTGATTGAGTGACCCGCTCAGAACCCAGAATCCTCAGCAGCCGAAATAGCTCAGTTGGGAGAGCGTTAGACTGAAGATCTAAAGGTCCCTGGTTCGATCCCGGGTTTCGGCAGATGTGAACAGTGGTTTCATGTGAATCCTTAGTTCTTTGCGAAGCCATTTAGACAGTTGTTTTAATGTCTATGTAGTAGTAAGCTTTTCTTCCTCAATAGAAAGACGCTTCAGATCACTAGTACACTGACTTTGTTCTTTATACTTTAACAAAGTATTATCTGAAATCAACGCATACATAATTCCCCTGTTCCAGCCGTTGGTTGAGTGAGCCGCTCAGAACCAAAAATCCTCAGTAGCTGGAATAGCTCAGTTGGGAGAGTGTCAGACTGAAGATCTAAAGGTCCCTGGTTCGATCCTGGGTGTCGGCATATACGAACAGTGGTTTCACATGAATCCTTAGTTCTTTCCGAAGCCATTTAGACACTTGTTTTAATGTCTATATAGTAGTAAGCTCTTCTTCCTCAATAGAAAGACACTTCAGCTCACTAGTACACTGACTTCGTCCTTTATACTTTAACAAAGTATTTCTGAAATCTATTCAGTTTCCCTGTTCCGGCCGTTGGTTGAGTGAGCCGCTCAGAACCAAAAATCCTCAGAAGCCGAAAAAGCTCAGTTGGGAGAGCGTTAGACTGAAGCTCTAAAGATCCCGGGTTTCGGCAGACCAGAGCAGTGGTTTCACTCAAAACCTGTGTTTTCTGCGAAGCCATTTAGACACTTGTTCCAGTTTGTTTAATGTCTATATAGTAGTAAGGTCTTCTTCCTTAATAGAAAGATGCTTCACCTCACTGGTACACTGACTGTGATTTATACTTTAACAAAGTATTATCTGAAATCAACGCCTACATAATTTCCCTGTTCCAGCCGTTGTTTGAGTGAGCCGCTCCGAACCAAAAATCCTCAGAAGCCGAAATAGCTCAGTTGGGAGAGCGTTAGACTAAAGATCTAAAGGTCCCTGGTTCGATCCTGGGTTTCGGCAGATCTGACCAGTGGTTTCACATGAAGCCTTAGTTCTATGCAAAGCCATTTAGACACTTGTTCCACTTTGTTTGTTGTCTATATAGTAGTAAGCTCTTCTTCCTCAATAGAACGACACTTCAGCTCACTTATACACTGACTTCGTCCTTTATACTTTAACAAAGTATTTCTGAAATCTATTCAGTTTCCCTGTTCCGGCCGTTGGTTGAGTGAGCCGCTCAGAACCAAAAACCCTCAGAAGTTGGGAGAGCGTTAGACTGAAGATCTAAAGGTCTCTAGTTCGATCCCGGGTTTTGGCAGACCAGAGCAGTGGTTTCACACAAAACCTTTGTTTTTTGCGAAGCCATTTAGACACTTGTTCCAGTTTGTTTAATGTCTATATACAGTAGTAGCAAGCTCTTCTTCCTCAATAGAAAGACACTTCACCTCACAAGTACACTGACTTCGTCCTTTATACTTTAACAAAGTATTTTCTGAAATCTATTCATACACAGCTTCCCTGTTCCAGCCGTTCGTTGAGTGACCCGCTCAGAACCCAACATCCTCAGAAGCCGAAATAGCTCAGTTGGGAGAGCGTTAGACTGAAGATCTAAAGGTCCCTGGTTCAATCCCGGGTTTCGGCAGATCTGAGCAGTGGTTTCACACAAAGCCTTTGTGTTTTGCGAAGCAATTTAGACACTTGTTCCAGTTCGTTTAATGTTTATGTACAGTAGTAGCAAGCTCTTCTTCCTCAATAGAAAGGCACTTCACCTCACAAGTACACTTACTTCGTCCTTTATACTTTAACAAAGTATTTCTGAAATCTATTCAGTTTCCCTGTTCCAGCCGTTGATTGAGTGACCCGCTCAGAACCCAACATCCTCAGAAGCCGAAATAGCTCAGTTGGGAGAGGGTTAGACTGAAGATCTAAAGGTCCCTTGTTCGATCCCGGGTTTCGGCAGACCAGAGCAGTGGTTTCACTCAAAGCCTCTGTTTTCTGCGAAGCCATTTAGACACTTGTTCCAGTTGGTTTAATGTCTATATAGTAGTAAGCTCTTCTTCCTCAATAGAAAGACGCTTCACCTCACTAGTACACTTACTGTGATTTATACTTTAACAAAGTATTATCTGAAATCAACGCATAAATAATTTCCCTGTTCCAGCCGTTGCTTGAGTGAGCCGCTCAGAACCAGAAATCCTCAGAAGCCGTAATAGCTCAGTTGGGAGAGCGTTAGACTGAAGATCTAAAGGTCCCTGGTTCAATCCCGGGTTTCGGCAGATCCGAGCAGTGGTTTCACACAAAGCCTTTGTTTTTTGTGAAGCAATTTAGACACTTGTTCCAGTTTGTTTAATGTCTATATACAGTAGTAGAAAGCTCTTCTTCCTCAATAGAAAGACACTTCAGATCACTAGTACACTGACTTCGTCCTTTATACTTTAACAAAGTATTTCTGAAATCTATTCAGTTTCCCTGTTCCAGCCGTTGGTCGAGTGAGCCGCTCAGAACCAAAATTACTCAGAGGCTGAAATAGCTCAGTTGAGAGAGCGTTAGACTGAAGATCTGAAGGTCCCTGGTTCAATCCCGGGTTTCAGCAGATCAGACCAGTGGTTTCACACAAAGCCTTTGTTTTTTGCGAAGCCATTTAGACACTTGTTCCAGTTTGTTTCATGTCTATGTAGTAGTAAGTTCTTCTTCCTCAATAGAAAGACGCTTCAGATCACTAGTACACTGACTGTGATTTATACTTTAACAAAGTATTATCTGAAATCAACGCATACATAATTTCCCTGTTCCAGCCGTTGGTTGAGTGAGCCGCTCAGAACCAAAAATCCTCAGTAGCCGGAATAGCTCAGTTGGGAGAGCGTTAGACTGAATATCTAAAGGTCCCTGGTTTGATCCTGGGTTTTGGCAGATCTGACCAGTGGTTTCACATGAAGCCTTAGTTCTATGCAAAGTCATTTAGACACTTGTTCCACTTTGTTTAATGTCTATATAGTAGTAAGTTCTTCTTCCTCAATAGAACGACACTTCAGCTCACTAGTACACTGACTTCGTCCTTTATACTTTAACAAAGTATTTCTGAAATCTATTCATTGTTTCCCTGTTCCGGCCGTTGGTTGAGTGAGCCGCTCAGAACCAAAAATCCTCAGAAGCTGAAATAGCTCAGTTGGGAGAGCGTTAGACTGAAGATCTAAAGGTCCCTGGTTCGATCCCGGGTTTCGGCAGACCAGAGCAGTGGTTTCACTCAAAGCCTCTGTTTTCTGCGAAGCCTTTTAGACACTTGTTCCAGTTTGTTTAATGTCTATATAGTAGTAAGCTCTTCTTCCTCAATAGAAAGATGCTTCACCTCACTAGTACACTGACTGTGATTTATACTTTAACAAAGTATTATCTGAAATCAACGCATACATAATTTCCCTGTTCCAGCCGTTGGATGAGTGAACCGCTCAGAACCAAAAATCATCAGAAGCTGAAATAGCTCAGTTGGGAGAGCGTTAGACTGAAGATCTAAAGGTCCCTGGTTCGATCCTGGGTTTCGGCATATCCGAGCAGTGGTTTCACACAAAGCTTTTGTTTTTTTGCGAAGCCATTTAGACGCTTGTTCCAGTTTGTTTAATGTCTATATAGTAGTAAGCTCTTCTTCCTCAATAGAAAGATGCTTCACCTCACTAGTACACTGACTGTGATTTATACTTTAACAAAGTATTATCTGAAATCAACGCGTACATAATTTCCCTGTTCCAGCCGTTGGTTGAGTGAGCCGCTCAGAACCAAAAATCCTCAGAAGCCGAAATAGCTCAGTTGGGAGAGCGTTAGACTGAAGATCTAAAGGTCCCTGGTTCGATCCTGGGTTTCGGCAGATCTGACCAGTGGTTTCACATGAAGCCTTAGTTCTATGCAAAGCCATTTAGACACTTGTTCCACTTTGTTTGTTGTCTATATAGTAGTAAGCTCTTCTTCCTCAATAGAACGACACTTCAGCTCACTTATACACTGACTTCGTCCTTTATACTTTAACAAAGTATTTCTGAAATCTATTCAGTTTCCCTGTTCCGGCCGTTGGTTGAGTGAGCCGCTCAGAACCAAAAACCCTCAGAAGTTGGGAGAGCGTTAGACTGAAGATCTAAAGGTCTCTAGTTCGATCCCGGGTTTTGGCAGACCAGAGCAGTGGTTTCACACAAAACCTTTGTTTTTTGCGAAGCCATTTAGACACTTGTTCCAGTTTGTTTAATGTCTATATACAGTAGTAGCAAGCTCTTCTTCCTCAATAGAAAGACACTTCACCTCACAAGTACACTGACTTCGTCCTTTATACTTTAACAAAGTATTTTCTGAAATCTATTCATACACAGCTTCCCTGTTCCAGCCGTTCGTTGAGTGACCCGCTCAGAACCCAACATCCTCAGAAGCCGAAATAGCTCAGTTGGGAGAGCGTTAGACTGAAGATCTAAAGGTCCCTGGTTCAATCCCGGGTTTCGGCAGATCTGAGCAGTGGTTTCACACAAAGCCTTTGTGTTTTGCGAAGCAATTTAGACACTTGTTCCAGTTCGTTTAATGTTTATGTACAGTAGTAGCAAGCTCTTCTTCCTCAATAGAAAGGCACTTCACCTCACAAGTACACTTACTTCGTCCTTTATACTTTAACAAAGTATTTCTGAAATCTATTCAGTTTCCCTGTTCCAGCCGTTGATTGAGTGACCCGCTCAGAACCCAACATCCTCAGAAGCCGAAATAGCTCAGTTGGGAGAGGGTTAGACTGAAGATCTAAAGGTCCCTTGTTCGATCCCGGGTTTCGGCAGACCAGAGCAGTGGTTTCACTCAAAGCCTCTGTTTTCTGCGAAGCCATTTAGACACTTGTTCCAGTTGGTTTAATGTCTATATAGTAGTAAGCTCTTCTTCCTCAATAGAAAGACGCTTCACCTCACTAGTACACTTACTGTGATTAATACTTTAACAAAGTATTATCTGAAATCAACGCATAAATAATTTCCCTGTTCCAGCCGTTGCTTGAGTGAGCCGCTCAGAACCAGAAATCCTCAGAAGCCGTAATAGCTCAGTTGGGAGAGCGTTAGACTGAAGATCTAAAGGTCCCTGGTTCAATCCCGGGTTTCGGCAGATCCGAGCAGTGGTTTCACACAAAGCCTTTGTTTTTTGCGAAGCCATTTAGACACTTGTTCCAGTTTGTTTAATGTCTATATACAGTAGTAGCAAGCTCTTCTTCCTCAATGGAAAGACACTTCACCTCACAAGTACACTGACTTCGTCCTTTATACTTTAACAAAGTATTTTCTGAAATTTATTCATACACAGCTTCCCTGTTCCAGCCGTTAGTTGAGTGACCCGCTCAGAACCAAAAATCCTCAGAAGCCGAAATAGCTCAGTTGGGACAGCGTTAGACTGAAGATCTAAAGGTCCCTGGTTCGATCCCGGGTTTCGGCAGATACGAACAGTGGTTTCACGTGAATCCTTAGTTCTTTGCGAAGCCATTTAGACAGATGTTTTAATGTCTATATAGTAGTAAGCTTTTCTTCCTCAATAGAACGACACTTCAGCTCACTTATACACTGACTTCGTCCTTTATACTTTAACAAAGTATTATCTGAAATCAACGCATACATGATTTCCCTGTTCCAGCCGTTGGTTGAGTGAGCCGCTCAGAACCGGAATTCTTCAGAAGCAGAAATAGGTCAGTTGGGAGAGCGTTAGACTAAAGATCTAAAGGTCCCTGGTTCGATCCTGGGTTTCGGCAGATCTGACCAGTGGTTTCACATGAAGCCTTAGATCTATGCAAAGCCATTTAGACACTTGTTCCACTTTGTTTGTTGTCTATATAGTAGTAAGCTCTTCTTCCTCAATAGAACGACACTTCAGCTCACTTATACACTGACTTCGTCCTTTATACTTTAACAAAGTATTTCTGAAATCTATTCAGTTTCCCTGTTCCGGCCGTTGGTTGAGTGAGCCGCTCAGAACCAAAAACCCTCAGAAGCCGAAATAGCTCAGTTGGGAGAGCGTTAGACTGAAGATCTAAAGGTCTCTAGTTCGATCCCGGGTTTTGGCAGACCAGACCAGTGGTTTCACACAAAACCTCTGTTTTTTGCGAAGCAATTTAGACACTTGTTCCAGTTTGTTTAATGTCTATATACAGTAGTAGAAAGCTCTTCTTGCTCAATAGAAAGACACTTCACCTCACTAGTACACTGACTTCGTCCTTTATACTTTAACAAAGTATTTTCTGAAATCTATTCATACACAGCTTCCCTGTTCCAGCCGTTGGTTGAGTGACCCGCTCAGAACCCAAAATCCTCAGAAGCCGAAATAGCTCAGTTGGGAGAGCGTTAGACTGAAGATCTAGAGGTCCCTTGTTCGATCCCGGGTTTCGGCAGACCAGAGCAGTGGTTTCACTCAAAGCCTCTGTATTCTGCGAAGCCATTTAGACACTTGTTCCAGTTGGTTTAATGTCTATACTGTATAGTAGTAAGCTTTTCTTCCTCAATAGAGAGACGCTTCAGATCACTAGTACACTGACTTTGTTCTTTATACCAGAGGTCCCCAGCCCTGGTCCTCAGGGACCGGTCGGTATCCAGACTGTTTTCCATGCCTCCCACAGCCAACATAGGTGATTCATATCATCAGCTAATCAGCAATCTCTGGAGAAGGCTGATAACGATCCCCACCTGTGTTGGCTGTGGGAGGCATGTAAAACAGGCTGGATACCGGTCCCTGAGGACCAGGGTTGGGGACCTCTGCTTTATACTTTAACAAAGTATTATCTGAAATCAACGCATACGTAATTTCCCTGTTCCAGCCGGTGGTCGAGTGAGCCGCTCAGAACCAAAATTACTCAGAGGCCGAAGTAGCTCAGTTGGGAGAGCGTTAGACTGAAGATCTAAAGGTCCCTGGTTCAATCCCGGGTTTCGGCAGATCAGACCAGTGGTTTCACACAAAGCCTTTGTTTTTTGCGAAGCCATTTAGACACTTGTTCCAGTTTGTTTAATGTCTATATAGTAGTAAGCTCTTCTTCCTCAATAGAAAGACGCTTCACCTCACTAGTACACTGACTTCGTCCTTTATACTTTAACAAAGTATTTTCTGAAATCTATTCATACACAGCTTCCCTGTTCCAGCCGTTGGTTGAGTGACCCGCTCAGAACCCAAAATCCTCAGAAGCCGAAATAGCTCAGTTGGGAGAGCGTTAGACTGAAGATCTAAAGGTCCCTTGTTCGATCCCGGGTTTCGGCAGACCAGAGCAGTGGTTTCACTCAAAGCCTCTGTTTTCTGCGAAGCCATTTAGACACTTGTTCCAGTTGGTTTAATGTCTATACTGTATAGTAGTAAGCTTTTCTTCCTCAATAGAGAGACGCTTCAGATCACTAGTACACTGACTTTGTTCTTTATACCAGAGGTCTCCAGCCCTGGTCCTCAGGGACCGGTCGGTATCCAGACTGTTTTCCATGCCTCCCACAGCCAACATAGGTGATTCATATCATCAGCTAATCAGCAATCTCTGGAGAAGGCTGATAACGATCCCCACATGTGTTGGCTGTGGGAGTCATGTAAAACAGGCTGGATACCGGTCGCTGAGGACCAGGGTTGGGGACCTCTGCTTTATACTTTAACAAAGTATTATCTGAAATCAACGCATACGTAATTTCCCTGTTCCAGCCGTTGGTCGAGTGAGCCGCTCAGAACCAAAATTACTCAGAGGCTGAAATAGCTCAGTTGAGAGAGCGTTAGACTGAAGATCTGAAGGTCCCTGGTTCAATCCCGGGTTTCAGCAGATCAGACCAGTGGTTTCACACAAAGCCTTTGTTTTTTGCGAAGCCATTTAGACACTTGTTCCAGTTTGTTTCATGTCTATATAGTAGTAAGCTCTTCTTCCTCAATAGAAAGACGCTTCAGATCACTAGTACACTGACTGTGATTTATACTTTAACAAAGTATTATCTGAAATCAACGCATACATAATTTCCCTGTTCCAGCCGTTGGTTGAGTGAGCCGCTCAGAACCAAAAATCCTCAGTAGCCGGAATAGCTCAGTTGGGAGAGCGTTAGACTGAATATCTAAAGGTCCCTGGTTTGATCCTGGGTTTCGGCAGATCTGACCAGTGGTTTCACATGAAGCCTTAGTTCTATGCAAAGTCATTTAGACACTTGTTCCACTTTGTTTAATGTCTATATAGTAGTAAGTTCTTCTTCCTCAATAGAACGACACTTCAGCTCACTAGTACACTGACTTCGTCCTTTATACTTTAACAAAGTATTTCTGAAATCTATTCATTGTTTCCCTGTTCCGGCCGTTGGTTGAGTGAGCCGCTCAGAACCAAAAATCCTCAGAAGCTGAAATAGCTCAGTTGGGAGAGCGTTAGACTGAAGATCTAAAGGTCCCTGGTTCGATCCCGGGTTTCGGCAGACCAGAGCAGTGGTTTCACTCAAAGCCTCTGTTTTCTGCGAAGCCTTTTAGACACTTGTTCCAGTTTGTTTAATGTCTATATAGTAGTAAGCTCTTCTTCCTCAATAGAAAGATGCTTCACCTCACTAGTACACTGACTGTGATTTATACTTTAACAAAGTATTATCTGAAATCAACGCATACATAATTTCCCTGTTCCAGCCGTTGGATGAGTGAACCGCTCAGAACCAAAAATCATCAGAAGCTGAAATAGCTCAGTTGGGAGAGCGTTAGACTGAAGATCTAAAGGTCCCTGGTTCGATCCTGGGTTTCGGCATATCCGAGCAGTGGTTTCACACAAAGCTTTTGTTTTTTTGCGAAGCCATTTAGACGCTTGTTCCAGTTTGTTTAATGTCTATATAGTAGTAAGCTCTTCTTCCTCAATAGAAAGATGCTTCACCTCACTAGTACACTGACTGTGATTTATACTTTAACAAAGTATTATCTGAAATCAACGCGTACATAATTTCCCTGTTCCAGCCGTTGGTTGAGTGAGCCGCTCAGAACCAAAAATCCTCAGAAGCCGAAATAGCTCAGTTGGGAGAGCGTTAGACTGAAGATCTAAAGGGCCCTGGTTCGATCCCGGGTTTCGGCAGATAAGAACAGTGGTTTCACATGAATCCTTAGTTCTTTGTGAAGCCATTTAGACACTTGTTCCAATTTGTTTAATGTCTATATAGTAGTAAGCTCTTCTTCCTCAATAGAAAGACGCTTCAGATCACTAGTACACTGATTTCGTCCTTTATACTTTAACAAAGTATTTTCTGAAATCTGTTTCCCTGTTCCAGCCGTTGGTTGAGTGAGCCGCTCAGAACCAAAAATCCTCAGAAGCCGGAATAGCTCAGTTGGGAGAGAGTTAGACTGAAGATCTAAAGGTCCCTGGTTCGATCCCGGGTTTCGGCAGATAAGAGCAATGGTTTCACATGAACCCTTAGTTCTATGTGAAGCAATTTAGACACTTGTTCCAGATGGTTTAATGTCTATATAGTAGTAAGCGTTTCTTCCTCAATAGAAAGACGCTTCAGATCACTAGTACACTGACTTCGTCCTTTATACTTTAACAAAGTATTTCTGAAATCTATTCATATTTTCCCTGTTCCGGCCGTTGGTTGAGTGAGCCGCTCAGAACCAAAAATCCTCAGAAGCTGAAATAGCTCAGTTGGGAGAGTGTTAGACTGAAGATCTAAAGGTCCCTGTTTCGATCCCGGGTTTCGGCAGTGCAAAGCAGTGATTTTACAGTAGCCTCAGTCCGGTGTAAAGCCATATGGAGACTTGTTCCATTTATTTTTTTCTATATAGCAGTAAGCTCTTATTCCTTCATAGGAAGACAATTCAGCTCACTAGTACATTGACTTTAACAAAGAAAAAGTCCAGAAGCTGAAATAGCTCAGTTGGGAGAGCGTTAGACTAAAGATCTAAAGGTCCTTGGTTCAATCCTGGGTCTCGGCAGTGCAAAGCATTGATTTCACACGAAGCCTTAGTTCTGTGCGAAGCAATATGGACACATAGGAAAACAGTTGTGCTTTATATGTTAACCTAAAATATTTTCAATAATAAAATGAAACACGATTTCTCTGTTCCAGCCATTTGTTCTGTGTTTGTTGAGTGAGCCACTCAGAACCAAAAGTCCTTGGACCTGAATAATCTCAGTTATGACAACGTTAGACTGAAGATCTAAAGGTCCCTGATTAAATCCCGAGTTTCGGTAGTTCGAAGCAGTGATTTTGCATGAAGCTCAACTCTGTGCAAAGTCATTTAGACACTTGTTCCAGTTTGTTTAATGTCTATATAGTAGTAAGCTCTTCTTCCTCACTAGGAAGACACTTCAGCTCAATCAAATACTGACATTGTGCTTTATACTTTAACATTAAGTATTAACCGTGAGAAACTAAACAATTTCCCTGTTTCAGCCGTTTGTTGAATGGGCAACTAAAAACCAACAGTCCCAGGAGCAGAAATAGCTCAGTTGGGAGAGCGTTAGACTCAAGATCTAAAGGTCCCTGCTTCAATCTCAGGTTTTGGCAGTTCAAAGCAGTGATTTCATACGAATCTCAGGTCTGTACAAAGCCATTTGAACACATTGTAGCAAAGTGATACCAAACAGCATTTACAATACTTAAATTACACACCCAGATTACTTCAATTGTGAAGTCCATCTTACTCTAGATGGGCCAAATTGCTTAAGTCAACTCTGTTTTATCTTGGCATGACTTTAAATTTTTAATTCATGCTTTTATCACTGCTCATTTAGATTACACTATTGCAGTGTTTCTCAACCTTGGTCGTCATGGAACACTATCCATCCTGTTTTCCATATCTCCCTTAACCAACACAGGTGTGGATCGTTATCAGGCTTCTCCAGAGCTTGCTGATTAGCTAATCATTGGAATCACCTGTTTTGGAATAGTGAGACATGAAAAACAGGCTGGATAGTGTTCCCTGAGGACCAGGGTTGAGAAACACTGAACTACTGGTCTCAGCAAAATGTTTCTTACGCGTCTCTCGTTGGTCCAGAATGCGGCTGCGCGCCTTTTCACCGGATCACGTAAATTTGATCATATTACTTCAATCCTTCGTTCCCTTCACTGGCTCCCTGTGCACCTTTTAAAATTCTTATGGTTGTTTTTAAATGTCTTCATTGTTTGGCACCTCGGTACTTGGTGCCATATTTCCCGCCTCGTTCTCTGAAATTGGTGGGTCAGGCTTTTCTGGTTGTTCTTAAAACAAATAGTAAGTTGAGAGTTGATCGGGCTTTTTCAGTCGCGCACCGAGACTATGGAACAATCTCCTTCTGACCATCAGGTTGATCAACTCACTTCCTGTTTTATCATTGCTAAAAACTCATTTATTCTCATTTGCGTTTAACCCGGCTTGAGAGGTGGCTTTGTGACTCTGATCATTTGTATGTTTAACTTTTGTACCTTTTACTCTTTTTTGTATGTTATTGTTTTTACTACCGGTAACTTTAGTTTTAATGTTTAATTTTCTGTGCCTTTTATTGTTTTTTTATTTTACTGTTTTTACTAATTCTAGTGCTGTTGCCTATTGTGTGCCTTTTTCTTGATTTGTGTACAGCACTTTGGTCGACTGTTATTTTTAAAGTGCTTTATAAATGCAGTAAAGTTGGATTGGATTTTCCTTTCCCATGTGTCCTTCTGATATCATTTGAATATGGTGTATAATAAATTGTAAGCGCATGTTATAGAAATGCAACAGCTCAAAGACACACACACACACCTGACCTCCTCTCCACGCTGGTCAATGGAAAGACCAATCCACCAGTCAGTGGGGCCTAGGGAGAGCTGAGGAGAGACACAAATAGAAAAACGTCAAACAAACTACAGACATTCATTCATTCCTCTTCTTGGCCTTTATGTTACTTTCTTCCATAGCCTTGTTTTCTGCCTATCAGAGGTGGCAAAGTACCCACACTCTGCAGAAGTACATCTACTTGTAAAAAATTAAAAAGCCTAATAAAAGTCAAAGTAATGCCAACTAAAATGTACAAAAGTACAAAGTAAAAATTATTTTTAGTGCAGTTTTGCCTCGCTAGCAACACTAGTGTGTATGGAAATTTGTTGGTAATTCTATCAATCAATTCGGTGTGATTTAAAAACCAAAAACAGGAACAAACCCGCCGCAAGCGCTCCTTAACAAAGTTCAGCTCCTCTCTGGAATGAATAGACAGCAGGTAAGCTCCCATCATTTGACAGGCAAAGGAGACGGCGTCCCAGTTGAAGGGCTGCTTGGCCACCAGGTATTCAGCTCCACGATAAAACACCCACGGCTCGCTCTCTGTGGGACAGCCACGGGTCAGTATACAACACAAAAAGTTGGGGATATTCAACTTAAAAATAAGGGTTAACCTAAAATGCACAACTTTTGATCTATGAATGCAAAGACTAACAGGTTCTAGATCACTTTGTATTCTTTCTCCAGTACTGTGGAAAGCCCTATCTGTTATTATTAGAGTGGCTATCTCTGTACAAATATTAAATCACAACTTAAAAGACCCTGTTTAGTGAATTCAGAATTGATTTCTAAATACATTAGAAAAGTTTGAAGATGATTGATAAACTTTGAGGTACTGCATTGTAAAGATGTTGCGTTAAAGCTGTTTTTTGTTTTTTTATGAGTAATAAATAAAAATAACGCACTTACGCTCAGTGTACCAGTATGGTTTTTTCAGTTGATCTCCTAAAATATGAATACATTTTGGTAAATAATTTGATTCCACCTTCTTTATGACTGTCTTTTGGGTAATGACTTTTACCTCTGGACATCTTACAGATCCACTCGTGTTTGCTTTCACACGGCCGCGGCATGAGGCTGTTGGGCAGGTCACTGTACACCGCGCAGTCCCTCCTGTCATCCTCATCATTTTTATCCTCGATGAAGGAGGTCATCACCTGCAAAAAAAAAACAATCAAAATCAGTACATTTACCGGTTTGTGTGACATGGCGTATGAATGCACATGAATTTTGGAGGACATTCAAATGGCACTTACAGGAGAACCATCAGACCATTCCCAAGCTCCTGGATGATCAGGATCTCTTTTATTGAAGCCAACCCAGAGCCAGCGACCCTCTGTTCTGAAAAGCAGGAGCAGAATACTAAGTGTGATTATGTGTCCAGCACGCCAAATTCATTTGCATTTTATGTCACAATCTTGCAAATAAACATTCAGTAATTATGAGCCCATACCAACCCTTCAAACATGGTACTGAGGAGTTGCTTGACAAACACCTGCTCCTCATAGTGGCGGAAACTGGCCAGCTGGGCCCCGAGAGCCTGGCAAAAGTAATCTGCTTCTACCCAGGAACGTTTCATGAGCACCTTTTCGTCATGCAATACCTAAAAGAACAATGCTTGTTGTAAATTTAGCATACATTCATACGGTTTCTGTAAAATCAAAATAAGTACAAAAATACATAGCATGCCACTGATCTTTGAGTGTCATCGGCAGGTTGGCACAGAGATATAGAGACTGAAAAAGTCACAGAAAGGCAGAAATTTGGGGAAAATTTGAATAAATCAAACACCCGTTGGGAATTTTGCCTTCCTTGAGAGTAACAAGCTGTAAAAAAAGTACTAAATACAGAGAGAATGGAAAAGTCACAGAAGGACGTACAAGTGGACATCCTCAGTTTAAGTGCATTTTTTGTTCATCCTGAATATTAATTAAGAGCCAAATATCACAAATTTATTGTGAGTAGTGTATATTTGACCCTCAGCTTTCCCATACAGCTGTATCAAGGGCCCATAGGAAACATTTTCGAGAGTGATGCATGTTTAAAGAAAAAAAGAAAGTTAATGATCATACTTTAAAACAGTAGAGAAGACCAGCCTGTGATTCCCATCCTGGAGGACAGGCAGTGAAGGCATCAATGTGGGCTTCAGGTAACAGCTGGACATCCTGGTAGCTGTTGATGCTCTGCTTACACACTGAGAAGGCTTTGTGGGAATTGCAGTCTTTCACCTCCCAGTGACCCAAAGCAGAACCACCGGACATTGCAACACAACCGTTGGCACTGACTAAAATGGGAAAGAGTAATAAGTAAGTAAGTAAGTAAGTAAGTAAGTAAATTAATTTTACTTAAAATGTGCTTCTTCTTTTTTTAATATTCATACATTTACATTTATAAATTGCAGAAACACACCATTTTTCATTTTGAAATTAATATAAGAAAAAAAAACATCTATCCATCCATCCATTATCCATACTTACAATCAAATAAAAAATAAATCAGTCTAGCAATCATGCAATGCACTTATCTCATCCGTACTATCATGATTAGAAGAAAGGATGGGCCTTAAGCTTGACCCTTGAGGAACACCACAGTAAAGGGTGACACACTGACTTCGGTGGGCCAACAAAAAATAAAAAAGATCTGATCCAACAACCTATCTATGAGGACATGATGATAAACGGTGTCAAAGAAGAAACCCAGGATGGAATATTTAAACACAGAAAGAGGAAGGAAACAGAATAAACCAGACCCCCCACAAATCAGTTACAATGTTATGTATACCTGGCTGGTGTTTGTTCCAATTTGTGAATGTGAGGGGCAAATAGGAGCCATTGCGATGAAGCCATCTGTATTCTGCCCTCTCCCCGGAGTCTATGAGTCCAATCCAATAAGACATGCTGCTGTTGGCACCATTCGCCCTCAGCAAACTGTTGACAAATGCTTGCTCAAACCTTTGAGAGATGGAAAAATGGTGAAACAACTATATTAATCTTTTAAATGAAAGCAAAAGTTATTACCGGTATATTCATACATTACCAGTTTTCGACAGTAAGTAGAGGTGCATTGCAGTAATAGCCGCTCTGTGCATCATTATGTGTCTGCACATGCTTGGTGATGGTGTAACAGGAGTGACCGTGGCGCTTCCAACCCTGCAACAGTAACAAACATCCACTCGATCTAGTTAGCATTTTAAAATTTGGTACCCGGGCCTTCAGTTTCCAATTATGTCGCCATAATGTAAAAAAAACATACACAATTGTAAAGCACACAACTGTGCCACGTACAGTATATCATCTGGAACAGTTCAGAATCAAAACTTATCCAATAACATGACAAAATATTTAATTATTTTTATTATATATTAGATTATATTATACCCAACAAAGATGCTGATTATTATTATTATTATTATTGTTATTATTATTATTATTATTAAATGTAACAAGTTTTGCTCTGACCAATCAGTCAGAGGACGGAAAAATGCTGATTTCATTGAGGGTCAGAGCGAATGTGTGGATGAATCTGATTGGTTGAAGAAACAGTCCCATTGCTAATATAGTTCAAGTTACATGAGTCAGTACTACTGATTCTGAATGCCCTCGGAAGATTAGATTGACATGGCAACATAAAGATTCTGGAATCTGATTGGACAAAAAATATATATATTATCAACATACACATTTTGGAAGCAGGGTAGTCAGGACAAATCTCCTGCTATCGGTAGTTTTAACAAGTGGTATAACATATACAATATTGTCAACATTGTGACCTATCACAACCATTGCCCTTTCATGTTCTCTCAAACTGGGAAGTCAGGAGGAATTTAAAAAGAAACCCAGTGATGACGCTGAACAAAAGAAATAGTTCTCTTTTTTTGCCCTGATATGATTCATATTAATCAGAAAAATACACAGAGAGAATTATTGCACATTCTGAATTGTGTAAAGAGCCAGAGCCAGAGGTGGCCCAAGTACTTTCACTCTGTACAAGCTTCCATTACAGATGCTTTAGTTAAAAAATAATAATCCTCTGGTAAAAGTAGAAGTACTGAATATACTCCTTTAGTAAAGTAAAAAAAAATAAAAATAAAAACAGTACAGACTCTGAGATGGAGTAAGTAAAAATCAATTTTTCATGTCAATTATATGCAATACCTGTTTTGATAAGTTGGCAGAGACTAGCCGTTTGACTTGCTTGTTTACTGAGGTCTACTATAAACACAGACAAAGCAGCAACACCATGCATCTAGCATGCACGTAATCTTTAATCCATGTTGCATAAACTACTGTATTCAGTAATTAAATGATTCAACAAAAGCAAACCACCTTCACACAAGGCTCATCAATAGCATACTAGTCTAAATAATATGTTAGCACAAACTGACGTGACATCACACAAATAATTTATTTAGCCATTTGCACCATATAGCCATTGGCTCACCTTTTTTAGTATTTATGCACAATCATAAATCCTGGCAAAGTAGGCTAAGTAGCTACATCGCAATAAAATCTAGGGAAAGGTTTCACTTTAGTACAAGAGCCAACACCAAAATAGGCCATCAGATGAAAAAACACTGAACAGTGAACGCGAAAGAGGCGAGTTTTGTGAATATGCAGGGGTCACTTCATGTTGGAGTGAGTTTTATTTAGACATTCTGTAAGTGCTTTGTTGTCATCTATTTACAATTACAAATTTGTTGGGACAATAACTTGTGGATTTTTGCTATTTGAGGTCACGCTCGACCCCCCGCGAACATCACAGCTGCACTGTTTTCAAATGTAGGGAGGAAAAGTAAAAAGTCATCAGAAAAAAAGTACTCATGTAAATCAAAGATACTTGAACAATCTACTTAAAAACTATACCAAAGTAATAGTACTTGGTTACTTCCTACCACTGACGGAAGCGCAGACAAAGAAGAATGTTTTTTAAAAAACAGTCAGGGAATTATCAGTGGCTGCGTCATTCGATCGACCTGCTTTGTGCACATTTATGGTGTTGTCCTGTTTCGGTGTGATGACTCAGCGGCCGAATATTCATGTCAACAGAGTCAAGGAGCAACACGATTGCCAGAAACGACGTCATCATTTCAGTGAATCAGCTCCATTGTGCTTTTGACTGGCAGCTTGCTCAAAAATGGAACCGTCAGTGTCATGACACAGCACGAATAGTTCTGTCTGAAACCTTTATTGTGCGAATGTTGGAGAATATTGACATAATAAAGAGATTTTACATATTTACTAAATAAATAAATATGTAAATGTACCTTCTGTTTTCACATTTTTTGACCAAGTGTCACCTTTTCAGGGTTCACACGTGTTTATTTATTTATTATATTTATACAGAGATTGTATTGTCTTTTATTATTATTCTACAACTTTCCACACTCCAAAAATTTAAACAACCCCCAAACTATACATTCATCACTGTGAAATTCCCAAACTTACGTAATATTTACCTCATTCGTCATATGTTTCTTGACCAATACAAACCATTTCAACTTCAAAAGATTCACCAGCTTTAGGACATCTAGGGTATCACGTTCCTCATTACAATAATTTCTACAGTCCCCAAATTCCATATTTTTTCTAGTGAAATTTCAAATTTCTACAATAAAATTCCCAAATGTAAGACCTATTTTTCATATTGATCACATTTTTTCACTGACTCAAACCATTCCAACTTAAAACCCCTTGGAAACTATTTATTCCCCAAATTCACAAATCTCTGTAATAAAATTCCCAAATTAAGAGTTTTTTTTTTTTACTCCTTCTGCCACAATTATTGACTGATTTAAACCCTTCTAACTTCAGGTTACATTCTACATTCCAACAATTCCATCCATGCCACACCATTTCAGTTCAGCTCTTCAGCATCTGCATCCAGCACGCACATACAATTTCAACAGAAAAAGTAAAGATAGAAATTGCTTTCTTTACTTACAGGATACATATTAAAACAATTTTGTACATATTTTAATTTATGTGTATGTACTGTATGTCCATGTTTCACCTCAGGGCAACCTTCATCCCAAGTTCCGAGTTCATGAAGCGATGTCTGATGTTCCTTCTTTCTGCACACAGCAGGAAGTTGCTCGTCACATGAAACCAAAACCCAGGCACCTTCCTGTGAAAACGAAGTAAAACCGTTTACACTTTATTTAGTGCACCAACAAGATGAAAAAAACATACTTTCTTGTGAATGACATAGTACGAGAGGTACTGTATACAGTACTAAAAACTTTTTTTTTAGGGATATTCAGTACAATTTTGGATTTTTTTTCCACTTAGCTTCTTGTTAGAGAATTATATATATTGTTGCATGATCTGTTTTTATGTGTTACTGCTCCATGTGTGTTAAAGTAGCAGTTGTTTGAAGGTTTGCAATTACCGGAGCAGCTTTGCTAATTTCCATATGGGGTTTTGCATTAGATATTAGCATTTAGCTGATGGACTTTTATTACACTAAATGTCCATGGCTTGGATTATTTTTTGGGTGTTTAAATAAACAATGTTGCATTATTTGTATTTAAAAATGTTTTTTTGTTTTTTTAATGGTCTCTACGTATATTGCAGATTTTCAAACATTTGTAGATGTCCATAATTTCCATTGGACAGCATCGATCAATATACATTTTCTAAATTGTGGGTGGAGTTATGATGCAAGCATTAAGTATTGATTCCAATTATTGAATGCTCATCTGAGCAAGTGACAGTGTCTGATGCCCACCTTCCTGTCAGCCTTGGCACAGAGGGTGGCACCAGTGAGGTTGTGAGGAGGCTGATATTGGTGCCACATTGTGAGAGTCACCGGTGAGCCGTCAGACCACTCTACAGTTGCAGATGAAGCCAGTTTCCGGAGACCGATCCACATTGCTGAAGTCTCACCAGAATCTGCACAACATAGCATTTACACAGTACTATGATGTTGCTGAATCTAATATCACAGTCCTGCAGTAAAAAAACAAAATCTTACAGTTAGCCAGAAGGCTGTGCAGCATCTCCACCTCCGAAAGAGAGTGAAGGCTGGTGAGGTTGGCATTACGAGAGAGGCATGCCTGAGAAGAGTCCTCCCAGCTTCCTGCAGGATCCAGGATCTGGTAGCAGAAACCGTTATGAGGCAGCCAGCCTTCATCACACACTGTATGGACATACTGCCAGTTCTCTGGACAGGAGGACAAGAGAGCCTGAATCAGAAGGGATTGAATCACTTAGATATTGTCTATAAGTTTGTAAAGCTCAGGGCACTATGGTGGCCGTTTATGTCCACTTTGCTCCCTGTTTTTCTACCAACTTAGCAGGGTTAAAACAAATATAGTGTAACTTCCCAAGGGTGGGGATTTTTTGCCTAATTTTGTCATTTCTAACTTCAGCGCTTAAAATACTGTATATGTGTTTACAACAAGTTGTGCCTTTTGTGTCTCATGAAACTATATTCTTTAATTCCTTGTAATTTACTGTACTGAATTATATGGAATCATTGTCCATCAATTTGCACAAATTTCATTCTAGTCTTAACACCTAAAATTTTGCAGTTTAATAAGTTTATTGTTTTATTAATGCACTTATTTATTACATTTTACATAATTTATTGACTTTTTGGAAAAGGGAACAACTCCATGTAGTTTCCGAAATAGGCATTACTACATACACTCCAATGTACCAAATTTAAATTGTGATTTCCGATTTAAAAAGTGTAATTTATGTGAGTAGTGTAAACTATTAGCAAGAAAATTAACCCCCGCATATTCTCACTCAGCAATCAGTTCTTTATGTGTTTTTGTGTGTGTGTGTGTTCGGGCTAGCACCTGTCCTCCTTTACTCGCTGAATAATTCACCCTTTTTTCTTGTTGTGTCCTCATTCAAAGCCATGCCCATGTCTGATATGAAAATATTTCTCCAAGCACCATCTAGTGGCATCTTGGTGCCAAGAAACTAAGGAGAGAAGCTTTATTTAGTCAGGCCACACCCATGTCTAACAGAAAAAGTGCTAACTGTATTGCGAATAAATACAGTATATAAAAATGACATTTTTAAGGTTGTTTTACAACCTGCACAATGTGTAGATAAATTGGAATTTAAAGAGTTAAAACAAAAATGTAATACAGGTAGATAATTTATACCAAAATATGAAAAATGCACAATATCTGTGTGTGGCCAAAAATGGCCACAAACAAGCTGAAAAGGTGGTAAAATTGAACAGAACAGAACAACAACAAAAAGAACAGGGCTTGAGTGAAAATATGCCACATACTTTTACACTCTGCATCTTGTATATTTTAGGATTATATAATGCTGCCATCCTTGCTACTGTGCAGGTGGTGGTGCTGAATGCTGATTGATTTAAAAAAAAAAAAATAATAATAATAATCTTTACTGATTATGTCTGTATCGGTTCAAAAATGGCCACGAACAAGCTGAAAGTGTATTAAAATCCAACCAGACAAATTCACTGCAGACTTTTTGTTTTGGTCTTACTGCCACTGACTCCATAAAAAGGAAGGTCAGAGGTTTTCTCTCCAGGTGCAAAGCAGCTGCTCAGCAGCAAAGCAGCAACCGCAGCTAAAAAAATAAAATAAAATAAATCTTGGACATGATCTTCTTCTTCTTCATTCCTCATGCTGTCTACAGTATGTGATATGTGACACCAACTAACTACAGGAGACCAAGTCCTTTATCAGCCAATAAAGACGATTCGGATTATTTTGTTTCTCACCAAGTGGCTCGGCTCTGCGCGTGTCATTGGGCGTCTTCTTGCAGATGTAAGGCAGAGCAGACTCACAGGAAAGACTCTGCCAGAGTCCGTCAGGGCCAGAGTTGTACACGCCACACTGTCTGTTGTCCTCCAGAGGGCTGGCCGGCAGCACTGATGGAAATATAAAAGGGAAGAACCCATTTTGTTGTCGGAATGTGGAATAACACATGTGTTAGGCACTAAAATTGTTTTTCTCATTATCATTCCACTGCTCTACTCCTTCCACATTTCTTCACCGATCCAAACCATTCCAACTTCAACATATTCACCTCATTCAGGACATCTCGGCAACTATTTTCCACATTCCCAACATTCCCCTTTTTCAACGTATTTCCCTACAAAAATTTCCCATTTCAATGTTCCAAATTTAAGTCATATTTCCGTTCCTATAACTCACTTGTAAAGAATGAAATTACTGTGGAAATTGTGGCTGAATGCTGAAGAAGTCAAGTGCCTTGGAATTAATTCTATCGATGAAATTGGAACGGTTTGAATTAGTTGCGAAATGTGGAAGGAGGAAGACGAAATATGTCAAATGTGTCTTAACTGGACAATTATTATGGAAAAAATGTGTGGAATGTGATAAAATAGTTGTAAACATGTCTTAAATTTAAATTAAAGTTTAAAATGTAATGGATAATTATCCCACCACAAAAATAGACGTTAGCCAATTTCATATAGACAAATTAATCCTACCTGTGGTGAAATTAACCAACGAGAGAGGTGCGCCATCCGACCACTGCCACCCCCGACCGTCCTTCAAGTGGTTCAGCCCGATCCACGCCATTGCTCCAACACTATCCATCCGATCTATTACAAGAACCACATGTGAGTTCATTAGCTAACCTTCCTTAGGTTGCGGACAAATTGGTAATAATTGGTCTAACGTTGGCAATAAACATGAATGGAAAGATGGAAGGTGTATTTGGGGTCATTCTAGAATTGGAGGACATTTTCTGTCCCCTTTCATGAAAAAAAAAACCTCCATTCAGTAATAGAGAAATGTGCACTCGAGTAAATTATAGTTGTCATGAGAAAAAAATAATAAAACACCAAATCACTTGTGAGCACCCACTAAAATTGCATATTTCTGTTGTTCCTCCCCCTTGATGATAAAGGTTAGAAATTAGCTTTTTGGTACGAATTTGTTGATGTCTTCCCTGTAGTTGCTGTAACATTTTGTTGGATCACTGAAATATAGTAATTATGCTCTGTAAGACTCAGCAGAAATGGTAACAAGCAAATAGTTTTAACAACGAGTAGATTTAAGGTAAGTACGCTCACCTATTTATTAATTTTTTCATGTTTTTTTTCAATGTGTATAAGGTAGCATGTACTCTTGGGCAAAAACTGTAAAATTTGCAAATAATTTCCAACACTATCAACTGTAATTAGATTAATAAAAAAATTAGCATTCAAATAAAAAACAAATTTTCATTAACTGTTTCAGTTTAAATGTATTCAGTAATATTTTTATTTTACAGGTGCCTGAGGATCTGTAATTGGGTAATGCCAAATTGCACTATTTGACGTGGCAAATAAAATATCTCATTAAAAGTGTACCATTGATGGTTGGTTGAGCTGGTCAAATCAAATTGTATGATGTTTATATTTCTTGAAAACATAACAAAAGACTATCACTTAAAAAGTCCATTTTCAATTCTGAAATGACCCATATACTGTCCTTGCACAGCATACAGTAATATTTTGTCCTGATTCCTGCCAGTATCTTCAAGCAGATTCATACCTCTGATGTACCTGTGCTCTGCCAAGCTGGTGATGCTGAGCAGATTTCCACCCTGAGCCTGACAAGTCAGCATCGCTTGACTCCAGGTGAGGATGGTGTACAGGTTGAACTGGTAGCAAGCACGAAGATCATGGTTTGACTCCCAGAAGTGCTCACAGCTGTAATCTAGCATGGAACATTTATATTAAAAATACTGTTTGATATCTAACATACTTGTGAAGCAAAAAAAAGTGCACTAGTTGACAACTGTGTGCTAATAGTAATACAAATAGTCGGGGGTGCCTGGGATGGACATACATGACAAACGACTTATCTTGCAAGTGTAAGAATTTACCATGCACCGGGCAGAACCCCCACTTTTCAGCCTCATCATATCTAGTGGTGGTCGAGCACCATGGAAGAAGATCTTCGCGGCCCTCAGTGGTGCACTCTGAGTACCATTTGTTGTTGTATTTAAAAGGCAACGCACAGGGCATGCCATGTGCATTTCCCAACAAAGTATGGATATCTGCAAAGACACCGTATATAATAAACCAAATGACAAAAGGCTCATTTGTGTTCATTTATTTATTTATTTTTACCTTCATATGGATTCGAGCAGGGCCCCTCTTTCGGCGTGTTGTACCTTTTCCACTCATGATTTGAGTTTCTTTTTACCACCACCAAATTCCCAGCAACAGCCACCTTCCACCGGGATGCCCCGTACAGCATATTTCCTCGACAGCGCCACCACAGTACGGGAAGGTCCATGTCGCACTGGAATGTTCCGAGAGGTTGCGCGGGGTCAGACATGTTGAGGCCCAGACACGTGCTAGTGCCCGCGTTGAAGAGACGGTGGTGGGAAACCCACTTCCAAAGCATGCGGCGGGTGGGACGGCGACAGTCCCCGAGCACCAGGTTGGATTGTTCCACTGTCACACAGCGCTGAAGAATGTTGCTCTCCAGGATGAAAAGACCCTTTCCTACACACAAGACGGATGACAAACTATTGATATGACTAGTTATCGTATTGTATATAATTCACAGTAAGAAGTTTACTTTTATACCAAAGAATATTTCAGTCTGTACTTTATTGTTTTTATTACATAATAATAGTAATAAAAATAATAATAATAGTAATAATAATAATAATAATAATTTATTAAATAAAATGTATAAAAATAATAACATATAAAATTATATAATTAAAAATGATCTCTGAATTAATTAAAGAAAAATCCATTACGTTTTTACTTTGACCAAAGTCAAAGGATTTTTTCAATTCTTTCTTAATTCAAATTCAGACCTATTTCATTACATTAAAGTACATATGAAAATTTGTAATGTAAAAAGTTAATTTTTAAAAATGCTTCCATTATATAAAATTCACTTATTCAACTAAACTCCTTTCCCATTAAATAATTAAATTATAGTGCAACACTTCTTTTTTTTAATATTTACTAAGTAAAGGGTTGAATGAGCACATGTACCAGTACTTTACATAAGTACAAAGTGTGTATACCTTTGCCGCCTCTGATTAATATATAGTACATTAAAATACACTTGAACATTTTAATGTAAAATACATTAGGCCTCTATAGGTCTACCAATACAAACAAGGAAAAATGTTTATAGTATGGTAAAATTAACTTATGTAACTTAATATATTTTCCTGTTAACTTATTAAATAAAATTCCAGTACTTTTTTTTTTACTTTTACTTAAGTAAAATTTGTGTTTTACTTAAGTAAAAGTTTACTATTTTCTAACATAAGCATCTGAGTGCGAGCACTTTTTCTACCTAGTCTGAATAATATAGAGCACAAATGAACATTTGTAAAGTAAAATACATTAGATATAATCAAATATAACCAAGTCAAACAGTAATTACACTATTTTGAAATAAACTAATTGTGTGACTACAATGTCATGACTCATGACCATGACATAGAAATAGCCTACAGTAAGCTTCTTCTTCTTCTTCTTTTTTAACTCAATTTAATGATTTGAATCAGTGCTTCCACTTTTACCAGAGTATTTTTGTACACAAGTATCTTTACTTTTACTCAGGTACAGCGTGCTAGCTACTTGCCACCTCTAAATCAGATCAGATATCAAGCGAGCCGCATTGTTTCTCTTCCACTTTTACACAATTACGACATTAATGACTGCATAGGTGTACTTTTTCAGGGCCAGGAATGTTACTTACTGTTAAATTCGGCGAGCTCTTCATGCTCCACAATTTCACCGTCGTCCTCCTCCGGGGCGGAACATGCACAAGTTTTCAGCAACAACAAAGTTACACAAATAGCCGTCACCAAGTCCACGTCCACGCAACGGAACAACCGTGAGAACATTTCGACGGCGGGTTGCAAGGTCCAATATGTCTAAACATTCCGATAAGCCAGTTCTGGAAGTCAGCAACTCGTTGTTCGTCGTAGTCGTTTTTTCCCTCGCTCGCTTGCACCAAAAGTTTAGCAGCAGACTTTCTAGAGTGGGGGGCTGTGACGTCACGTCCGACGGAAGAATTGAGTGGATGGATGGATGGATGGATGGATGGATGGATGGATGGATGGATGGATAGATAGATAGATAGATAGATAGATAGATAGATAGATAGATAGATAGATAGATAGATAGATAGATAGACAGACGGACGGACGTGTCGTCCTATGAAAAGTTACAGAATACAATAATGAGCATGGGCATGAGAGGGGTATACTTATTTTTGTGAGACTGTTGTGTAGACAGATAAAACTTGTGCCACATCATTGCATTTTATTATCAACATTGAAGGCTCAGCCTTACTTTACAATAAAAGGGGGGGGGGGGGGAACATTGAAAATCATAAACTTAACATTTACATTCATTGGATGAACACAAGGACAACATTATTTTTTTTCAGTAGTCGACCACTCAAATACTTTAGTGTTCTAGCTCCCTCAACTGAGCGTTGCCATGTTGAAGCTTGTAGGTTCACGCAGCAGACTGACGAGATCAGTGTTTTGTTAGTCAGCGTGCGTTTGCACCTGCAGGCAAACTGCAATTAAACAGCAGCAAATATATGATACAGAGTCATGTCTGTTCACGGGGTTGTCAGTATTCTGTCTTGCAACTCTGAACCAATCAGAGCTTCATGCAGTAGTACAAAAAAAACATGTTGAGATGTCAATTCTCAGATTGTAGCACACACACACACACACACACACACACACACACAAACAAAGACTAAGTGCACTCAGATGCTGGTTAGTATTGCCTCCAGCTAATCATCAGTATGGATCAATTGTAATCATCTTCTCCCGCTCTCTGTTCTTATAGGTAACGTTTTTAAATGTCGATGTGGAGCTTCTGAACAGTGGATTGGTCCCCTGAATGGAAACACAAAACACACATGAGCACTCATATTAAGTTCGAATAAACAAGACACAACATTGACAGGTGTGGGACATTACTCTTGTGTTTTCATTACATGCAAAATGTAAATGAGTAGAACTGTACGTGAATTCCAGAATCTCACCGACTGCCACTTTGCCTTTGCCCTCTCAGCCTCAAACTTGGCCACTTCTTTATCGTCGTGAACCGACACCAGTACTTTCCAAACAGCCAGCAGGATCAGTCCGATGCACACGATGGAAAGTGAGACGCCCAGGATGATCATGGGGATGTTGGGCGGTTCGGGACAACCTAGGACGGGACACAAGATCACACTTGAACCTTTGAGATCATTTTTATACTGTTCACTACTCACTTAAGGCCATAATCACCCTTTTTTTCTTATTTTACATGCACACCTTTCAGGTATGTGCATTCTCCCGTCAGGACTTCCATCTAGCATGCGTAACCAGCTAATGTGAGACAAGCTAACATGCTACACTTTGAAATAGCATGTAATTTTGTTGTCCTGTATGAAATATAGTCAATAAAAGTAATTCAATCATTTAATGATGTGTTTATGACTGAATGCAAGTTTGGAGGTCCATCAATAGGAAAGCAGGTGTGTCACTGTCTGCCGTTCTTCGTCAGCGGGTGAGTCACCTAAATATATTTTATGACCAATATTAGAGCAAAGAGAAACAAATGATTGTGCCATTATGATGGCTATAGTTGTTGTAACATTGAGCAGCTCTCCAAGAAAAGGAGTCTACTGTCGCAGATATATTTCGCTAATTGATATGATATATTATGCCGACGTTGGATCGGAATCTTTGCATCTCTTGCGTCGCAATCACTACTTTTCAGGGAATCAAAAAAAAAACACCATCTCCCTTGAGCTACCTAAGACCGCATTGTTCTTGTAGTGTTGGTAACTATATATTATATTGACATCATATACTGTTGTGTCTATATCCCCACCAAAATCGTGTTTATGTCCTGATTTAATATGATAAAAAACTTGCAAATTTATTTAGGCTGTCATTGATTAAAATGATAGAACAAAATCTTTTCATACTTCACAAACGTAAATGACAATGGTTACATCATCTTCCTAAATTCCTTTTCAAATGTCTTGAATGATTAAATTTAAAAAAAAAAACATAAAAGTGATGAGTAGAAATTAATCTTAACTTCATTATTTTTCATGTAGAATTAATCCCTTTAACTCATTCACTGCCATTGACGGCTATAGACGTCAAAAATTCATTTGAACTATTTAAACTAGTTTGACATTTTTTCCCACTTTTGTTAACAAGAGTATAAAAACCTAGATTTGTTTTTATTGTATTAGAACAGACATAAAATTTGTGATTAATCATGAGTTAACTAGTGAAGTCATGCGATTAATTACGATTAAAAATTGTAATGGCCGGGCGCCCCTAATTTTTTATAATCTTTTCCTAAAAAAAAAAAAAAAGATTGTTAAAAACTAAACAAAAAAGTTTTTGTTTGTTTTTTAAAAAACATTATTATCAGGCGATTAAAATTTGTAATCGTAATTAATCGCATGACTTCACTAGTTAACTCACGATTGATCACAAATTTTATATCTGTTCTAAATGTCCCCAAACAATTCTAGGTTTTCATACTCTTGTTAACAAAAATGGGAAAAAATGTTAAACTAATAGAAATAGTTAAAAATATATTTTTTAAAGTCTATAGCTGGTCAATGGCAGTGAATGATTTAAAAACTAAATTTTGCACTTGCTGTCGACTGAAGATGACATCACCTGTGCTGAGGAAGTCGGTAACGACCAATCACGGCTTACCTGTTTTCTGGGTTTGGCCAGCAAACTGAACCATGATTGGTTGTTACCTACATCCTCAGTAGAGGTGATGTCATCTTCAGTCGACACAGCAAGTGGGAACATTTTTTTTTTTTAAAGGTATTCCTTCTACATGAAAAATAATGAAGTTATCAAATTCATTTTGGACAAAATAAGATTTTTTTACTGCTGAAAATTCCTCAATGAGTCAAGTACCCTTTAACTTTGTAGCTGCCCAGTTCCTTCTGCACTTAGCATTACAGCGATTCCTTTTTAACAAAACATATTTTCTATTTTTATATTGAGGTGTTATAAAGCTGCACAGCTCTCGCGAATTGATGAAGAGCTTATTAGAAAGTACCCACTGATTTGTTCTCAAAATATTTTCAACACTTTACAGATGTGGGGACAGACCAATGTCTGTATCAATGTGAAAAATACCAAATTGACCATACAGTATTTGAAATAATGGGTTTCTGCCCAACAGCCATGATACATACAGTAACTATTATGCATTTTAATATTATACTGAATAAAATACATTCTATGCAGTTTATACCTTTATCCATTTATAGTCATCTATCTACCAATCCACCCATCCACCGATTGTGCATACTTTTTTTGCCCATCTTACCGTACATGCGAGGATTGTAGACCATCATCGTGTCCCCTCCGAGCACACTAAACGAGATCCAGCACTCATTTTGGGACTTCAGCATGCATTGCGTAGAGGCGCTCTTGTCTACTTCTGAAAAGAAATAGGAACATATATAATGAAGCCACCAATGAATTGTATATCATCTTCCCTCTCAACACTGAGGCGAGAATGTAAAATGATATCCTCGCCTCTGTCGTGCTGTCATTGTGATTTCCATATCAAAGACGACAATCTGTGTGTGTTGTCTGCATTATTGTGTTTCCCATCTGAAAAATCCTCTTTAATGATCAGATATCGTTCTCAATTTGCACAAGCATAGCGTGTTTTAAATAATCTCTTCTTTTAGGGAAGCCACGCTCCATCAACTCCTCACAGGCACCACAATAGCTGGGCCTGTAAAGAATATGTTGGCCATTGTCCCACACAGTCTGAAAGGACATGGCTCACTAACAAATAGGGCAGTGCTTCTGAACCTTTTTACACCAAGTACCACCTGGAAAAATACTTTAGCAGTAGCATAGAAGGTCTAAGTGTTCATTAAATACATGTCTGAGGTTTTAGCCGTAAATTGTAATATTATTGTACGCCACTGTAATAACACACAGTCAACCCCCCCCAAAAAAATCTTGACAATAATATGTTCTATGCAGCCCCACTAGTCTAAATACGGTATTATGGTTAACTCATTCACTGCCATTGACGACTATAAACGTCAAAAATTCATTTGAACTATTTCTATTAGTTTCACATTTTCCCACTTTTGTTAACAAGAGTATAAAAACCTAGATTTTTTTTATTGTACATTTAGAACAGATATAAAATTTGTGGTTAATCGCGAGTTAACTATTGAAGTCATGCGATTAATTACATTTTTTTTTTTTATTCCGTCTGATGCCCATAATTTTTAATTAATTAATTAATAATTATTTATTTTTTAAATTCAACTCTTATAAATGAACAATAAAAAAAAGTTTTTTAGGTTTTTTATACTCTTGTTAACAAAAGTGGAAAAAATGTGAAACTAATAGAAATAGTTCAAATTAATTTGTTACGTCTATAGCCGTCAATGGCAGTGAATGAGTTAATATTGTGTCTATTGAATATGAGTTAAGCAGCAAAATCCAGCAGTTTTTATCAGTATCAGAAGGCGGCCATTTTGCCACTTGCCGTCGAGTGCAAATGACATCACAGTTGCGCAAGTCTCCAGTAACAACCAATCACAGCTCAGCTTCAGAAAACAGGTGAGTTGTGATTGGTCGTTGCCTGAGCCCTGAGCAACTGTGATGTCATCTTCAGTCAACAGCAAGTAGCAAAATGGCCACTCCCTGAGATAGATAAAAACGGCTGGATTTTGCTGCATAACTCATATTCCAAAATTGTATTACTAAACAGAATGTCATGTTTAGACTAGTAAGGTCACATATAACATATTATTGTCAAGAAATGTTTAAGGTTGACTTTAAATACATAGTGTCAAAATGTAGTTAAATCATGATTAGAGTCATGATATAGTATGAAACAGTCATTCCTCTTGTGTGCCTGATTTACTTGTGTGTTAAATGAGCTTGTGCATCAAAGCCATTTCATAAATGCTGAAACACCTTCTCACAGACCTGTGTACCTCTGCGATGCCAAAACCCAGGACTGCACCAGCGACCTTTGGATCTTCAGTCTAACACTAACCCAACGGAGGTATTACCTTATAGCAACAATATTTTGAGTAGTTCGCTTAACAAAAGTGAAAACCACTAGAATGCATAGATTTGAAACTGTTTTTCATTAGCATATCAATGTAGCACAGACAGATAATACTTGACGCTAACCAAATTACTTAAATACCTGTGACCTTCTCAGCACCACAATGTCAATGTTCTTTAGTAGCTTTGCCCCATGAGTAATATGTAATTGTCATACTAGTGTCAACGTTTTCCTACCAGTGTGCAGAAATGTAATACAGTGATTAAGTGTAAAAAAAAAAATAAACATAACTAGTAATACACAATTGTTCTATTGGTGCACCCTCGTTTTTCTAATAGTGCTTTGAATTGTCCTGGTCCTTAATCTGGTTATCAAGGATATCGAGTACAGTAAATGCTCAAAATGCTTTCCATATGGGCAGGCACTCAAGAGACAAATCTATTTGATTACACAGCCAATTAAAACGTCTGTAATATGTCCCCTTTAAAATCAAGGCAAATGCTGGTGTAGTTCAATTACAAGGATCCTTTCTGAGCAATGTACCTGCTGTTGTATTGATGTAAACCTTGGGGAGACTGCAGTTTTGCTCACACAGCTCAGCGTCCTCATTTGCTTGGAGATGGCACTCTACACATGTCCTGGTATGAAATACAAAGGAAATGACACATATTGCAATTATCTAAAGGAACTTCAGTCACAAGATCTTCACGCACACACAAACAGTTTTCCCCAGGCCACCCCTCTCCCATTGATCTGAGCTATCAAATGGCACGGACGGGAGGCAACAGCTGCTTTGCAATAGCGAAAGGAAATCCTTCAGTGCCGTGTTGAAGACATTAGTTGTCTTTTGATGTCACCTGCAGGGCGCAGACACATGTGAACAAGGGAACCTGAACCTGATAGCTACTCAGGAGAGAATACATTGTGTGGTATAAGGATACAACATCATACATTATTGTTCATTTCCCATATAGTATGTAATGGATTCTTCTATAATCAAAGGAAAGGCCAATGTGTATTTACTATTTTTTTTTTGTTTTACACCCCTTATTCTGCATAAAAACATCCACTATAAAAGAATGTGAAGTCCTATTTTACATAAGACGCAAAAATATATCTGCCATTGTGATTTTGGTACTCTTTCAACGTTTCAAGATCTCTCCATGGCCCTCCAAAGACCAAGAAAGGTGTTTAGCGGCAAATTGTGCAAATGGTAACACAGACAGTTCTCAGGATTCTTACAAACGCCCCCAAGAACATGGACACCACTTTATCATAAAAATACACATACACAGTACATCAGTGGCAGCTGCTGGTCATTCAAATGAAGAAAATCAATTTTTTTGTTTACGACTCAGACAGATCATCCAATTATCACGCAGTAGCCGAATGTCTGTTCCATAAACCCACAGAGGCGCTGAGCACCCGATGGGCAAGAAACCCCCCAGCATTTATCCAATGTCCGTCCAGTTTTGAACAGTGGAACAACCCACTCTACAAAGCTGCGTCCGACTGTGTAAAAAAAAAAAAATAATAATAATTAAAAAAAATATATAAAAAAATAAATAAAAATAATAAAATAAAATAAAAAAATAAATAAATAAAAATAAATAAAATAAAATTTAAAAAAATAAAATAAAATAAAAAATAAATAAATAAAAAACAAAAACATTATTATTTAAAAAATAATAATTATTATAATAATAATAATATTTAAAAAAATAAAAAACATAAATTAAAAAAAACATTTTTTTAATTTAAAAATATTTAAAAAAAAATATATATATATATATATATATATATATATATATATAAAAAAAAAACATTAAAAAGAATAAAAAATTATAAAAATTTAATTAAACAAATAATAATATTAAAATATTAAAAAAATATATATAAATAAAAGTGCAGTTTAACTGCAGGGATGAATTTGAAGGAAGTTGTGTATTTTTTTTTTATTTGTAGGTAATTCTGAGCTCATAAATTGTACACACAGCAGTGCACATTCCCTTGCAGTCCTAGAGCAATCACCACCACAGTACATGTATATGTACATATAAAATTATATCCAGAAAAGCCTCACACAGTTGTTTGCACCTGTATAAAAGAAAGACATTTAAAAATATTTTTATTGTTATGTATTTTGGGTATCTATATGAAAAATCATCATATTTCAAGGTGAAAGAATTGCATTTAGTTTTTTTTTTTTAAATGTACTTTCAAAATGTGACCCAATTAGTACAAAAGCATTACAAATAGGGATGTTCGATAAAACTTTTTTTTTTTCAGACTTATACCAGTCAAAAGAATCCAAATTATTGGACCGATCCACTTTATGGGTCAATTTGACTCAACTTTTTGGGTTGTTTTATATAAAATGACCCAAGTAAAGGATCTGACCAATATTTATGAGTTATTTTACACTAAAGACCCATTTCTTGATTTAAAGTTGGGTTGAATTGACCCATGTAGAGGATTGGTCCATTTTTGACCCAACTGTTTTTAGAGTGTAAAGCTAACAGAGAAAAAGCCACACTTCAAACTTATTCTCACAGCGTGCTGTCACCTTGTCATGGAACAGGCATCCCCACACGTGGGGCACTTCTCACACAAGTCCCCCGATGCTCCCGGTACCAAGCAGACACACAGGCCGCACTCGCACTTGCCCCGGCCGCTGCACAGGACTCCATCTATGGAAAGACACGTCTCACTGCTGCTGCTGCAGTTGCAGTACTCCCCAGTCCAGCCACTTTGGCACTGGCACTCTCCACAGTCACACACCCCGTGGCCTAAGACACAAACACGCTAATGTGACCAGGCTCGCCACAGAAACACATGAATAATCCATAAGATGATTCGACGGAAATGTAATTGCCCACCTCCACAGAGCTCCCCACGGAAGCGAACACATGAGTAGTTGTCACACTCGCAGTACGGTCCATAGATGTGACCAAAGCTGGATGCGTCACACACACACTCTCCGCAGTAACATTGCCCCTGACCGCTGCAAATGTCGCTCTCATTGTTTGCCACGCAGTCGCTCAACAATGCTCTTGCCTCATTGCATTCGCACTCGGCTCCCGAGAAGCCCGGATGACACGCGCACACGCCACAGTGGAAAGTCCCTTGGCCCTCCGTGCACCGGCTGCTGTTGTCGGCTTCAGCAGGCCGCCCACACTCGCAGGAGCACAGAGACTCCAATTCTATGTCCAAAGTGTCCTGGAGGCCCACTGGCTTCAAGGAGAAGCGTCTAGTCCCGGACAGGCATCCTGGAAGCTCCACAGACACATTGAACACCACCTGAAAGGGGAAAGTCGGGAAGTGACGATCGTTACATTACAGCAGCGATAGATAGATAGATAGATAGATAGATAGATAGATAGATAGATAGATAGATAGATAGATAGATAGATAGATAGATAGATAGATAGATAGATAGATAGAAAGAATAGAATAGAATAGAATAGAATAGAATAGACTGACCGTCTCTCCAGGTTTGACATTAGAACATTGTTTGAGCTCTGGTTGGACTGCCCCATTTGGACAAATAGCGGCAAAGGACATCCGGAGATCTTCAGTGTCTCCAAGGACCTCCAGCTCAATCTCTGATCGCAGTTCCTGCAAACCACCAAAAGTGCAACGTCTTTCTCAAAGAAAGATCAGAATCACCACACTGTAATCTGTCATCATATCATTCATCCCGCGGGCTTTCCAGGTGTTTTATGGTCAATTTCACCTTGTGGTGATTTGTAACGTGCTAAGCCTCCTATATTTGTCTCCTTTTTAGGGTGAGTCATCATCCCAGGTGCGCTGGGCTGTAAAAATAACCTGCGGAGAGACTGATGGCTCACCTGAGCTAAAGTGAAGGTGTAGTTTGACGAATTATGTCTTATTTGAACACCTGCAGGAGTGGAAGGCAGTAGTAGGAAAACAATTCTTACTAAGTGTGATGGACAAATAAAGCTTCATGAAGCACTTGTGATTTATTTTTCTCCTCTAATGTACTTTTGGTTTAAAGATGCAGTGGAAATGTAATCAATTTCCATTGTATTAGCCTTAAACCAAGACCACCATCTAGATAAGTTAAGGGGGAAAAAATCACAAGTCTTTCATGATGCTTAATTTTCCTATCACTCAGGCACAGTCATTCTATTTTTGTATGACTTGAAAGACTTGTTTTTTTTACTCAGAAATTGTGAGTAAATTTTAGAAAGAGGGCTTTGATTACATTTTACAAGATAAATATTTAAAAAAAAAAGCGAAAGAAAAAAAAGCTTAACCCATGACCTTCAGCTTGAGTGACAGCCACTCTACCACCTGAGCCACTCCTGTACATTAGTATATTGCTGCAGTCAGGTGGAATCCTCGTACCTCCAAGACCGTTTTTGGTCTCATTTTGGACACACAAACAATGCAGTATAGTTAGAAACAGCAAAAGTGGCATGGCTCAGGTGGTAGCATGTCTGTCTCCCAAGCTGAAAATCATGAGTTTGTTCCTTAACGCTTACATAGATTTTTTTTAAATTAAACTAGTCAAATGTATACTCAAAACCCTCCTTGTAAAATATACTTGGAATTTCTAAGTAAAAATACATTACTAGGTTTCTTCAAGTAAGCAAAAGTTTCGCCTTTTGCAGTGACATATAGTTGTCCTACTAACAAGTATGACAAGTCCTACTAATGTGCAAAAATGTCATTAAGTAGTGGGAAACAAAACATAACACAATCATTCTACTATTGTATCCTAATAGTCCTACTAGTGCATGAATTGTCCTCCCTTTGAGGATGAAGCGCATACTAACTAGTAAATGGACATGAAGTACAAGGAAAAAATACTCAAACTGCTTTTCAAGATTTATGTGTATACATTAACCACTACAATACGAGAGTCTGCACCTCTTTGTCACGCTTGACAGACTGCAATTGTTCACAAATCACGTAACTGTCACTGAATGATGGGAAGTTTGCCATCGTGAGCTGGATTTACACAAAAGCACAACGAGGAAGCACAAGTTGCCGAGAAAAATGAGTAAGACACAAACACATCAAACAGTCTGGACAAGACGAGACTTGCAGTTGAACACACTGACGCAAATTCCCGGGAGGTGTAAGGAAGCGTAATGGGAGAAAGAATGAAAGGGATTTTGAAAAAAAAGAAAGAAAAAAAAACGGCTGGGAAAGTTCTCACAACCGCAAACAAGTTTTTCTTCGCACACTTACTCACTTTATACGCCGTTAAAATCAGTTCGAGGATGTTGCGAGAATCCGTGGCCACAACTCCAACGGTGGCACCAGGTATCAGATTTGCATAGTTCTAGGACAGTGGGAAAAAGCAGCAGTAACATATGAAAAAAGCGGGGCTGGCATCATCAGTACAGCGAACCCCTCGCTATATCGTGGTTCACATTTTGCACTCTTCGTATAATGTGGAGTTTTAATTGTTTTTTTTATATGCTCTGTTTGTATGTGTTCCTGCTCCATATGTGTGAAGAATTACAATTTCTGTAACAACAGTGCTAATTTCACGTAGCCTGTCGATGGTGTTTCATGTTGTATATTAGCATTAAGCTATTCTTCAAGGTGAGGTTATGTGAGAAGGAACTAAGGAATACTTAAATAAGTGTGATGTTATAAGTTGAGGTGTTTTAATGGTTTAAATGTGTTTAAAGCGTGTGAAGTTAAACTATTAAAAAAAAAATTAAATACAGCATCTCAATACAGTAGATTTTCACCTATCAAGGATTTATTCCATGCGATAAACGGGTGTTCACTGTACTCCAATAATGTGAATCATTTTTAAGGAGGAATATCTTACTTCATAGTTTTGCTTCTGCTTTTCTGTCACAGCAAATATCAACAATATATTGTTTTCCACTACTTTATCAATCAACTGGCCCAGAGTTGGATATTCCTGAAGAGAAAAATACATAGCATGAAGAGCTGGGATGATTCATCACCATGGAGACTTCAACACGGTCAAAACTAAAACGAATGGGCTCAAAACCTGCAATGTGGACATGGAGTAGTCATTGTTGCTGTCCAGGTGACACTGGCCATCGTTGGGAATCACAATGCCGGCCATTTTACTGTCCATCCCAAAGTGTGAGTCAGCATCACTGACAAACACCAGCAAACGCATGGAATCATTCCTCCAGCCTATCCTGTCCTATCAGAAGAACATTGTTGGTCCTGCTCACTTTTGCGATCTCAAATACGCACACTTGTGTCTGAACTGAAATGTCACTTTACCCCACAAACGGCAGCTTGCATGACGGCATCGAAGCCACACTCAGGAATGTCAATGTTTGCAGACACATGCTGCATCGAGACCATCTCATTGAACTTGATTGTGTTGCTTGTAAGGGACAAGACGTGTTTGTAGCCAAACGTTGGCAAGCAGGTCGCATCCGCGCTACTGTAACAAAGAAAAAGAAGAACACCCCCCATTTTTTTTTTTAATGATAACCAGAAATTCAGCTCAGTGTGTCTTCCTGTTAAAAAAAATCTGAAAAATAATCATCTAACAAAGCTTTATTAGCAAACATTTGGACTCAGGTATAAGCTAGTTCATTTTCAGATTTTTGTGAGAAGAGCTTGAGGACATGATGCAAAGAAACATAAAGGGGAAGTGTGCAATATGAACCAAACAGCAAAACCCATCTGTTTATATCCAGCTCAGGTGGCGGCCATTTTGCCACTGAAAATGACATCACAGAATTACTCAGGGCTCAGGGAATGACCAATCACGGCTCAACTTGCTAATGTCACATGACCAAACTCAGAAGACAGGTGACATTTTCTGAGCCATGAGCAACTGTGATGTCATTTTCAGTCGACAGAAAATAGCAAAATGGCCGCCCCCTGAGTTGGATAACAACGGTTTGATTTTGCTTCCTAATTCCACAAACACATTATATATCACAAAACCGTGTTTAGAACATATTATTGTAAAGCTAATTTTTGGTTTGACTTCAAGTCCTGAATCTCAATAGGCCTACAATGTCCACAACAGACCCAAAACTGCAGAAAGAAGAAACAGAGCTCAAGTCTTGAATCTGGTCTTCTTCAATGACAGTCAATTAATTAGCTGTACTGTACCTATCTGCAAACAGGCTTATCAAAGCATCCTAGATATGATTTCTCATTTTAACTCTTTAACTCATTGCGCCAATGTTGAAGGAGAATTGACCACCTCTGTGTTACCTGCAAGGGTTGATGAGCTCTTCTTCTGTAATCTTGATGAAGGGTAGAACGGGTTTCTCTACAAAAGAACCAAAGCCCATGCGGAATTTACTGGTGAGGTTGGCCATCTCCTTGGACAGGGTCGAGCCGAGGTCCTTGATCATGTGCAGATCATCATACATGGATGCTGACAAGTCCATCAAGTAGTAGAGGTCCACTGGGTAGTCTTCGGTGTGCTGGATTTTCACCTGGAAAGTCACCTGACTGCCTGTCCAAAAATAAAACCAACATGCTCCATGGAGATCCAAAGAAGAGCTGTCTCTGAATATGAAAATTGCATACCAGGTCGTAGTTTGAGTGCCATTTTCTGTGGCGAGATCTGAGTGAGATTCAAGTTACCACTCCTCTTCCCAAGTGGTTGATCCTGGAGGATTTCTCTCTTCGAAATGGGAAACTCCAATAAGCTTCCATCACATCCTTTTGCCAGCAAGTGCTCTGGCGTGTCACACCTTTCACTGACTGACAACCAGTCGGTGAAATTCTGAAAAGAAAATATACATTATGTTATGGTGCAAAAATCCCAAGTTGAACGTGTTCTGTGGTTTAGGATGCTGCTGCCTATACCTGCTGTGTACACCAGGCACATTGTGGACCAAGTTGTAGACATAGATCACAAGTCACAGCGCTATCAGCTGAACATGAACCTGCAAAACACACACACAAAAAGAAATCACTTCCAACAAGATGTACAGCGAATACATACACCATAACCACAGAATCAACGATTCACATTTACAACTTACTCCTTGATTACTTTTTTTTTTGATTGATCAATTAAAAAAAATAGCACTTAAATGTATTACAAAACTTAAAAAAAAATAGTTTAATTGCTGAACTTTGGGGCAACATGTGTTTTATACAATTCATGCTTATTGAAGTTGTCTATTTTTTTTTAACCATGTTAAGGGATGTTTTGGGATGGCTGCAGTACATTTTTACAGAACCAGAATTGATTTGTCATTGCACAGAAGTACAATTAGATTAAACTACTAAACTACAATTCTCAAACAACTGACCTTGATTCCTCTGTAGTTACCAATGTAGCCTGCAGCAGTACCAAAATAAATACATTTAAATGAATCCCGAAGGCTCGCAATTGACAAAAATGAAAATGAAGGACATCTTCGCTTGTTACAGTTAGTTATAAACATAACCTTTTTTTTTTTTACATTTCCATTTTTATTTACAAAAAACATATTCCCCCCCCCCCCCCAATTTTAGTTCTATTTTCCCCCCCAGTAATTTTTGTACACAATAAAAACTTGAGTTTTAATAAATGTGATTGTTTTATAAGGTTCACTTATAAGGGGTTAGAGTTATAAAAATATTTATTTTGTATATGTGCTCTCGATAGCCTATTGCAGATGTTCACCTGGCTGGATCTGGAAAATACAGTATTCCCGCGATAAACGGGGCCCACTGTCTAATGTTGCTTTTAAGGTCAGGTGTAGGCTCATCAATGACAAAATATAGCAAACAAGGGGAAAGCTCTGTAAGAACCCATATGAGGATAGTCGCTATCTAGTGTCACACTTACACTTTCTGTTTGCACAATACACACATATTACATTATAGAGCGGTTGTTGTGTGCTCACCCTCCACAGTAGTGATCCAGTAGCAGAGAAGCAGGCCCAGTAGGAGAAGCCCCATTTAGTAATCCCGTGACGTGACTTCACCTTGTCTCATATTTACACGCGTGAAAGGCGTCCGCCAGCCTTGTGCCTTCTGCGCTTGTCCAACGAAGGTGTTGCGCAGGGTACGCGCCGCCGTGCACTTTTACCTGGCAAAGGAGGAGGGGGAAGAGAAAGACGAGGAGGAAAAGGAGGTGGTGATTCGCGGCCTCACCTGGCCGCCTTTTATGTTCACTTCCGCACGCAAACCGCTAACTCGTCAACGTACGTACTCACTCTTATTGAGAAATCTTAAGAAAAAGGGAGGAAGCTTCCACACTGTCCAAAATTCCATAAAGCACACATTAGATCAGGGATGTCAATCAAATTTTGGTTGATTTTGTGATTTTGTAGCCGAGTATTATTTATTTATTTATGTATGTCTTTATTTATGTATTTATTTATTTGGTCAGGTGTATCTTGTGTATTAATTTGGGGATTATCTATATTGTTTGTGTGTGTATATATATATATATATATATATATATATATATATATATATATATATATATATATATATATATATATATATATATATATATATATATATATATATATATATATATATATATTTTAACATGCTGAAATAGCCTATTATATTGTGTTTGATTAGGAATATTTACCTTGTATCCTGCTTAAATATGTTTTTTTCCCTTTGGAATTATTTTTTGCGACGCATGTCATAAGCATGTGTGAGAGAGAGAGAGAGAGAGAGAGAGAGAGAGAGGGAGAGAGAGAGAGAGAGAGAGAGAGAGAGAGAAATGTTTCATGTCGGGGAGAACACTGGTGAATATACTGTTCTACCGTGTTGGTAAGTTAGCAAGGAAGCGATATCTGACAACTTAATTTAACCCTCGTGAGCCGCCATTCTCCAGCCTTCGATAGGTAATCATGTAGTTTATTGTAGTTACTTTTAATTTTTTACTGCATTTCATTGTTTATTGTGAATAATGAAGCGATATAATTTGAAATCAGAAGTAAGGGAAAGAGTGACAGCCAAATATTTAATTGCAATTTCTGTGAGGAAGGGAATGGTGTTGGGGGAAAAAAATCTTTTAATACTGGGAAAAGGTGCAGACAAAACACAATCTTTGGTTTAGATTTACTGCCATCTATATACAAAATCTAAATAATTTAAAAGAGACATGAAGTAGAGTCAACTCAACTCAACTTTGTTTATGAGCACTTTTAAACGCAACCATCAAAGTAAAAATCAGACATATACAAATAAAGACACTTAAACCAATAAATTCATAAAATAAAGACAGTAAATACAATAAAACACTAAAACAATGTTGAGTCGAAAGCCAAAGAATATAAAAGGTGTGTTATCTGAAGCAGCCACGAACTGTTCTGCCTCAACTCTCCCCTTTTCTCACACATTGAATGAAGAAAACGCTGCAGGGTTGCTTTGAAGATGTGCTGGTTCATCGACTGGCCCACGTTAGAGGGGAAACTTGCAATTTGTATAGTTTGGGTTTTAAAAAGTGCATTATGTCTTTTGTGACACTAGTCCTGGACCTTTTCTGACACATCTAAGTTAATCATTAGTTGCTTTTGTAATTATTAAAATAAAGAGAAACCTTATGCTCATTCTCAGAATCCCCCCCAAAAATTAAACTTTAAATCAGAAGTTATGGAAAGTTGTCATATTCAAATATTCAAGTAGACCTATACAACTATTGCTCAGTTTATGTTAGGGAAAGGATTTAGTTGTTTTTTTAAAGTGTTTTTTGTTGGAGATTTTCTGCCAAAATGAAAGTAAAATCAGTTTTACAAGAAATATGACATTAAAAAAATGGTGCAGCCTTTAGCGGTCAAACATATGTTACATTAGGCACATATTTTTACTTAGAAGAAAGAAAAAAAGCATCACCTTGTATTATGTACCTTCTGCCATCTAGTGAAAGAGCATTTCATTGTTACGCCTGTCACTATATGTAAATGTCATAGAAATCTGAACAAAGATTCATCCACAACAAAATCAGTAAAATATGAAATTGGATAACTTTCCGTGGCGCACCTGAACATTACATTTTTAATACACTACTTTAAAAAGGACATTTTCAAGTGATCCCAACTTTTGAGTTGTATTGAATATGTTGTTTAGGACAACTTTCCACGCAAACACATCAGTGCAAAGGTACACTCACCAGCCACAACATTAGGAACACCTTCACAGACCAATAGGAGAGCACATGTATGCAAATGCCCCGACAACATTGATGATCACGTTAGATGGAGAATCAGAAATGTAAAGTAACGTATTGTTGTGTACAGTATGCGAAGCACTAGTGCTCAGCAGTAGGAGCAGTGAACTTTGACAAAAGGACAGGCCACGCCGTTAGTAAATAACGCCTTTCTTGCCTTATTGCTTAGGCACATAACAGGAGATCAATTATTAACAGCACCAGTCACCTGAATATGAATCATCGTCTCGCCAGACGTTTTAACTTCCTTTCAAAACCAGACATCCCCACCAATGAGGAGGTGTTGAACTGTAAACACCTGCGGGGCAAATATCATCACTTTTCTTTACTCGGAGGAATCTTTATTCAGCACCACGCCCGTGTCAATCTCTCTGGGGGAGTCCCATCCATCTGTTACTCCCCCTCCCTAACACACCACCATACCAATCGTACTCACAGGGAAAGCCACTTGAGAATTTATTTCACACTCTTCATATCCAGTTTAAGGTCCACATACTCTTTGTTCTAGGTCTTTGTTCTCTGTTGGCATACTAGCAGAACTACATGTTACTAATTGGGCAAGCTGACAACTATCCATGCTTTTAAGGTCAAATTAGTAGCATGCAGTTGTTAACAAATGCACACTGTTGCCTCATTAGTTACATGTAGTTATCCTAAAAGTAAGCCAAAGTTGTCTTAATAGTGAGGACAAAAATTGTACTAGTACATGGGTACAAGGTTATAAAAGGAGTTTGAGCATTGGATATGAGGCATTTATTAAATATCAAGAATTTCAAATGAATGCTTAGATTTATTATTATTATCATTATTATTATTATTATTGATATCCATCTTAAGGTAGACCTAAGACGAGTAAACTCCTCACCAGGGCTCGACTGGCCATCTGGCATACAGGGCAGATACCCGGTGGGCCGGCCTCTTTTGTGGAAGATGCGGTGCTTTTTAATGATTATTTTCCGACATTTTATGCCAAGAGACTGGCCCACAATTTAGAGGGATCAGTCCATTTATCCAGTTCGAATATAGATCGCAAACTGAAACATCATGCCGGTGGGCATAAGGCAAAATGCCAGGACCAATTTTTTTGTGCCAGTCCAGTACATCTCCTCACATCTTCTTACTAGTAAAACAATCAGTACAACGACTAGATCACACGAGTAGAATGGCTTTGTCTTACCATTATGGAAACCTTCCAAGAAGTGACTTCAGGTCCATGTTCTAGTAGCCACTCTGTCCTCACGAGTAATAGTAACTTTGGCAAACTGTGCTCTAGTTGACAAAAGTATGCTATTAGGGATGTTATAAAATTCTGCTAATGAACATCCGTTAATATTAGCATTAGTATTATGCAGATGTCTACTAGTGCAAAATGTTGCCTCATTATAGCAGTAAGATGTAGTTATCTTAGTGTGCAGAAATGTCATGCGGTAATGAGACAAGACATAGTCATTCTAGTACGAGTGAAGAAAATGCAGGCTTAATAGTTGAAAACTACTATCTTTGATATCCAGTTTAAAGTCATCCTATTAGGCTAAAAGTGGCTTAAATAGTGGGAAATAATATAACAAGTAAGACACAGTGGTTTTACTAGTGCACCCTATATATACTATACTTAACCATTTAGGGAGTGACCCTCTGCTAGGGATATGTAGTACTGCACCCATCCCACTTAGTTGTACGCATGTGGGGGTCACAATCAGAGAACATCTTTTGACCACAACTTTTGAACCTAGAGCAACTCAGAACCAACGTGACGTTCCTCATGTTACCGTTGGGGGGAGCTGTTGCGCAATACCTTCTGAGGTGTCCTATTTTGGGAACCACCTGCAATATGTGGCTGTTCTAATTGGAAGGCCTGCTGTTGCTGTGAGTGTGCCGAATTGTTTTACTAGTGAGGACGAAGAGCGCACTAGTACCTTAAGCTTAAATGGCTTCCCACATGCTCAAGCCTCTCAACTGGTTCTATTTTTGCTCCACCTTGACACTCTTCAAGTGTCAGTGTGTGAAATTGTTTTGTTCATGTCAGCATACTAGTTGGAGAGCTAAAGACAGTTGCTAGCGAGGCAAGACTGAGCAATAGTTGACATCTTCACGCTACTAGCAATATTTGTGAAGTGCCGGATGTTAACCAGTAGAATTGTATACAGTACTAGAACAGTAGCGTGAAGATGTCAACTAGTGCACAGATTTGTCTGTCAATGAAGACGCTTTGTGTTCACTAGTGGGATATCTTTGGCGTACTAGCAGAACAGCTATAAGCAATTAGTAAATCTGTGCACAGCTTAACTCATTCACTGCCATAAATTCATTAAAAAAAAATATATATATATATATATTAAAAATGAGGGTCAAGAGGCGGTTCAAATTCTAAATCGTAATTCATCGCATGACTACACTAGTTAACTCGCGATTAATCACAAATTTCATATTTGTTCTAAATGTACAAAAAAAAAAAGGTTTTCATACTCTTGTTAACAAAAGTAGATTTTTTTTTAAACAAATAGAAATAGTTCAAATGAACTTTTGACGTCTATAGCCGTCAATGGCAGTGAATGAGTTAAGGTCATAATAATAAGCCAAAAGTGGCACAAGTTGTGGAAATAAAATGTCACTAGTAACCACTTGTACTAGTGTGTCCTCGTACTGTTGTCCTACCAGAGGGGACACATTTCTGCTAATTTACAGCTAGTTTTCGTTCCACCTATTTTCTGAACTAAAGAGGATCACTCATTCAAATTCAACATGCCATCAATCATTCTCTCACAAATCATATAATCTACTACTTCTAAGCATACGGAAATGGCTGCAATGTGAGTGCTCACCTTCGGGGGCGTCCTTCGAAAACATGCTGCCCCATCCGGCTGCCACGTCTTCACTGTCATCCGGTGAAAAATGGCCAGAAGTGGGGCCGCGTCAGGCCGCCGCATTCATTGGGGCCTGTTGTACCGCAGCTCTGCGCTCACAGGAACAGAAAAGCCATTGTAACGGCGCCCTTTATCGCACATGGGTGACCCCGCTGCCCATGTGTGTGTGTGCATCCCAACGTGGGTGAGTATGCATGAATGTGTGTGTGTGTGTGATGACAATGAGTGACAGAAGCAACTGTCGCCTGTGAGCGCTGCATTCTGCCGCTCACGCAAATAAAAAAGTGTAAAAGTGGAGAGCATTTATTCGATATACTTGATATCATGCTTAAGGTCCATGTACTAGTACACTCTTTGTCCTCACTAGTGAAACAATTCAGCGCACTAGTAGAATTACTATGACTAGTATAACGCTTTTCCACTTCTTGTGCTACATTTGGCCCGATAGTACACAACTGTCACACACTAGTAGTCTCCTTCTTGTAGAAATGTTTACTAGTAGTTTTGCCTCACTGGTCAGGATTTGAGCAGATTAGGTTGACATAGCAACTAGGAGTGTCAGGCGATTATTAAAATAAAAATAAAAAAACATATTTAATAATATGTTAACTCAAAAAAAAAATAAATAAATAAATATAAATAAATAAATAAATAAAATGTACACAAAAATATTTTTCCTAAGTTTTCATACTTTAATTAACATAGTGGAAACAATGTTAAACTAATAGAAATATGGCTGCATATTTTAGTCATTGATACAGTAATTTCATAATAATTCATAAAATTTTTGTTAAAATTAAAAGGATGTACAGTACTGTACTGTAAAAAAAAAAAGTGTGATATTGATTTGTGTTGGTCATGTTTCTGCCACTAGATGGCATAATTGCATTTGTAAGACATTGGTGACAGCTCAGTGCATTTTTCTTTTCATGTTAAGAGCTATCTAATCTTTGACATGAAGTAATTTGTGAACTTCAACACATGTTTAAAATTGTAAAATACAACTTGACCCCAGTCTCCACAAATATATGCATTATTATTAAATTTATTACTACTAAATTTTGACGTGGACATGTCTGCTGCGTTGCGACTGGAATTCCCCCAGTAACAGGCTCTCCAAGTAAGGCATGGTCATTAATCGTGCGTTCAAAAAAATTGTGGTGTTAAAGGAACTTTAAATTAGCTCAAAATGAACACACTAATTTTGCCACCCCTTAGAGCAACACATGGAGGCTGAAATCTGATTGGACGAAAACAACAACATCCACATCTATATACTGGGAGCAGTGCAAAAAGAGAAATGCTATGAAATGAAAATAATTGAATAGGTTGTAAATGTAGGGCAGTGATTTTTTCATAGCGTTGACCACCTCTGGCCTATGCTTCAACAAAAATCTATATTCCATAAAAATAATGGGTATTATTTGAGTGACAATGATAAGCCATTGATAGGAGAGTCAGCATCCCAGGCATCCCACGTGTTGAATTACTGATTGTATCACACTAAATAAACCAGATTAAACACTGAAGCCAGCCCGCCCACCTCCCCCTCCCGTCCCTCTTTTCATGTCGGTGCCCCGTGTCTAACCTTGGGCTTTCTCAAGGGATCAGTGCCATGTGTCCCTTCAGCTGTGGTGAATTAAAACGAGAGGCAGAGCAACAGAGTGAGCGAGAGATACTTGGCATGTTCCACGTGTTCACGGGCTTGATGCCATTAACGGAGGAATGTGATGGACATCTGTGTGTGTTTTGGGTGGATGTATATTCCTGGAGATGACATTGAGTGGTGCGTTACACACACACAGGAAACGCCGGATTCCTTTATGTGAGTGTCAAAAATGCAGCGCCAATGAATAACGACACAAAAGAGCTACAGCGCATTGTTGGTAAAATACACATGAAATAAGATCTGTTTTTTCACCAAAAATCCTCTTACTAAAATACTACTCATAGTACACAAAGAAAAGATGAATCATTTTTGTTCCTGCGAGAGTAAAATATAAATATTAATATGATATGAGACAATAACAACAAAAACTCTCACACTTACCCACATTTTTTTACAAGAGGCAAAAAGTTTTCTTTCTCTGAAAGACTTAAGACGTGTGTGATTTATTTAGTTGTGTGATAGGTGAATGGTCAATGTGTGAGAGTTTTTTGTGAGTGTGTGAAGTTTTGAGGTCTTCAAGTTTTAAATGTGAGATGTTTCTGGTGAGTTTTTGATGTGGGTGAGTTTTTGGGTGATTGTGTGCACCATTTTTTGGTGTGTGACGGGGGTATTTTGTGAAGTGAGAGGTTTTTTTTCTCATTGTTCTTTTTTTCTGTGTGTGTTCTGAAAAGGTTACCAGTGAATGTGAAAGTTTTTTTGGGGCGAATGAGAGAGGTTTTTAGTTCGTGTAAGGGCTTTTTTTTCCTTTTTGAAAGAGAACTTTTGTTGTTGAATGTGAATTTTTTCTTTCTTTTTTTGGTGTTGTTGAGAGTTTTGATGAATCAAAGATATATTTTTTTACATTAGAGGATTTTTGTTGAGTGGGAGTTTTTTTGCTGTATATTTGAGAATTTTCGCCACTGGGTGAATTTGGCTTTTCATTTTGTGCATATGAACATTTGATTTTGTATGAGTGAGAGAATTTTGGGGAGAGTGTGAGTGTTTTTAATGAAGATGAATTTTTGTGTGTGTGAGCTTTTTGTTCAGTCTGAGATTATTATTTTTTGTGTGAGATAATTTCTGCTGTGTGAGTTTTTCTCATGAGTGTGTGTGAGTTTTTGGGTGAATGCGAAAGTTTTTTTGTGTGTGGGTGTGAGGCTAATGGTTATGTGTGACAGGTTTTTGGTAAGTGGGAAAAGTTTTTGTGTGTTTTTTGAGAGTTATTTTTTGTTGTGGTCTGGATGAGTTTTTGTGTATGAGTTGATAAATGTGAGAGGTTGTTTTTGGTATGTGTTTGAAAAGTTTTGTCTTTGTGAGTTTGGTGGGTGTGAAATTTTTGGTGGATGTGAGGTTTTTTTGAATGAGAGATTTATGTAAATGTGACTCATATAATAGAGGAAGGCTGTAGTAGTACACATTCATGCATAAGTGAGGAAAATGAATAATAGAGTTTATTGAATAGGCTCAACTGAACTTTTGACACGCTATTTAATGTCATCTCCAGGGATACAAGTTTCATCCATGTGTGTTGAGGGTCCAGCAGAGGGTGCGATTGCTAATCTCACACCCGGGTGCTTGTGATCCCTTTTGACTGGTGAAAGATGGAGCTTGGTGCCTTTATGTCTCAGGGATCAGCTGCGCCTAAGTCGGAGCTTAAGTCTGGAGATCCGGCCTAAGAGTTATAAATCTACTGAGGCTGTGTGCCGCAAATAGTGCAGAAGGAAACGTTTTGGGGAATGCGCTCACACACACACACAACACACTTGTCGCCCACCTGACTGACTGAATTTAGATTGCCCTAATAAGATCAAAGAAAGGCAGTGTTGGAGTTTACCGGTGTGGGAGTGAACAGCGTCCTCTTCTGGAAGATAACGTGCGTCACTCGTGTATTGCAGATGCTGTTTAAGCAGATACTCAAATGCTTCACGTCAGGGTTGTTGCTGACATTACATCAAGTCCACATCTATGTTTAGTAAATACTGTAGAGTAAATTTGACTTTATTTGGAGTGGGACCAAATAAACTCAAAGTAGGCTAATATTTACGCTTGGAAGAGAGTAAAATAAAGAGTCGAAAAAAATAAATAAAGGTCACTCAAGGGTTGAGGAACGAACTCGATCACGACCTTCAGCTTGGGAGACTGTCACACTATCATCAGGGCTATGCCCCTTCAACTGCTTGCTTATCTCCAAGAAGAGACCAAAAACATCGTTTTTGGACATGGAGTTAGGAAAATTCCATCCGACACGAGTTATATACCAACACGCAGCAGGAGCTGTGTGGCTCAGGGAGTAGCTGAAGGTCGCGAGTTCATTCCTCAACCTTTGAGTGACTTTTATTATTTTTTACAATTCTTTATTTTACTAGTGTCCATATTACTCTAAAACTGAACCTATTTGGTCCCACTCTAAATATAGTCAAATTTATTCTACATAATTTACTGTGTAGGGAGCACATGACTTAACCTTAACCCCACCACTTTTTTTTTTTTTCCTTTGGTGTTCCACACAGCACATGTGTTGAGCCCTTGTTTTTGTGTCTTATTTGTAAATTGTCTTATCTTATGTATAAGTTTGTAATTCCCTAATGGCGAATGTGGACAGTTTCAGCAAAATTTGTGAGGCCTCTGAATCATCTCCAGTCGGTTCAAAATGCTGCTGCTCGTCTCTTAACTGGAGCACGGAAGAGGGAGCACCGCACAACTCAATAAGTTGAGATGTGACTCTTAAATTGAAGGTCTACAAATCAGTCATGTTGATTGCTATTCTTTTAAAGCGGTTGTGTTGGCGTATCAAAGTTGACATAATTTGTTGCTGTCCAAATATGAGCTTGCAGGGGTCGCATCATGAAACAGACTTGAACATTGTCAGAGAAAGAGAAGTCTTTTATTCAGCACGGTTTCAAATGTTTTCAAAGGAGAGAGCAAGGAGATGATTGTTGAGTCAGTTGAGGGTGACAGGGCAAACAATGAGGATCAAATGTACAAGATTTCCCCCCCACCCCCTACTTTAACCCTTACCCCCAAGCAATGTGAAATCACCTGCAGTAAAAGCTTGGTTACTGAAGTATTTCCTTATCGTGTGTACTTAGTACCAAAGTAGTACAACCCAAACTTCACAGCTATGACTTTTTCTTTCTTGTGTCATTCTCTTTAAACAAGTCATCTTGAGGAGAAAAGCGAAGCAAACAATACACTTATTTTCTCATTTGGCCACCAATTTGTATAAAAACAAAACAACCTAACTAGCACTAGCCATCAAGCATTATCACTCATGAGACTTCTAATTGCAGTTTTGAATCAAATACCGCATCCAAAATAGATCCCAACATGTGCCACTCATTCTAACCTCTGGAGAGCTTTACACCGACGGATTGACCTATAGTGACCTTAAAAACAGACCAACATTCAGGGGCATTGGGGTGTTCCATTGACGAAGGCAGAGACTTTCACCAAAGAAATGCATGGAGCCTGCATTCGTTTGGTGAAAAGTACTGAAGGAGCTAAACTGAACTAAATCACAAAATCTGGGGTGTCAAACTCATTTCCATCATGGGCCACATCAGTTTCCTTTAGTGGGCTGTTATAAATGTGAAAAACATATAAAGGTATAATCACATCATAGTATTACCCAATTTCCTCTGCATTTCATCGTTATATTTATTTATAACACATTGATTGTGAAATTAGAAGTTATGGAATGTGACAACCAAATACACTACAGAAAACGAGTTATGGCTATTAGGCTTGAGGATGAAATTTCAGGATGAATCTAACATGCTCAAACTCCTTTGCACGTGAACTTATTTGACCTTAAATGTCCAACTATTCAATGTTTCTGTAATTTTGGTCTTTCTGTGACTCATCCAGTTTTTGTTGCAACCTGCTATTGACACTATAAGCATCCTTTACACTACTAAGTATGCATGAAGACTCACCATTGCGGCCGATGAGTTTAGAGAGTCACAGAGTGTCATCAGAAGAAATATTCAACCGGAAGAGACACAGAAACACACCAAAGTAGACATCCCTTGCGGAAAAAAAATATACTTTTGAATGCACACAGCAAAACCGCCAGTGTTAGATTAACACTGAGAGTGTTAAATCTAACACGAGAAAAGTGTTTAAATGTGTCCACACCAATGAGTGTAAATCTGACACTTTTCAAAGTGTTACTTGTTTCACACTTAACAAGTGTTACTGCAACACTGGATAGTGTTAAAAATATACACTGGTAAACACTGAGTAGTGTTTAAAGTACTCTACACTAGTGTCAGTGTTCAACATTTAATTCTGCCAAACGACACTTAGCTCTGGTGTTTAAACACTTATGAGTGTGTTGCACTGGTGTTAGTGTTAAAAATTTAACTCAAGCTACACTTTACACTGTCTGGTAAATGGTCCTTCATTTATATAGCGCTTTTCCTCCTCAAAGCGTTTTACATTTTGACTACTGATGACATGGCATCAGGAGCAACTGGGAGTTCAGTATCTTGCTCAAGGATACTTTGACGTAGTCACACTGGCCTGGGATCAAACCCGTGCTGCCAGGGCTGGGAGACGACCACTCTACCACTGAGCCACGTCGTACCGACAACAACAACTGGTTGTATCGCTATTGAAATGTCGACAGCGCGCTGGAACGTTTCTCTTTCACCAGAAATGAGGGTTTGGTCAATTTAACAATCAAGGCAGTGCTATTTAGGTTACACCCATCATCTACCCCAACAATCAAGGACATTTACTCTGACAGTGTAAGTTTTGTTAAAATAACACTGCTCACTCGCACACTGGAAATTGAACAGGGACCGATTTGCTGTGCACGTTAAACTGTTTAACTTGTTGCTGAAAAGCAAAATTCATAACGGACCAGCACATTTCCTGGTTTAATTTGGTATTCAAACAATCCACTTCATCATGCTTTAGAGGTCAAATAAAGTTCATCTGTTTTTAGATTCATACAGGAATTTCACCCTAAAGCCCTAAATATCCTTAACTATTTGTAAGCAGTGTATATCCCAAAAGTTTCTATACAATTATTTCCCCATTTCATTTCAGGTATCATTCGGACTGACGTCAGGCCATCAGCGTTTGACAGATTATGTTTTGCAGTTTTTTATAAACATATCATTCCCTTGCCCACGGCAGGCCAATTGGCATTGGAGCAACATTGCAAAATGGCTGCCTGTTTCATCCCCAGCTGCAACTCAGAGCCTGTTTAAGAAGCTTTATTGCCATCACACTGCTTCAACGCATACTGTAGTACAATTTGCGCTTTCATGGCAAGTTTCCGGAAAAATGACCTGGTCTTGACAACCATGCAGCAAAATGAAAAATGCAAGGACAAGCGAAGCCTATCTGGAGGGCAATTTAAGGGTTACTTGAAAAAGTCAAAAAGTTTTACTTGTACCGACTTTAGGTTGTTCAAAGGCGACGTCAGTGTCAAATGGTCAGCCGTGGGAAAGGAAATTACATGTTTATAAAACTGTACATGATCACAGCCTCACGTCTGCCTGAATCATATCTGATAAATAATAATAATAAAAAAAACATCAAAAAAGGGAAGTGTGCAATGACTTTTGGGGAACCCTGTTAGAAGGT